>NW_022589711.1:59912102-60512102 GCF_004348235.1 Phoca vitulina | reverse complement strand
CTTCACAGAGATTATCAAAGCTCCAAGTCCAATGCAATATTCCCAAAGCAATGAGATGTCGTGAATGCCATTTTCTTAAATGGCTCACCTGACCCCGTGTGTTTTATGACTTATTAAAAAATATTTTTGAGAATTTTTTCGTGTTTATAACCATCTCTGTCATTTGCATATCAAAGTTTCTTCCCAGCTGAGCTTGTTCATGATCTTTTGGCAAATATTTATACTTTATCAACATCCCAACCACCCATAAGACAGCTGGAAGGAGTCATTAGGCCCCAGCAATGTTCGGGGCTTGAACACCTGATCATTCCCTTGGAAATGTACACTGCACTGAAAATAACACAGTAATAAAAGGACCAGACTTGAGGTCAGGCCATCTGGAATAGAGACTTAAATCTGAGGCTGACTAGCTCTGTGGCCTTGCAGCAATTGCTTAACTTCTCATTGTCTCTACCTGAAACCCAAGGAGATTGAACTGGATAATCTCAAGGTCCCTTCTAGTTCTGTGGCTCTGTATATTCATAGTATTACACGGATAATGTACATAGGAGACTTAATACATATTTGATTGCAGTGGCTAAGCAAATTAAGACCATCTATTTCTTAAACAGTTTAAATGCTTATTAAATCAAGATTTGGTGTGTCCAAAATCAGGTCAAAAACAAAACAAAACAAAACAAAAGTGTGGTAAGTCTTGGAGGGTTGATGGCCCCTGGAGAGAAGGCTGAGCACTGCCAGGCTCTGAGAGGAGCTGGGTCAGTCCAAGCTTCTGAGAGGGGTGGGCTAGATGATCTCCAAAGTCATTTCCAACATTGAAATTGTGGCTCAAACAAAAAAATTTAAATCACGCCCTTCCTGTATGTAATATTCAATGCATTTTACTCTATATTCTTAAGGAAAAATGGATATTGGTCTGAATAATTATGAAACAAATATCCTCTGTTCCATATTACTCTACACTGAAGAATTTTCAGTTGGTTTACAAATATGGACTTAAAGTGGGTATCGTCTTGGAGAAGATGAATATGATCATAACCATCACAAAGGTAAGAGACATTTTTAGATATGGTCATCATAGTGATGTCTTCTGACATCATATGCCAACTTGTTAAGGTGCCTCTTAGCTACCATCCATAATGAGATTTTTATTTTTATGGCTAATATCTTAATTTTAAAAGTCACACCAAAATCAACTGAAAATATTGTATGTCTATTTAAAAAAAAAAAAGCTATAGGTTTCCCATACTAAACCCCCTTTTAAAAGCCACTCATTAGCTAAAATGTTACAAAATAAGCCGAGTTTTAAATTGATTCCACTTGAGAACTAAAGGACTTAGTTAATGATGCAAATTTAATTTACTTTTCCATATTATTATTCTTAATTTAAAAATTATAAACATAAGTGTTAGCACCTTCTAAGTACTTTCAGCACTTACTTAAAACGCAAGCTCTATCCATAAGAGCAAGCCACCCAACCAGTCAGAAGTAAATAGAGTTACTCGATGCATGAAATGACAATGGCCCCAATATGGACATGATCCTTGTTGCAGAACCCTGTTGTCCTTTGTGAGGTTAACTGAGGTGGATGGGCAAAAGAACATCAATTGGGAATGCATTAAGTAAGCAGATTACCAAAGAATTTAGAACTTTGAAGTACACAAATTATAAACAAGGTAACAAGAATTTGATTTCTGGTATTTTAAGCCAAACCTGAAGACCTTATTCCAGAATTTTCCTGAAACATTTGAAAAAGTTTTAAATCTACTTCACAAAACTTGAAAGTTTACAAAAATATCAAGATTAGCCCATTTGGAGTTTGCTCTTAAGCATTGTTTCCCTCTTTAGCTTGTGGTTGCGGTAGGGAAAGTAAGTTTTATCAAGAGAATTATATATTATTTGTCATTTTCCAATTATAATATCCTTTCCCTTCTATCTCACTTACTTGCCATTAACAATATTACATCTGACTTGTTCATCTCATAAAGGTGAAAATTTATATGCATGTGTATGAATTTATAATATGTATTTTATACATATTTAGTATGTATTTTACACACATACATACATATACAATACAAAAGGAAGTATTGTTTGGTTTCCTGGCTGTTCTTTTTAAAAAACAATACTGCTTTTTGTGCCTCCATTCCCAATTCAGAATTGACTCTCAAAACTTTCTCCTAAATAAGCCAATAAAATATGCTCATATGGAATCACGGTTATACACCCTGTATCTAAAGCTAGGCTATGCTTGCAATCCTGGTTCTACTTTTCTTTGTCTGATAACCCTAGAAAATTGCTTAGCCTCACTGTGCCTCAGTTTCCTCATCTATAAAATGAAGATGATAATAGCATCTATTCATAGGATTGTTGTAAAAATTAAATGAGTTTATACGTGTAAAAAATTTAGCATAATACAACAAACTGAGGGTTCTAGAGGTGAGGGGGGTGGGGGGATGGGTTAGCCTGGTGATGGGTATTAAAGAGGGCACGTACTGCATGGAGCACTGTGTGTTAGACTCAAACAATGAATCATGGATCACTACAGCAAAAACTAATGATGTAATGTATGGTGATTAACATAACATAATTAAAAAAAAAGAATAGTACATACCACATACAAGCATTAGACAATTAGATATTATTATTACTATTCGTTTAGTTTATACTATAGATGTCTATGATTAAACTACTTTCTTCATTAAAGATCTTTCAACTATAATAAGAATATAAAATCTCATATTCCATATTTCCCTTTACCCCCACCATTCTCCACTAAAATAAAAGTTTTATTACTGTTATTTTCCATGAATATTTATGCCAAGGAAAATTCTCTACTTGTTATAGAAAGGCACTGTCCAATAAAACTTCCTTTGATGATGGAAATATTCTGTCCTATCCAATACTAGTCAACAGCTACATGCAGCTAATGAGCATTTGAAATGTGGCTAGTTTGATCAAAGAAGTGAATATTTAATTAAATTTAATTTGAATTTGAATTAAAAGAGTCATAATGGTAAATAGGGCTACCATATTGAACAATGTCATTACAAAGCATTTTGGAGTCACACCTAGTCTTGAATGCATGGCCCTGACATTTACTACCTCTATGACATTTAATCTCTTGGAGTTTCAGTTTCTAAATATGTAAAATAGAAAGAGTAATGCCTATTACTCAGAATAAATACAATAAAATTTGTAAAGGGCCTGGTATAATGCAGTTTATAAATATTAGCTTTTCTGAGTCTCTCCCCTCCTTTAAATTGGTATTATTTGGACAGAACAGCTCTTCGAAGGACCAGACACAAAGCAGGGAGAACCTTTTAGCTCTTTTTAGATTTCAAAATGAAAAGCACCAGCCCCTCCAGGTTCTCACTTGCTCTGCTGTAACTATTCATCTTGAGTGGAAATGTAATGTTCAGTTTTGACAGAGACCCCTGAAAATGCCTGTGCATTCTCTCAAAAGTCACAAAACTGAATGAATCCTCAAGACCCTCTCGCAAGCATAGAGCTGCCGTGTAGGGTCTCCAGCACGCTGTGGTCAAGAGAAGTCCATTTGTACATACCGCCCTGCATAGGGGGCCACGATCCAGGCAGCCCCTTGTTGCCTCTGTCAAAAGTCTTCATCAATAAACTGATCTCAAAGAGTTGGAGGCTCCCAGGAGAACCTCCTTGTATTGAAAACTCCTCACAATTACATTTCTAAAAGGGGGTGGAAGAAATTTTCATGCTTCATGGAAATAGAAGTGTAGTCTCTTTCAGTACCTTCAAGGACATGCTCACAAAGGTGAGGGATACACAACCTGAGGGCAGATATGAGCAGAAAATCACAACCCCAGGTCTATTATGAAGAACTTTGGAAGTACAGATTGGGTTATTAGCACTCCTAAGAGTGGGACTTGACTTCAAAAGGACAGGATGGCGTCCCAGGTAACTTTGTCAATAGGCTTAGCCCTTTTCTGAGTTTATCCTCTCTGCTGAGAAAACCTCCTATTATCAGACCTTTTATTTGATGCTTTAAAGATTTAACCAAGTTGGCTCCTTACCAGGTCGTGAGCATAAGACTTTCTGAACACCCACAGCTTCATAAGAATAACATATCATTATTATAATGCAAAAACAAGAGAGACCACACATCCATTCAACCATTATAAATTGTATGCCAGATTGATTATGGTGGGGAGGGATGCATTGATGAGAAATATTGATTTCATGCAAGTCTGGGCTAATATATATCCAAAGGGAAGAAAACAAACAAAAAAAGATACCCAAATTATGTGAAACAGCGTGGTGCTATGGCAAAAGCAGTGGCTTGGTGTCATTAAGACCCCTTCCTCATCACTCAGTGACTGTGGGATTTGGGTCCAGTTACTTGATTTTTTTAAGCCTTGGTGTCTGTAATGTGGGGATAATACTACTCTATTTTGAGGATTATGAGGATTAATTAGATAATGCATAGAGTACTCAGCACAATAACAACCTCAGGATTATAGTCAACAAAGATTTGTCTTCTTCACTCCTTAGATATTTCAAAATGATATTATGATCATTCTATTTAGTATCCACAGTTAGCCCAGTCTATGCAAAAGTATTTACTTAACTTTTATCCAGATTTTGAAAATGAATTAATCATATATTAAGCCAGGATACCAATCTCAGCAAACTTTGATGAAGATTTGGTATTTGCACTCCTAGGCCTCAAATAAAGTTCCTGTAATAAGGATTTGATTTTTCCCTGGTATATGAGTTAGAGGAACAAGACATCCATAATATAGGCTCGGGTACCATTTGCTTAGATCAGCACAATTTGTACACCGAAAGGCCTGTTGACACTGGTACCAAAGAGATCTTCTCCACCGAGTGTTTTGACTCCATGACACCTCTTCTCCAGAACTTCTTATAGCATTACAAATAGGAAAGAAGACCCTTGTTAATGGCTTCTGAAACCTCTTCAGGGTCACAGTTATGCCCAAGGAAGACCCCACTTCCTATATTTCCATCTGCGTCCCTTCACCAGCTCTTTCATGCCAGCTTGACCATCATTTTATTCCTCCACAACACAAGCTCACCTTTGAGTGGGCTTCACTGCAGTAGAATTAAACGTAGAGTGGAAGGAATTGAAAAAAAAATGATTTTCAGGCCCATCCAACTCTGCAACATCGTGATTTTAAAGTTATAAAATCCAATTTTCTAAATCACCACTTCCTCCCCCTTCCATCATAGCCATTCTACCTTTTTCAACGAGTACCAAAATGAGAATGCACACCCTGTTCCGCTCTGTACACCTGCCTCCACAAAGTCTTATTCAGAATACAAAGTAAACCTTTTCGGTTTCTCATTATTTAAAACTGCAGTTTACAAAAATTCTTCCTGATCTTTATCCACTTCACTTGCAGAGCACCCAAGCTCAGTGCTGAACATGTAATTAGCACACCATAAATACCTGTTAATTGATTGACAATGCTAATATGATTCATTCTTTTCATTTCACAGACTTACTCAGTGTTTTACCTGTTGTCTGTTTATCTTCTGTGCTACTTGCATTGTTGTTTTCTCTAAAACTACAAGCTGCAAAGTGTAGGAGCCACGTTTCTTTGACTCACTGTGGATAATGGGCTGGAGAGAGATGCTTAAACAGGCTTTTCAATTGATTGATTAATACAACGATTGATGGATGGATAGAGGAAAGGGTGAATGCATTACAGCATTCTTCATTTGCTATTCCAACAGGCTAAATTTACCAAAGGGGTCCCACTCTGCCCCTGCTGCCTGAACAAAGCACCAGAGGTAGGTTAGTGAGAAGGGTCAAGGAATAGCCGTCCCTACCACACACAGTAGAGAAGGGCATCTCGCAGAGGATACAGCTGCTGTTTCTTTCACTAATTGCTGCAAAATATCTTTTGAAGGAAGGTGGTTATTTTCCATTATTTCTTGGTCATCTTCTTATGGCAACTTGTATTTTTTGTTATAAAAGGAAAATATGAATAAGCACTATACTTTTTTTTTTAACCCCACACTGAGTCTAAGTACAAGTGATTCCCCTGCCATTGATAACTTATTTATTCATTTTCTAGGCCAGTATACATTCAGCCTACAGATAAACTTTGTTTCATAAACCTAAAAAAGAAAAGTGGTACACAAAATATTTAAATCTGTAAATTGCCAGATTTAATTTAGAATGTATGTTAATTTCAAGTCCAAACTAAGGGTCCTGGAGCTCAAAAGTATTAGTTTTTTTCTAGATTGTTTTAACCAGTTGGAGGAGTGGACAGGACTAGACACATGGAAGCAAATAGTAGATCTCAGGGTTTTCATGAATTCTGGCTAGAAACATAGAGCCATGTCTCTGTTCATGTTTATTTCTAGCAATGCTACATGTAACATGCAAGAGGAATGAGTTCCTTCAGGAGATATGCCCTGTGAGCCTTCCCAGGGCACTAGCTAAAAATCCATTACTCTCTGCCACTCAAGAAAATGTATCAGAATCTAATAAGTGAATAAACTAGAATCTAGTCAAATTTATTTTTTAATTGTTTGTTCATTCATTTATTCAAAAGTATACATTCAGTGCTTACTCTGTGCCAGGTATCGTTCTAAGCACTGCAGATAAATAGGTGAGAAGATACACAGTTCTCTGCGCTCATGAAGCTTATGTTCATATAGTTTGGCCCTTTGCTAGTAATTAATTAACTGGGTAAAGTGCACCATTGGTAAACTCATTCCTTCTCTCTGGCTCCTTAGGACTGTTCCCTGGGCTATGGAGAAAACAGACAGAAATAGGATCTGAGCTAATCTCAACAAATTATCAACATCCATTATGGAGGAGCAACTGGCCAGGATGGTGCCTGTGCCCTTCCCTTTAACATTGGGACTATGATTGTAATATCACTCTATGATCACTCTAGATTGGCCCTTAATCGAGGCTGTCATAACATGACATTGTAGAAGAATATTTCACAATAGACTGATGTTAGATTGCTAAGAAAAATGCAGTTTCTAAAACATTATATGCAGTACAATACAATTGTGTTAAAAGAGGAAGAGTAACCATGCACAGAAAAAGGCGGCTAGAATATGCGGCACCATGTTGGTGGTGGCCAGCTCTGGTTAGGATGGTGGGTGCCATGCACGTGTGAATGCATGTGGACGCGTGTGTGCGTGTGCTTTTCAATGTTTTCCAAAATTTCTATGATGAAAATGTTTACTAAATTCTCTAATCATAGGGAGAACAATTTTACCCCTCCTCCCAGAAAACTGCATCAGGTATTACTGCAACAGAGGGCAGGCTCCAATGAGAGAGAAGCCAGCCTCCCATCGAGGCGGCCTCCTGTTGTAGCTTATGAGGTGATAGTGTTTGGCCTTGTCCACACTTGGAATAAAGCTCTGAGGTTTTTCTTGTCAAATTTCACTTGGACCTATTAACCAGCAGCAAGCCAGTGACCATAATTTTTAAGCCCCACTATTAGGTACAGTGCATGGGTGGTGTCTCATCACCTATAAATAGTTGGTGATTTTCACAATAGCACTTATTCTACTGAAATAAATTATACGTTCTTCACAATTGTCATCAAAAGAAACTTACCACAATGGTATCAAACATAAGACCTTTCGACAAGTAACATTTACATTTTTTAAGGGGGGGGGTGAGGACAGATTTCTAAATCAGCCAAGGCATTATCCTCACTTGAAATATATATATGTTAATAAGCAAGAGCCTGCTAAGAGCAATGACATGGCATACCTTCTGTCATCTTAAGTCTGTTTCTTCCAAACTGAATCGCCCTCCTCCCCTCCTTGGAGAAAGTACAAGGCCATTCACCAGTGAAGAGAAAATAAATGTGTAAACTCACAGAATCAGCTTGTCACAAATTGGCAAATACAGTTAATGGTTAATTATCTGCAAAGACTTCAGTCTTGTCACTTTTCAATTTTCTGGCCAGCACCTAACAAAAGGAATCAAATGTAAGTAGTAAAATAATTTTTCGGGTCTTTATAGAGCTGGTTCTCTGTAAAGCTCTTGGAAAAGCTTACTTTTCTTGTGTGTGTAAGTTAATATAGTTCCCTTACTCCTATATAAGAGGTAAGAGCACTTACACACTTAACCCACCTCCTAACCAGGAAAATATTTTGTAAAAGATTACTGTTTTTCTTTAGCACAGATCTAGGTGCTCTGAGATTCTGCTGCTATTCCTCTGTGCTGAATGGCACAAAGAGAACTTGAGCCTCCCAGATGGAAAGTTGTGTTTGAGAGTTAGTATGAGATTTGCTTCACCCATGTGAATTATCTCGGGATAGGAACAGAATCGGTGAAGATGATATGGAAAGCTAATAGAGAGTCAACATTATAGATGTACATGTAGATAGTTCAAATTAGCAACTGGCTCCATTTAGAATAGAATCTCCTCCTAAGAAAAGAGGATTTGAGTTCATCTCCGTGCTCCTCGCTCCTTTACTTCTGAGCGCCTTTGGTGGGGGGGGGGGGGGGGTCAGCCAGAAATGCTGACCTTAATTAATGGAAGATCCACTAGACCCCAGGCAAGGGTTTGGGTCCCAGGCCCGGATCGCCTCCTGTGTCTCTCCCGGGAGTAACAGCGAGCGGGCTTCATTACTGGCAGCTGAGGGGAAGGGTCACTGGGAATGGATTTGCAGGGCTCTCATTGAGCGATCACTCCATGCTGAGAGGAGCTGGCCGTGCTCTCGGACACCTGGTCATTAACATTGCTAATTAGCAGCCATTAATCAGGGCGCTCGCTTTTTTTTTGTTGTTGTTGCATGTCACCGGCTCAGAGGAACCAAGTGAATAAGAAGATTGTTTCATTACCTCCACAAGAGGTGGAATGAAAGCAGTTCCCATCAGCTCAAGAAGAGATGGATTAAGGGAAAGGAAAGGTTAGACGACAGTTAGAGATGAGCTGGGGCGGAGGGGTGGGGGGCAGGGAGGGGCCTGCGGACCTAAGCTGTCTGCTCAGGGAAAATCAGTCACCTATAATTAATGAAATCTTCTGCCACCTAATTCTAATCACCGTGTGAGTGTTCCTCCAACACCAAATTGTTGTACTTGAAGAGTTTTATTTCCTTCTGGTAGGGCACAGAATTATCTTTAAGTCACTTTCATTCTGTCTGGAACTCAGTTAAGTTTTAAGTTTGGCATTTTCTGCCTTCTCATTCTAACTTCATTTTTTTTCCTTCTAAAAGATTATGACATAATTTAAATTTGTAAGTAGTTATAGCTTAAGCACTTTTAGAGCATCTTCACTATTTTTACCCAAGTGGATACATTCCAATCAACAAAGGACAATCAAAAAATAATAATTCTGCAGCTCTAGAATGGAAATAATAAAAAGAAGCGGTTTATTCTTACTCCTAACTGCCCCTCAAAGGCAAGAGGGAATGAAAAGGCTCTCTACTGATTTGTATATAATGATACTGAGAAAAGTAACATGTCATTAAAAACGGCTAAAGATTGTGTGTGTGTGTGTGTGTGTGTGATTTGTTTTTGGTTGTTGTTCATTCAAATGCAATGGGATGAACAGGTCTTCATGGAGCCTTTTCTCTTCTGGAATGTGGGGCGTCATGTATGTATAGCACATTATACTTATCTTCATTTCCAGAAAATGAAACTCTTGGTAACAAGTTGCATATCCCAGTGTTGTTGTCATCATCATCATCATCATTTTTTATCTAGAAAAAAAAACCAGTGAGAATACTTATTTAATTAGCAGTTAGTTAGCTGCTATGAATTCATTCATTTATTTATTAAAATGTGCTCATCCAAGAGCTGCAAAGCAGATCTCCCTGACTTTGGTGGAAAGTTCTCTTTATTAAACAGTGAGCATTTCATCCAGCATTTTGCTATGTTTCTGCTCTGGAGTTCTCTGTAGTGGGTTACAAAATGTGGTTTGCAGTGGCACTAAGTGACAAGGAAGCAGAGATTGCCTAAGTATTTATTAGTGTTGTGGCTTCATTTGGACATGTGTAATAAATATACATTTGCACATATAATGTGTACCCCTGCACTTCCAAAGCAAAATTATTCATTTAATGTGCCCTACATTTCAAAACAATAAAAGGCAAAACCTGTTTTTTATGTACTAATTTGCTCTGTTTACGAAGAACTAAGAAGTTGTTGTGGGGGGAAGGAAGCAAGTATGTAAAACTAATCTGAGGAGCATTTCAATTAGGTTGGAAATCCGTAATATGATTTCTAGGACTTCATGGGAAAGTTGAACGCTCAAGGGGAAATTACACAAAGAACAGCTGAGAAAAAGTTGCATTCTGGCACAGAATCATGCAAATGGGGCACATTCTTCAGTTTTCTCATGACGGATTGCCTCTGAAACCACTGAGCCAAGCTGCAGCAATGCTAATGAGGGGGATGCATCAATGAACAGTGTCATCCCAGGGGCTTCCAAAGGGGACAGGGGGGAGGGGGAGGGGGAGGGGGCCAAGAGGGAGTTGGAGGAGGAAGGAAGAAAGGAAGAAGAGAGAGAAAGAGGGGTGGAGGGGGATGAGAAAGAAAAAAGAGGGAGAGCAGTTGAACTTTGAATTAGTAGGGCTAGGCCTTTAAAAAACAAAACTAATTTGGCAGGTAGGGAGGGAAGGTACAAGATGAACAGTACTATAATTGTATCCCTTTAAGATTTTGGAGATTTCAAGAAACAAAATAGAATGGGAAATAGAAAATTTTTTAAGCTGTCTGCCTAGTGGACTAAAACTGAAATTAAAGCTGGGAGCTAAAATGCTTTAACCCAGAGAATAGCTTGTGGTTTCTTTATTAAGAACTCTAGACTATAGTGGAAACGACTGGGGGACCATTTATACCAGGAAAGAAAAAAAGTAGCACTTTTCAGTCCTAACTTCTTTGTGGTTACAGATTTGCCATTTGAATATTTAAAAAAAAAAAATTGTGAGTGCATGCATTTGTAGCTCATTTACCACAAATGAAAGACAGTTTGCTTGTCATTCCAAGTGTGTTTTGAAAGATTTTTTTATCTTTAAATGCATACATACAAAGATCAGTTTTTTAAAAAGAATATCTCTCTTGAGATTAACAAATGATTACCTTCATAGAGATCTGTGAGCAGATTTTCTTGAGTTGCCAAGAGCATACATACCACTTGCTTCCATCCCCACCTAGTGAAGGCAAAATTCTTAATTTACTTTGCATTTTCCTTCCATTCTGGGCTTCCAATGCCCTACATTTCTCATGGAACTCAAATCAATAGCTGTTTATCGAACGCTTATGACTTTTAAGGCACTTTAAAGTGTTTTTATAAAGAAATTTCTCAAAAATATGTAACACTATTAAGTTTTAGGCCTTTCAAAGTGCTATTAAGTTTCCAAACATTATGAATTAAGTCCTTTTGTAATACCACCACACTAGGCACAGCCAGTTTGGTATTGATGTGAATTGTACGGTACACTTCCAAAATGTCCCACTGAAACTTATTTAGTGCTGTTTCAATCAAAAGTATAGTTAAAATGTATTTTTTTCAGTATCTTATTTTATTAGCATCTGTTTTAAAAATGTAAACTGCCAACTGTGTCCCTTTTTGCTGGCACTGCCATTTCAGCTCCTTTAGCGAGGTAAATAAACACTGAAATAGAAAAAATGACTGGTAAATTTAAATTCCTTAATCAATGAGGAGTATATAAGGAACTCAGCTCTAACCCATCAATATAGCCTGATGCTAAAATAAGGTCCCTTTTATTCTTTTGCTTGATTTCAACCAATAGGAACTGCAAGATTCAGAATTAAAGCTGGAAAAAAAAATCCCTAACTCACTCTATTGTGTATTACAGTTCATATGGTATAGTTTCCAAGACCACCCACAGTTCTGAGACTGCCTAATGGAAGATTGTATCAGCTGCTGCACCTAATGACAACTAGATGAGTTAAGAATGAAGTGTTAGCATTCATAGTACTTGTGGGCATAAAGTAGATTATTCACATCATTTCAAAGATAACCTTTGGAGCAAAATGCATTCATTCATGTAACACATTTCTAACTAATCAAGTACATTATCTATTGAAATTAGCTTAAAAATTTGAGTTTCTCAGATAAAATATTAAAATCGATTGCATCAAAGGATCTGTTAACATGTATTTAGACAATTTTAAATTATATATTAATGGAAACTGCAAAGCATGCTTCTGACATCTCACCGTGTCATTTAACAGCATAATTATGGGCAGTGTTATTCATTGGTAATCCACTATTGTCCATCACACACCTAAAAGATCCCAGAGTGTCTCAGAAAACTTTCCCTCTGAAAAATCTCTAAAGACAGAGAGAATATATTTGAACCATAAGACATCTGGAGTAAAGGCTGAGGCAGGCCCTCTCCTTGTTCCCCTGCCTTCCTTTGCAAGATGGGACATTTCTTTGAAGTCTCCCGTTTTGTATATTAAATCCCTATGATTTACTCCACAATACGGCCATGTTCATTTTGATATAAAAATGATTTAAATTACTCTTTAACTCTCTTGCTTGCTTTTTAAATCTTAGAGTAAAAGTGACACTCCAGGAAGATGCACCATGTTAACTATCCCCCACCCCCCTGAATACTGTTGTCCTGGGTGGGCGAGACAGTATAGCAATCAGTGAGCCTTCCTTTGGGCTAAGGGACTCAAGTCTAATACCTGAGTCACTATGTGGCTCTGGGCACCTAATTCCCTTAGCCACTTTGGTCCTTGGCTTCCTCATGTGTAAAATGAGGGGGCAGATTAGGTGTTGATCTTGAAATCCTTTCTACGATGATGCTGTAAGCATTCTGGTAATGCATTTTGTTTTGTCAGTGGAGAAGAATGGCTACTAAAAGATTAATGTAGATTAACTCTATGAATCTTTTCCAATATGAGTATTTTAAGAGCGCATGGTCTCCATATGTGAAATATAAAAATAAAAGCCTACTTACTGTTTTGGCAAATTTAATCCTCCAAAACTTTAAATAGCAAAACCTGGAAAAAAATGTCCTGCTTGTATTTCTTTTTGTTTTTGCTTGTTCAATAAAACCATGTTTAATTGGAAACAAGTAATCATAACCCTTTATTAGGCAAAGCTTTTTCTTGAAGCAAAATTCCAAAAGCGAGCTGCAGGAAAAAAATCCAAAAAATCATATAACAAGTTTTTTTTCTCATTTAAAAATGTCTAAATTTTTTTATTGAACTATAATTAACATACAGTGTTATATTAGTTTCTGGTGTACAATATGATTCAAGTCTTCTATCCATTCTTCAGCACCAAATGTACAGATATTCACTAGACTTTTTCCAACACATCTACATCCTTAACTATGGCATTTTGGTTTCCAGCTCAGGCTCCAGAATCAACCCTGGGTGGAAATCTTACCTCCATCATTTAGTCATAGAGTTATTCACCGTCCCTAAGCCTCAGTGCTCTCATCTGCGAGACGAAGATAATAGTACCTTATCAAGTTGGGGGGATTAAATGAGATAATAGATGCCAAGTGCTCAGTACAGTGCTTGCCTAGGGTAAATATTCCAGTAATGTTATCCCCTATTAATATCATTGCTGGATGGTGGGAATTTATTTTCCCCTTAACATTAAGGGCCCATTGCCAAGGTAAGACAGATATATGAAGTAAACCAGAGGTGTTACAATAGGAAAGTAATCCAGAACGCTTAGCCAAGTGTTGCCCAAATTATTTTCCAAAGCTGCCATCTTTGATCAAAAATAAAAAGGCTTCCATACTGCCCCCCCCACATGATTGCACCCCTAAAACACTATTATGGCGTTCAGCATCTATGGATAATCCTCGATGCTGGCATGGAGATCACTCGGCACATTCAGAATCAGTCACTAGGGACCCATCTGAGCTGACCCTAAAACCATGTACCAGCACCCTCAGGCTCAGTCTGGCCAGGTTCACCATCACCTTGGTGCCATGCCACCACTTATGTGTCCCTCCCTCCCAGGGTGGTCTTTTTCTTCCCAGGTTTGAGTTTGTGCTCTTCACTACTTCAGGAGCACCCTACTTATTTCAGTATCAAGTCTAAACTCCTTCACATGGTCTTCCAGTCCCTTCTTCTCTCTTCAGCTTCAATTCTCGTCTCTGCCCATCACCTACCACCCAAGCTCCAGCCATGATGAACTACTGAAATTCTCAAAACTCCCCATATTCACCTCCAGGCCTTTGGGGTTCTCTTTTTTCTAGAATACTCTTTCTCTCTCTCTCTCTCTCCTTGAACCTCCCCCTTCAGACTTCCCATAGCTAATTCCTATTTGGCCTTAA
Organism: Phoca vitulina; assembly: GCF_004348235.1. NCBI lineage: Eukaryota > Metazoa > Chordata > Mammalia > Carnivora > Phocidae > Phoca > Phoca vitulina. Next base: position 60,497,849 of record NW_022589711.1, on the reverse strand, counting down.
GTTCTCAGTTTATATGGGATCATCTCCTGACTGCAGAAGACTTGGTTAGAAACCTGCTTATATGTCCCAAGGCACTGTAGTCCTCACCCTTATCAGAGTCTTTTCAAATATTATTGCATATCATAGGTTATGTGCTTGTTTGTCCTACTCCAAATAATAAATTCCTTGATAGCAGGGCCTGTTTTACCACGTGTACCCCAGCCCTGAGCACAGAGACTTTCACATATTAAGTCCAGTAAATATTTGTTAAACAGGTTTCTTTTCTATCTCTCAGACTAATTCACATAATCACTCTCAGTGCCTAACATACAGCAGACATATTGGTTATAAAAGTCAATTTTTAATACATTGCACCAACATTGGAAACTGCCATTAACTGGCCAACTACAAAAGAGGCAGGGACCTAATGGAACACACTGACACTCACCTTCTTGCCCTACTGTCTGGGAGGATAAATAAAGACATGGATGTTGCAGAGCGGTCCTTACAGAGCTACTGAATTTCTACTGAGGAAAAATATGCTCGCTTATTTAAGTGTCTTCAAGCCTGTCCCTTTCACCCTAAATGCTGAAGAACATGGAGCATAGAGGGTGGTACTGTGGAGAGATAAAGAACATGCAACTAGAACTGGGATGATTTACATAATGAAGTCATGATTGGTTGTGTGACTGGGATGATTTACATAATGAAGTCATGATTGGTTGTGTGGCAGAGTTTGAGACAAGAAGCTTTAAAAAAAATTGGTTTACAATTCAGAAAAACTGTGAGGTTTTCCGACCCCTGTACCTCTGATGTGTGTGTGTGCGCGCATGCGTGCAGGGGAGATGGGCAGTTCTCTTTGCTGTGTCTGATGACTCATACTCATGATTTAAGAAGTGTTCTTCTGGATCCTCCTCCACCATGATGTGGCCCAGTGTTTTAACCAGCCAGACGCCCGTGCACATCACATGCTGGTGAAGGGAAACTTCAAAACCTCAGCTCAGACCACAAACATTTTTTTTGGAATACCCATCTCATTTCTCTCTTGGTCTTAGGCGCATTCCACTTTCTCTAGATTTTTTACCCTAATTTGGAGCCCATTTTCAGCTTCCATTATGGATCCCAGAACTTGATTTTGTTCAAACATCCCTTTGATGTTCTTTTAGAACTTTTGTTCCTTATGCTCAGTGTTTGATGAATTCCACTACTAAATTCTAATTCCCCTGAAAGAATAGGGTTGTGTTTTTTTTTAATTTCTCTTTTTACTGGAAATATATATTTCATATACATCAAGAGCCAATTTAAAAAATAAACAGCCATTCTAGAACAAAATATCCACGGTGGACTTTGGACCATCTGAGCCACCAGCCACAGGATGGGCTGGTATTTCATAAAGTGTAGGATATGCAGCGCATGTGGGCATGCCACCGGATCTGCTGGGCAAGGAGGCAGCATGCTAGCATGGCATCGAATACCAGTGGTCAGCCAATTGAGTGAGAAAGTGACTCTCTTGCAAGTTCTCTTTCACTCCTTCTGACTACACTAAGACCAAAGTCTCCGTCCTAATCTTGAACAACTTTCCTATACTTTACAGCACCTCTAACACAAAAGAATTTAATAACAACTATTTTTATTGGTTTACTTTAATACTTACATTCTCTTTATGGTCTATCACATCTGTTTACCATAATAGTAGTGATATTTTCATAGTAAATAGTTTCCCTTGCAACCAAATTACATTTAAATGGTAACTCAATCTAAAGAAAAGATTACTTAAATAACAGTACAGGTACAGGTAATGTGTGGCTATGATTTAAAAAAAAAAGTGACAATGGTCATGAATTGCTGAATTTTGGTAAACAATAAAAAATTCACCAAAGTTGTAGATCAAAATTAGACTGAGGTATCAGTAATAGCTTAGATATTTTCTGATCCTCAAAATACCAGATTTTCTTTAAATCAGCAATAAGAACGTGTTCATTAATTCTCTAAGCATTTCTTAAGGACATTTAAAAAAATGGAATCTCCTCATACTTTCATCCCCGGCCCTTTCTTCCTCAAAACCATGAAATGATTGTTCCGTAGACTACAGCACTCAGGGGTCAACCAAAAAAAAAAAAAAAAAGGATCCTTTAGTTCCATAATTATGAAAGGAATAAGCAGAACCTTGAGAAAACAAGCTGGTGTTCAAGAAAATAATTTTCATTGCCAGCACCTAACCACCCGCCTCTTTCTTAAGAAGAGGATGAGGCCCAAGGGGTAATAAAAGGCCCTATAGAACCGCATAAAAGTTCCACATGTGCTACTCCCCGAGTGGCCTTCAAGGGGGTAAGGGCTGGAGGGGGGCAGGGGAACAGGGCTAAAAGCAAGACAAAAAAAAAAAACTAGCTTCTGGAGAAGCAGTTCATGTCACACAAAAACCTTATTAACATGACAGGTTCCTGTTTGCAGAAGATCTCGTTATCAGTGAAAAACAACAACAACAATAACAATAATAATCACAATAATAATAATAAGATGAGCCCTAGCAGTTGGGGTTTCTGCAATTACAGTGTGAATTGCATGAGAGGATTATATGAAGTGCTCTTGGCTTGGAGGGGGAAGCACGACGCTTCAGCTTGCAAGTCGCAAGCAGCTGCTCAGGGCCGTGCACCTGCCGGTTCCAAGGCTGTTTTCACCTCGAGAGGAAAACAGGCCCCTTCTCTTTCCCTTTCACAGCCCCCAATCCAAAAACCACCTCTAAGAAGCGGGGAGAAAAGGGGAGAAAATGGAGAGGAGAAAAAGGCGGAAAAAAAATAAAACTAAAAAAGTTCCTCCGTAACAGCAAGGGCGCCCTCCCCCACTTCCCCAGGAGCCCCTCCCCCCCCCTTTGTGAGAAAATCGTGGAGCTGGAGAGCAAGGGGGGAAAGGTAGGGGGTGGGAGGAGGGCGACAAGTGGGAGGGAATAACTTCATTCTAATGCAGCAACAGACAGAGCTCGATCTGATATTGGCAAAGTTTCAACGAAAATGGGGGGCGAGGGGGCGGGAGAAGAAAGGACTCTTTTACTGTTTCAGGCGTCTAAGTCTTCCCGAGGAGCATAAGCTCAGCTCGACATTCTGGGAATAGCAATGAGGCACACACAACAATCAAAACACACTAAATCTGTTTGATGATTCAAACACATCATGCATCTGCACCCACAAAATAGGACTTCAATTAAATAACCTTGCAGATTTGAACAGGAAAAGAAGGGAGAGCGTGAGGATTTTTAATTAGTAACTCGGAATACAAGCAGTTCTATAAAAATTAGGTGTTTGCACTACACTTTATTCTAAAGTGAGTTGTAAGCGTGTGCTGCTAAAGAGCATGGACAGCTCCTCCCTAACATTGGCTTGAAGTTGTGTTTTCCTTCCTTATCAAGAAGACTATAGGAAGTGGCTTCAACCGGGCCTCTACCAAAGAAGGGAGAAGACTCTCCATGAGGCTTTCTCGTACACACTCACACAAATGCATGCATGGACACAGACCTTTTCCAGTATTATAGAAAAACTCTTTATGGTTTTTTAAAACAAAACACACACACACACACACACTAGAAAAATAATAAAAGCCCATATCTCAAACTGGGTCACTGTGCAAACTGCAATTTCTATTGCCAAGAATTCTTACTTAGAGGGATTTCTATTTCCACGGTAGGGATAAAATATTTCACTACACTATTATTACTTGGTCTTTGAGCATATGACCTATCATATATGTTTGTATCCACACTGTAGAATAACACACGGTTAGCTGTGAATGATGTGCTTGAGTGCCTCAGAAAAGGCCTTTTTTTGTTGTTAGAGAGATCCAGATTCGCTTATTTTCAGACTGACTTCCAAATAAGCTTGCCTTGGTCTCTGCTTGCTTTAAAAAAAGTCAAAAGGAAATAATTCATATTGAAAAGTGGGAAAACGTTTGTAAGGCTCTCTCTTTAGACTCTTAGAAACACTTCTCTCTTTTATTGAAAATTTATCCTACCCATCAACCTAAGCAGAAATTTGGAGAATTGGGAACAAGTTTTTGAAACTTCCTAGACCAAAAAAAAAAAAAAAAAAAGCTCCAAATATATCAGTTATCTGACAAAATATAAATAAAATCTATTTGAAATGCAAGCATCTTTTTCTCAACATGAATCTCTGCCATTAATACAAAGACAGTTTAGTGTAACAAGAAAGCAAAATTTGCAAATTAATAAGACATGAAAATTAACTAAATCATTCTTTAGAATCTGAAAATATAAATGAATCACAGAAAGGGAGGCAAGAGTTCAAGAGTAGGAGCATGAACATAAAATGTGTCACCACATTTATATTTTCAAAGAGCAATTTGGGCAATTGGGTGGTTTGAACCATGGTGGCAGTTACCCTTTTTAGAAAGCATACAGCTTTGGGTCAAAAACAGAGTTGAAGTGTCTCTATACACTAACAATGAAGTCACAGAAAGAGAAATTCAAAAAAACAACACCATTTACAATTACATTTACAATTGCACCAGAAAGAATAAAATACCTAGGAATAAACTTAACCAAAGAGGTGAAAGAACTGTACTCTGAAAACTATAAAACACTAATGAAAGAAATTGAAGATGATACAAAGAAGTGGAAAGATAGGGACGCCTGGGTGGCTCAGTCGGTTAAGCGTCTGCCCTCGGCTCAGGTCATGATCCTGGGATCAAGTCCCATGTCGGGCTCCCTGCTCTGTGGGGAGCCTGCTTCTCCCTCTGCCTCTTTAAAAAAAAAAGAAGTGGAAAGATACTCCGTGCTCATGGATTGGAAGAATTAATATTGTCAAAACGTCTATATTACCCAAAGCAATCTACAGATTCAGTGCAATCCCTGTCAAAATACCAATAGCATTTTTCACAAAACTAGAACAAATAATGCTAAAATTTGTATGGAACCCCAAAATACCCCAAATAGCCAAAGCAATCTTGAAAAAGAACAAAGCTGGAGGTATCACAATTCCAGATTTCAAGATAGACTACAAAGCTGTAGTAATCAAAACAGTGTGGTAATGGCACAAAAATAGACACATAGATCAATGCAACAGGATAGAGACCCCAGAAATAAACCCACATATATATGGTCAATTAATCTGTGATAAAGGAGGCATGAATATACAATGGGAGAAAGACAGTCTTTTCAATAAATGGTGCTGGGAAAACTAGACAGCTACATGTAAAAGAATGAAATTGGACCACTTTCTTATACCATACACAAAAATAAACTCAAAATGGATTAAAGACCTAAATGTGAAACATGAAACCATAAAAATCCTAGAAGAGAACACAGGCAGTAATTTCTCTGACATCAGGTTTATCAATATTTTTTCTGGATATATGTCCTAAGACAAGGGAAACAAAAGCAAAAATAAACTATTGGGACTACATCAAAATAAAAAGCTTTTACACAGCAAAGGAAAAATCAACAAAATAAAAAGACCATCTACTGAATGGGAGAAGACATTAGCAACTGAAATATCCAATAAGGGGTTAATATCCAAAAAATATAAAGAATTCATACAATTCAATGCCCCCCAAAGACAAATAATCCAATTAAAAAATGGGCAGAGGTGGGGTGCAAAGGTGGCTCCGTCAGTTGAGCATCAGACTCTTGGTTTCAGTTCAGGTCATGATCTCAGGGTCCTGAGATCAAGCTCCCCATTGGGCTTCATGCTCGGCGGGGATTATGCTTGAGATTCTTTCCCTCTGCCCTTCCCCCAACCTGTGTGTGCACACTCGCTCATTCTCTCTCTGTGTGTCTCTCTCTCAAATAAATAAATCTTAAAAAAAAATGGGCAGAGGACCTGAATAGACATATTTTTCAAAGAAGACATCCAGATGGCCAACAAACACATGAAAAGATGCTCAGCATCACTAATCAGGGAAACGCTAATCAAAACCACAATGAGATATCACCTCACACCTGTCAGAATGGCTAAAATCAAGAAGACAAAAAACAGGTGTTGGCAAGGATGTGGAGAAAAAGGAATCCTCATGCACTGTTGGTGGGAATGTCAATTTGGTAGAGCCATTATGGAAAACGGTATGTAGATTCCTCAAAAATTAGAAATATAAATCCCATATGCCCTAAGTGTTCATTGTTAGCTGAATGGATAAGGAAAATGTGGTATATATACACAATGGAATATTAGGTAGTCATAAAAAGGATGAGATCATGCCGTTTGTGACAACATGGATGGACCTAGAAGGTATTATGCTAAGTAAAATAAGTCAGACAAAAAAAGACAAATACCATATGATTCCACTCATAAATGTAATCTAAAAAAAGAACAAACAAAAAGCAGAATCTGAATTATGGGGAGGAGGAGCAAGATGGCAGAGGAGTAGGAGACCTAAATTTTGTCTGGTCCCAGGGATTCAGCTAGATAGGTATCAAACCATTCTGAACACCTACAAACTCAACAGGAGATCAAAGAAAAGAATAGCAGCAACTCTCTAAACAGAAAAGCGACCACTTTCTGGAAGGTAGGATGTGCAGAGAAGTGAATCTGAGGCGATATTCGGGAAGACAGACCGCGGGGGGAGGGGGCCTCCATCAGCCACTACCGCCAAGTGATAGAGCAGCAGAGCACAAAATCAGAACTCTTAGAAGTCTGCTGCGCTGAGGGAGGTTGCTCCAGTGGCTAAGCGGGGGGTGGAACCCTCTCTGGGACAGTGTGGTCTCAGGACCCTCAGGGTCACAGAAAGATCGGGGGTGCCTGAGTGTGGCAGAGCTCCCAGGTATTGCAGCAGGGAAGCCTGCTGAGAAACAGAGCCGAGGCACGGGCTCTCAGCTCAGGGTTGCCATAAACTGTGATCTGCGGCACAGTCAGGCCACTGCTCTTCCAGCAGGGACCCAACAAGTGGCAGATCCGGGGAGAGTCCCCTTCCTCCCCGGGAGGAGCAGTGCGGGAGCACACCGCAGGGATCTGCTGGGTTTGGAGACTCCACACCGAGTTGGGTGCCAGAGATAGAAACGCTGGGTCACAGGCTGGGTGAGCACGGAGTGCGGCCGGAGACCGGGAGATGGGAGTGATTGACTGCTTTTCTCTGGGGGCTCACTGAGGAGCGGGGCCCGAGTTCTCAGCTCCTCCAAGGCGGGAGATTGGGAGGCTGCCATTTTCACTCTCGTCCTCCAAAGCAGTACGGAAAGCTTGCAGGGAACAAAAGCTCCCGAGAGCAAACCCGAGCAGATTACTTAGCCCAGACTGGCAAGGGCAGGGCAATTCCGCCTCCGCAAAGACATTTGGGAACCACGGCAACAGGCCCCTCCCCCAGAAGATCAGCAAGAACACCCAGCCAAGACCAAGTTTACTGATCAATGAGAACATCTGAACTCCAGCGCTAGGGGAATATAGCACATAGAATTCATGGCTTTTGTCCCCCTGATTCTTTAGTCTTTCAAAGTTAATTTTTTTAATTTTCTTTTTTTTCCTTTTCCTATTTTTTTTTTGAATTTTTCTTTTCCCTTTTTTCAACCAACAGCTTATCAATTCCTTTTTTAAAAATCTTTTTTATTTTTCATTTTTAGAGTCATATTCTATCCCTTCATTGTAGTTAACCCTATTTTTGGTATATATATATATATATATATATATATATATATATAAGTTGTTCTCTCTTTAAAATTTTGGGATACAGTTTCTTCTAACAGACCAAAATATATCCTAAATCTCTAGTGTATGGCTTTGTTCTAGTCTCCTGCCTGATCACATTCTCTCCCCCCTTTTTTTTTTAATTTCTCTTCTTTCTTTTTTCAACCAACTTCTTATCAATTCCTTTTATAAAATCTTGTATAATTTTCATCTTTACAATCATATTCTAGCCCTTCATTGTATTTACCCTTATTTTTGTACATATATAAGTTTTTCTTTCTTTAAAATTTTGAGGGGGAGTTTCTTCTAACAGGCCAAAATATGCCCAAAATCTAGTGTGTGGTACTGATCTATGCACCAGCCTGATCATATTTGATCATATTCTTTCTTTTTTCTTTTTCTTTTTTTCTTTTTTCTTTCTTCCCCTTTCTTTTCCCCCAGTTTCAGGTCTCTTCTGATTTGTTTAGTGTATATTTTTCTGGGGTCATTTTTACCCTGTTAGCATTTTGTTCTCTCATTCATCTGTTCTCCTCTGGACAAAATGACAAGATGGAAAAACTCACATCAAAAAAAAGAACAAGAGGCAGTACCGACTGCCAGGGACCTAATCAATACGGACATTAGTAAGATGTCAGAACTAGAGTTCAGAATGACGATTATAAAGATACTAGCTGGGCTTGAAAAAAGCATGGAAGATACTAGAGAAACCCTTTCTGAAGAAATAAAAGAACCAAAATCTAATCAAGTTGAAATCAAAAAGGCTATTAATGAGGTGCAATCAAAAATGGAGGCTCTAACTGCTAGGATAAGTGAGGCAGAAGAGAGAATTAGCAATATAGAAGACCAAATGATGGAGAATAGGGAAGCTGAGAAAAAGAAAGATAAACAACAACTGGATCACGAGGGCAGAATTTGAGAGACAAGTGATACCATAAGATGAAACAATATTAGAATAATCGGGATCCCAGAAGAAGAAGAAAGAGAGCGAGGGGCAGAAGGTATATTGGAACAAATTATAGCAGAGAACGTCCCTAATTTGGTGAAAGAAATAGGCATCAAAATCCAGGAGGCACAGAGAACCCCCCTCAAAATCAATAAAAATAGGTCAACACCCCAACATCTAATAGTAAAACTTACAAGTTTCAGAGACAAAGAGAAAATCCTGAAAGCAGCTCGGGAAAAGAGGTCTGTAACCTACAATGGTAGAAACATTAGATTGGCAACAGACCTATCCACAGAGACCTGGCAGGCCAGAAAGGACTGGCAAGATATATTTAGAGCACCAAACAAGAAAAATATGCAGCCAAGAAGACTATATCCAGCTAGGCTGCCATTGTAAATAGAAGGACAGATAAAAACCTTCCAGGACAAACAAAAACTAAAAGAATTTGCAAACACGAAATGAGCCCTACAAGAAATATTGAAAGGGGTCCTCTAAGGAAAGAGAGACCCTAAAAGTAACATAGACCAGAAAGGAACACAGACAATATACAGTAACAGTCACCTTACCGGCAATACAATGGCACTAAATTCATATCTTTCAATAGTTACCCTGAATGTAAATGGGCTAAGTGTCCCAATCAAAAAACACAGGGTATCAGATTGGATAAAAAAAGACAAGACCCATCGATATGCTGTCTGCAAGAGACTCATTTTAGACCCAAAGACTCCTCCAGATTGAGAGTGAGGAGGTGGAAAACCATTTACCATGTTAATGGACACCAAAAGAAAGCTGGATTGGCACTCCTTATATCAGACAAATTAGATTTTAAAACAAAGACTATAATAAGACATGAGGAAGGACACTATATCATACTTAAAGAGTCTACCCAACAAGAAGATCTAGCAATTGTAAATATCTATGTCCCTAACATGGGAGCAGCCAATTATATAAGCCAGTTAATAACAAAGTCAAAGAAACACATCAACAACAATACAATAATAGTAGGGGACTTTAACACCCCCCTCACTGAAATGGACAGATCATCTAAGCAAAAGATCAACAAGGAAATAAAGACTTTAAATGACACACTGGACCAAATGGACTTCACAGATATATTCAGAACATTCCATCCCAAAGCAGCAGAATACACATTCTTCTCTAGTGCCCATGGAACATTCTCCAGAATAGATCACATCCTAGGTCACAAATCAGGTCTCCACTGGTACCAAAAGATTGGGATCATTCCCTGCATATTTTCGGACCACAATGCTTTGAAACTAGAACTCAATCACAAGAGGAAAGTCGGAAAGAACTCAAATACATGGAGGCTAAAGAGAATCCTACTAAAGAATGAATGGGTCACCCAGGAAATTAAAGAATTAAAAAAATTCATGGAAACAAATGAAAATGAAAACACAACTGTTCAAAATCTTTGGGATGCAGCAAAGGTGGTCCTAAGAGGAAAGTATATAGCAATACAAGCCTTTCTCAAGAAACGAGAAATGTCTCAAATATACAATCTAACCCTACACCTGAAGGAGCTGGAGGAAGAACAGCAAATAAAGCCTAAACCCAGCAAGAGAAGAGAAATAATAAAGATCAGAACAGAAATCAATGAAATAGAAACCAAAAGAACAGTAGAACAGATCAAGGAAACTAGGAGCTGGTTCTTTGAAAGAATTAATAAGATTGATAAACCCCTGGCCAGACTTATCAAAAAGAAAAGAGAAATAGCCCAAATAAATAAAATCATGAATGAAAGAGATCACAACCAACACCAAAGAAATTCAATTATAAGAACATATTATGAGCAACAATATGCCAGCCAATTAGATAACCTGGAAGAAATGGATGCATTCCTAGGGATGTATCAACTACCAAAACTGAACCAGGAAGAAATAGAAAACCTGAACAGACCTATAACCATTAAGGAAATTGAAGCAGTAATCAAAAATCTCCCAACAAACAAGAGCCCAGGGCCAGATGGCTTCCTAGGCAAATTCTACCAAACATTTAAAGAAGAATTAATACCTATTCTTCTGAAACTGTTCCAAAAACAGAAATGGAAGGAAAACTTCCAAACTCATTTTATGAGGCCACCATTACCTTAACCCCAAAATCAGACAAAGACCCCATCAAAAACGAGAATTACAGACCAATATCCCTGATGAACAGGGATGCAAAAATTCTCACCAAAATACTAGCCAATAGGATCCAACAGTACATTAAAAGGATTATTCACCACGACCAAGTGGGATTTATTCCTGGGCTGCAAGGTTGGTTCAACATCTGCAAATCAATTAATGTGATACAAGACATTAATAAAGGAAAGAACAAGAACCATATGATCCTCTCAATACATGCAGAAAAAGCATTTGACAAAGTACAGCATCCTTTCTTGATTAAAACTCCTCAGAGTGTAGGGATAGAGGGTACATACCTCAATATCATAAAAGCCATCTATGAAAACCCACAGCGAATATCATTCTCAATGGGGAAAAACTGAGAGCTTTCCCCTTAAGGTCAGGAACACGGCAGGGATGTCCACTATCACCACTGCTATTCAACATAGTACTAGAAGTCCTAGCCACAGCAATCAGACAACAAAAAGAAATAAAAGGCATCCGAATAGGCAAAGAAGAAGTCAAACTGTCACTCTTTGCAGATGATATGATACTTTATGTGGAAAACCCAAAAGACTCCACCCTAAAACTGCTAGAACTCATACAGGAATTCAGTAAAGTGGCAGGATATAAAATCAATGCACAGAAATCAGTCGCATTTCTATAAACCAACAACAAGACAGAAGAAAGAGAAATTAAGGAGTCGATCCCATTTACAATTGCACCCAAAACCATAAGATACCTAGGAATAAATCTAACGAAAGAGGCAAAGAATTTGTACTCAGAAAACTATAAAATACTCATGAAAGAAATTGAGGAAGACACAAAGAAATGGAAAAACGTTCCATGCTCATGGATTGGAAGAACAAATATTGTGAAGATGTCAATGCTACCTACACATTTAATGCAATCCCTATCAAAATACCATCCACTTTTTTCAAATGGAACAAATACGCCTAAAATTTGTATGGAACCAGAAAAGACCCCGAATAGCCAGAGGAATGTTGACAAAGAAAAGCAAAGCCGGTGGCATCACAATTCCAGACTTCAAGCTCTATTACAAAGCTGTCATCATCAAGACAGTATGGTACTGGCACAAAAACAGACACAGAGATCAATGGAACAGAATAGAGAGCCCAGAAATGGACCCTCAACTCTATGGTCAACTAATCTTCAGCAAAGCAGGAAAGAATGTCCAATGGAAAAAAGACAGTCTCTTCAACAAATGGTGTTGGGAAAATTGGACAGCCACATGCAGAAGAATGAAACGGGACCATTTCTTTACACCACACACAAAAATAGACTCAAAATGGTTGAAAGACCTCAATGTGAGACAGGAGTCCATCAAAATCCTAAAGGAGAACACAGGCAGCAACCTCTTCGACCTCAGCCGCAGCAACTTCTTCCTAGAAACATTGCCAAAGGCAAGGGAAGCAAGGGCAAAAATGAACTATTGGGACTTCATCAAGATAAAAAGCTTTTGCACAGCAAAGCAAACAGTCAACAAAACCAAAAGACAACCGACAGAATGGGAGAAGATATTTGCAAATGACATATCAGATAAAGGGCTAGTATCCAAATCTATAAAGAACTTATCAAACTCAACACCCAAAGAATAAATAATCCAATCAAGAAATGGGCAGAAGACATGAAGAGACATTTTTCCAAAGAAGACATCCAAATGGCCAACAGACACATGAAAAAGTGCTCAACATCGCTCGGCATCAGGGAAATCCAAAGGAAAACCTCAATGAGATACCACCTCACACCAGTCAGAATGGCTAAAATTAACAAGTCAGGAAATGACAGATGTTGGCGAGGATGCGGAGAAAGGGGAACCCTCCTACACTGTTGGTGGGAATGCAAGCTGGTGCAGCCACTCTGGAAAACAGTATGGAGGTTCCTCAAAAAGTTGAAAATCGAGCTACCCTACGACCCAGCAATTGCACTACTGGGTATTTACCCCAAAGATACAAATGTATCCGTGATCTGAAGGGGTACGTGCACCCCAATGTTTATAGCAGCAATGTCCACAATAGCCAAACTATGGAAAGAGCCAAGATGTCCATCAACAGATGAATGGATAAAGATGTGGTATATATATACAATGGAATATCATGCAGCCATCAAAAAAAAAAAAAAAAAAAAAACGAAATCTTGCCATTTGCAACGACGTGGATAGAACTAGAGGGTATTATGCTAAGCGAAATAAGTCAATCAGAGAAAGACATGTATCATAAGATCTCATTGATATGAGGAATTCTTAATCTCAGGAAACAAACTGAGGGTTGCTGGAGTGGTGGGGGGTTGGAAGGATGGGGTAGCTGGGTGATAGACATCGGGGAGGGTATGTGCTATGGTGAGCACTGTGAATTGTGTAAGACTGATGAATCACAGAACTGTACCTCTGAAACAAATAATACATTATATGTTTAAAAAGAAAAAAAGAAGAGAGAGAAGATAGTAAGAAGGGAAAAATGAAGAGGGGGAATCGGAGGGGGAGACGAACCATGAGAGACTATGGACTCTGAGAAACAAACTGAGAGTTCTAGAGTGGAGAAGGGTAGGGGGATGGGTTAGCCTGGTGATGGGTATTAAAGAGGGCACGTATTGCATGGAGCACTGGGTGTTATACGCAAACAATGAGTCATGGAACACTACGGCAAAAACTAATGATGTAATGTATGGTGATTAACATAACAAAATTAAATTAAAAAAAAATTATAAATACAGAGAACAAACTGATGGTTGCCAGAGGGGAGAGAGGTTAGGGGTTGGGCAAAATGGGTGAATGGGAGAGGGAGTTACAGGCTTCCAGTTACGGAATGAGTAAGTCACTGGAATAAAAGGCACAGCATAAGAAATACAGTCAATGATATCATAATGGGACAGATGGTAGCTATACTTGTGAACATAGCACAGTGTATAAACTTGTCAAATCACTAAGCATATACCCAAAACTAACATAACATTGTGTGTCAACTATACTCAAACAAAAAGAAAAAAAATTCATCTTCTTCACTTCACTTTAAAAAACTAACAAAGAAACCGGAGTTCAAAAGGAACTCAAACCAGGGACATTAGATATACCCATCAGTCCCAGGGAAAATATGCCCCTTTTAAAAATCTGCAAGCCTTAGGTAAAATATGAAGGGAAAAAAGATGGACAACTTTGTTAATCTTGCAAATGGAAATTGCCTGCACTTGTGGTAACCTGTGAAAGTAGCAAAGTTCAGACACTGTTCACATCACTCCTCAGCCCGTCTCCCCTGGGTAGATGGGTAAAGCTTTGCCTCCCAGTGCAGAATGAGGCCAGATTTGGGGCAAGTTCCTCCCTGATGGAAATGAGGAAGGGACTTCAACCTAGAAGGCAGGAGTCCTGAGTCCCAGTGCTAACTCAGTGCGGCCTTGAGGAAATAATCGCTCTCTCTGGCCTCAATGTTTTCATCTATGAAATGAGAGAGCTGAATCAATGCAGAGTGTCAGAGATGTCCTCTGGTTCCAAAATTCTGTGATTCTGTAGATAGAACCAGACAGGACCGGTAATACATTTTGCACCAAGTGGTAGACAAAGAGATTTCTATTTCTCTCCCACTGCCACAAATAAAATCCCCAAAGAAGTGAATCCCCAATAATTCACAGCTTCCACAGAAGCTCCTCAATTTGGCTAAGTAATCCCAAAATAGTCTAAAAGAATAAAAGTAAATTATCAGTTATAGAGTCCCCGGAAGTTTTGACCATTCACCTGCCTTTGAAGCCCCAATATTTTTCAAGGTGCACCATGTGAGGTGAGGGCTCAGAATCTCAGTGGAAAATGGGGTGAAGGACATTTATTTAGCCTACTCAAAACTCCTTTCCCCAAACTCAAACCCCCATTGCACAGTGAGTCACTGCTATTAATGGGAGTGTGTCCAGTACGGTGGGAGGAAGAAAAAAGATGAAAACCATGGTGCCCGTTCACCTCCCACTGAGCCAGATTTAATCTATCCCTCAAGCAACTGCTTTGCTTCAAGAAGATTTTGAGTCCATGCCACATGAATCCTTCTCCTTTACATATTGATACCATAGAGAGTATAGCACTCATCCGACATTAATTATGCCTTGGGACATCTCATATTTTTATTTAACTTTTAAAGCAGAATTTCCTCAAATATGATATTACGTCAGGGTTCCTCAGTATGATTCTGTGGTCAGAATCTAGTACATTCTGGATGAAATGAAGTTGAACAAATGCTACAGCAAAATGTCTCTGACTTAATAAATGGATGCACAGTGTGATACTCCACGTGATAGAGATAGCATTTGGTCTGAACAAGCTTACTTTTTAAAAAAGGTCTTTATCAAAAAGTATTCTCCAAACTGTCAAGAACAGGGTTTCACATAAGAGTTAAGATCCAAAATTTGCTTATTCATCTGATCATTAATGCCACAAATATTTACCCAGTATCTACTCGTTAGGTACAACTGTGCTAGCTGTGGAGTTATCAGATGAGTAATTTCCAGCCCCTCAGTCCAGGTAGAAGAAAAGGGATCAGGGGGATAAAAAACTTTCTTCAGGGGTGACATCGGAAGTGAGGATGGGAGGCAGCTATCAAATTACTGACATATGTATAACAATTCACCATCTATAAAGCTTTTCTCATACATTAGTACAATACCTAGTTTTTCATATCCCCTTGAGCACTTGCAATATATTAGATATCTTGAATGTATTTGTGCTTTAATTTGCCCTTCTGAGAAGGTGCAGTTCCTTTCAAGTTTTCCCATGTATTTTTCCTATCTGAAATGCTTCTACCCCAACCTCAGATGAACATGAAAGGCAAATTTAGTTTGGGCCTCCCATATATGTGTTCTGCTCATACATTCCTTGGGGCACAACCCATTAAGCAATATCTATCAAATTCTCAAGGAAAGAATACAGTCATCTTTTTCAAAATAATAGTATTTAATCACTGAAAGCCAAATCCCATAAGATAAAGTTTTGTTTGTTTCTGGTAAAGGTCTGATTTGGAATTCCTCGGTGGAATAATGACAGAGAGACCTTGGACCTTGGACCCTGGAAGGCAGCTAGCTTCACAAGGACCAGGTAGTTCTGCCTGATGAAAACCTTTAAAGACACTGCCCTGCAGATAGGAACAAGGCTCACCTTGTTAGCTAAGAGGTATTGTGACTCTTTCAACCTACATGGTAAGGTAACTTACAGCACATGTTTTAACCACGGATGCATTGAAAATAACCTGAGGTGGATTGGAATCCTATAATATTTACACCATTATCAGTTCCATCCAGATGTAAACATGATGGGTCACCCATGTGGGACACAGCTCTGATTGCTCCTTTAAAACTTAATACCGCCTATTTTTCTGCAGTGACAGGTCAGTGGATAACATCATAAGCTACATTCTTCCTTTCATTGGGATCATTTATGAGCAAGAGTATAAGGTAGGTTCTTCCCATCCCAGGTTCTTCCCATCCCCCAAGCACAGGAAAGAAAAATCCATTCTCCATTCCTACCCAGCTGTGTAGAGAAATTTTCTTTGGATTTTTACAATCAAGCACAGGAAACTTGGTGGTGGGAGGATGGGATAGGGGAAGGGAGGGGCGGTGCGTGGGAAAAGTAGCAATAACTTCTTTGCATGTGGCAGACTCCATTCATTCTGTAGTGAATAGAGCACTAAACTAGAAGTCAAACAGGCCGAGTACTTGCCCAGCTCTATCTCTTACTGAGTGTGTGACATTTTCCCTGTCTTTGCATGGAATAATAACATTCTTCCAGGGGTTCATCCTCAGGGTGCTGAAGAGGTTCCAAAGAGTGGAAATAGGGGAAAGCACTGTGAAAAGTCTAAAGTGCCAAGGGCAGTAGCCCAGGCCTCTCTTCACTAGTATGCTGTTTGGTCAAGAGCACAGACCCCAGAGTGAGATCCACCTGAGTTAGAACCCTGCTTCTGCCTCATCGCAGCTGTAAGACCCTGGGCAAGTTTCACTCCTTAAGATTCACGTTCTTCGTCTACAAAATGAAGAGTACTAATCCTCAAAGAGTTGTGAGGATTTAATGAGATTATAAACGTCAAACCCTAACAGTGTCTGAAACAGAGGTTTCTCATTGCATGCTGGCTCATATCATTAGTGAGGAGCTACTGCCACATGCATCACCTTATTGCTAAAATGTGGGAAAACTAGACTCACCCAATGTGCTTGGCAACCCCATCAGATATAAAGTTCATATGTCAGTTCCTCATTAGAGGCTTTCCTCACTCCCCCATCCCTGCCTAAGTTCATTAGTCTCTCTCCCAGACCACCTCCGTTTCAATATCCTATTATACTTATTGAGCACCATTTTGTAATCTATTTATTTACATGTCTCTTTGACTAGATTATAAGAAACTTGATGGCAGGACTCTGTCCTATTCATCTCTGAATCCCCTGTGCCTAAGACAGAGACTACTTCATAGTATCCATTAACAAATGCTTATGGAACTGGATACGTGAGTATATAATGTTCTGCTACAAGTCAGTCCTCAAATACTTGATAGAAACATAAATACAACGGTAACATGATTCAGGGAAGGAGCAGCGTGCTCAGGGTCTAGACCTTCATTCTGGCATTTCCTCCCACTCACTCTGTAGTGTGGACTTACACAGATCTGGTGCTTCTGTTATACAGTTCAAGCAAACATTCAAAACTCATTCATTTTACTGGCCCTATAAGGCCAATAAAAATGAAGTGAGACAGTGTGGAAGTAAATTTTAAAAATTAAGTTACCTCCATCTTTCTCCAGATTGTGCATCCCTGATATAATGTCACAAAATCCTGAATTTTAAACCAAGGAGAATGAACATAAACTGTCCCTGAATCAAGAGATTAAAGCAGGGGCCAAGACAAGATGAAGTTGATGGCTTTCCACAAAGTGTGACTTCCAGGAAGAACTAAAAGATCCTTCCTCTCAATAATTTTTTCCCATAAATCTTTCCATCCTTCTGAACTAACTTGAAATTCTTGCCACTGTTAAGTTTATGTCTATTTGTGTGTATTTGTGGTGGGGGTCAAGGTGGGCTAGATGTGACATCTTAGAAAACCCTTGCAAAATGTGTATCTTTCACTTGCCTTTTCTCATTAGCATATTAGCATCATCCATGGGAATGTGCCTTATAAATCATAAAAAATTATTATTATTAACACAATGATTTATCAGATCAGCTTTTTGGTCCCACAGAAAACAACTTGACCTTAGGGAAAAAGAAATTGGAAAAGACAAACAGATTTTAATCATGGGTCTCAGATTGTTGTGGGATTGAAACCAGGTATAGTCTGGAGAAGGTGGGTCAGGGAGAGGTGATTTATTTAGAGCCTGGGCCGTGGGCAGCTGGGGAGGAAGTATAATGATGGAAACCAATGTCAGTATTCAATCCTGTTGTCCCTTGAGTCTACTCATTATTCTTTTTGTTGTTTTAAGTAAGGCTTACTGAGTGCTGAGCATGTGCTAGCACAAGGATGGGTCTTGGTATCCAGTGGTGTGAATGCACGTGTAGTCCCACTGTTATGGAGCACACAATCCTAGTGTGAGAGACAGATATTAACACACAGTAAATTATGAGGCACAGGAACCTGCCTTTTGGATTGTGTGTGAAAGTGGATTTACCTTGAAACTAATGAAGTTTAAGCTTGAAAGTTTCTCATTTGCATGAGCTCCTTACAAGGCTCTGGAGATAGGGGGAACCCTACAGTGTGTTCATATGGCTATATATTTTTGTAAAGTTTGCAAATGTAAGATATTTTCATTGCAGTCAGTTAAGACCATCATCTCTCTACTCTGGTCTCATGTTGTATTTCCCCTTATGTTGTGTGGAGTTGGAGGGCCATGGGCATTGGGGTATCTAGTTAGGGGAAAATTGAGATGGAAGTATGCTTCATTTGCATTTGGTGGGACATATTACAAAGTATAATTAAGTTACTGCTAGCGTCCCAATGTAGGAAAGGTTTCCAAGAACACTCCTCCCAACCTTTTTACCAGCTCATACAGCAGAATGACACGAGGTACATGCCTAGAAGGTGTCCCCTGATATGACTGTGTTCTCCATTGCCCAGAAGCAGAAGTAGACAGGTAGTGGGGGAGAAACTAGATCTGAAATGCAGGGAGGAAAATA
This sequence comes from Phoca vitulina, assembly GCF_004348235.1. NCBI lineage: Eukaryota > Metazoa > Chordata > Mammalia > Carnivora > Phocidae > Phoca > Phoca vitulina. The sequence continues at coordinate 60,479,040 of NW_022589711.1, read as the reverse complement.
GAGCTTTTGCCCTGTGTGAAAATAATGCTACTAAACATTTGCATAGCAGCACTAATAAAAAAAGTTGTGAAGCTGAAATAAACTTTTCTAAACTGTCAATAATTAAAACAATTTTTTATTATTATGCCAGAGGAAAACTAAATTATCTTTCTAGTTCTCACTGTGGAAAATATTACAATATCGTTTTCACATGAAAAGGCAATCAAAAGATAGGTAGCCACATCAATTATTGATTGATTGATTGATATTGATTGATTTTAAGTAGACCCCAATGTGGGACTCAAACTCATGACCCTGAGATCAAGACCTTGAGTTGAGATCAAGAGTCAGATGCTTAACTAATTGAGCCTCCAATTATATCTGAATTAAAAAAAAAAAGATATGTTCAGAGAATGCAGGGAAAAACTGCTAAAGAAGTGTTTATGATCCTAGTTACTTTCTAAATTTATTATTATTTGTGATGTCTTTTTTTATTCTAAATAAATATTCACTTTCGAGTATAAATTTATGTTCATGGTTTTGTATTCTTTTTCTTAAAGAGAACCCCCAAAGTATATAAGCTTCAGGCCCCACAAAACCTGCCTCTGGTCATGGCTCCTCTGTGGAGGAGACATTTCAGCAGAAGCCCAAGGAACGTGAGGCAAACATCCATGAGAGAGGAGGATCTGGGCCCATGGAAAGAAGCATGTGGAAAGGCCTGGAAGTGGGAATGAGCTTGGAGAGTTCACGCATAAGACCACAAGTCCCATTTATTTCTAACAGCGCTTGTTTAATTATAGAAATAATCCACATTCATTGTAGTAAATTTGAAAAGCTCAGAGAAGCACAAAGAAGGAAAAAAAGAACCATCATTTGTGTCCAAATATTTTTACTGGAAAAATATGATTGCTGTAGTTATGCCACAAGGGCTGTAGACCAGGTAGGGTAGCTCTAGAATAATCTGGAAACTGGCAGATTTTTAGAGCATTGTACAAAAGTCAAGAATCTGCTTGCTTCTATCATCATCATCACCATCATTGTCATTATCAATGCCTAATCAAGATAAAGCATTAAAAATACCCTCTTCTAAATCTTTTGCCAAGGTCATCTGGCTATGAAGATATGCATAGCACCCCTGCGGCAGGAAAGGCATAGGTGAAGAGGGGTCCCTTGGGATTTCTAGTGAACTAAGTATTTATTGTTCTGCTGCCCGCCACTCTCTTTTATTCTAGAAAACAGCCTCTCTCCTGTGGGGTTGCTATCCCTAATGCTCTTTCAACCACATGAGTTTGATAGAACGTGGCAATTACAATTCCTTCTCCTAATTCCCAGCCTCAATTGATGGGTTTGGGAATGAATACATGATCCATCTAGGCCAATCTGAATCCTACCCCCATGATTTTCTAACTAGAGATCAGAGAGGTTTGACTCTTTCCGTAGTGTCAAAGTTAGGAGATGTGGGCCTAAGAGTACTAGGTAGCCATGTTTCAAGCCAAACAGAAGTTGGTCTGAGAAAATAAGGCTGTGGATTGAGAAGAGGAATAGAGAAGATGATTGTTCTGGTGACCACCCAGAGAGTCCCTGTTTCTAGGCATCTCTGAGACCTCGCTGCCTTTGCAGCATTTCCTGCTGATTGGCTGGATGAAACCGTAAATTCACCTCTTGCCTAAATTAGTTCAAGTTGTGTGTCTGCTACTTGGTATCAAATAATCTCCAATATGCTAAATTTGAATGCCTCACGTGGATCTTTATCAAGGACAGAGTACCATACTGGATTTGGGGTTGCTAATAAAGAAGAAAGGGACAAAGACTAACATATGGAGTGCCCACTGAATTTCAGGGACTTTGCGTACTTAATTTTTTCCTTACAGCAACTCTAAGAAGTAGGTATTGCTTTCAAAAAATTGAGTCTTATTGTGGTTGGTAACTTATCCAAGCTCTCACAAGAAGTAACAGAGGTGAAATTTGAACTTAGATCTGGCTGTATATCTCATTAGGGAATTAGTAGAGGACTACTACATATTGCCCTTTATGGGGTCTTACAATACAATTCAGAAAAGAGATATTTATACAAACAATATAAAGGGATATGAGCTGATGGAAAACCAGGAGTGGCAAGAGAGGAAGCATTGAGTGTGGACTGATCACCCAAATTCTAGGTACCAAACTGGAATCTTGAAGCCCTATTACTTTTAAATCCTGTCCTTGCCATGAACCTAAAAATATATCATTGTTAATAGATAAGAGCCTTTGTCAAGGCTCCTAACTTAAATATGTTCAGATCTATAAGCTGGAGGTAGAATATAAAGTCTTCAAAGACAGCAATTTTATTGGGGGAGAATGTTTAACCAAATCAATAATAAAATGTGGAAAGATCAGCAAAATACAGCCATCCAAAGCCAGGGTAGGGAAAATGGCCCTAACCACAGCAGAAATCACTGAAGTTCTTTATATGGGAAAACCATTGGCTGATGGTGAGGGCTGTAAAACATTGAAATGGGTTACCAGGGCAAGCTAAGGAATCTCCTCATCTACAGGCCTTTAAAATAGTAAAATTTTCTTCATCTGAATGGCTTTACGTGTGGTCTTCCTTTAAGCAGGGTGAGGTTGGGGAACTACAGAGGGAGGGATGACCCTCCAAATCCCTTCCCAAAGCCTGGGATTCTCCCTACCTGATGGTCATCACCTTGAGGAAGGGGTTCTTTGCCATTCATCAACCTGCCCCCTCTCCTAGTCCTTGCCTACCTTAGTAATGCACGAATTCACAACTGCTGTAGAAATGATTGAAATATTTAGACATAATGGAGGAAGTTTAATAGGGTCCAGTGGGAAACCCAGGTGTTTAGATCAGCTTAAAAATAATAACCACCTCCCCTGCCGGGGGCTTTCAATTCACAATCAGCTCTGCTTTTATTCTTAACCATAAAGGCTACCTCAGACAGGAAATTATTCACGTGATTGGTCTTTACAAGTGCTGTTGGGTTTAAACTGAGGGCTGTAGAGGTCATTAGTGGGCAGCCATGTGATTAACCTTTGCTAGCCCGTTGCTTTTCACACTTTGTTAACAGCTTCCATTATTGCCCCTCTGAGTCTTGAGGAAGCTGTTTATTGACAGTATTAAAAATACATAGCTACAAATTCTTAAGAGCCTTGTGTTAAAGAAAAAAAAAGCCCCTCCCAACGTCTTATAGCCAGCCGACTGGGGAAATGGAAAACCTCTAATTTGCCATAAAGGTTTATCAAGAACTGCATTAAGTACGTTCAGCTCAATGCTAGTCCCTGATGTTGCTCCTTTCTTTCATACTTATATATGTTAGGTTGACACTAGAGAATTTCTTTTTAACACCAGAGAATTTTAAAATTTGAGGAGGGAGCTGTAAAATCTTTGGAAGTATTTGAAACTTGGACTCTGTTATTTCTGAGGAAATTAAGTTGTACATGTTTGGGGAGGAGAGCAAAAAAGAGGTTGATAAGGAAAATGTCTCTCTTGAGGAAAAGTAAAGTCTTCACACCAAGAGTTTTAGAAAGGATTTTTGTATGTGACTCAGTACTTATTCTGATGGGAATAAATGATGGTTGTTTGAGTTTTCACCCTTCTCCTCACTCCCACCCTGGGCTATAAAATGTCTTGGGAGGCATTTCCTAGAATTGTTTGTGCAAGAAAGACCATATTGATGCTTCCCAACCAGTAATATGCCTAAAATCTACTTAAAGGATGGCATTCTTCAAGGGATCCTCAGCCTGTGACCCCTCCCACTGCCCCCATGACCTTCCTAAGAGAATTGAATGCCCTCTCTATGACCCCCCACCTCAGCATAAGATTTCTTCCCAAGCACTTTCCTTTTACTTTCTGAATTCCAGTGAAGAATTTAACTCTCTGCTTCAGAAGTATCTAAAGCCTCCCACTCTTAGGTCAGAATTCATATTCAAGGGGGGAAAAGGCCCAGGAGATGATTCCTCAAGAGAGTTATCCCAAGAGATTTAGAAATGCACGTATAATACATGATACACACACACACACACACACACTAACTACATCTATAAATACATATACATGGCATATATGCGTATATATACATATGTACATATGTATGTGTTTATGTAGGATAAATACATACAAATATATATAAAATAAATGAGTAGGAAAGGAAATCTTTAGAATTCCACTTAAACTTCTGTGTTTAAGAGATTTAGAGAAAGAAACGATGTACAAAAAGAGAGATGATTCTCCTTCAATTGCCTTGAGTCTTGTTTCTATTTCTATGCTTTTGCTTTAACTTATTCATACGCTATTTAAAATGTGTAGCTATAGGCCTAAATTCTTTTCCTGGGAATAATCACTGGGCAGGGATTACTTCTCTCCCAGAAAAAATATGAATTAATTAATGTTCTTATTGAAAGAAGACAAGCATAGTAAGAGGGGCTACTGACTTGTCCCAGAACTGCTATATCCTGTAATGACCTCTGACATTTGCATAGATTATACTGTAGCCAAGCTTTAATCTCCACGGGTACACTCTGGTCAACAAATCCAAACAAACAAACAAAGGTTCAGTTTCCCTTTTTTAAAAACCTTTATAACTTATAAAACTGATAAGACACATATTCCTATATTTCATGATGGAAAGATGGAGGGGAAATTGTTGCTAGGATAAGACTTCGTGTTTTATGTCAAATTGTATCTGGAAGCTCATTTTAAAAGTGAAATTATAACCCGCCCACCCCCCAAAAGCAGGGATTTGAGATGAAAATGCCAAAATAACTTTAATTATAGGTTTGTTGGGGGGTGTGACATTAAAATATCAGTCAGTGGAAAACTTCACATTGTTAACGTGTCACTCAAAAAATTTGAAATTTGCGTTATACCATTACTATTTATTTGTACATTCTTGGTCTCCAAAGCACATGCTTTCTAGATAAGAGCCCAAATCACTATAACAAGTGGTCCAACATTTTCAATTTTCTTTTAAAATCAGAGTTAAATATAAATCATTGTAGGCTTCTTAATGTAAAACCTTGGTTCTACTTATTACAGATTTTTGAAATTGGTCTGAATCACACACAATTTCTTTAATATAGAAAAATAACAAATTGCAATTCGATCTATAATCTTTCCACTTTTTTTCTACAAAATTCAAAATAATATTGTGCCACTGGGGAAAAAATATATAGTAGCATCTAACATCAAACTACTACTTCTTACCCTAGACGTATTGTAGACAATAACTGGTTTGCTCTGCTCCCTCTCCCAGGCTGCATGAGAAAGGAAACCATGGAAACTGGGCCGCCATAAAGCAATGCTTTCTAACCTCAGCTGAGCTCTCACTGATCTTCAGAAATGGTTTTACACATCCCTTGTTGACTAATCATTATAGGGAACCACAGTGGCTGTTTTCAACATTCATCCTCAAAGGCCCACCTCTTGACTTCCTTCAACTTAACCTCACTCACAGGACATGACCTTATGGCCTACTTCAGTGAGGAAGGTCAGGCAGCATGAGCTCCTTGCACTGGTCTTTGACCAAAACAGACCTGGGCTTTGGCCTGTCTAGCTGGCCTAACCGGGCCCAGCAAGTGGAGCTGGCTTGAGTTCTCTCCACTTGTATATGCTCTCTACCCTGATCAGGCAGCCCCAACTTGATAGTTCATCTTTCTTTAAGGCCTATATGTTGTGGCCTGGGTCCCAGCTTACCTTAATCCAGAGTCCACCACAACTCATAACAGTATTTTTGATCTCTTCTGCCAGTGGCTCCATCCCTATGTCTGAGAACATGGCCAGCTCTCATTTATCTTTACAAATTTCCTTTGAGGCCTCTCTCTCAATCACCATTTCCACTTCTCCAAAGCTTCATCCTTGGCCTTCTTTAGTTCCCTCTCTTTTTACAATCTGTCTTCATTGTGTGTCTTCTTTGGTAATTTCATCAAAATGAGGGCATCTACTCTGATCTTTAAACAACAAATTCCTCAGTCTGTAAACTCACATTTCTAATTTTCAGAGCCATGGATTAATTCCTCAAACTAGCCCTTCTTCTCAACTTCCTCATTTTGGTAGATATCATCACTAATGTCCCAGAGCCATGGGTGTTTCTTCTCTCTCCATGGCCAATAATTGTCATGACACTTATAATAAATCCAAACTCCTTTCCATGGCCTAAGACTCTCTGTATAATCTCTGACCTCATACACTATATCCTTCCCTGGCTCACCATGATTTGGACACTCCGGTCTTTTTTCTGCTCCTCAAACCCACCAAGCTTGCTCTCTCCTTGGGGCTTTTGTGGGTTATCATCTCTCCTCCTGCAACTTCCTACCCTGCAGATCATCTCAGAGTGACTCCTTGTCATCTCACCAACATGTCACCTCATCAGAGAGTTGGTTCCAGAAACTCTGTCGTATCGCACTATTTATATTTTCCCAATAATAACTTTCATGACTGATAGTAATCAGCCAGGATTAAGAAATGATGAGTAGCTAAACTACAGGAGTGGAAGTAAGCAGGCAAAGGAAAAAACAGGCTTGAGAATTGATTAAGAAACAAAATCAAGAGAATTTCATGACAATTACACAAGTAGCAAGGGTGAAAGAGTTGAAGATTATTCCCAAATTTCTGACATGGGAGACCAGGTATATAGTGGAGTTATTAAGCAGAATCAAAAATATAAGCCAAAGAGCTGATTTTGGAGGAGAGACAATCAGTTCAGCTTAGAGTGTGCTGAGGCGGTGGTGTCTATAGTGCAGACTGAAAGATTTCCACAAGGCAATTGGAAACATGGGTCCAGAGCTCATGAGAAATCATTTGAAACTATGTGAATAGAAGACATGGGGTATTAAGAGTAAAGTTCAACCTTTCAGCTGCAAAATTATTTAATGCCCATTAATATCATCCCTACTTAGAGAAGAAAAAAGAAAGAAAAACTAGTCTTTACAAATAATTCAATATTATTCTTGCTCTCATGACACCCATGTTTCTCAGAAAAGCATCATAATCTTTTTCATAATCCTCTTCTTGAGACTTCTTGATCTGAGCCTGTTTAACTAGCTCCCAAATAACAGCTACCAACATGACATCTTAAGCAGGTCACCTGGCTGTATGACCTTGAGCAAGTCATTTTACTTCTCTGAATACAAATACCCTACTCAATCTACTTTCAGTTCAGTTACACCATGAGCTCAAATCTCACGTTAACCCCTTATCACTTGCTCTACTGCTGGCAGGACATACTGCAAACCTACTGGAAAAATCTTTGGGGATATGTAGAAGAATACCTATTTCAGCTGCTAAGTCACAACAGAAAGTTGAAACTTGGAGCTTTGGGGGAGCTCACAAGGTCATTCTATGTAAGGGAAAGATCAAATAATGTTACTGCAAACTGCTATTGTAATTCATTCTTCCATAAAGATTACCTCTGAGCGCTGTGAATTGTGTTAAGACTGTTGAATCACAGACCTGTACCTCTGAAACAAATAATATACTATATGTTAAAAAAAAAAAAGAAGAAGAAGAAGATAGTAGGAAGGGAAAAATGAAGGGGGGGAAATCAGAGGGGGAGACGAACCATGAGAGACTATGGACTCTGAGAAACAAACTGAGGGTTCTAGGGGGAGGGGGGTGGGGGGATGGGTTAGCCTGGTGATGGATATTAAGGAGGGTACGTATTGAATGGAGAACTGGGTGTTATATGCAATCATGGATCACCACATCAAAAACTAATGATGTAATGTATGGTGACTAACGTAACATAATAAAACAAAAAAAAACTGAAAGTGAGGTAAGGATATTGCACTTAAAAACGCACATTTGAAAAACTTGACAGAAGCAGTATTTTTGAAATCATATAAAATCATTAATATTTTCAGCAAATTTTTGATTAAAAAAAAAGATTACCTCTGTTGTACTAGCAAGTTCAGCAAGACCCCGGGTTATCAGCCAAATAAATGCCACTTCAGTAAATTATTGCTGCCTGGGGCCAGCTTTAACTTGCCTTGTCAACTTTTTTCCTATCTAAAGTTCTACTGTAAGTTTCACATTCATAAACCATGTTCCCCTTGGCTTTATTGCTTGCCCTCTTATGACTTCTCCCCTCCTCTTGGTAGTTAAAGAGAGCCCCATTGTGTCTACTAACACCCGAGAGCTTCACCCAGTGATGCAAAAGAGTCACATTCAAATAGTTTTTAGGTGGAACAAAATGCAAAAGCCCACTGAACATTTCCTCACTATGTGAAAATTGTTGCCTGCATCTTTGTACCATAGTTCTGGGAATTCAATTCAAAAGAGATGTGTTCAAAAGTGTGTGACTTTGGCTGTGGTGTATGATCATGAGACAATAGAGGAACACTAAACTTTGCGATAATTTTTCAAATTTGTGGTTCTATGCAAAATTTTACCAATTTTCCATCACTAGAACTGAATTCGAAATGGATTCAGAAAATGTGGTACTTGTAAATGAAAATAAATGTTGTTTTAACAGTCTTTTTCCCCCCTTTAAATTGATGGTTAAGCGTATAACAAAAGGAGAAGACAACAAACAACATATATATACTTGCCTGAAAAAGCCAAAATAATGCCACCCACATACACAGAATACCACACACAGTCACTTTATAAAGAAAAATCAGATGCCATATAGGGTAACGATTGAATATTGATGACACTTTTTTCTACCCCAAACAAATTACTCCTGCTAAAGTGCACCCAGCTTGTTTTTTCGCTAGTGTTTCCCTCCATTATGTTGTCAAGTGTAGATTAAGGACATATTCCTAGGAGCATTCTTCATCAGAACATTTCTCTCAGTGCTACTTAAACATAGCCTCTCATGTATATCCTCTGCGTCATTGGCCTTTGATAATCAGTAAAGTATCTTTGCTTTAAGAAAAGTGAGTAGAAATAGCCTCTTCTAGGAAAAATCAACGAGTAGAAGTAGGTAATGGATGTTGAGAGTACAAAGCCCAGAAACTTAATACAAATTCTCCTTAAGGACATACCATTCTCCTGTAACATGAAAATGACTGGCATCGCCCTAATATGTCCCCTCTGTATCTTAAGTGATTGTAGAGCAACATTCACTAAGTTACTGGAACTTTAAAAGCATTACCCCAGTCCCTCATGTTCATAAAAAGAAATCTGATTAATCTCTCAAAGCAGATTATACTGATTCGAGGAGGGGATTCTTGTATTTATCTCGAATAAGAGTATGCCTGATGTTTGAAAACTGGCAACTCAGCAGACATAAGATACACTGTGAGGGCGCCTGGGTGGCTCAGTCAGTTAAGCATCCGACTCGATTTCAGCTCAGGTCGTGATCTCAAGGTTGTAAGATGGAGCCCTGCATTAGGCTGGGCGTGGAGCCTGCTTAAGATTCTCTATCTCCTTCTCCCTCTGCCCCTCGCTGCTCCCTCTCTAAAAAAATCAAATACACTGTGAAGTTCTGAGTTCTCCACTTTGTCTCCTTTGCTTAACTCATTCTCTCCTTCCAACTCCATGCTAAGCATTTATTCATTAATTTAACAAATATTTATTGGTATCTCACATGTGCCAAGCACCGGAAATATAGCAATGAACAAAACAGACAAAAAGTCCTGCTCACATTCTTCATCTCTCAGATTTGTATATCAAGCTAAAGCAGAGCTGTCTTCCCTCTCCCAAATCTTGTTGGTCTGCACTTTCACTTAGGAAAAGGGTCAGTTGTCTAAGAAAGAGAGCTCTCTCATTTGTTAGAACAAACAAAGGTCGTCAACAGTCATACACACATTCACCCAGCAATGATTGCTGAGCATCTCCTAGATGCCGGGATGTAGGTTTCCAACTGGGGACAGCAAGAAGAAAACCACACAGTCCTTGGCTTGGCAGGGATTACATATTTTTGCAATGCCTCTCATGTGAACAAATTAACAACTGATAGTTTTAAAATTGAACTTGAATTTTTGAAGTCTGCTGATAGCTGAGAGTTAGTTGCTTGTCTTTTTTCCCAAGCCAAGTATTTGTCCTGATGCGCTTAAGTATAGACTCTAGGGATAATGGCCATTTCTCCAAAATACGCCACTGTCCAACTTGAGAAGAATTAGGCTAGGCTTGGACATGCATCTGAGTGTTCTCACTCCATTTTCCATAGTCACAACTCCTGCTATGTTTTCAATTAGCTACAGTAACTGAAATTAATATTCCATTACACTTTTTTGATCAGGCTTTAATTTAACCAACAATAATGATCAGGGCATAAAATAGCCCAAGTCCTTTGTTTAGGGTTTGGTGAATAGAACCATATGTCTGACCTCAACCCTTTGGGGAACGGACATTCAGAAAATATTTACATGGCCTTCAATTTTGTTTGTTATTTTCCTGTTGCTTTTTTGGTCTATGTGGCTTTGTTTTCTCTGCTCACGACATGTGGGGGGTGAGGCTGGAGTCAGGGGTTTTACTTTACTTCTGGAATTATGGCATTTGACAATGTCACCCTATTTGTCATCCATTAAATCTTTTTTCCGTTAAGTATTTATCCCAGAAGCCTTTGGTCAAAGTGTACACAAAAAAATTAGCAAATATTTCTTTTCTTTTTTTCTGGCCCTGTGTGTGTGTGTGTGTGTGTGTGTGTGTGCATGTGTGTGTGCATCCTCATGCACATGTGTGAGGGTACACACACAGATAAATAGATATCTACTTTAAACTGTTGATATCTAGATATCCCACCTGGAGTAGGAGGTTGACAATCTATAGCAATCTATAATCCAAATGCCCCATGGGAGGCAGGCAGTCCTTGGTGGTGGATCTCTGTCATTGCTCACCAGGTGAACATATTATGGCTTTGAGCCACACACTCTTGAGAGCAAATCCTGCCTTTACTTTTTAGCAGTATGTGACTGGGCAAGTCACTTATTAACATCTCTGAGCCTGTCTGCTCATCCGCACAATAAAAATAATAAAAAATAATAAATGTTACTGACATTGGGGCACCTGGGTGGCTCAGTCAGTTGGGCTTCTGACTCTTGGTTTCGGCTCAGGTCATGATCTCAGGGTCGTGCAATGGAGCCCCACAACTGGCTCCACACTCAGTGGGGAGTCTGCTTGAGATTCTCTCTCCTCCTGCCCCTCCCTCCACTCATGCTCTCTCTCTCTCTCTCTCTCTCTTTCTCTCGCTCTCTCAAATAAATAAATTAATTAATTAAAATCTTTAAATGTTACTGACATTGTTGACTGGGTTATGAAGATTAGAGATAATATATATGTTGAACAAAACATAGAATCACTACGAAATGCATTCAGTAACTGGCAAGTGTCACTAGCATTGTCCATTGTCATTATTATCTCTTCCCAATTTCTCTTCCATTCTTTCCCTTGTTCTCATCACCTGGCCACTCTCATTTCGTTTTTTTCTTTTCTTCTCACTTTCTCATTCCCTTTTTCTCTACTCTCTCCTGTGAGTGCCTCAGCTCTGTGAGTGGTGTCCAAAGACATTGCTTAGGCCCACCAGCCACACTCAGAGACAAAGTTGTTGCAGACCGTTGTTCTCCATGACCAGCCAAGGAAGAAAAGCCAGAGAAAACTCCATCTAGGAAATACTGTCCTGTGTACAAAGATGCCCAGTGCATTCAAGCAATGCAGTCTGGCTACAGTTACCCTGTTGCTTAAAAGTGATGTGTGTCTTTTCTGCAGGTACTATCAAGGCCCAGAAATTTAACATTCCTTCCTTTATTTATTTATTCATTTAGAAAATGTATTAAGGATATACAATATGTTGGATCCTCTGCTAAAATTGAAGTCATGAAAGGCTTTCTTCTTATTTCTCTTTATTTATCAACTAACTCTACAGATATATGTAGAATGAATAATGAACAACCCAAAGTTTCCAGTTTTGAAAACATTGAAAAGAAAAAATAAAAATTTATATTCGTGAATGTAGGTCAGGTATACATACTTTAGCTTCTTTTTCTATTAAAATCAGCCTGCACCCTCTATATGTCAGGTTCTGAACTGGATGCCAAAATACAAAGATGAAAAAACAAAACATGGTCCCTGTTTTTTGTTCATTCATTTATTCATTAATTCACTCAGTAAACATTTTCAAATACTTACTTTGCACAGGATTGGGCGAGGGGCTTCAGATACAACCTTGATCAAAATAGACATGAACCTTGATTTCATGAAACTTATTTCCTAGTATGGAAAAGAAAAAAGAAAGCAAACATAACTACCCCTCCAAATAAAATAATTACAAATTATAAGAAGAACCATATATGAGAAAACAATGGGCAAATATGGACAAGATAGCTACTTAAGATGGTTTAGTGGGAGACAGAAGAGTAATCTGATCATCAAATTCAATATTTGCTTATCTGCCTATCAACATATAGGTACATTACTGCCTCCTTCATCCCCAACAAGTTTTGAAGAAGCAATAAAATATTCTAAGAGCAGTAAAGGAGTACACAGTACTATGTAGATACAGGTGAATGAGCGACCAAAACTGTGTGGGATCCTAATATTAACACAGATATACAGGAGGGCAAGTAATATACTTAGTAGAAAGGGCTAAAAGACCACAGGAAGGAGCAAATAATGGGGGTGGTGTCGGTGGAAAACCACCTACTTCTAGTGCAGGCCCATGAGGAGTGGCAGCAGCTTCTACCTAGTAATGTTGTCAAAGTGTCACTGTGGAACTCAGACCTTGGATCTGCATATGTGGTTTCTCAGTACCATCTCAATGATCCTGGAGTCTTCCATGGCCTGGTCCTTAAGTCTGCTGCTTGTCCTGGTACTGAAGGAGTTCTGACTTGGCGTCAAAGGACCTACGCTCACAGTCCATCTCTGCCACTCATTAGCTGTGTAATCTTGAGCAGATCACTTCCTAGCTCCAACTATCAGTTTTTTATGCTATACAATGGCGTATTTGTCAGAGCACAACTATAAACAGCAAAATCCACTCTAACTTATTAAAACAAAAAGGAGTTTATTACTAAGTATGAGTAGCTTCTCAAATCATTGGAAGAGATAGATAACCAGGCTCCAGACTGTTTCCAGATACTGCCTCCGGCCCCTAGGCCCTCTTAACCTCTGGTGTCTTCTTTACTAGCAATATAGATGCTTCGTGCCTAATCTCTATATTTATATACAGATATACATAGATATAAATCACCTATATTTCTATATTTATATATAGATATATATAGATATAAGTCACCTATATTTAACCCTATGACTAATCCAAGTCTCATGAGAGTGCAAGTGATAAAACTGAAATTGCATCAAAAATTATAGCTGCAAGAGCATGTGGGGGAAATGTCATTTTTAGTTGTACAGCCTCTGTAGATCAGGAAAGCCGATCAAAAGAGGTTGGAACAGGTGGAGCAACACAATCCATACAATTTCCTGCAAGGGACAACACTTATTTCCTCACTGGATTGTTACAAGGATTCATGTTTGTGAAGAGGTTTCCACTTTGTAAACACTAGCTTGCCTTGGCACCATCAGACAGCATTTCTTGTGCCTTAACACTAGGTCCCAAAAACACTGAGTCCAGCTCAGGAGCCCAGCCCTACAACACCAGATACCTGCCTATGCCCTGTGGCTGGATCTTGCTCCCAGCAAACCATGTTTCCTGTCTGATAGACCTTGCTGGCTTACAGCATGGACTCATCCAGAAAAAGAGAGGTTCCTGTCCCCAAAGTCTACAAGGTGAGGGTGGTGAGTGCTGGGATTCACATCTTCAGAGCTATGAAAATCCAGAAGGGGGCAACTAATTCTCCTGGAAGGCTTAGGTAAGACTTCTCATTTCATCACCCCTAATAATAAACTATCCAGGAGGCAAAACAGAATAGGGCTCTATTTGGTTTCCTTCTTGACCTATAATCTATCATAAAGGTTTCAAGGCTAAAAGCTGCCTGTATGGACATAGAAACTCTGTTGTATGCATATTTAGCTGTTTGAGAATCTGGCCCCAAAGCATTAAAGCCTGTTCAGAAAGGAGGACCTCTTTTGACACTGTCATTTCTTAAATTAAAAATTTTAAACATAATTTTTCCTATTTGCAAAGTAATATATACTTATTAAATAAAATTTGGAAAATACTGAAAAGCATAAAGAAAATAACAATTACCTTTCATACCTTTCATCTCATCGTCCGGCGTTAACCACTGTTAACCATTTGTGACTATTTCTTTCCAAGCAAATACCAGCCAAAAGAAAGCCAATGTAACCATATTATCATACAAAATTGACTTTAAGGTAAAAAGCATTTTAGAAATCAGAATGGTCACTACATAATAATAAAAGCTTCAATTCACCAGGAACATATAACAATGTTAACTCTTAGGTATGTGTTATAGCCTCAAAATATATGAATACAAAATTGAGATATCTGTTAAGAAAAATGTGTATGTTCACACACTTTCACACACTTCTTCCTGTAATTGATAGATCAAACAAAAAAAAGAACAGCAAGGATATAGATTTGAACGCACATAACAAGCCTAATCTAAAGGATATATTATAGAACACTGCATCCAACTACTTGCTGAATACACGAGGACTGTTTACAAAAATTAACCATGGATTAGGCTACAGAGTAAGTCTAGTACATTTCAAAGATTTTCTGTAGACCACATCAGCAGGTAGCAATGTAGTAAGTACAACTTTTCCAAAAGAACAAGATAAAAATCTACTCATTAAAAATTTTTAAATACATTTTAAAAAGTTCATGACAAAAGAGAAATCATAATGGAATCAGATTATTATATAATATTTCAAAAGAATTACATATGAAAAATCAATATATCAAAACTTGAGGGATACAGCTAAAGCATTTCTTGGAAGGAAACATAGCTTTAAATGCTTATAGTAGACAAAGAGTTACAAAATTAATGAGTAAAACATATACCACAAAATTAGAAAATATTTAGAATTAAGCAAAGCCAAAGTAAGGTCATTTAAAAGACTAAAATTAAAAAAAAAAGACTTAGATAAAATTGAAAGGTTTTTTTGTAATGTTAATCAAGAAAAAAGAGAGAAAGAATAACAAACAATATTAATGAAGAGGCCATAACTACAGATGCTATATAAATTAAAAGATAATAAATTAATAGTATAAAAATTCTTTGCTAATACATTTAAAAACTTTGGTGCAATAGATAAATCCTACAAACATACAACTTAGCAAGTGAATGCAGAATTTTAAAAATTGAAAAATAAAAGAAAATCTGAATAAGTCTATAAAAGTATGATTATGTTTTATGCTAAAAATACAAGGTTGGTTTAATATTAGAAAATATTACATTACAGATAATGGTTGTGTATCAACAGTAGTAAGTAAAAGAAGAAAAATAATCTCCATAAATGTAGAAAAATCATCTGTATAGATGTACGAAAACATCTGAAATAAATGTAAATCCATTCATGATTTTTTAAAAAACCCTTGGAATGAAAGGATCGTTCTTTACCTAATAGAGGGTAACCAGAACCACCTACTGCCAATGTCATACTTAATGCTAAAATGTTGAAAATATTCCTTTGAAGTATGTTCACACCTCTATTATAACTCTTATTATGAATTGCAATGATCTATTTACATATCTGCCTCTCCCAGCTCCATTACCTTACCCCCAATGCTCAAAACGGTTCCTGGAATACAGCAAGTGTGCCATTCATGTTGAATGGATGGATGGAGGAATAAAGTAGAGTTCCTTAGTGCTAAAATACAGGTTGCCTAAAGGTCACCAGGTAAGTTCTGATTCCCCAGCTGTATCCATTTAGCACTCAAGGGCTCTTTGAATGGAATTTGAGTACCGCAAATGTGTTGCCCTGTGATATTTAAGACATTCCAGATGGCTCTTGTACCTTCCCAACTCTACTGTGTAAACATATCCCCAACCTGTTTTCATTTGCTTAACCTTTCTGAGAACCAGCTCTTTCCCTTGTAAATGGGAATAATAATAACAGTATGTTTGCTTCACAGGGTTGTTGTGAGAATTAAGTGGATGCCCATGAAACAGCTCAGTGCTTGTCATATAGTCAGTATCTAATAAATGTTGGCTATGGTTATAATTATTCGTAACATCAGGGTTATTGCAGATTTCCAAGGTATCTAGTGTAGTGCTTTGCACAGGAAAGCAACTTCACAAAAAATGTCTGCTAAATGAATGAATGAATGATCAGTCTGTGATGCTGAAATATACTGTGGCCTTTATGCAATCTGCAGTCACTCATTTGTTTATTCATTCAACCAAAATGAATTTCATGTTATGGCATGTCAGATGCAATACTAAGCACTGGGAATACAGAGATGATTAATAATTAAGACATGATTCTGGACATTGAGGAACTGACAGCATATCTGAAATCACTAGACAAGATGAATTTATTTTAATTTGAAAAATCTACATTGGCAGTTCTCTATATGGATGCCTACCTTTCACAAGCAAGCTACATTGACCCCTGTCAAGACAAAGTCAGCGTAGAGAAAAATTGAGCTATATCAGAGCAGAGATTTTTTCACAAAGACTTAAATCTAGGGCTAGGGCAAACTCACTTGGCTGTAGTGGTTGGTCTTAAAGGGCAACCCAAAGAATCAAGGATATGATATTCAAAGAAAGTCATGAGCTGAGGTGTGGCTCAGAAAATTATTGACAACTGAAGGTCCCATCTCAAGGCTGGGCCATGGCCACAAAAGATTCTATCAATTGAAAGTCACCAGTAGAAGACATATTCCATGCATCAAGGTCCCGCCCAATATGTAGGAGAATGAATTTTAGAGAAGATATGATGTAATGAAGGTAATAAAGAGCAAGGTCCTTGATTAGGAAAGAGAGATGTCAGGGATGGGAAAAGTGAGCTATGCCCCAAACCCCAGAAAAAAATTTCACATACTACTAAGTTACCGGACAGACTGAGGAACTTGATATAATCATGTCATATTGTTTTATATTAGTTAAAATAAAAGTATTAGTGCCTTGCAGGATGTAGTAGATCTTTGTCACATTTTCCAGTTGTTCGGCACCTTATGAGAGCCCTAGCAATATTTAGAAACTTTCTGTCCTGTGAATTTCACCTCCTCAAGGTAGAAACAAGAAAACAAGTCTTCCCCAACTCCTTAGCCACTAAGATGTGCACATGAGACCTAGTATTTACCAATCAAATGCAGCCATGTGAGACTTGTATTCAAAAGTAAACAATGTGAAGAAGGCCTGTGAAATTCACCTTCTAGAGAACATGTAGCAAATGTAGCCAAGTCTTGGAGGGCAAGAAGGGGTGGAGTTCCTGGTGTCTAGTCCCTTATGTGATTGGTGATAGCTGCCCGATGTTTGTTGAGCTACGGAGTTGAGGCATGGGATGTCAGGAGTGGCACTTTTGCCAACAAAGGCCCTTGCAGCATAATTGGCTATTGTTTCTGGTTGTGTAGCATTCAAACCAGAGTCCCTGGTCTATCAGGATGTTGGGTGCTTTTTTGCCTAAATCAGCCTGACTGAATTCTTGCAACCAACAATCCTGACAGGTATAATGGGTTAAACCAATTTCGGAGGATGGCCCCACCCTGATGAGGGACAGAGAGTGCTATGATTTGTGACTGACATGGACACTCAAGACCACCCCCCTGGGCCACTAAATGCCAGATCTCATTGATGGTAACTAAAGGAGACAGGGCATGGAGGCTTGGCCTATCAACTGTGACTAGATCACTGGATGCTGTTTCTATAGAACATGGCTTACTTACCTCAGGGGTCTACTTATTGTAAACTGTTTTATCCTCTCAAGAAAACTCAGGAATCAGAGCTGGCCTGCAATCTGCTAGGTGATAGAACCAGAAATGGAGAAGAAAATGAGAAGCTGGAAAAATGAGGCCAAGTATAACTGCCTCCACTCCACCTTTAGAGCCATCTCCATTTCTCCTATCTGAACCCTGTGTTAACATTCTAAGAGCTCTCCCTACAACCAGTATTTCCAAGAAAAACTGATAACACAAAGAAGAAGGGGAAAAGGAAGCAGAATTTTTCTCATTTATTATCAGAGAACTGCCCTTATGGCTTTTAGAGAATGAGTGTTTTCTTTCTGCTTATTCTGGTGGCTGCTATGAACGATCAAGATACATTTGATATAAACAACATCACTTCATTTCTTCACCTTGATATCAAAGGCCTGACTATTCATACTTCTGTGATAGGAAGGCTTAAAGACTCCTCTTCTGGGAGTAATCCTTGAGCTGAGCACCGAGGTATAAAGATGAAGAAAGTCACCCAGCTCCTGCCCTCGGAGAGCTGGGTTGAGTGGGAGACACACAGATGTGCTACCATAAAACAATGTATAATAGATACATAGGCAGAGTGTTATGGAAGCCATGCTTGCCTTCTCCATGAAGTGGGAGAGAAGGGGGGGACAGAAACCTTTTGAAGGCTTCACAGAAAGAGGTGACATTTTGGCTTTTGTGCATGAATAGAACTTTGATAAAAACATGAAGACATCTCAGAAAGAGGGAGCAACATAAACACAGACATAGAAGTATAGAATTGCAAGTTGTGTTCAGGAGACATTGAATACTTGCTGGAATTGAGTATAGTATGTGTGTAATGGAGCAATGGGAAAGGACAAACTGCTCTCTGGGCTTCTTTCTAACTGAGAAATACACTTGATTGAAAGATTACAGCACAGAGTGACTATAAAGTTGAAATAGAGTGAAAACAAAACAAAATAGAAGTCCAGAAACTTCACCCCAATATCCCATCCACTGAACTCTTCAAAAATTTCCGAAAGAAATCCTAATATTGCTTGGTAAAAAATGATTTTTTAAGGGGGCAGCCTTTGATAAGATTTAACAAAAGTATTTTTTTGCAGTTAAAAATCAGCATAATGATGATGGTGAGGAATCCACCAGCTACTGAACTGTGAAAAGAAAAGGTCATAAAAGGGAAATATTCAGACTTAGAAGACTGAGTTTATGCTCTAGACCCTAAAATGGCTAAATTTTCAGGATACTCCAATTTCCTCTTGACTGGTTCACACACTTCTAGTTCCTTCCCTATCTCACCCTAAGCCCTCTCTGCCTCCCAGAAAGTGGGAAATGTCCCTTTTAAAGAGATCAAATGAAACAGGGAGAGAAACTATATATTTTAGTCTGAATCCCCCATCAACTCAGAAAGGAGGCAACATTGACCTAACTTAGCACCATATACCTCACCTTTCAGCTGGTACCTTTGTGTACCCTTGGCTGATGCCGGCAACTCAGCCCCACATCTCCCACTCAGTTCTCCCAGGCTTCTTAGAACTCAGATTCCCAAGACAAAGCACAATTGAGGCCCAGTTAGTGCTCAGGTTTACTGAGAATTAAACCATAGGCAGATACCATCAAAACACATTTCACTTGTGACCTTTCACAGCCAACGAATTGGAAGGATTTTCCTTTGCCGGGATTGAATTTAAAACGACTTCCCAGGAGCAAAAGGTCAGCCCATGGAATCATGATATCCAGTTAAACACAGCTAAATAGAACATTTTAGCATGACAATAAATGGAGTTATATTTAGCTGATTTGGGAAACTATCCGGCTGAGGAAAAAGGAGGAGTATGGAGATTCTTCATCTACCACCCCTCCTCTCCCAGCTGGAAAAAGTAATAGAGTCGTGCAGAAAAGCACAAAGGTGAAGAATTTTACTAAATCTGTCCAGCAAGACCATTTTTGCTTTCCCAACATTTACCATGTTCTAAATAGGACGTGTTGGTTGAATTGCATAAAGGCTATATTGTCTTCTTGACACACACATGAAATTCCTATTAGCATGACTGGAGCAAAATGGGCTCCAAAGGGAGAACATACCCTCAAATAACTTTCTAGGCAGCTTTGATTTCTAGATATGTATGAGGTGAAAGCACATTAGCCAAACTGGCTTTGATAACAAATGCATTCTGTTTTAACAAGGAAAGACTGAAGGGAAAAAATAGTTGGCACCCGTCTGCCCTTAACTTGAAATGCCCCATGCCATTTTGAAATAGCCTCATATTTTGCTGTTGTTAACTAACAGATGGTTTTGTTAGCTGATGACTGTTTCTCTAAATAACTCCCGAAAATAAAAGGCTGTGACACATGAGAGCAAAATGGGGACCGTAAGAGGTAGCCTTTTACCTCTAGAATCTTACCTTGTAGTCATCCTGAAATTTGATGTGTGTAATTGCAGCCACTGGGAAGATGTGGAGTGCTATAGCTTCAAAGATGTGCCAATAGTTAGAAGAGATTATAGGTGTATGTTGTTTTCTTAGAAGAGAAAAAATATATTTAATTGAAACCAATTTAGAAATCAGGCTCTCTGTGAGTTTAGAGAACGTTTTCAATGAAATACTGTTTCATCCTGGCTATGAGAGACCCATAACATTTCTCTCCCAGGTGAAGTGTGCTATTTGATAGGAATCCACTGTTTTTTACTTCTCTCCCAATGCCCTATCTACTACACAATGAACTGGGACTCCAGGTAAATATAATCCATAGTGATTTAGCAAAAACCATCAGCCTCAGCCTTGTGGATTCCATCTAACATTATTTCACGTAGGTTGATGGATCTCTCTGCTTTTAAAGTCTTTTTCATATAAAGCTGGCTTCTTTCATTTTATCTTTTATAAAAATCTCGCCTGATCTGGCTATCTATAACTCTGTTACTTATCTTTTATTCTACCTTTGGACATACAAAATGGGCATGACCAAACCTGCTTGGGCACAACATTGGCCACTTTCAAACCCTTAGCTAAGGAAAAGTTATGGCCAAAGAGCATTACAAAACTCATAGAATTGATGCTTGGGCTTCAAGCCCTTAGCTCCTAAAGGTCTATATTGCCCCAGGCACTTTGAGTCTACCCTCAACCTAGGAAGACTTTGATACCGTATAAGTGAGAATATAGCTTTTATATAGTTCAACAAACATGTCCTACTTAGAACATGGTAAATGTTAAGAAAGTCACCATCTTACCTCTCTAACTTTATCCTGCTCTTTTCTCCTCATATCTTGCTGGTGTCCACTGTTCCTTTAATACTTTTACCTTGTCTCAAAAGTATGGCACACTGATCTGTTAAGCCCAGAATCCAAAACTGGCTCCATTTCCTGCTTATTAATTTAATCTCTCACACTTGGTTCAAAGGGTTCCATAATAATGATTTTAGCCTGCCACAAAAATGAACCACCCCAATCTCTACTCTTGCCCCATAGATGGTCTCTCATCCAGGTCTGTGACCATCCAATATCACTTAGTTCCACCCTTTTCTATACCCCTCTAGGACCACAAATAATCCCCCAAAATGCATGGCTCCAATAGGTCTGCATAAGCATAGGTTACCTGAGATACTTCCTTTTAGGTACAGCCAGAATATCATTACAGTAATCCCATCATTGAAAAAAGGACATCATGGTAACTGAACTATAGTGACAGCAATAGAAAGGAAGAAAAGTAGTCATATTCAAATTATAATTTTGACAAGACTTGATAGCTGATCTAACAAAAGGGAATGAAAAAGAAGGGAAGACCAAGGGTGACTTTCAGGTTTCTGACTTGGAAAAGGTGTTGGATGCTGGATGTAATAAAAGAATAGGGGTAAAGAGTTTGAGATTTGAAAATGACTGAAATAAGGCCTAAATAGATAAGTACATGTCTTGCTTTTATCCCATTATTTACCAAGGTTTTTATGCAGCATCTCTGTACAAATATGCAGGATTAAGATACCTTTCATTTGAATAAATTGTCAAAAAGTAGAGTAGGGAAACCTATATCAAATCATGGAACTTTGAATCCCAGTCCTCTTGTCTATAAATGGTGATAACAATACTTAGCAAGGATGTTGATGAACATAGAACACACTTTTTACAAACCACCTAATACAGTGCCTGGTATAGTATACTCAACAAGTGGTAGCTGCTGTTGTACCTATGACTTGGAATGGCTTACTACACATGACCTAAAGATTGAGCTGACAATTTGAAAACCAGTAACTACAAATGGCTAACAGACACATGAAAAAATGTTCATCATCATTAGCCATCAGGGAAATTCAAATCAAAACCACACTGAGATATCACCTTACACCAGTTAGAATGGCAAAAATTGACAAGGCAAGAAACAACAAACGTTGGAGAGGGTGTGGAGAAAGGGGAACCCTGTTACAGTGTTGATGGGAGTGCAAGTTGGTACAGCCACTTTGGAAAACAGTGTAGAGGTGCCTCAAAAAACTAAAAATAAAGCTACCCTATGACCAGCAACTGCACTACTGGGTATTTACCCCAAAGACACAGATGTAGTGAAAAGAAGGGCCATATGCACCCCAATGTTCATAGCGACAATGTCCGCAATAGCCAAACTGTGGAAAGAGCCGAGATGTCCTTCAGCAGATGAATGGATAAAGAAGATGTGGTCCATATATACAATGGAATATTACTCAGCCATCAGAAAGGATGAATACCCAACTTTTACATCAACATGGATGGGACTGGAGGAGATTATGCTAAGTGAAATAAGTCAAGCAGAGAAAGTCAGTTATCATATGGTTTCACTTATTTGTGGAACATAAGGAATAGCATGGAGGACATTAGGAGAAGGAAGGGAAAAATGAAGGGGGGAATCGGAAGGAGAGATGAACCATGAGAGACTATGGACTCTGAGAAACAAACTGAGGGTTTTAGAGGAGAGGGGGGTGGGGGGATGGGTTAGCCCGGTGATGGGTATTAAGGAGGGCACGTACTGCATGGAGCACTGGGGGTTGTACAAAAACAATGAATCGTGGATCACTGCATCGAAAACTGGTGGTGTATTGTATGGTGACTAACATAACATAATAAAATAAAATTTAAAAAAAGAAAACCAATAACTGAACCAACAATGAAGTTTTAAAGAATGCAAAAGGTACCCCACCTAGACTGTGATCTCATGGAGTCATGGCTATTATTTATTGTTTACCTAGCACTTTAGCCTAGCAAAATTCAAGGTCAGTCATTATCATTTACCAAAGACAGGAAATGAGAATAGTACTTCAGAGATGGAGAAAACACAGTACTCTTAATGGTAGGAGTCATACAGTTCAACTCAAACAAGTTCAAACACTTGGTGTCCTAAAGTCATCATCTGTGAACAAATCTCCATACCAACACATCAAAGGAAACAACCCAAAGCTGCCTCTGGTCTTCTCCCTTATGAAGACAGAGTCTGAATAATTGTGTTACTACTTATATAATAATTGTATAATATATAAGGATATGTAATTTCAGATCACTCTAGGGGTGGGGTGGTAAAGTTATGCAGGCCTTTCCTCAAAGAAGGCCTCCATTCATTCTTTCTGAAAATGACAAATTATGAGTAATCCGTCTTTCTCACAAGAAAATAAATAATTGTACATGTAAATATATAAAATAAATAGACAAAATGTGCTTCAAAAAAATCCTGTTTTGTAAATAAAAAAGACCCACATCCCTTGTTGCTGACTGAAATCTTCTCTAGATGAAATGATCATGTCATCATGCAAATAATTTTTAGAATCACCTACCATGGTTAGGAGCTATGACAACCCACATATCCACCCACAAGATGGATCTATCAGTTAGGATTATTTGGTTGCAAGTAACAGAAATGGACTCTGGTTACCTTAAGCAAAGCAATGGTAATAATAATGAACAATAATAAAATAAACTACAGAATCTAACAAAAAAGCAAACAATCAGGTCTTGGGAAGGATCGGATCAAAGATGCTCCAGGAAATTTAAAAAATAGGCATTAACAAGCTATCTCTTCAGGAGATGGCCATTGGAAGGACCCATTGCAGTGCTTTGTGTCAATGTTTACTCAATGAAGATTTCAGCTCCTGGGAGGGTAGGAATATTCTTACCTCAAACATGTGTCCAAGGAGGGTGGGGTAGTACACATGACTATCATACTGGAACAGCATGGAAAGAAGGAAGTGAAGGAAAATTGGAGTACTAATAACAATAAAAAGGGAAGGGATGCTGGGTGGGTCAAAAACCACAGATCCCACCATAGCCAGAGAATATTGGTACTGAATAGAAACAAGCTTGGCTTATGAAACCCATTTGTGTGATTCGATTCATATTACCATTGCAGCATGAAAACTTACATTATTAAAACTGTTGATTTAGAAAAAATCTGATGTAAGCTCATATTCTTAAAAATATCTTTCCCAGCCCTGGTACTAAAAGCCCTCTATCTATTAACAGAGGCACTTCTATGTACAACTTGCCACCATGAGCCCTCATAAGGCATAATTTCTGGTTTCAAATCACACACAAAGGAACCAGGACTCTTGAAAGGTATCTAACTTCATGTCTTAGAGCAGAACAAATTAAGATGAGAATGGTACATCTTATGGTTATAGAAGATCAAGACTCTTTCTGGGATGACAGAGTGTGCTGAAAAGAGAACAGATCCAACTAAAGGAGCTACTACTCACCAAGCTGTGATAATTCAAACCGCCAAACTGGACAAAAATATAATAACAATTATGGTTAATTAGAACAGTTGAATCTGTGGAAGGCAGAACTCATTATGGTACTGAAAAAGAAAAAAATTAATTTAAAAATTAATTTAAAAATTAAATTTTAATTTAAAATTTAAAATAATTAATTTTATTTTAATAAGTAGTGACATGTTGATATAAGTGGGTATTTTTTCTTATTCCCATAAATATACATAGATTTTTAAATTATAACTATGTACTTGTTTCTATCTGTGTCTATAGCAAAGAGTGAACATAGGAAACCATGAGTAAGTCAAACGGATCCAGAAAAGATACAGTACCAACAATAAGGATTGATTAACACCAGTGGTCACAAATAATGACCAACATAAGAAGAGTTTATCAGTTGATCAGTCCTTGTGGTCTCCTACAACGATTTAAAAAAAAAAGGCTTATGGTGTGTTACATCATGAATAATTAGACCAAAATTCCAAAGAGAATTAACTGAACAAACCTGATCTCTTGATGCCTAGTAAAGAAAACCTCTAGGTGACCATACTAATTAAAATTAAATACTAATTTGACATATAATTTGGTTCCAGTAATTCTAAAACTAGAGCAGTATATCATAATGGTAAAACAATACCCAATTTTGAGAAGGCACTCTAAATTTAAAAAAAAAGAAAGTCAAGAACTTTAATGTGGCAATATTAACTACCAAGCATGAGATTTAACCGTAAAAAGGGTTTTGATGATCACAGACTTGGGTTTCATTTAACTTGGGCTGTCCAATTGTCTCCTCATCAGGGATCAATCCAGATCTTGTAGCCTCAGCTAGTTTTCTTTCCTCCTTTGGTATCTGGTAATATTACAGCAACTAGGAAGATTACTGCAATTGTAGAAATAGTATCTGTTTAATTACAGCAGACAGGAAGGTCATCTTGAGAAAGACATAAAATTAAAATTAAGCATAAGGATATCAACAAAGGTACTGAAGAACAAACTCAAATCCATGGTATTAGTACTTTGGTAAATAGTTTTAGTGTAACAGTTTTGCCTGAGTTTTGCAATCACTATGATATTTTGTAGTAAATGTTACATTTTGCATGTTTGGTTTATTTGGGAGGGATGTTTAAATTATTTAGGAGAATAAAATATATTAAGCTTATGGATTTACTATAAAGTCAAAAGAGTGCAATTAAAGATGTAATCAATCCTTATATTTTGGGATACTTATTTTGATAAAGCCATCAGTTTTTCACATTAACTGGGTCAGGAGATGAAAATATTTAGACCAGAGGTCAGCAAACTATTTCTATAAAAGGCCATATAGTAAGTATTTTAGGTTTACAGGCCAGATCATCTCTGTCAGAACTACTTGACTCTACTGTTGAAGCAGGAAAGAAACCAAAGGTAATACTTAAATGAATGGGCATGGCTGTGTTCCAATAAAACTTTACAAAAATAGGCATCAGGCTGGATTTGGCTCACAGGCCATAACTTTTCAACTCCTGATTTAGAGGAGTATTAACTTTTATATTTTAAAAGATAATTAGTTTTTTAAAATAAATTCAAAAGGTAAACAAATTGGGCATTAAATAAAATACAAATGGTATTATTTTTTCCCACATGCAAAATTCCCTGGGATATGAAAAAACCAGCCCTTCTAAAATGAAGTCAAACCTGCAGCCAGTCACAAATTTTGGCAGCCCCAATTTCCTCCTTCTTTTCTATTGTTCTGTGCTGATAATGTATCAACATTCCTTAATCCCATCCAAGTTGAAATGTGCTTTGTCTTCACTGAGTTTAAGGTATAATCTACAAATGTACTACAATCTATAAGTTTTCTCTCCTTAGAAATGTATGTTATTAATTATTCTGATGGAAGTAGGGAGAAAAGAAAGGATAGAAAGAAGGAAGGGAGGGAGGAAGGGACAGAGGAAAAAGACAGAAGGAAAAAAAGAAAAAGGACAAAGACAAAAGGAAACCTTTTAGACACAAAGTTGCTAAGAACTGGGAAATAGTCATGAGCTACACAACCTTATGGGATAATAAATAAGTGGAAAAAAATAACCATTTAATTAGTTTCCTTATAAATGTAGATTCTATTCAAAACAGGATTCTTGTCTGCCTTGTTCATTCCTACATCACTAGTGTCTAGTACAGAGGTACTTAGCACAGAGTAAATGCTCAAAATGTTTGTAAAATAAATTCAGTAAATGAATGAATTCATAAGTGTGAGTACTCAGGTCCAATTTCACCATGAAATTGCTCAATAGGATAGCTAGTCTGAGGCTGTGTCAGTTTAGATACTTCTGGAAGCAGATACAAATATGGGATAAGAAGCATAAGAGATGTACAGGGAGAAATAAATCATTGTGAAAGATAAAGTGTGCAAGAATAGGAAGGAAGAGCCTTGGTATCACAATGGTGATTTGACACTTGTCAAGGAGAGAGGGAAGGAAGGAGGATTGGGTAGGAAGAGCCTCCAACTGCAGTGTAGCTAGAGCAAGTCCCAGCCAGGCCAGTGCAGAGCCCCAGAGCAAACACTGTCCATTAGAGGAGTCCCATGTTGGGCAGGAATGACCTGGTCTACAGCACCTGGCTCACAAAACCCCTTCTGTACTGATTCTGGCTGTGAGCAGCCCCAAAAGAGTACAAACTTAGAGTTAAAGGCTGTGGTGGATCTCAAAGTTGCAACATCTGGAGGCCGTCTGCTAGTTATATTCTCCATCAGGTTCTCTCTTGGTGGGGAGTCATAGTGGCACACCTCATGGTCACAGGAACCAAAAGGCTCCCTGTTTCTAACAAGGAGCAAATTCAATAGCAACACTAAATTGTCTCTCCTCTTTCCAAACATGAACTCTGTGAGTTTTTTCTCCTTGTATACAGGAGATCATTCCTTTCTCCCATTCAAATGTGGGCATGGATTTAAACCTTTCATTTATGTGAATGTTTCTTTCATCAAGAGAGTTGACAGATGTCAACTTTTAAAATAACACATAGAAAGAGTATATCTATGTGCCCATACCATCAAAGACTACAAAATCATTCCATCATTTCTCAGATATCTCCCACTTCAGTGCTGAGCTTTAAGTAAGTGTTCATATTCTAGCTTGTAAACCAAAGCTGGCATTCTTTTGCTCCCATACCTAATTCTGAGATGCTTCTCCCCTCTATTAGTCCAAAATAAGGAATAAAGTACATATACAAATAACTATGATAAATATGATCTGTATTTTATAGTTATAGTTATTAAAATATGCAAAATGTCTAACAATCACATAATGCCAAATGTGGATATTGAAAGGGGTTAATAAGGTACAAATAAAGGCTAAGGAAGTTCAGAGAAAGAAAATATTGCTTCCTGCTGGGAGGCCTGGGTGAGAGCTTCAGGGAGGTGTCACGTAATCTGGGTCTTGAGAGATGAGTAAGGTTTGTACACATGGAGATGAGGGAAATGATACTGACAGATGGAATCCCATGCACCAGAGCTTGGAGCCAAGAAAGCATAACCTTCCAAAAAAACAAAAAAGAAAAACTCAGGGCAAAATAATGGTCAAGACAGCAGGATCGATTCACTGACAAGTTTCAGGCAGTTCTTGCTTCCTAGGTTTTAAATCTAAGACCCCATCACCATGCTGGTCACTAGTACATATACTATTATTGTTGTCTGTCCATAAATTTGACGTCAGAAAAATTCACTTGAACGTAGACCTGAAGACTGTGTCCTGGCCGTGAGGACCATTCTGCCTTGCGAACACATTTTATTAGTATGTATATAAGTTAAAAGACTGAACTGAAGTCACCCATAAAGTGTAGCTATTGCATGACAGATAGAGTGTGTTTAAAAATAAGTTTAAGAGGGTGTCATTAGTTCAAGTGGTGGCTCTGACACGAGAATAGCTGCTCTTTGACTGATCTACGAATGAACGCATTCTCTCCGTAGAGTGTTCCATTAGTGATTTTAATTACATGCTAAGCTTTATAATTTGTTGCTGTCATTTAGGTTCATGTACTGTACTAATATTTATTCTGCATATTATATAACACCTTATTAAGTTTATTGCCCGCTTTCTATAAATTTTTCATCTGACGTGTATGTGAGGAGCTAACTTACATATCTATTAAAACTAGCGCTTGAGTTACAGGTCTTTCTATTCTCAACAGAGTTTCTAAATTGTTTATGGGAGGAAAAGTAGACAGTTCGCTTTCCAAATTAAAAAAAAAAAAACTATATATACATCCTATTACACAATATCTATGCCCTGATGATTGCCGGTAATATAAATGGTAATTACTTGGTTTGTCTTTTCCATGCCCTGCATGGAGCTGTCTCTGACAAATGGGACCAAAATATGTATCCTCCTTCAACTCACATCCAATAAGGGAAGGGTGCTTCACTTTCAGTGCCTAGCACAATGTTTCAGACATTAAAGTTGAATGAGAATGTTTAATGAAATAAATATGGAATAATTAAGATTTGCTTTCTAAGCATCTCTTCTGTCACATCATATCATATGGGATAGTCTCATCAATCACAATGATGGTAGAGACCCAAATTCAGGATACAATTGCAGAGTGACAGCAAACTCCACAACATTCCACTGCATATCCTTGCCTGCCCAGTAGACATCCTTTAATTCGTTCTCCTTTCTAAACCTAGCTGATGTCCTAACCACTACCAAACATGAGCCATGTGAATATTAAGGAGACTGTGTGAGCATTCAAGAACACTTCTGTGAGCTTCTTTCTCTTCTTCCCTTGCTTTTTCCCCAATTTCTTTCTTTAAAAATATCTCTAAAACCTGAATATGTGAGTCCACAGGTCCTATTCTTCCCACCAAACCAAAAACGTATTAAAAGAATTTTTTTCAATCATTATAGGCTAGAGATAATCACCAGATGATATAAAAGTTCTTAAGATGATAGGTGCTCTTTTCTTACAAATATAAGTTAAATTAGATAAAAAGTCTATAAACAGTAAAGAGTACTTACACTCTAGAGATAACTTAAATGTTTTTGAGTGCTAGAACAGTAAACCCTTTTTCATAATTGGGCTGGTCCTCTCAAATTATTGCTCCTATCCTTGTTGACTTGTTTGGCAGAAGCTGGGTCCAATGACAGAGAAGGGGCTGTCCATGTGACTCCCTAACTGATAAAAATAAAATACGTCACTGCTTTCCTGCTAATAAGTCTGTCACCTGGAATGAACATGGGCTCTAGGGTCAGGTTTCCCTGCAGAATCTGAGCTCTTCTGTTTTGTACATTACTCAACCTTTCTGTGCCTCCAGTTCTTGAACTATGAAATAAGGTAATAATGTGTACTTTATAAGGCCATTGTCAGGGTTAAATGGAAAAATATATATATAAAGCTTCTGGTACACAGCAGATACTCAAATAAATGGTTGTTTTTATTCCTAAATAATTTCACTTATTTTTCTTATTTTTACTCAACACCCTTTACAATTGCCCTAGAATAATCTGTTACATACACAGCAAAGCATTCCTAGAAAGCTCTTGTCATGTCACCTCATCATTGGAATGTGTGGCAATCCTCAAATCAGTCAGGGAAGGGAGGGCCAGCTAAAACAGGTGTAGGTTCTCTTAGAATACAACTTAGGGAAGTGACATGTCTGTCACAAAGTGTGTGTTTCAGAAATGAGTTTTACATTAAAAAAAAAAAACCCAGAGTCTAAGTTATGAATAAATTACTGCTACTTTAAAATGCTTTTTTGAAGTCTTGGGTTTCTTATCACTTCTGATGAATAAAAAGGCTAGGCAAGTGGAGAGGTGACAGAGAAGAAATGGAATTAATGCTATTAATTTATGACCCTGTTTCATCTGTTGTTGAAGAACAAAATCGACAGAGAAGAGGTAAGTACAAAGAAGGAAAAAATTGAGAGAGGAAGTTGATGGTGTGGTATATCAAGATATCAAGATCTGTAGCTCATTTTTTTTAAAAAAACTCAATGAAAATATACAATTTTAGAAAATAAATATAGTCTTTCCCACGAAGGAGTTTAAAATAAATAAATTAATACTTTGATGAACACAAATGTAAAGATGTGTTCAGAAGAATAGGTTAATTTCCCACCTGAGATGCTGAACACGTGGTCCAAGAGCTTACAGCAGGACCCACAGAGATTTCAAACCTGGATAAATTGTCAGTTATAAACCTAGAAGTCTTTTGAACATCTAATATAATCCAACATAATTTATCCAAGATATATATTCAAGTACTTTTAAATCTATATTAAGGAGCTGAGAGAAACAAACTTTTGGTTTATTCAAATCAGTTTAAGTTGGTTGATTGTCCTACCTTGTCTCTTGGAAGTAAAGAAAAAGTAATTAGATGATTTCTGAAAAATTAAAACATAGTTACTAAAATCTCCAAAATGAGTCTTGCTTAGTATGTTTGTTTTGGTTGTGGTTGTTTTATGCTACTCTTGTTTAAAAGCAAATCTATTTTTTAAAAGATGTCCGGAATGATCGGAAAATGACTGAGATAGATCCAATTAAGACCTCATTATGATGAAGCATAGTATCTTCAAAGAAAAACTCCCAGGCACACCTAGCCAAACATTAGGGGTTCATTCTTCCAGAGGATGGAACTGTCTGTGATGGTAAAGAAAAAAGACCTGTATTCTCAAGGTCAATGAACCAGAGGTGCAAATATAGTTAAGGATGTGTTTTACAACAAGTCCCTAGTTTTCCTTTCATCCTTACTGAGACTGTGGTCATTTTGACATTTCCATATTTGATGCTAACCTAACAGGTAATGTGTGTTTTCAAATGTAGTAGTTAAAGAATTTTAGAATAGAAGTTCTACCACAATACAGCTTTTAAATATACTTTCAACTATTGTTTGATCTTTTTACAAGGAAAACTTCTTGTGAACTCTGAAGTATTCTTTCATCTGTACCACTTTAAGTGACCTATTCATTTTATTTTTACCTTCATCACGCATATCCATCACCAAAAAATATATGTTTTGTTTTTGTCCAGTCACTGGATTTAATTTTCAATTTGAGCTTATATGCTCCCTGAGTGTACATGATGTCAAAAAAGATGCATTTGCGTATCTTACCTGACTTGCAATTAGGGTTATTAGCAGCAATACACCCAGGAAAGATTTTGTGTAAGCTGGGTTCTGGGCTCCTTGGCAACAGATAAAAAAAGAAATCCAGGACATTTCCTTCACAACAATCTCCTTCCATCTTATGGCCTTTTGTTGAGTCTTTTCATTTTAGATTTTCTTCCCAAGAAAGTAGGTAGATATGACTGCCGGCATCCCTAGAGCCTTTTGTTAATACTGTAATGACAGAAGTAGACCATTGAAAGGTGTGCTTGAAGTATGCAATTTCCAGTTCCTTTTGAATGATTCAATGTACACCCTTTGCTTTTGATTCAGACTAAACATAATCAAAGGTACACCTCTAGAAATTATGGATTTTATGCTTGCCAATTCTACATTTCCCATTTATGAAAAACTGGAAATCAGGAGGTTATCAATATTATACCTAGGAAATATGAGAAGGAGTGGTTCTCCTTTCTTTTTAATAACCCCTAAGAACTCCATTACATTCATGGTGATTTTTCTTTATTCAATTTTACCTTGATGTCAAACCATCATGATCCTACTTCATTGTAATAAAGTATCCAAAGTATTGGGTGAAGCACCAGAAGAAACACTTTTGCCATGCTACCAGAGTAATTTTTACAATCCAAGTAGTAATAATATGAATGCTTAGGGAAAAAGTGGGGATCAGCACATTGATGCCAAAAGGATTTTGTTGCATATTCCCATGCACTTCAAAACCTAATACTTAATTCTGGAAACTAATGTGCAAATCATTTTTTATTGATGATTAGAAAAATACCTAATAAATGGACACATGGTTAATATTTTTTTCATGGTTAATATTTTTAATCTCTCATTTGATTTTTGGTTAGCCAGCTCATTCTCACATTGAAGCACAAGTCAACACTGATTACTGGGACCCAGGGGAGGCCCTAGTCAAAAATATTCCCTTTAAGTTGATGCTCAGCATTCTGTTGTTTAAGCATTCCTAGCTGCTTACTGGTAGCAGTTTATACTAATAGTCTTTATTATCGAATGGGTTTTAGAGGATGTTAGAGGAAATATTGGCAAAGAAATGGGGAAGAAAGTATAAATGCACTAAGAAATTCAGAGGACCTGGGAAATTGCTGTTGCTGGCATAGGAGCTCCTACCTTTTTTCACCACCAATGATGTATTTTATTATGTATATGGTCAACCAAACATAAAACATAACAATCTGTGGTGTAATGGCTAATCAGGTCTCCTATTTGAATGTTTAATAAAGTTTTAGGAAGATTATCAAAGTCCAGTGAATTTGGGATTAAGTGCATGTGGGAAGGTTGGGGATTGGAGATTATTTATTACCAATTCAATGACTCCAGAGTTATTGAATTACTTAACTTTCCATTTATGCTTCAGTCAATTCTGGTAATTTACATTTTTCTAAAAAATCATTCACTTCATTTAAGATTTCAAAGTCATCGATTTAAAACTGTTCATATTAGGAGCACCTGGGTGGCACAGTCAATTGGGCATCTGACTCTTGGTTTTGGCTGGAGTCATAATCTCAGGGTCGTGGGATGAAGCTCCACATTGGGCTCCATGCTCAGCAGGGAGTCTGCTTGGGTTTCTCTCTCCCTCCCCACCCCAACTCTCTGTCTCTAAAATGAATAAATCTTAAAAAAAATAAATCTATTCATATTAGTCACTGGATCTTTTTAAATCTCTATAATTATATCTCTTCTTTGTCATTAGCATTCTTTTAATTTGTACCTCTACCTTTTCATTTCTTGATCAGTTTTTTTAGATTAGTCTGTTTTTAAAGTACTCATAAAACATTTATAAAATTTGCATCTCGTAGATAACACAGGATACAATCAAAATAGAAAAAATTGATCTCATACAGATGAGTGCTGGGAAAATAATGTATTCATGCTAGGTGCAGGGTCTATTTCTATATTAGATAAAATGTTAATTTTATTGTTCAAAACTATTTTTTAGCCAGTATGATTCATCCGTTTCTGATAAATCTTCCACTCTGAATGAGGTTTCTTTTAACTAATGTTTTTGCCTTAATTATTTTTCTTCTGATATTGGTATTTCCACACTAGCTTTCTTTTGATTGGGTCTTGCATGATGTATTAACTTCAACATGTTTGCGAGAATTTGTTTTAGTGTCTCCCTTCAGAAACATTAGCTGGTTTGGTTTTTTTCCAATCTAATAATTTCTATATTCTTTTTTTTAAAAGATTTATTTATTTATTTATTTGAGAGAGAGAGAGCACGCAGCGCCAAGAGGCCAACAGTCAACCAACTGCACCACCCAGGCACCCCATAATTTCTATATTCTAACATGCACATTTAATCCACTTTTACTATGATTACTGATCTATTTGGCCATTATTTCCACCATTTTATTTTGGTTTTTTTCTTTTCCTTTGCTTCTTTTTTCCTTCCATTTCTGCTTTCTATTAAACTGATATTTTTTTCCTTCTGCTAATTTTAGAGCTATACATTATGTTTCTATAGCTCTAGCGATTACCCTTATCTTTTAACATGCACATTTAACTATAAAATTGTGGAACAATTACTAAGTGTACCCAACATGTTTTTCACTTTTCCCAAACACTGTTCTTTAGTGTGCTGATTACTGAACATCACTCTGCTGTTAACTTTTTATTCCTTAGAGTTTTAGTTTTACACCTTTGGGTTGTTTTGTTTTGTTATGTCCCACTTTTTATTTACAATAGCTATTAAATTTACAAACATATTTTAATCAGTGTCTGCATTCACTGTTCTTTCTTATATCTCAAGCCTTCTCTTTGAATTCACTTTTCTTTTTATGGAAGTACATATTTTACCAGCTTTTCTAGTGAAGATGTGTGGATAGTAAATTCATGTGGATTTTCTACATGAATTACCACTTTGAAAATGCTAGTTTGTTGTTTTTTAACGTAAGTTGTTTCTGATGAGAAGTCTAAAAATGATCTGGGGAAGTTGACCTTTTGAACATAACCTATATTTCCTCTCTGATAGCTTTTAAGGTAGTTCTTTTTAATCCTTGAGAGTCTGAAGTTTTACTATAATTTGCCCAGGTGTAAATTTATTTTCATTATATTTTTTGATACTCAAAGGGAAGTTTTAATCTAAGGACTCATGTTTTAAAATAAAAAAAATAAAATTTTCTGGGTTTGGGGTTGGGGATATTGTGTTAAATCTACAATTCAAATTGGGGAGAAGTGACATCTTAACAAAACTGAATCATCTGATTCTCGAATATGGTGTATCTCTCCACTTATTTTGGTCTTATTTAATTTCTCTCTGCAACACTTTGTGATTTTCAGTGTACATACTTCATTAAATGTATCCCTAAATATTTCATGTGTTTTAACCTATTGTAAGTGATACCATCTTTATAATTTCCGCTTTAATGATTTGGTTGCTGGCATATATACAATTCACTTTTTTTAAATTAACTTTGCATCTGTGACTTTGCTAAATTCATTCATTAGTTCCAGCAGTTTTTTGTGGATTTTTTAAGAATTTTCTACATACATGATCATGTCATATTTGAATAGTTTTAATTCTTCCTTTCCAATATATATGCTTTTTATTTCTTTATCGTCTTACGGTACTGGCTAAGAACTCCAGCAGTGGAAAAACAAACATCCTTGTCTTATTCCTAAACTTGGGAGGAAAGTATTCATTCTCCAACATTAAGTATGTTAACTATAGGTTTTTAGTAGATGCCCTATTTCAGGTTGAGAAAATACCCTTCCATTCCTAATTTGCCGAGAGATTTTATCCTAAATGAATGTTAAGTTTTGCCAAATGCTTTTTATAAATATCTATTGAAATTATAATATGAATTTTCTAATTTATTTTGTTAATATGGTAAATTACATTGTTGTTTTTTTTTATGTTGAGCCAAATTTGTATTCCTTGGATTAAACTCCACTTAATCATGATGATTTATCAACTTTACGTATTGCTACATTTAGTTAGCTAACATTTGTAAAGGATTGTTGCATTTATGTTGATGAGGTATGTTGGCTGAAATTTTCTTATAGTATCTTGTCTGATTTTGGTATCAGAATAATACTGGCCTCAAAAAAATACATTGGGATGTCTTCCCTCCTCTTTCATACTCCAAAGAGTTTGTTTCAACCCAGAACCATTTCTTTCTTAAGTATTCAAGGGAATTGTCAGTTGAAAGCATCTAAGTCTATTGTTTTTATATATGGAAAATTTTTAAATTATGAATGCAATTTCTTTAATGGGACTTCTCATATTTTCTGTTTCTTTTGTGTCCTATTGGTAAAGTATCTTTCAAGAAAATTGTTCTTAATATCTAAGTTGTTGAATTTATTAACATTTTTCATAGTAATTCCTTATTATAATTTTAATATCTGTAGAGTCCATGGTGGTGTCTCCACTTTTTTCCCACTATTTATGAATATTATTGCATCCTCAAACTTTGTGTACTATATTCTGTTCAAAATGAAAACAGCTTTGTTGTTTTCAATATAAAAAGAATATGTTCTGATATCAAAAATTCAAGCAATACAGAAAAATATAGAGTAAAAGTCACCTAAAAGTCTGCCACCCCAATGTTAACACTGTTGAAATTTGTTTAATATCTGTACATTTAATTTTCTTTTTTTATCTAAATTCAGTTAGTGAACATGTAATACATCATTAGTTTTTGATGTAATGTTCAATCATTCATTAGTTGTGTATAACACCCAGTGCTCATCATATCACATGCCTTCCTTAATACCCAACACCCAGTTACCCCGTTCCCCCACCCACCTCCCTTTCCGCACCCCTCAGTTTGTTTCCCAGAGTCAAGAGTCTCTCATGGTTTGTCTCCCTCTCTGATTTCTTCCCATTCAGTTTTCCCTCCCTTCCCCTGTGATCCTCTGCATTATTCCTTATATTCCACACATGAAAAAATGCTCCACATCACTTGCCATCAGGGAAATACAAATCAAAACCACAATGAGATACCACCTTACACCAGTTAGAATGGCTAAAATTAACAAGACAGGGAACAACAAATGTTGGCAAAGATGTGGAGAAAGGGGAACTCTCTTACACTGTTTGTGGGAATGCCAGCTGGTGCAGCCACAATGGAAAACAGTATGGAGCTTCCTTAAGAAGTTCAAAATACAGCTACCCTACAATCCACAATTGCTCTACTGGGTATTTACCCCAAAGATACAGATGTAGTGAAAAGAAGGGGCACATGCATCCCAATGTTCATAGCAGCAATGTCCACAATACATTTAGTTTTCTCACTTTTTTTTCAACTTAGCAGTAAGTCACAGACAACTTACCATATCAATAAGTAATGTATATATATCATCAGTTTTATGATGATTATATTATACTTTAATGAGTTGGTCATTAGTGAATATTTAGTTACTTTTTTCAAAACCACTTTGTTGAGGCATAACTGACATACAAAAAGCTGTACATTTTGTATGATTTCAACTCTTTAAAATTTGTTGAAGTTTGGATTTTGGCCCAGAATATGGTCAACATTGGTTAATGTTTTATGCGAACTTAAAAAGTATATATATTCTGCTTTTATTTAGTGGAGTGTTCTGAAATGCAAATTAGTTGGTTAGTAGTAATGTTAATGTCATCTATCTGCTTTCTAATTTTCTATTTGTTCCAACAATTAGTGAGAGCAAATTGTTAAAATTTCCAACTCTTAATTTGCAATATTTTATTTCTTCTTTCAGTTCTGACAGTTTTTTAATCAGGTGGTATGAAGATCTGTTATTAGGAGTATACATATTCCAGGTTGTTGTGGTTCTTCATAAATTGATCTTTCAATCATTATGAAACCTCCCTATTTATTCTTTTAATTGAAGTATATAGTCCACTTATTGATACAGCTGGTTCTAAGTCTCCCATGTTACTATTTGTTTTATATTAGTCCTCCCTGTCTTTGTTACTATTTTGCCCTGCTATGATTTCTTTGGGATTGAGATCTTGATGATTTCATTTTATCCTTCTGTTGGCTTATTAGTTGTAACTCTGGGGGTTTTTTCTCTTTTTTTTAATTTAAATTCAATTTTTTAACATACTATGTATTATTAGTTCCAGAGGTAGAGTTCAGTGATTCATCAGTTGTATATACCCAGTGCCCATTACATCACATGCCCTCCTTAATATCCATCACCCAGTTACCCCATCTCCCCACCTCCCTCCCTTCCAGCAACCCTCAGTTTGTTTCCTATGATTAAGAGTCTGTTACGGTTTGTCTCCCTCTCTGATTATGTCTTGTTTTATTTTTCCCTCCCTTCCTCTATGCTCCTTTGTTTTGTTTCTTAAATTCCACATATGAATGAAATCATATGATAATTGTCTTTCTCTGATCGACTTATTTCGCTTAACATAATACCCTCTAGTTCCATCCACGTTGTTGCAAATGGCAAGATTTCATTGTTTTTGATGGCTGAATAATATTATTGTATACATATATATACCACCTCCTCTTTATCCATTCATTCGCCAACGGACATCTGGGCTCTTTCCATAGTTAGGCTATTGTGGACATTCTGCATAAACATTGGGGTGCAGGTGCCCCTTTGGATCACTACATTTGTATCTTTGGGAGAGTTACCCTACCACCCAGCAATTGCACTACTAGTTGTAACTGTTTTAATGGTTATTGTTTTCTCTAAATTTTGCAATATGCATGTTTAACTTTTTATAGTCTGCATGCAAATGAGATTATACCACTTCATATATAAGATTTTTACAACATTCTTCCACTTTACCACTGCCTTGTCTTTTGTGATATTGTCATACATTATACTTCCACACGTTATAATCTCCTTAATACATTGTTTTGCTTTAAACTTAAATTATCTTTTATTTATTTTTTTAAAGATTTTATTTATTTATTTGACAGCGAGAGAGGGAACACAAGCAGGGGAAGTGGGAGAGGGAGAAGCAGGCTTCCCGCTAAGCAGGGAGCCAGATGCAAGGCTCGATCCCAGGACCCTGGGATCATGACCTGAGCCAAAGGCAGATGCTTAATGACTGAGCCACCCAGGCACCCCTAAACTTAAATCATCTTTTAAAGAGATTAAAATGATTAAAAATATTTTCATATTACTCAAATATTTTCTATTCCTGGTACTCTTCATTCTTTTTTTCTTTTTTTTTTATTATTATGTTATGTTAATCACCGTACATTACATCATTAGTTTCTGATGTAGTGTTCCATGATTCATTGTTTGCATATAACACCCAGTGCTCCATGCAGTACGTACCCTCTTTAATACCCATCACCAGGCTAACCCATCCCCCCACCCCCCTAGAACCCTCAGGTTGTTTCTCAGAGTCCATAGTCTCTCATGGTTCGTCTGCCCCTCCGATTCCCCTGCTTCATTCTTCCCTTCCTGCTATCTTTTTTTTTTAACATATAATATATTATTTGTTTCTCATTGTTTCCTTTATGAATTCTTAGAGGTTCAGATAATCCAGATTCAGTAACATTGATCTTGTCAAACCCTATCATTTCATAGATTAAGAAATTGAGTCCCAGAAAAGTGTTGGGACTGGATCTACAGCTTCTATCTCTTGGCCCTATGTCAAATATAGCATAGTAATGTTCTTGGTCTTACCCTTCACTCCCAAAGACTAGCAAAAGGCACTTAATAAATCACAATGGTGATTATAAAAATGATATTAAGATTTAGATGCTATGATAATCATTTTACAATATATGTAAGTCAAATCATCATGCTATACACCTTAAACTTATACAGTGCTATATGTCAATTATATCTAAGTAGAACTGTGTAAGGGAAAGATTTATATGGTAAACTAATGTTATTAAGCATTCTCAACTTAAAGGGATTAACTTGTTTTAGCCAAGGCAGGCACAGTTAGTGGAACATTTTACTCCACTTGCTACAGATCAAATCCTGGTCTTAGAACTTGCATTATTCTAAATGTTTTTTTAAAAAGACTTTTATGATATTTAAGAGTGGCTTATACTGCTGAATAATTTATCAACTAGAAAATAAGTTGAAGGCATCACTGTAAACTTGTAAATCACCCATAGTTCCAATATGGGTGAGAATTAGTAACCATTGATTGTAATGGCCTGTTCAGTTAGTTAGTTAAAGGTTCAGTGGCCCAACTCACCACCACTAGAACAGCGAGGAGGCTTGCACACTGATAGCTCTCAGTGTTAAGCATTATGGCTCAATGTGGAATAGCACGAGCACCATCTGGATATTACAAAATGGCACAAGTTACAATGATAATAATTTTTACCATCTCATCTCCTAAAGTAAAATAGTACAAGACAACTAAAATTTGCTTTGTGTTCTTTACTTAATGGAGCTCTTTGAGATAAAGTAATTGAGAAGTTAGTCATAAAGGGTGTTTGAGAGGTATGCACAAACACACACACAAAACCCTATTCTAACATTTGTAGAGATGCTATTTGAGCTCTCTGTTTTTGAAAAAGTCTGAACAGCCAAAACTAATTGGAGTTGACTAAAAGGTGAACCACCATTCTGGAAAAGTCAATAAAACTGGGTGCAGAATATCTGGATTCAAAGACTGGCTCCACATTTAGCATTTATGCAATCTCAGCTGAATCACTTCACTTCACTGGGCTCCTGTTTCTTCATAAAATGACATAGTGTCAGTGATTTTCAAACTGCTCTCTGGAGGCCTAGGTGTTTTTTGGAAGCAATTTTTTGGAGTTTAGTGGGTGGGGGGAGTGGTGAGGTTGAGAAGAAGCCCTCACCATCCTCAAATTCAACCAAAGGAGCTCCACTTTTATCTTCTCATGCATTGGGCTTCTGAATATAACTTTTGTGGCCCAAAGTTTTTTGGAACAATTGGTCTAGTGAAAGTTAAAAAAAAATCAGCATGGTATTATATATCTAGGTTGGTAAAGATCCATCATAATGCAATGATAGAAAATCTAAAAGATCCTGAAAGGTTGATATCAGGATCTCTCCCAACCTAAAGATCCTGGAGATGCCAGGTTGGAGACATCTAGCTGAGCTCCTGCTGGGACTCAGGAATGACTCCAGTCATCAGACAGTGTGAGAGAAGCAGCTATCTAGGATGCAAAAGATGAAGGCAGCCCAGGAAAAATTAACTTTTCTTTTCAAACGTTTTTTATTTTACAATGATGCATAAAGAAATTCTTATAAAAAAGTCAAATAATAGAGAAATATAGACTAAGTATAAATTACCTCTTTATCTGCCCCTTCCCACAATATCACTCTTCCCACCATAGGCAACCACTAGTTTCAGTTTGGTCTGTGCTGTCACAGACCTTTTTTTCTATGCATCTGTATTTTATATATGTATATGCACATACATCATTTTTTAATAAATTAAACTTTAAGAATCATCGTGCAGTTTGCTTCGTTTACTTATCAATATGTTGGGAAAATTTTCTATATCAGTATATGTACATCTGTCCTTCCTAAAATAATTTCATTGTATTTCATAATATAGATATGCCATAATCATTTTATAATTCCCAAATTAGGTGCTTTAAAGTTATTTGCAGTTTTTTATTGATATAAACAATCAATATCATTGTACATACACATTTATATACAATTGTGATTTCTTTCTATAGGATGGATTACTAGAAGGAGAAATGTTATGTTAAAAAGTATGAAAGTTTTTAAGCTGCATCTATTTACAAAAATATCAACAGTGTGTTTCTCTATATAGTTGCCAACAATGAAAATTAATTCTCTTAATTTTTACCAAATTGATGATAAAAATTGATATTAATTTCTATTTCCCTAATTACTAGTGAGATTGATCATAATTTCATCTATTTGTTGCATAATCTTTGTATTAAAGGAAGCACTAACTATGGGAATCTAGAAACTAGATTTTAGTCCTAGGTTTGTAATTAGCTTTGCAGACTTTGATCAGCTAAATTTATCCTTCTGAACTTCAGTTTCTCAGTCTCACAATGGAAATAAATAATCCCAGTACTGCCTTACTCCACAAGTTATTGGGAGTGGTCAGAAAAATAATGGATGAAATCATGAAAGTGGAAAACTCTAAAATGCTAGACAAATAAATGGTATTTCTTTTAGTTTTAAAAACAGGTGCAACATTATTGAATAATTCTGTAATTGGGAATTTTTCTAAACAAAAGAAGGCTAGTGCATGCAGCTACTCATTTACCTACTAATTGTGGGGTCTCCTCAGACAAGCCAGAAGAGTAGAGAGCAAAATTACTTGTTCAGCTCCAACATTGCTCCCCACCCCAACCTGGCCTGGGTGAACACTGAAGAAAGCTTACTCCTTGTGAGATTTCAAATACAAGTTTGTTATTTCAAGGAGTTGGGGTGGGGGTGGATCCTATCCCACATCTTCTCTGGTTCATCCATCAGCAACAACAATGCCATCTGGTTACCGGGGACCAGTGAGGCATAAAATGCCTAGAAAAGCAGCTGTCTTCCTCTTTACCTGTGTCAGAATTACTAATTAAGTGACAAATTTGCCTTTAGTTATAAATGAAATTACGTGCTTCTGAAACTAGTACACCTTTTACTCTTAATTGGCTATATTTTTTTGTAACTGTAACTCTTCCTTTAAAGGAAATCTATACTTCCATGAAGCCAGGATAAAAATTCCCATCTGGCCATCTGGGGTTTTTTTTGTTTTATTTTTAGGATGACGTATGCAGTAATTTA
The DNA here is from genome assembly GCF_004348235.1 of Phoca vitulina. Classification (NCBI taxonomy): domain Eukaryota; kingdom Metazoa; phylum Chordata; class Mammalia; order Carnivora; family Phocidae; genus Phoca; species Phoca vitulina. The sequence continues at coordinate 60,436,870 of NW_022589711.1, read as the reverse complement.
TATAAACATTTAAATGTCTTCTTACCTCTTGCTTTTACTGTGAGGTGAAACAAAGTTGACTCTTTATGCTTAGGAACCCATATTGTACATGACAGAATTCTCATTTCCACTTTTTCCACTACCAATTCAAATTGCCAATGTTATCACATAAACCTTGATGTGAGGTCAATGTAACTAAGCCCTAGTCATGTTACCCTTCACAAATTTTGTAAAACTTCATATAAATAAAAATAGACTATTTCATACTCCCAAAATATCAGCACCTCATCTGTGTAATCTATTGGGTAAACCAGGAATTAGAAAATCTAGATTGGAGTAGACTTTCTACAATCAACAATTTTACTGAAATATCTACATATTTTGGTAACTAATATGCAAAGGAACACAATACATTCTCCAATGTTCAGCACAAATAAAATTCTTTCCCAACTGCCAATCTTCTCCACATGTACTCCCCTCACACTCCCAGGTTCCAACTCTAGTTTTTCATACCTCTGAACAGAAGGATTAATAGATCCATAAAAACCATTAAAGTAATATCCCCTCCACTTTTAGGGGTTCTTCCTTCTTTAGGACCACTTTGGATGGACATCTAACCCTTAGATACCCAAATCAAAAGGATGCTTCCAAGTTATGGCATCTTTCATAAATACCTTGAAGGCCTGGTCTATTTGGTAATAGAAAGGATTAATTTGGACCAGACTGCACCATTTGCAATGTAACTCAAATGTCTAGAGTCACCAAGGCAGACTATCCCCTCAGTGCTTTATGTTAGGTCATTATCAAGTTCCTTCTCATTTTCCCTAAAAAGAGTGATGTCATGACCCTTTTAAACATACTGCATCTAGGGCGCCTGGGTGGCTCAGTTGTTAAGCAACTGCCTTCGGCTCAGGTCATGGTCCCAGGGTCCTGGGATCGAGTCCCATATTGGGCTCTCTGCTCCGCGGGAAGCCTGCTTCTTCTCCCACTCCCCCTTGCTTGTGTTCCCTCTCTCACTGTGTCTCTCTCTGTCAAATAAATAAATAAAATCTTTAAAAAATAAATAAAAATAAATAAAAATAAAGGGCTTAGATTCTATTTAAAAAAAATAAAATAAAATAAACATACTGCATCTATTGGCAATGTTAACAATTCAATGCAACCATCATTCATTGAGTTTCTATTATAATAAAAGCCCTGAGCTATGGGATGTGAAGGGGATAAATATGAGTACTTAGCCTGCCTCAAGAAGTTTTCCATCTTATAGGAGAGTTGTCATATATAAAAATAAGTACAATATAAGACAAAATGTAGAATTTTCTCTAAAATGGGTAACAATAAGATATACAAGGTAGAGAAAACTATCTGATAGTCTGCTGGGTCTATGTGGAATCACTGCATTGTCCTGTTTGTGAGTATCTGCCAACATATGGGAAAACTCCACAACTTTGCTTAAGTTTCCCTGTTGCTCCTGTGGTTCATCCTCTAAGTTCACTTCAGTATTGCTGAGAGTGGGAAGTGTTTCATATTTTAGAAGAAATGTGAACAGGAAGATTCATTTTCAGCTAGAACTCCCAACAGGAAACAAATTATTGAACCAGAAAGATCTACAGTGTTCTCCAACCTTCAATGGGCATATGAATCACCTGGGTAACCTGTTAAAATGCAGATTCTAATTCAGTAGTTCTTGGGGGGGGGTGGGCTGAGATTTTATATTTATAACAAATCCCCAGATGATGTGGATGCACTGGTTGATGCACTGGCCCCTACTTTGAGTAGCAAGGATTTAGAATATTGCTCCCACAGCTGCAGAAGACACCAATGTGGTGGAGAAGAAGTTGTCAAAGAGAGTTCAGCCTGAAGAGAGATGGACAAATAAAGCAGACAGCCAACATTTCACAGAGCATAATGGAGGGAAGCAAGGCCTTTTACACAAATCACCTGAGAAGGACTCAGTACTTAAAAGCTACATTTTGTGCAAGGACAGGGGCAAATGTTTAGAACAATAATGTCATCAGCAATAATGGATATTGAGCAGAATTGGGATCCCAGGCTGCTGCAAGAACATGGAACACATGGAAGAGAATCTAAACTGGAGTACAATTTCCTCACCAGTTCCTCAATGATCAAGAGTTGAAGCCTGATATGAGAACACACTTCGTGTCCTTCGTGCACATACTGTACACATGTGGGGCAAACTTTATAAGATTCTTATTGAAGAGTCAGGATTCAGTCACACTTAACGAATCTTTTTGCTCTCTGCCTGAAGTACCGAGCTAAAGAAACCCCTCTGTTACTAATAGAGGTATGAGCACAGCAGGCCCTATCTGAGTATTAAAAATCAAGATCTAGATGCCTGGATCATCACGTTGAGATAGTTGAATCTCCACATATGCTAGTACAGAAAAAAATAACTGAAATAAGATGTGTTTGCATTCCGTCTTTTGGTTCTAAAGTACATGGCAAAGCAAAAGGATCTTGTTGTAAGATTCTTCCAAGGAAAAAGACCCACAGCATAGACCTTCAGATGGATATTATAACCACGTTCCGGGGTAGCACATTTTCTTAACGATGATAGACATTATGCCCGGCTGCTAACTCTGAGTAGAAGTCAAAACCAGACAAACCAGATTTCCTCTTCTTCTGAAGGGGGATTTTTACTATTATTTTCAGGGAAGAAGCTAAGTAATCTTTTGTTGAATTCTGAACTTATTACTCAGTAGACTTAAGGTTTCTGACACTACCCAAAAGTCCTCAGAATATTTGATCTAATAAAAGGAGAGTTATATCAATCTCAGATTGCTTTATTTAAAACAACTCTGTTAGAAGTTCAATTTAAATAGTTTCAATAAGAACTGGCCCATCATCAAATTCTGTTGAATCCTTCCGACCTCCTATTCACAATGGGCATTATGGTTTATTCTTTAATGTACATTAATTTGGTTCAAGCAGGACCCAGACTGCACATCTCAGCATTCTACTTGAATAAAGAAGAAAGCATTCAATTCCCCTCCGTGGCAAACTCAGCCTTCCACAAGTCAGGTCTGCGGTCAGTGATGGCTGCATTGCAAAAACTGCTTTGCGAATGTTTTGCTGGGTTTTGTTGCTAGGTGATGACCCGGGAAAACTTTGCAATTCCTGCTGAGAGGTTTAAAAAAATGTGCCTGTAACCAGTTTCATATTAAAGAGGAGGGGGGAAAAAAATAGGGCAGACTGCACCTTAATTCCTCAAGGTTTACTCCTTGCCCTATACTCCCCCTTAGCTGTCACATAGAGAAATTGTGACCACAAAGAAATGTATATACACAACACTGAGGGGGAAAAAAGAGAAAGAAAACAAAATATTTAATTTATCACCAACCAAAGCAGAGGAGAGTTAATAAAACAGAATTTGTCAAATGTCTTCCTTTTAGTCTGAACTAGAACTTAAATAACTTAGGGATGCAGTGGGGGTGGGTGGAGGAAGGAGGTGAATGAAACCCCAACCCATTCTCCCAACATTTTTTTTTTCTGTTCCGCATATTAGCAAAGACCCTTTGCTTAAGAAATTGGCCTGAAGCTAGAGTCAGCTTGTACCTGAGCTGTGTTTCAGAAACCCTTGGCTGGACCCAACTTTCCAGCCAAGCAGCAGGGATTCCTGGGAAAGCCCAGAGGCCTGTCTGAGGCCTGGCCCTATGGCACTGATTGATGAGGACAAGTGTGAGAGGTGACACACTGTGAAATCAGACTGCAGCACAAAGAGTTAATCCTTGGGCTTTTTCCAAACTGGGTCCTTTGAGGGAAAAATAATATTTATTCCTTCCTTTGTTAATTTTGCAGCTAGAAAAGCACTCTTGATATCTTATTCACTAGGCAAGATGCCAGCCTGCAACCTCCTAAAACTTTAGGAGGTAAATACCACACTAGTGGTAGTAATTATTTGTCCCTGTTGCATTACCATCATCAAATTATTTTAAACTGCTGATTTAACAAGTCATAGAGAGAGGAGGAGAGAGGAGAACAGTCATTTCTGCATACAAATTTCTTCTAACAAATTAAAGGACTTACCTATAAATCACAGGGGAGAAAAAAACTGAGAAACTACAACCCTACTACTTTGGGCTTCTCTATTCTCAGAAACGTGGCAACAGCTTGGTAGTAAGAATCCCCTTCTCTCCTCCACTAAAGCATCCGTTTGCACTCACTCCCCACTGGGTCCTCTCCTGGGAGGACAGGGAAGGCCATGTGTGTCTTTGACTTAGAGACGCAGGCGAGTTTCTTGTACTTTCATACCCTACATAGCAGATGCACAAACTTCAGCAGCGTCTTTTTAACACTTCATTAATTATTGAACTGTGCCAAGAGTAATTATTGAGCTATGCCAGGAGTCCTTTCCTCCCACATCAGTAAACAGTAATTTAGAAAAGGGGGGTTATAACCTTAGGGTGAGCAACGTTTTCCCCCTACAGCTGTGTGGTGAGCTCAACAATACTGCATATGCTTCAACAAATGAGGAGGTCCACAGCCCAGCCTCTGCTGCATGCAGGAAACGTTACAGCCAGCAAAAAGAAACCCACCAAGCTAATTGTATGACACAAAATTTGGAACATCTCATTTGCTAACAAACCCAAGATATCTATTCTGACTGCACTTTTGCCCTAATTTAATAAATAATAATAATAATAAATCCAATAACAGCAAGGGAATAGATGTCCAGGATTTTCTTCATATATGATAATGGAAACATGCAAACACTGATACAACACTTCCTCAATTACTAGTTTCTCTCTTATGCCATTGTACAATAAGATCTTAACTCTCTTCTTTTCCTTCAGTTAATAGACGTTGCTTCATAGCCCCTTGACAACTCAAATCCTGGGACTCAACAAAATAGAAATGTCTTGTTCCTACATTTTCAAAGTCAAAACAAACATAGACAAGGCTAGTTGGGGCTAGGTGTTCTGGCTATTTGGAGCAGGAGGGTTTGCTGTCTGCATTTCAGAACAATGGAATCTCGGGGCTGAGAAGTTTACTTCGTACAACACTCTTCTCACCCCCATGATATTTAAATCCCTCCAAACAATTTCCCCCCGAAAAAGTGGTTATCCATCTCTGCTTCAATTGACAAGAACTTTTTTCTGTCATAAACAACTCATTCTGCTTTAAGATGGCCAGCATTTGAGTATTACATCTCATATGTCGCAGAAATCTGTATACTTTTAGCCTCTGTTCATCAGTCCCTCAGTAGAGATGCAGAACAACTTTGTCCATATTTCAAGTCAGCTAGGAATTCCTAAACCAGCAGTTTTCAATTTTTAAGGTGAAGAAAAAACTTTTAGTGCTAAAAATGCAGATTCCAGGTTTCCATGTCCCTGGAGCTCTGATTTCAGGAGGTATTCAGATGGTCCTCAATTACATTGCTCTAAGACTTTTCTTCCCAAGGCTAGATGTCTTCAGGCTCTTTCAGCTAATTCTCATGAGGAACAACAAAGTCCCCGGTGAGAACCATATTGCCAAATCCAATGATCAGCTCTCTCTTCTCATCTTACTCATGTTGCTCAGGTTGGATCATTTTGTCTTTCTGTTCACCTGACCTCTGCAACAGCCTGGAGTCCTGTTTCTCCTCACTGTCTGTTAACATAGCACAGTGGCTTCCTTGAGTTCCTTTCAGAACATATGAAGCAAACACCCACTTCAGGGTTTTGTACTTTCTTTTTCCTTTGCATAGAATGTTCTTCTATTTATGATGCCCTCTCTTAGTTATCCCAGGTCTCTGATCAAATGACAGCTCTTCAGAGATACTTCCCTGACAAACTTACCTGAAATAGCCTCCACCTAGTCTCTATCACCTTACACTGCTTTATTTTCTTCCAGCATGTATTACTATCTGACATTATGATACACATTCATTTGTTCATTTGTTTATTTCTTGCCTCTCCAGTAAGAATGTAAGCTACAAGAGGGCTATTTTATAAACTGCCATTTCCTGAATACTTAAGACAATGCCTGACACATAGTAAGCACTCCAAAAAATACTCATCAAAAGAATGAGATAAAAATGGTACTGAGTCCTTTCACAAGACTGGTTAAGTCTGTCTATGTCTCTTCAAAGTTACGCTGCCCAGAACTACTCACAAGCTCCATAATAAAACAGAATAATCTATCTCTTTGTTTGGAATACTAGATTTGTACAAATGTGGCATCCGTTTTCATTCACTTTTAGGGCAGCTATGTCACACTATTGAATCACATTAAGCTTACGCAGCTGCTAAGCCACATTGCCCTGTGCAGCTGGATATTTGGAACCCAGCTCAGGATTTCACATGCATCTCTGTTAAATGTTCTCTGATTAAATTTGCTCCAGCCTATTAAAATTCTTTTGGATACTAATTCTGTCATTAAGCACATTCCTACGTCAATATCTCTTTTGCATTCATTTTATATGCGTATTGATTTGTTCTCTTGTTCCAATCATTAATTTAAAAAGAAAAAAGCAGTGAAGAAAAATTGACAGACCAAGGTTTACATTTGGGCACTGCCACTCAGTAGCTGTGTAGTCAACCTTAGTCAGGCTACTTCAGTTCTCCAACTTTCCATTGCTTCATCTATAAAGTGGAGACAATACCTATTTGATAAGGTTATTGGGAGAATCAAATAAGATCATAAAGTGTTGAGTATGTGTTCATAAAATGAGCACGCCAGTTCCTGGCATGTGTAACAGAATGTTGTTCTAACACATAGCACAGTGTTTGACACATAGCAGACACTAAATGAAACTTTGTCAGTTATTGACCAGGACAAGGGCACAAGCTATGTGATAGGATTCTAGAATTATACATCAAGGTTATCAACAATCCATTGATTAGCCCTCTTTGGGGTTTCAATTATTTCCTTGACCAGTTATGAACACAGCTCCTGATACTGACATCCTGTTCCTCTTTCTTCATTTTGTTAAAGAAAAGTTCAAGAAAGACAGCCAAATGCAATCCTGAAATATGGATATGCTGTGTTTAATGCAGTCTCCTGAGCTACTAAACTATAATCCCTGCAAAAAAGAAAAAAAGAAAAAGAAAACAAAAGAAAATTTAACTTACTTGGCACAACTTAGTGAACCTACTGCTTTCTTTTTTTTTTTTTTTAAAGATTTTATTTATTTATTTGACAGAGAGAGACATAACGAGAGCAGGAACACAAGCAGGGGGAGTGGGAGAGGGAGAAGCAGGCTTCCCGCAGAGCAGGGAGCCCGATGTGGGACTCGATCCCAGCACCCTGGGATCATGACCTGAGCCGAAGGCAGATGCTTAACGACTGAGCCACCCAGGCGCCCTGAAACTACCGCTTTCTTTTCTATATGTTCACAAATCATACTTTCATCTGGAATTGATGCCGGGATTACTGGGTTATCCGAGGATTACCAGTAAGTCATATGTCCCTCTTCTAGTGCTTCTTCCATTCTCCACAGTTTCCTAAGGATTAAACTCATCTACAATTTTTCTCAGTGCCCTGGAGTAGGTAGCCTAAAACAGGAAACCAGCACTCATTTGTTGCAGCTAAGATGCTCCCTACTTACAAGTTCTTCACACCTCTGAAGTTTCGAGAGTCTCTTACCAATACTTCTCTTAAATTTGATAGTTTATTCCTATCCATTTCTAAGAAAAGTATATTTCTACATTGGCACTTGGAGAATACAAATCAGAGAAGCAGAGTTTGAATAATCTGAGCTTCTCTTCCCTCCTTCCATCAGAAATTGCAAGGCAAAGACCTCCTTTCTGAATAAATATACGAGAGAATTCCTGTTTCCTTAACTGAGAGCTAAAACTTACTGTCAGGCTGCAGTGTGGGACAACTTCTATACAGAAGGAGGGCAAGGTCCCATCAGCTCTGAGGATAAACCTTCTAGAGTCAGGCTTTCCAGGATTTGTCACATAGTCAGCATTCTATAAACGTTAGCTTTCATCAGGAAGATTAGTCTCCAAAAAACCTAGTATTGCTCTCTTCGAACTCTTGTAATACTTTATCCATGCCGTATTTGGAAGAATAGTCTGATATTCTTTCCATATTGTGAGAGCCTCAAGTAGAGAGACTGCAGTTTATTCATCTTCACATAAAAAGAATATCCATTAATTAATGATTCCACAAAAAAGGTGATTTTATTGATATCTTTATCATTTATAGTGACTAATTGCTTTTAAATTATCTTAAAGTTATTTATTTTTTTTCTTTATACAGCTAATATTCATTTACTTGGTGTACCCTTTCTTTATGTAGAATACAAAAATAAATTTTATTGCAGAATTTTATAAATTATAGTAAATGCTGGAGGTTAGTGGACTGCCACTGGTTATATTTGATTTATTTATTTGGCTTTTTAAATGTGCACTCAATCAACTTCAGAGAATACAAATTCTTTAGCAGTTTGAAAATTAATTAAATAGGAAGGTGGTTCAAGATAGCAGTGTAGGAAGACCCTGAACTCACCTCCTCCCACGGACACACCAAACCTTCAGCTACATATAGAACAATCTCTCTCTGAAATAGACGTGAAAACTAACTGAATAGCTAGTTCCTGCACAACAAAAAATAAAATGGCCACATCAAGAAAGGTAGGAGAGGCAGAGATGCAGTGTTGCCAAATATCCCACTCCTGGCATGGTTGGCACATGAACAGGAGGGATCTCACAAATACAGAATATATTCTTGAAGAATGAGGGATTCAAGTCCATCAGTCCACCCCAACTCTTGGGACCCTACAATGGACAGATGAGCCCCAGCAATGTCTGGCTTTCAAAATCAATGGGGCTTATGTCCAAGAGACCCAAAGGGCTGTAAAAAGGTGAGACTCCACTCAAAGAGTTGGCACACAGAACCACTCACCCTGAGACCCATTGCAAAGCAGTGAGTTGAACTTCTGGGAACGATGGTGGAGTAGGAGGACCCTAAGCTCACCTCATTCCATGGATACAACTAGATAATAGCCACATCAGTGTAAATAACCCAGAAAACAACCCCAAGTCTGGCAGAACAGACTCTCCATAGCTAAATGTAGAGAAGAGGCCACACTGAAGAGGGTGGGAAGTACAGAGACATGGTAGGGAGCTAAACAGACCCACAGTACTATCTGTGGGAGGGAGAGATACTGTAGTCTCAAAGAGGGGAGAGAAACAGATTCTCAAACCAGACAGCCAAAACAAGAAAGATGAATCTCCATTAACATTTGGCTTTGAAAACCAGAGGTGCTGAATTTCCCAAGTTCTTACAATCAGCAGAGCTTAAAACCTGGACCTTTAAAAATCAGCAAGCTATTGGGAGAGCCAGGAAAGTGAGAGGAAACTGAGACTCTGCCTTTAAAGAGATAGCACAACAAACAGCCCTGCAAAGATACAGCATAGAAGCAGCAGTTTAAAAAAAATGCCTGGGGTATACACAGGAGGAGTATTTGTTTACTAATCTAAGAGCATGTGCTGGAAGGGCAGGGTCTTTGGGAGACTTCCCAGGAACAAAGGAACTGACAGGTGTCATTTCCCTCCCCTGCTTCCCAGCTTAAAGCCAGCATGGTGCCAACACTTGTTATATAGCTTGCTAACTGCACACCCTTCCCAAGTGTTCTTCTCTAGACACACCAGGCCTGAATCAGGCCTGGGTCCATGTTTCCTCCCACGGCAGACCACAAACCTGCTAACACCACATGCCCTGCCCCCATGCACTCCTGCGGATCTGCCTTCTCCAACCTGGCATGACTCAGTCCCCAGCAACTGCAGGTCCCTTCTCACCAGCATGGATATTGCTGGCGCCACACACCATACCCTCATGTTCTCCTGCAGTTTGGTGCTATTGCATTTCTCACAAATGCCTGGTATGACTCAATGTAAGCCCAAGGCAGCCCCAGACTGGCCCACTAACTACACAGGGACAAAACCCTGCCCACAACAGGCAGAGAGTCATTGCAGACAACTGGACTGAAGGCAAAAGCAGCTCAGACACAATAGTAGGGTGCATGTGACACACGTAGGAGATACCTCCGAAGAGCCAGGTTCTGGTGACATTGCACTGCAGGGCACTACAGGACCTCTTCTTCATAAGGCCACTACTTTCAAGAGCAGGAGATGTAGCTGACTTTCCTAACACATAGAAACAGACACAGAGAGTTAGACAAAATGAGGAGACAAAGAAATACATCCCAAATGAAAGAACAAGGCAAAACCACAGCAAGAGACCTAAACAAAATGGAGATAAGTAATATGCCTGATAGAGAATTTAAAGTAATGATCATAAAGATTCTCATTGGCTTGAGAAAAAGAATCTCAGTGAGATTCTTAACAAAGAGATAGAAAACATTAAAAAGAACCAGTCAGAGATGAAATCCTTAATAACTGAAATTAAAAAAACACTAGATGGAATAAAAAGTAGACTAGAGGAATCAGAAGAACAGATCAGTGACCTGGAAGACAAAGTAATGGAAAGCAATCAAGCCAAAGAGGAGAGAGAAAAGAATACAATAAAAAATGAAAATAGACTTAGGGAACTTAGTGACCATCAAGCAAAATAACATTTACATTATAGAGATCTCAGAAGGAGAAGGGAGAAAAGGAGGGAGAAAATTTATTTCAATAAGTAATAGCTACAAAATTCCCAAATCTTGAGAAGGAAAGAGAAATCCAGGTCTAGGAGGTACAGAGAGCCCCCAGAAAATCAACCCAATGAAACCCACACCAAGATGCATAGTAATTAAAATGGCAAAAAGTACTGATAAAGAGAGAATTGCAACAAGAGAAAGGAAAAACAGTTACATACAAAGGAAACCCCATAAGGCTATCAGCTGATTGTTCAGCAGAAACTTTGTAGTCCAGGAGGAAGTGCCATGATAAATTCAAAGTGCTGAAAGAAAAAAACCTGCAGCAAAGAATACTCTATCCGGCAAGGCTATCATTCAGAATAGGAGAGATAAAGAGTTTCCCAGAAAAACAAAAGTTAAAAGAGTTCATGACCACTAAACCAGCTCTACAAGAAATGTCAAAGGGGACTCTTTGGGTGGAAAGGAAAGACCATAGGTAGGAGTTAGAAAAAGAGGAAGCACAAAAGCAGTAAAATTAAGTATCTCTATAATAATCAGTCAAGGGATTCACAAAATGAAAGGATGTAAAGTATGGCACCACATACTTAAAATGTATGGGGGAGAGAAGTAAAGAATGGGTTCAAACTTAAGTGACTATCAATTTAATATAGACTGCTACATGCAGAAGATATTATATATAAACCTAATGGCAGCCATAAATTAAAAACCAGTAATACATAAGCAAAAATAATGAGAAAGGAATCCAAGTACATCACTAAAGAAAACCAACAAACTGTGAGAGAAGAGAACAAGAGAAGAAAGGAACAGAGAAGAACCACAAAAACAATGATAAAACAAGTAACAAAATGGCAATAAGTGACATACCCATCAATATTACTTTGAATGTAATGGACTATATACTCCAATCAAAAGACATAGAGTGATATAATAGTTAAAAAAAAAAAAGACCCATCTATACTACCTACAAGAGACTCACTTCAGACTTAAAGACATGCAGACTGAAAGTGGAGGAATGGAAAAGCATCCATCGAAGTGGAAAGAAAACTGGAATAGCAATACTTATTTTAGACAAAATATATTTTAAAACAAAGACTGTAACAGAAGACAAAGAAGGATACTATATAATCATAAAGAAAATAATCCAACCAGAAGATATAACAATTGCAAATATTCATGCACCCAACATGGGAGCACCCAAATATATAAAGCAGTTAATAACAAACATAAAGGAAGTAATTGCTAGTAATACAATAATAGTAGGGGACTTTAACACCCCACCTACATCAATGGATAGATCATCCAAACAGAAAGTCAAGAAAGAAACATTGACTTTGAATGACACATTGGATCAGATGGATCTAAGAGATATATTCAGAACATTCCAACCCAAAACAGCAGAATACATTTTTTTTCAAGTGTACATGGAACATTCTCCAGAATAGATCACATATTAGGCCACAAAACAAGTCTCAACAAATTCAAAAAGATTGAAGTCATATCATGCATCTTTTCTAACCAAAATGCAATGAAACTAGAAATCAACCACAAGAAAAAAATCCAGGAAAAAACACAAATATATGAAGGTTAAGTAACGTGTTACTAAACAATGAATGGATCAACCAAGAAATCAAAGAGGAAATCAAAAATACATCGAGACAAATGAAAATGAAAACACAATGGTCCAAAATTTGGGGGATGCAACAAAAGCTGTTCTAAGAGGGAAGTTAATACCGATACAGGCCTACCTCAAGAAGCAAGAAAAATCTCAAATAAAACACCTAACTTTATACTTAAAGGAGCCAGGAAAAGAAAAACAAATAAAACCCAAAACTAGTAGAAGGAATAAAATAATAAAGATTAGAGCAGAAAAAATGAAGTAGAAACTAAAAAAATAAAACAACAGATCAAAAAAATCAGGAGTTTATTCTTTGAAAAGATCAACAAAATTGATAAACCTTTAACCAGATTCATCAAAGGGGGGGGAACTCAAATAAACAAAATCAGAAATGAAAGAAGAGAAATAACCAACACCACAGAAATACAAAGGATTATTAGGGAATATTATGAAAAATTATATGCCAACAAATTAGACAACCTAGAAGAAATAGATAAATTCTTAGAAACACATAACCTCTCAAAACTGAATCAGGAAGGAATAGAAAATTTGAACAGATCAATTACCAGCAATGAAATTGAATCAGTAATCAAAAGACTCCCAACAAAGAAAAGTCCAGGACCAGATGGCTTCACAGCTGAATTCTACCAAATAGTTAAAGAAGAGTTAATACTTACTCTTCTCAAACTATTCCAAAAAAATAGAAGAGGAAGGAAAGCTTCCAAATTCATTCTAGAAAACCAGCATTACCCTGATACCAAAACTGGATAAAGACACTACAAAAAAAGAGAACTATAGACCAGTATCTCTGATGAACCTAGATATAAAAATCCTCAACAAAATATTAGCAAACCAAATACAATGATACATTAAACAAATTCGTTCACCATGATCAAGTGGGATTTATTCCTAGGATGCAAGGGTGATTCAATATTTGCAAATCAATGAACATGATACATGACATCAACAAGAGAAAGGATAAAAACCATATGATCATTTTAATAGATGCAGAAAGAGCATTTGACAAAGTACAACATCCATTCAACAAAGTAGTTTCAGAGGGAACATAACTCAACAAAGTAAAGGCCATATATGAAATTCACAACTAATATCATAGTGGTGAAAAACAAAGCTTTTTTCCTAAAATCAGGAAAAAGACAAGGATGTTCACACCACTTTTATTCAACATAGTATTGGGACTGCTAACCATGGCAATTAGACAACGCAAGGAAATAAAAGGCATCCAAATTGGTAAGGAAGAAGTAAAATTTTCACTATTTGCAGATGGCATGATACTATATATAGAAAACACTAAAGACCACAAAAAACTACCAGAACTGATAAATGAATTCAGTAAGGTTGCAAGATACAAAATCGGTACACAAAAAATTGTTGCATATCCATATACTAATAATGAAGTAGCAGAAAGAGAAATTAGGAAAGCAATCTCATTTACAATTGGACCAAAAATAATAAAATACCTAGGAATAAACTTAACTAAGGAGGTGAACGACCCATATTCTGAAAACTATGAAACATTAATGAAAGGAATTGAAGATGACACAAAGAAATGGAAAAATATTCCATGCTTATAGATTGGAAGAATAAATATTGCCAAAATGTTAATACTACCTAAAGCAATCTACAGATTTAATGCAATCCCTATCAAAATACCAAGAGCATTTTTCACAGAACTAGTACAAATAATCCTAAAATTTGTATGGAACCACAAAAGACCCCAATTGTCAAAGCAATCTTGAAAAAGAAGAACAAAACTGGAGGTATCACAATCCCAGATTTCAAGATATAATACAGAGCTGTAGTAATCAAAACAGTATGGTACTGGCACAAAAATAAACACATAGATCAATGGAACAGGATCACAATCCTAGAAATAAAACCAAATATATATGGTCAATTAATCTTTGACAAAGGAGGCAAGAATATGCAATAAGAAAGACAGTCTCTTCAACAAATGGTGATGGGAAACCTGAACAGCTACTTGCAAAAGAATGAAATTGGGCTACTTTCTTACATCATACATAAAAATGAACGCAAAATGGATCAAGGACCTAAATGTGAGACCTCCAACAACAAAAATCCTAGAAGAGAGCACAGGCAGTAATTTCTCTGACATTGACTATAGCAACATTTTTCTAGATATGTCTCCTGAGCAATGGAAACAAAAGCAAAACTAAACTACTGGGACTACATCAAAATAAAAAGTTTTTGCCCAGAAATGGAAACAATCAACAAAACTAAAAGACAACCTACTGAATGGGAGAACATATTTGCAAATGAAATATCTGATAAAAGGTTAGTATCCAAAATATGTAAAGAACTTATACAATTCAATACCAAAAAGCCCCCAAAATAAAAAACAAACAAAAATAACCTAATTAAAAAATGAGCATAAGACATGAACAGACATTTCTCCAAAGAAGACATCCAGAAGGCCAACAGACACATGAAAAGATACTCAACATCACCCATCATCAGAGAAATGCAAATCAAAACTACAAGGAGCTATTACCTCAGACCTGTCAAAATGGCTAAAATCAAAAACAAAAGAAACAACAAATGTTGGTAAGGATGTGGAGAAAAAGGAACCCTTGTGATCTGTTGGTGGGAATGCAAACTGGTGCAGCCACTGTGGAAAACAGTATGGAGGGTCCTCAAAAAATTAAAAATAGAACTACCATATGATCTAGAATTCCACTACTAGGTATTTACCCAAAGAAAACAAAAACACTAATTCAAAAAAATATATGCACCCCTATGTTTATTGCAGCATTATTTACAATAGCTAAATTATGAAAGCAGCCCAAATGTCCATCGACAGATGAATGGATAAAGAAGAGGTGGTACATATATACACTGGACTATAACTCAGCCATAAAAATGAATGAAATTTTGCCATTTGCAACAATATGGAAGGATCTAGAGTATAATCCTAAGTGAAATAAGTCAGTCAGAGAAAGACAAATACAATATGATTTCACTTATATGTGGAATTTAAGAAACAAAACAAGGGGCACCTGGGTGGCTCAGTCGTTAAGCGTCTGCCTTCGGCTCAGGTCATGATCCCAGGGTCCTGGGATTGAGCCCCGCATTGGGCTCCCTGCTCCGCAGGAAGCCTGCTTCTCTCTCTTCCGCTCCCCCTGCTTGTGTTTCCTCTCTCGCTGTGTCTCTCCCTGTCAAATAAATAAATAAAATCTTAAAAAAAAAAAAAAAAGAAACAAAACAAATGAACAATAAAAAAGAGATAAACCAGAAAACAGACTCTTAACCATAGAGAACAAACTGATGGCTACCAGAGGGGAGGTGGGTGGGAGGATGGGTAAAATAGATGAAGGGGATTAAGAGTACACTTATCATGATGAACACTGAGTAACGTATAGAATTACTGAATCACTGTATTGTACATCCAAAACTAACATAGCAATGCATGTTAACTATATTGAAATTAAAATTTCCTTTTCAAAATAACAGCAAGTTGAAAAGTACTTAGACCATATGTGAAAAGATTCGTTGGTTTATCTTAAAGTGTATGCCACAAGAGCAAGTGTCTATTGGAACTCTCTCTGAGGATGGAGGCACTAGCAGTTGCCATTTTTGCACTCTCCTTCTACCTTTCTTGCCCTCGCCCCAACCCTGAGCTCTCCTGTAGGCCCACCCTGCTAAAATTAGGGGTGGGCATGCCCCAACCTGGTACTCCCCAGTGACCCCACACATCTGGTGAGTATACACAGACCACACAGGTAATGCCCCTTGACTGCCTAGATCTAGTGGCCAGGGGTATTGCATTTCTGGGCCCCACAACACTAAAACAGTCTCTGAAATAATTGGAGAGCAGTTCTTGGCAGGCTACCAATCCCAGACCACTGCACAGACAGCAGACTAAAACACACCCCCAGTTTTTCTGTGACCACTCTTTCAAGACTGGGAGAGATGGCTGTTTAGCCTGATACAGAGAAACAGATACAAACAAAATGAGGAAACAGGGGAATATGTTCTAAATGAAAGAACAAGATAAAAATCCAGGAAAAAAAAAAAAAACATTGATGAAAGAGATAAGTAATTTACTTGATATAGAGTTCAAAGTAATGGCCATAAAGATGCTCACCAATCTGGGATGAACACAGTGAGAGTTTCAACAAAGAGATAGAAAATATAAGAAAGAACCAAGCAGAAGTCACAGAGCTGAAGAACATAATAACTGAACTGAAAAATACACTACAGGGGTTCAATAACAGACTAGATGAAACAGTAGAAAGGATTAGTAACCTGGAAGAAAGGGCAGTGGATTTGGTTTCTAAACTCAGAAAAATGGTGACCAGGGAAGAAATAAAAGATTCTGGTTTATCAAACTCAACTTCTAATCTTTCTTCCACACTTGTAACCTATTAAAAGCAGAAATGAGGAAACAAAGCGTGTCAGCAAAATCTTGAGATATTTGAACTGTGCTCTTGGAGCAAAAGAGACTCAGGTGAGTAAAGCTCCCTAGAACATTCCACAGAAAAACTCCTAAAAGTAAAAGCTCCTTCATAATGCCCCTGAACCTCAACTAAGCATGAGTAATAACCTGAGCTTGCAATGTCCCAGGGTTCTGTGGTATGTTGGAGATTGAGCTGAAACTCATAGGATTATGATATACCCTTGGATCCTGGTACAGAATATGGAGGAGATTCTCAAAAGAGGCAGCAGTTCTCTGGGCACCCAGGGAGTAGGTATGCTGGGCACCAAGGGAGGTTGGCCCACTCCACCCACATTCCCTCAGGCTCTAAGAAGGTACATAGTGGGGCCTGGGTGGCTCAATCAGTTAAACGTCTGACTCGGTTTCAGCTCAGGTCATGATCTTAGGGTCCTGAGATCAAGCCCCACATCAGGCTCCGTGCTCAGCCCAGAATCTGCTTGTCCCTCTGCTCCTCCCACCCCACCCACACCCCCACCCCCCACCACTCTCTCTCTCTCTCTGTCTCCAAAATAAATAAATAAAATCTTGAAGAAAAAAAAAGAAGGTACATAGAAAGCTACCTTATGTCCCCACACTGATCACAGGGAGAAAGACTGAAAAAGGAAGACAAATAGTCAAAGAAAAGTCAAAGTAAATGTTAGATCTAGACTGAGCTTCACACATTAAACTTGAGTAATCTGAAAAGAAATTATATGACAACTCTGTAATAATACTACAGAAAAGAGAATTTTTCATAAGTATCAGATATCCTAGGGAGCAAAAGCCTGATGAAGAACTCAGAAAATATTATCAAACAGTACAAGATGCCCAAGACTGCTTTATCTATAAAAGAACTTAAAAGAATATCTGAATGGTAAAACAACATAATTAAACACAGAGAAGATAACAGATCAACAGATTAAGAAACAAATAACAACCTTGAAGCTCTAATAAATAAATTAAAAACAGCAAGCATATGGCAAAATATATCAAATTAATGGTAAAGAAGAGGGTTTGGGATAATTACATCTAAAGGAAATATGTGTGTATATTTATATATATGTGTGTGTGTATATATACATGTAAATGTATATATATATTATATTATATAAATATACATATATTTTTTTAATTTTATTGTTATGTTAATCACCATACATTACATCATTAGTTTTTGATGTAGTGTTCCATGATTCATTGTGTATAACACCCAGTGCTCCATGCAGAAGCGCCCTCTTTAATACCCATCACCAGGCTAACCCATCCTCCCACCCCCCTCCCCTCTAGAACCCTCAGTTTGTTTTTCAGAGTCCATCGTCTCTCATGGTTCATCTCCCCCTCCGATTTCCCCCCTTATATATTTTTTAAATATAAAAGGAAAAAGACAAGCTATTAAAGAAATTACAAAGAAACTGTTAGATGTGAAAGAGAGATAAAAATCTTTACAACATAATGATAATTGGTGCCCTTGTATCAGAGAACCCAACCAAAAGAACAGAAAAAGGGTCAGCAATATGTAGGAATACTAACATGAAAGAACTAAATCAGAAGATCAAAAGGACATATCATATACCAGGGAAAACTGATACAAAACCATCTACATAAAGACAAATCCTGATTATGTTATTGAACTTTAAGGATAAAGAAAGAATCCTTATCACATCTAGAGAGAAAAGTTAAGTCACCTCTAAGAAGAAAAATACCAGCCTATCTTCTGACATCTATGCAACATCATCCAATGACTGAATTCAAATTTTTCCCCTAAAAAGTTGAAGGGAAAAAATATCTGTGATCAAGAATATTATATCCAATCATGTTGCCATTCAAAGAGAAAGACAATAGGCCAGATATATTTAAATTTTAAAGAACTTGGGAAATAATATACCTATGTGAAACCTAAATGAAGAAATCATCATTAAATAAGATATGGTAAGGGGAGTGATGGTGACATTTTAATCTATTTAAATATATACCAAAGACTATTCCTTGGGGAAAATTTGGCTACAGAATAAAATAATATTCTGTACATTTTACAGAACTTAGTTATTGAGAGGAAAGATACTAAAAAAATCAGTAAGAACATAAAAATGCTGAACAACACTATTACCCACTTTGACCTAATGACATTTATAGAATAGCCCAAAGTTTCAGAATATATACTCTTTTCAAGTACATAAAAAACATCTACCAAAATAATCTCAATATGCTGAAACATAACATGTCTCAATAAGTTTCTAAAGTTTGGAACCTTACAGGGTATATCCTCTAACCATAAAGGAAGTTAGAAATCAATAGTAGTAAGATATATATTTTTTTTAATTCTTCAATTTACTTTTTTTAATTTAAATTTTTGTTAGTTAACATACAGTGCAATATGGTTTCTGGAGTAGAATTCAGTAATTCATCATTTACATACAAAACCCAGTGCTCAACACAACAAGCGCCCTCTTTAATACCCATCACCCATCTAACCCATCCCCCACCCTCCTCCTTCCATCAACTTTCAGTTAAGGGTTAGTATTCAAAATCTATAAAGAATTTACCAAACTCAACACCCAAAAAATCAATAATCCAGTTAAGAAATGGTCAGAAGACATGCGCACACATTTTTCCAAAGGAAACATATAGATGTCCAACAGACACATGAAAAGATGCTCAACATCACTCATCATCAGGGAAATACAAATCAAAACCATGATGAGATATCACCTCACACCTGTTAGAATGGCTAAAACTAACACACAAGAAGCAACAGGTGTTGGCAAGGATGTGGAGAAAGTGGAGCCCTCTTGCATGTTGGTGGGAATGCAAACTGGTGCAGTCACTCCGGGGAGAACAATTTGGAGGTTCCTCAAAAAGTTAAAAAATAAAACTACCCCACGATCCAGCAATTGCACTACTAAATAATCACCCAAAGAATACAAAAATGCTGATTCGAAAGGGTACATGCACCTCAAGGTTTATAGTAGTAAGATGTTTTAAAAAGCCACCAAATATTTGGACATTAAACAACACATTTCTAAATAATATATAACTTAAAGAAAACACAGAGAAATTACAAAATATTTTTAACTGGACAATGATTAAATTACAACATACCAAATTTATGGGATGCAGCTAAAGCAGTGCTTAGATAGAAATTTATAGTGTAAAATAGTCATAATAGAGAAGAAGTTTACAATCAATGATCAAGTTCCAATGTTAAGAAGGTAAAATATAAATTAATTAATATAAAATTAAGTACAAGGAAGGAAAAATAAAGAGCAGAAATGGGAAACAAATACTTGAGAAATCTAGAAAACATAAGAAAAAAAGAAAAACAACAAAAATTACCAACAGGAATAAAAAAGTTACAACTCAAAATCACACAGACAATGGTGAAAAAAACTGGAAAACATAATGCCTTGGGGGAGGGAATTAACTGGTAATAAACATAAGGAAACTTTCTGGAGTAATGGCAAGGCTTTGTATATCGATAGAGGTATGGAATACATAAGTGTACGCATTTGTCAGTACTCAATAAATTGTATACTTAAGATTAGAGTGTATCTCTGTATTTAAAATTTACCCCTCAGAAGTGAGTAAACTGTATACAAATATTGAACTCTGGTTAATAAATCTGGTTTTTTCAGTGGTATGGATTAGCAATTCTAAAATTAATTTGTGTGAGTTTAGGCAAATAATATATTTTAGGCTTGAGCAAATCAGGAATACATTGGACATAATGAGAGCCAGATTTCTCCTTGTGGTTAAAGGAAGTTGCAAGTACAAAAAAGCAAAAGGAAGCCAAGAATATATCCTGAGGTATCAGTTTGAAACTGAAACTATCAGTATAAACTCAAGGGAATGATAGATAGATAGATTATGATAGGTGGATGGGTGATAGATGATAGATAGATAGATAGATAGATAGATGATAGATAGATGATATAGATAGATAGATGATAGATAGATAGATAGATAGATAGATAGATAGATAGATAATAGATAGATGATTGATAGATGATAGATGATTAGATGATAAGATAGATGATAGATAGATAGATAGATAGATAGATAGATAGATAGATAGATAGATAGATAGATAGAGACAGGGAGTGAGACAGAAAGAAAAAGAAAGACACCGCCTACCTGTAGAGTAGGGGGTCTAGGGCAGAGGAATTACAAGATGAGCAGGACCATCTTCTTGAGCCAAAAATTAAGGAAAAAGGAAATGCTCCAAGAATATGGGGTCATATCAAAAGCATGCATGAGCCAGCTTCAAGGGGCTCCCTCCAGCAAACTCTGGGACAATTAATGCATCAAAATAAATAATGATGGTAATTGATTACAACTGTTTGAATAAAATAAAAATCCACACATATTATATTAGTTCCATAGGACTGCAATAAAAAGGTACCACAAACTGGGTGACCTAAAAAAACAGATTTATTGTCTCATAGTTTTGAGATTAGAAGTCCAAAATTAAGGTGCATCAGCAGGGCTATGCTCCCTCTGAAACCTGTAGGGAAATCCTTCTTTGCCTCTTAGCACCTTTGTAGGTGGTTTGCCAGCAATTTTTGGCATTCCTTGGCTAGTAGATGCATGTCTCTGACCCTCCGTGTTCACATGGCATTCTCCCTGTGTGTCGTCATACAATCTTTTCTCTGTGTGTGTCTGTGTCCAAATTTCCCCTTTTCATAAGGACACCAGTCATCTTGGATTCGGACTCAACCTAATAACCTCAATCTAACTTGGTTAAATCTGCAAAAACCTTATTTCTAAATAAGGTCACATTCTGAAGTACTGGGGGTTAGGACTTGAACATGTCTTTGTGGGGAGGTGAGGGAAAAACAATTCAATCCATAAAAGTTCATACTGCAATGAAAAAATAAGTAAATAGTGGATAAAGTAAAATTCTTCTTTGTAGTAGAAAGCCAACTAATATAGAAGAAATGATAAAAATAGAAAATCATCAAAGGATGCTAAAACTAATGGACAAAATTTTGACGCCATGGGATATTAAATAGTGTTAGAATATCTCTGCTTACTATACTCACCAATTAAAAAGGGAGAAACGTTACCTTTATAGAAGAGAAATCTGATGGATACCACTTTAATCATGTGATCAACGTTATCATTACTAATGTTGGGACAAACAGACATCTTGTGCCTCCTAATATGATGCATTGAGAAAGCACATCACCTCAGTGGTATTCTTGCCAAAAAAGCATAACCTGAATCAAATCATCAAGAAACATTAGACAAATCCAAATGGAGGGACATTGTACAACTGGCCTAAACTCAAAACTGTCAAGATCAAGAAAAATAAGAAGCTGAAGAATTGCTTCAGATTAAAGATTAAAGAGACATGATAACCAAGTAATGCATGATCCTAGATTAGATCCTGTACTAGGAAAAAATCTGTAAAAAGAATATTGGACAAATGCTGACAAAATTTTTATATGAATTGTGGAGTAGTTGATAGTATTGTATCTATGTTAAATTTCCTGCTTTTGAAAATTGCACTGTGATTATTTAAGAAAATGTCCTTGTTCTTCAGAAATACATATTTAACTATGTATTAAGTATGGTTTAGAAAAAATAATATGCATGTGTGTAAATTATAAAGAGAATAAAAAATGAAGCATAATATAAGAATTTGGTACAGGTATACAGGAATGCCTCTTGCTGTCCTTACACTATTGGGAAAGTTTGAAATTATATTAAAATTAAATAAAATCAGAACAAAAAATAGATTTGAAGGAAAGAGAGGAAGAGAGGATAAGAATATTTAAAGGCTTCCTCCTTCATAGCAGGAAACCAGTGAGAACTGTAAAAAATGGACCATTTCAGTTTTAAAATGTGATATTGCTAATGTCTTGATGGTTTTCAAAATCTTTAAGTTTAGCATTTTAAGGGAGTAATATCTCTTGAGAAGAAAAACATTTATCAAAAATTCAAAAATCCTGCATCTCAATGTCTAGTAAATTAGAATAAAATTAAATGTATTCTTAATAGTTGCATAGGATGATCTCATTCTTATAAAATTACCTTTCTATCTATCATCTATCTACCTACCTACCTACCTACCTACCTGTCTCCCTGCCTATCAATTCATATGTCAATCTCTATTCATGTATATAGGGTTAACTGAAGTAGTGCTCACCAAATGTTATACTAGGTTATTTATAAGTAATTTTTTCTTTCTTCATACTTTTTGTGCTACTTGAAATTTTGATAATAAACATGTATTATTTTTATAAAAAATAAAGCACATACTCTAACATATATAATGGCATTTACATTACATTTACATTTTGATTCTCAAAACATAATGATATTAATTTTAATTTGATAAAATATTAACATGCTAAAGTCATTTCCAGTTCTATAAACAAACTAAAAAACCAACACAAAGTATCTGCTCCACATTTCAAAAGTAATGAGTTCAATCATGTTAAGGTTATAATTTTGTTAGTCTGTTAATTTTTTTCCTCTCAATGCAACTAGAAATTAAATCTTTGTCAGTCTTAACAATTAGTGTTCTTATCTTTTTTCTGAAATAAAGATGACATTAGATCAAAATCTTTTCATTTTTCTTCTTTTAAAAAATTCACAGTAATAGCCTAGTCGTGACAAGCATATGATAATATCATCTGCAGAGAAAAATAAAATTCCGTGACTTCACAACCATCCCTACCAACTACCCCATTGGGTATATGGCTAAATTAAAAGTCCTCTCACATTTATCCTGATGCTTCCTTTATTTGAATTTTCTCCCACAATCCCAGCTTCTCTCAGAATATTCTCTTTATTACTTACCCTATTCCTTGTTCTCCAAGATTCTCCTCCAAGACTTGGAGTCTTAAGGTTGAGAAATTAGACTGCAGAGGAATTATGTCATAGATTATATTTCTGTTCATCAATATTCACTGCCCCTCCCATGGGATGATTATATTTACTATGCCTGTTGAACTCAGGCATGCTCATGGTGACCTGCTCTGGTTGACAAAATGTGTGAAGTGATATCTGTGACTTCAGGAAGAAAAGCCAGTGCATGCCTCTGCCACAACGACCAGCAATGTTCAAGGTGGAAAAGATAATCACTTCAGCCGGGGTCCCTGAGTGAAGATGTGGAGCACAGATGCCGCCAACTCAAAACAGACATGTGGGGTAAGCAAAACACTGTCCTTGGGAACCACTGAGATGTGGAGGTTGTTTGTTGCCACAGTATAACCAAGCCGATCCTGGCTAATCCACATGAGTATACGTACGCTTTTGGAGTTGTAGTTTCCTTCTGCATCCATCTAGTACAGCTAATAAGCTCTCACTGGACTCTAAGTTCCTTGGAGGAGGCATCTTATCCTAATCAATCTATACCCCCAAAAAAGTAGCATAAATTCCAACATAGACCTGCTGTTCTGGTTGTCCAGGAGCAGTCTGCCTACTAATCCAAGAGATACAATGGATGTATTCAACCCCAGTTTCACCTTCTGTAAAATGAATATCACATGTCATCAGGGACTCAGTCCTACTAGACAAATCAAAGAGATTTGAGTGCTTATTTATTGGTCATGGTCTCTCTTCCTACTGACCAATTATTGCTTCTATGTTCAATTCAATAAACAACTGAGTGTCTGCTATATACCAAGCACTGTGTAAGACACTAGGAATAAAGAGGGAACTACGAATCCTCTCCCAGAAGGATCTTGAAGCCTGGTGAGTGAGACAAATAAGTAAAGTATGACTTGTCCTGACCAGATCAGACGTTGAATGTCTCCCTTGCTTTCCATAGAGGCTGCAGACACCCTTTAATAATAAACAGCTGTATTATAATTAATAAGTAGCTGTATTTATACTCCAGGAAATCCTGGGAACTAGGCAAAGCCTGCTAAAGCCACTCCCTCAAGAGAGTAACCTGGGTGTTCTGTGAATCCAACAGTCTTGGCAGTTTTCTTATGGTCACTACATCAAATCAATAGCCACGGTCTTTCCATTCCCTCTTCAGTTACTCTCTCATTCATCCCCTCCATTCAGTCCCATTGTTACTGTCTTACTTCACAACTTCATAATCTTATATCTTCATCACCTGAATCCTTTCATGGCAATTTACATTCCTGGGTTTTTTTTAAAGATTTTATTTATTTATCTGAGAAAGAGAGACAGAGAGAGCACGAGCAGGATGGGAGAGGGGCAGACAGAGAGAGAGAAGCAGACCCCCGCTGAGCAGGGAGCCCAATGTGGGGCTCAATCCCAGGATGCTGGGATCATGACCTGAGCCGAAGGCAGATGCTTAACCGATTGAGCCACCCAAGTGCCCCTACATTCCTGTTTTGATTCAACTCCCAAGATTCTGTTTTTAGAGAATAGGATCCATACCTGATTTGTCTCTGCATCTCTGATAGAGCCTATGCCAGATCCTTATGTCCTGTAAACATTCCATAAAGTCTTCTTAAATGAAATCTGAATCCTTACATGGTATATTCACCTTTGACAATCAATATTGATTATGAAGCTGATCAAAAGGAATGATTTTGTGTAATTTGAGTCATCTGGAAACTTTATAATGACCTCAAATATGAGAACTGCCACATGTACTACTGGGCCATAAAATTCAACAAGCAAAAATCATTCAAGCTGCCCCATGAGTCATAATTCAGTTCATCAAAAGGATTGTATATTTTTCTTCTCTATTTTCTAAATTTCATTCCTGGATACCAAATTACCAGTTTTCTTATGAAGTAATTTCTAGTGTCTTCTCACATGATACTCATTACAACCCCACTCATCTACCCAATATGACACTACCTTCTGAATCTTTCCCAAAGCCTGATGATGAAATTCACCAGGCACCCACCCATATTTTATTTCTGCCATTGTTCAAAGTCTGGTTTGCACTTCCTGATAATAATCACCTAGTCTTTAAAGATTTTATTTATTTATTTGACAGAGAGAGAGACAGTGAGAGAGGGAACACAAGCAGGGGGAGTGGGAGAGGGAGAAGCAGGCTTCCCACCGAGCAGGGAGCCCGATGCGGGGCTCGATCCCAGGACCCTGGGATCATGACCTGAGCTGAAGGCAGATGCTTAATGACTGAGCCACCCAGGCGCCCCTCACCTGGTCTTTAGTTTTAATTGTTTAATACTGATTTGTGTCCCTTTAAAAATCTCCAGGGAAAATAGTACTTAATGATACAGAACATAGGATCTTCAAATCAAATTTAAAGATGTTTGATCAGAATGGAGACAATAATTATTTCCTTTACTAATATTTTTATTAGAATAATACATGATGACATGAACATTCAATTTCAGAAGTAGGTCAGATAATAGTAAATGTCTATTTTCACTTCCCGTTTACCCAATCCTCGTCCTTCCCCAGGGATACCATTGATGACGGTTTAGTATATATTCTCCCAAACACTGTTCTATGCACTGTTCTATGCATAAGTTATTATCATAACTTACACCTATATGTATAGTTACTTTATATAAATGTGGTAACATATGGATTATTAATTCATTCATTCAGTAAGTTATATTGACTGTCTCCCCCAACTATCTGCCATGTACTGTTACTAGACACTGAGATATAACAATGAACACAAAAGTATCCCTGGCCTCAAGGAGCTTACATTTTAGTGGAGGAGGTTACATTCTGTTCAGTATACATACATACACATATTGTGCATAAATAGTTTCTAAAATGTAATCATACTATTATCTAAAAGTTCCATATATTAAAAGTCTGATGTGGGTCTCATTGGGATAAAATCAAGATGTTGGCAAGACTGCTTTCCTTTCCAGAAGCATTAGGCATGAATCCATTTTTCTGACTTTTCCAACTTCTAGAGTCTGCTTAATTCCTTGGATTGTAGCCCCCTTCTTCCACCTTCAAAGGCAGCAAGTGATAGTGGATTTGGCAAAAAAATTTCTTAAATATAATACAAAAAGACAGACTAGAAAGAAAAAAGTCAAGGGATGCCTGGGTGGCTCAGTCAGTAGAGCATGCAACTCTTGATCTCTCTGTGTTGGATGTAGAGATTACTTAAAAATAAAATCTTAAACATTCATCTGTTGATGGACATCTTGGCTCTTTCCATAGTTTGGCTATTGTGGACATTGCTGCTATAAACATTGGGGTGCACATAACCCTTCGGATCACTACATTTGTATCTTTCGGGTAAATATCCAGTAGTGCTATTGCTAGGTCATACGGTAGCTCTATTTTCAACTTTTTGAGGACCTGTATTAAAGAGGGCACATATTGAATGGAGCACTGGGTGTTATACACAAACAATGAATCATGGAACACTACATCAAAAAAAATAAATTAATTTAAAAAATAAAATAAAATCTTAAAAAATGCATAATCTCTCTTGTTTTAAATATTTTATTTATTTATTTATTTGAGGGACAGAGAGAGAGCAGGAGGGGGGAAGGCGCAGAAGGAGAGAGAAAAGCAGAACCCCTCTGAGCAGGGAGCCAGAGTGGGGCTTGATCCCAGGACCCTGAGATCATGACCTGAGCCAAAGGTGGCTCAGTCAGTGGCTCAGATCATGATCCTAGGGTCCTGGGATTGAGTCCCACATCATGTTCCTTGCTCAGCGGGGAGCCTGCTTCTCCCTTTGCCTGCCACTCCCCCTGCTTGTGTTCTCTCTCTCTCTCTCTCTGACAAATAAATAAATAAAATCTTTAAAAAAGAAAAAAGTCAATAAAGTGGATTTCTCGAAATTAAAAACTTTTGCTCTTCAAAAGACACTATCACAAAAGGAGAAGAAGAAAAAGGAGAAGGAAGAAAAAATGATGCCGACAAGCCACAGATTGGAAGAAAATATTTGCAGAACATATTTCCTGCAGAGGACTTGTACCTAGAATATATAAAGAGTTCTTACAAATTAATAAGAACACAAATGACAGAATAAAACCATAGACAAAATGTTAGACCCATCACCAAAGAAGATATATGGATGGCAAATAAGTGCCTGGAAAGATGTTCAACATCATTAGTCACTAGAGAAATAAAAATTAAAACGGCAATGAGATACCACTGCACAACCACTAAGATAATAAAAATGTGACAGACTGAGTGCTGGAGAGGATGTGGTTCAATAGGAACTCTCATTGTGGGAATATAAAATGTTTCAAGTACTTTGGAAAACCATTCAACCATTTTTAAAAGCATAACAACACATAATTCTAATAGCCAAGACGTTTGAAAACAACCTAAATATCCATGAACAGGTGAATGGAAAATAAAGTTTGGTATATCCATTCAATGTGATACTATTCAGCAATAAATAGGCATGAAGTATTGATACACACAGCAACATAAATGAAGTCAAAAATAATAATGCTGAGTGGAAGAAGCCAGACGAAAAGAAAACTATTTTAGTCCATTTAAACAAAAGCCTAGAAAATAGAATAAAGACAAAAGCAGATCAGTAGTTGCCTGGGGACAGTGTAGGGAGGGGATGAGAGAGATAGGAATTATAGGAGGGCACGAGGAAACCTCTAGAAGTAATAGCAATGTTTATTAGCTTGGCTGTGGTGATAGTTTTCACACAAACACACACATACAAAGTCATAGTGAAATTTATTGTATGTCAATTATACTTCAATAAAACTATAAAAAAGAGGGTGATGTTCACTCATCAAATGAGCAAAAGTAGGAGTTCAATAGTGAAGACAGTATAAACTTATAAACTTCATGCAGTGTTGGTTGGAGCTTAAATCTCACAGGATCTATCAATTAAAATGCACAGTCTAGGGACACCTGGCTGGCTCAGTTGGTAGAGCATGCAACTCCTGATTTCTCCATGTTGGATTTAGAGATTACTTAAAAATAAAATCTTAAAAAAATGCATAATCTCTCTTGTTTTAAATTATTTATTTATTTATTTATTTATTTATTTATTTATTTATTTGAGAGAGAGAGAGAGTGGGTGGGGGGAAGGGGCAGAGGGAGAAGAAGAAGCAGACTTCCCGCTGAGCAGGGAGCCAGAGTGGGGCTTGATCCCAGGACCCTGAGATCATGACCTGAGCCAAAGGCAGATGCTTGACTGACTGAGCCACCCAGGTGCCCTGCATAATCTCTTTAAACAATAATTTCACTTTAAGAACTAAACCTTATAGAAATATTTTCATGTGGATACAAATATAAACATTAATATAATAAATTAACATTAAATGTCCATTAATAGAATGGTTAAATAAATGATCAACTATCAATAGTATGGAATATAATTCTTTTTAAAACAAGTTTTGTTTTATTTTACTATATAAACATCTTTTTTTTAAAGATTCATTCATTTATTTTAGAGAGAAAGAGCATGCACATGGGTGAGGGGAGGGGCAGAGGGAGAGACGGAAGAATCTCAAGCAGACTCTGTGCTGAGTGGGGAGCCCGACATGGGGCCCAATCCCATGACCCTGAGATCATGACCTGAGCCAAAACCAGGAGTTGAATGCTCAACTGACTGTGCTACCCTGGTGATCTTATAAATATCTTTTTAATTTTTTTGTTTTTACAGGCATTGCATAACTGAATTGGTTTTGTCCCCAAGTTGGATTTGTTTAACAGATGATATATATATGTGGGATTGAATTTTATTTATTTGACAGATGTAAGTCACTCAGAGGAGCTTATTTTGATTTATCAGGTACATAATAATATGCCTTTCAAAAGAAAAACATGTTCATATATATTTGCTTGACAGGTTGAAGTGCTGCAGAACTAGCACTTTGTTCTTTCAGAGAGACATTTTTTAGATATTATTAGATTTTATATATATATACATATATATATATATATAATTTTCTGAATGTGTTTCTGGCCTAATCATCCAAGTAAATCCAAAAAAGTCATTCTAGGTTCTTGAATAACTATTACTCATTTTATAAGTTTTCATTAAAGGAAAACATAAATATCACCTACACTTTACATACTTCATCTATAAACCAGTAATTGGAGTATAGATATATGCAAATTATTTACATTCATGTACTCACACCTACTCTTGAAAAGCCAAACAATAGACAGGACATGAGAGTGGAATTTCCTTTTTGATTATGAGGCTCCTATTACCCTTCTTTTCCCATATTAGTCTTTTACACTGCATCCCAAGCAGGGAATCTTGTAAATTTTGCTTTCCTTGGCTTATATTACCACCAGATTTTGCATTTTAATGGGCCTTAAGATTTTCAGTTATGGGGCTGTTCTCCACCAGGAAGGGTCAAGGGGACTCTTGAAATGAAATGCCTCAGGGAAGTGGTGGTGAACATCCGTGGAATATGACTGCAATGGAAAATGCCCCTTGAGATAGAAAGTCAACCTGCCTTCTTCAGGCTCTGCTGGGATTTAGCTTCAAACTGCTTCCCCCGATACCTTGCTTCCCCAGAATGTGGGAAGCAGCTGGCCCTGGGGAATATGGAGCAAGACCTAGTGGTTTAGGCCAGCATCAGGGAGAAAGCAATCATGCAAAGATATGAGGAAGAGTATTCTAGGCAGAGGGAGCAATAAGTGCAAGGACTCTGCTGTAGGAATTTGAGGGAATAGAGGAAAGTGTGAAATGATATCAGAAAGTGACAATGGGCTGGATCATGTGGAGCCAGTGGGCCATGTGAAGTTTAGATATTATTCTAAGCACAGTAAACACCACAGGAGTTTTCAAACTGGGAAATGATACAATCTTGAATTTTGTTTTTGAAGGAGCACTCCACCTGCTCTATTAAGAATAGACTCAGAATCAGGGAGGATTAGTTAAAAGGGTATTACCATAGTTTAGTGGAGAAATGATGGTGGCTTGAAGCTGGAAAAAAAGTTAACGTGCTGGAAATATGTTTTGAATACAGGAACCTGCAGGACTCACTGATGGATTGGATGTGGAGGTAAGGAAAAAAGAATAATCAAGGATGATTCCTAGGTTTTTAGCCTTAGCAACTGGATGCAGCTATTTAACTTAAAGGAAGGAAAGAGCAAGACAGGTTTCAGGAAAGAAATCCCAAATTCCTTTCAAGCACTCTTAAGTTAAAGATGCCTTTTATACCCCAAATTTCTGATCAGGCATGTGGCTATGAGCCTAGAGCTCAGGAGAAAGGTGAAGACTAGGAGATACTACATGGGGAGACCTCAGCCGGTACAGGTAGGATTTGAAACCATGGAGCCAAGTGAGAGGAGCACCTGAATGGAGGAGGGAAGGAAAGAAAGAGGCAGGAAAAGAAATGAGGCCCAGCACTGGCCTCTGGTCTCCCCAGCTCTTAGGGGCCAGGAAGAGGGGGCAAAGAAACAGCTAGGGAGAGAGGAGGAAAATGAAGTGATTTTGGTGCTAAGGAAGCTAAGAAGGGACTATAGCAAGGACAGCCAGTCAGGGATCCACAAGAGCCCTCTGGGCAGAATCATCACCTTGTATCTTGGGCCACTGCAAGAGCCTCCCTAAAGGGAGACCACACATCTGAATGTCCTGAATGTGGTTAAGGAGGCAGATGTATGGAGCTCAGGACTTGCCCTTAGAGAAGCAATTCCTGGGTCTCTCTGGCAGCAGAGAAGAGTTAGTGGAAAACAGAAACCCAGAGGTTTGCAACAAAACATCCAGATAATTCAGTTCTGACAACAGAACTTTAATAGAATTGCTGCATGAGCAAGTTGGGGAGGATTGCTTACATGCATTCAGCCTCTGTTGGCTTCAGCTTAGGAACTGGGCTAGGCCCACATTTCCGCATTAGTAGTAGAGATTGGGGGGCAGAGGTACCAACAACAGCTAATCTGAATGACAAAAATTAGGGCAAACAGTAACAGGAGAAATGAGATAGGGGATGACAAAGGGGAGCCAGAAGGTCCACGCCCTGGCCAAGAGAAACCAGGGGTTTTGCAGGATGTAAAGAGAGTAGATGGGTGGGCAAGCGCCAGGTAGTGCTCAGGATAAAGGACAGTCTGATACTGGTAACCACCCAGTTGTCTTTACTTAGAGTACTGGGCTGGCCCAAGAAGGGAAAGGAAGCCTGCAATGACAGTGGGGACAGAAGGTGCTACAATGGCAGAGGTAAAACCCATAGCATGGTGCCAGCCACGTGGCGGGGCCGCAGTTCATGATAGCACATTCATTAGCATTGTTTTAACCAGAGCGAGGTCCCACTCTATACGGGGTAATCATAGATCTTCACACTGACTGGTTTCCACATTCAAAGCCTACAAGGGAATGGCCTGCCTGGGACTTTGACCCCCAAATTACTGTCTGTAAAGAAAAAACTTTGAAATGGCATTACAAACTGAAATTTTCAAATTTCACATTTCTGCTGGGTTTTTCTGTACTGAGAATACAACTATA
This sequence comes from Phoca vitulina, assembly GCF_004348235.1. Lineage (NCBI taxonomy): Eukaryota > Metazoa > Chordata > Mammalia > Carnivora > Phocidae > Phoca > Phoca vitulina. The sequence continues at coordinate 60,404,961 of NW_022589711.1, read as the reverse complement.
TAGTATGTCCATGCTCTCTTCAAAAGTCAGGATGCTCTTCCTCTGTGTATACCTTCAACTCTGAGTCCAGCACCTAACAACGTTGCTAGGGAAGAAGATTAAATCAAAAAGCACGGTGAGCCTCCGGGATTATCCCTGGATTGCATTCATGCAGGCTCTATTTCCTCCCATTAATATTGGTAACTGAGAGACGCCTGCTCAATATGTTGTGTTTATGTTATAAAAGCCCTCTAATGGGCCAAGGAAAGAAACCCAGAACTTGGTTGTGGAATTTAATACAGTTTTTAGTTCCCTTAGTGAGAACCCCAGCTGCACACGTGTATTTTAAAATACTTAACCAAGTGAGCCACTGAGCTTTTCTTTGCCCGGCCTCAAAAGGCCTCCCCTCTCCTCTCAAAGACTCATCTTCTCTGCTTAATACAGATGATGTCAATGTTTAATCAAAAAAAGCAGATTTCTAAGCTCCTCCAAGGACTAGCAAAACCTAGTTAATGTTGAGAATCTTTCCGGAAACAAACTTCTTCGTGGCAGAATTTTCAGCCTGACATGTTGCCCAGAATTATATTCCATCATGTGCTCAAGCCTTGAACTTGCTGAAGAACTGGCTTCTCTCCTCTCCTTGTGGCTATCAAAACTCCAAGGTCACCTAGTTCAATGCATTAACTCATTGGTCAAGCCAAGCCAAGCCAAGCAAGCAATGGTCAAACCCAAGTGAGCTGCATGTTAGGAGGTAGATGCTGATGGAGTCAAAGACCACACCTCTGAATGTCCATATTTGCCCAGAAAAATGTCTGTGGATGCCTCACTCACCAGAGAGAAGTGCAAAGGACATGGAAGGAACCAAAGGGCGTATACAATGGAGAGCTGTACTGCACCTACCTAGCAAATGCACATTATCTTTGTAAGGGAGCAATTTCAGAAAGTTTCAAAGCTAGCATTTAGCCTTTTTTCTAAAGCCTGCCGATGGTGAGCAGGGTTGCAGGAAATCCTAAAACAGCCACTGTTTCCTTTATATTGGCATTAACAGGCAACATGAAGGGTTTAAGAAAAACTTTGTTGGAAAATTTCCACTTTGAACAGCAAGGGATTAGGTGTCTATTCCAATTTCTCTCTCACTCCCTCCCTTTCTGAGAGGGGAGTTCACTCTTAAGTTGAAAAGCAAACAGCCACAAAAGCATTTCCAGGTACAAAGCCACTGGGTATATTCCGGCCTTTAGGTAGTCTCGCAGGTTTCTGACCACAGCCGGTTTTATGTTCCGAGCATCAATCCACACTCAGGATTGTTACCGTACACCTGTATGTCATTCAGAGGTTCACCCAGCTCAAGCAAATTATATTTTAAAACTGCACTGATAAAAAAAAAAAAGTTCAGGGAAAGGGATTTCCTAGCTCTCAAATAAAAATGTGCAGTGGAGCGCTTACTAAGTAAACAGAAAACATGGGCAGCTGAGAAATCAATTTAGCTGAACAAACAATGTTCCATGTAATGAACTACTAATTATCCTTTTATGCCATGTCAGTCTGAGTGATTACAGAGCTGTGCAGTTTAATTTGACGTTTGAGCATTGCCTTGCTCCATTAGCTTCATATAAAGCTACAACACATTCAAAAAAAGGAAGGGGGGGTTCTGTATTTATCTGGAACTAAGTAAGCACCTGTATTAATAATAAGGAGAGCATCTCAGAATCTTTTTAAAACTACGTTCTTAGCATGAAGATAAATAAAACATTGAGAACCTAAGGGAGAGACATCAAATGGGTTGCCTTATGGTCAGTGGGTGAAACACCTCGCAGCGGTGACATGGGCTTGCAGTGACTCCAGCTACTGAAAATGCCACCACCCTCATGCTGCCGCCTACCTTGTTCTCCAGCCCCAGGCACCGATCAGCTGCAGGATTGCGTCGCTGGACCAGCATGGGGCCGCAGATTGGGGGTGGAATGAGGGAGGCTCACTTTCAAACTAGACTCATTAAATTGTATGAATCTTAAAAATCAAAAATCAAAAAAAGACCCTGTGTTGTAGTGAGAATATGATTGAGGAGGACCATGAGTTAGAACCCATGACTTCACCTGCTCTGCATATTGTATCACATAGTGAGAGAAATGGCTGAGGGAGGAAATGGTGCGCTGGACATTTTTTTTAATTCCATCCAATTGAACAAATTCATGTTGAGTTTCTACCGTGCACCTGTGCTAAGTGTTGTTGTAGATGGAGACAGAAAGAAAGATACAGTGCATGTCCTTCAAGGATTGGGCAGCCTTTAACACTCAAGCCGTCTTCTGTTTCTTCAACCTGCTGAGCAAGAAGAACTGACATGGAATCTCTTGGGAACCTTAAAAAAAAAACTGACATCTGGATCCCATCCCCAGAGATTTCTAATTTGATTGGACTCTGATGCGATGGAAGAGTCATAGTTTTTAAAGCTCCTCGGGTGAATCTAATGGGAAGCCACTGTTGTAATCTACTGCTATGTTGACTAGTTTTTATCTTCAAATTATGCTATTTACTCAGTCCACAAATACTTATTGAGTACTTGGAGGCATTTACATGGGGGGGAAGAGATGCACTGGTGATACCATGATCCCCAAGAGAGGGAAAAATCACCCCTTTTTCAGAAAACATTACAGCTAGAATTGTGCAGCACCTCACAGAGGGATCTCAATTAGTGCGCACATTGACCTTGAGGTGAGGCATCCCTGTCCCTATTTCACAGATGGGGAAATGAGCCCTCAGACTAAGTGGTTCACTCAAGATAAAACATTTAGGAAGTGACAAACTGGGATTTAAGAGAATCATAGAATTTTAGAGCCAGATGAGATCTCAGTGGTGACGTAATGAAACCCTTCACTTTTCTGGTGAGTGCCCTGAATTCCAGAGAAATTAAGTGACTTGATCAGCCAGTGGTCAAATGGCTTTTAAAACCCTAAGACTAGAACCAGCTTCCTGATTCCCAGTCCAGTGTCTTTATCTGTGTGATAGATTAGTACTTCCAAATAGTCAGCTCTGATCACTAGACAGCTACAAGCAGGATACTAGGTGAGGAACAGTGTTCCATAACTCACTTGTGTTAGCCTCACACCAGACTGATGACTAAGGACACAAATCCATGGCTTGGCACACAGTTTTCAAGCTAGTTAAGAAAAGTAAGTAGAATAATACTGCCAATTAAATCTATGATAAAGATACTTTGCCAGGATTTTAAACACCAAATCCCAGGGGTGTAGGTGGGGTCTACTCCTTTTCCATGGCTATGTCTAGGATCCTTAGGCAAATATGTTCTTTGCTAGCTAAGGAATACAATACAGATATGTATTGCTAGCTAAGTCTGCAGTTCTCAGTCCTGGCCGCACATTAGAATCATCTGCTACGCTGTTGAAAAATACCCATGCCTGAGTCACATCCCCAGAATTCTGGTTTCATTGGTCTCGAGTGAATCCTGGGCATCAGTATTTTTATTTTATTTTAGTTTAAGATTTTATTTATTTACGGGAAAGAGAGAGAGTGAGTGGGGACGCAGGGAATGGGGAAGGAGCAGAGGCAGAGGAACAAGTGGACTCCACACTGAGCATGGAGCCCAACACAGGGCTCATCCTGAGCCAAAATCAAGAGTCGGCTGCCCAACCAACTGAGTCACCCAGGTGCCCCTGGGCATCAGTATTTTTAAAAGCTCCCCAGTGACTCTGATGTGTTGTGAGGTTACACCACTGACTCCAGGAATAACGCTCAAATACACCAGACCACCCAAATCCTCAGGTGCTCTTCCTCCCCCCGAGCAGATGAGAGCAAGGGCAGGTACAGTATCCTCCTCCGTGCCTTCTCTCCCCTGGCATCCATCTCTATTTCCATCTCTAGCCTTCTCCATCCATCTCATCCATCTCTAATGTTTCCTCTCTAGCCTTCCAAGACAAAGCAGTTTCTTCCAAGCAAGAGAGTTTCGGGCCTCATTTTAAAACACAGCATGTTTGTTTTTTACACCCTGCAAAATACTCATGTTCCTACTTCTCGAAAGGTTATGAAAACAAGGAAGGACTGAGAAACTGTCCCAGACCAGAGGAGATTAAGGAAACATGACAAATAGGTGGAATACAGTATCCTGGATTAGATCCTGGAACAGGAAAAAAAAAAAAAAAAAGACGTTAATGGAAAAACTGGCGAAATCCAGATGAAGTCTAGAGTTAATAGTCGTGTATCAGTATTCGTGTCTTATTTTTGACAAATGTGCCATGATATTCTAAGATCATAACATTAGGGAAGACTGAGACTGGTTGAGGGATTTTAAGGGAACTCTCTGTACTACCTTTGCAATTTCACTGTAAATCTAAAACTATATCAAAATTAAAAGCTTATTAACATAAAAAGAATGATTTTTAGGTGTCCTGAGAGTCTAAGAGATTTCTTACCTCATCTAATTTTAATCATGATACCATTGACCCTCCCCTCTCAAAGCTTCATCTCTTGTTAGCGGAGCAAATTGCCTGTACCTGAAAATTTTGTCCTTAACTATGTTGTCCTCAAATATTTCCATAGATCTGGGAGGCAGCCTTGAGTTCTCCCCAGATATTGGAAGTTACCACTAAGAACTCTTTCAGCATTGTATATTAATCATGTGGGAAAGATAGAGAATTGTGGCATTAGAACACAACAAATCTCAACTCTAAAGAATATAGCTTGGCTGCCATGTTCTGAGACATGGAGCCACATGGTTCAGCCAGCATAACAAAGTGTTCCCACTGGGTTGGCAGCACCATTTTTATTGTCATGTTCTTACCACACTCACATGCATATTTTATGATCTTACTGAATGCAATGTGTTCTCTACATAGTACATATGTAGTCTCCAAACACATTAAAAACAGCTGCTGCCCAAATCCCTGTCTGTTTTCCCAGCCTATACGCCTAATTCCCAGGCTTGTCTTCCAAGACCGTTTCACTTAAGGAAAAAAATGAATGAACTATTAGCAAGTGGTATTTTGCTACCACATCTCCAAGATGATCTCCATGAGCACTCACTGAAGCTGAAAGAAGGCTAACTTTTACATAGAGGAAAGGAGAGCTACCTTCACTTCTACTTAATCCAAAGGGAAATCAGCTCATGGTGAGTACAGTAGTTTTGTTGCTAAAAATATAAACCCACTTGGTTCTGATCTAAGGCCCACTAGAATTATACTGCCTTCATCCCCCAGGCAAAGAATGTTCTAGAAGCCTCCTAGACAGTGCCTCTGGGAGGTGGAACAAAAATAGGAAGTTAGTAAGAAAAATTGCTGAAGTGGGGCTTTAAAAAGAGAAACTTTTATCCATGTGGGTCTGTTCTTCTCTCCCCAGACCAGTATAGGATACCTCAGCTTTGACCACCCTGCTAGATAATGTTTTAAATCAGTCCCCTCCATACAGACTGCTTTTGGCATTCCATGTGGCCATGGTAGGATTTCTGTTACACTATGTTCCAATTTGAACCTAGAGGCTGGGTGGTTCCATATTTGGCCCACACTCAAACTTGTCCTCACACTCAGTCTCCCACATCCTTGTGTTGCTTCTGTGCCTATCTATTTCTCCACTAGATTATAAACCCCTGTGGAGGAAAGAACCATGTCTTATTCATTTTTGTGTCCCTTGCTATGCCTACCACAATGCCTGTTAAAGAGAGCAAGTGTTTAACAAATGTGGGTGAACTATGTTTTGTAGATCTTTAAGTGACAAGGCTTCCTTTGGAGCTGGTTTATGGTTACAGTCAGGGTCCCTGTGGCCACACCATTGAGAGGTTCAGAGCCACTGAATTAGAACTCAGCTGGAGGACCTACAGTTCTCTTGCACCCTGGACAGAGTCAGGGTTGATCCACTGGAGACTGAGGCAGAAACACCTCCAAATTAGGTACCATGGTCACAGATTTTTCCTTATCTTTAAGCCAGAGGGAAGTTGAAGTTGCAAATGTACCCCATGGTACAGAATTCATTTGCTGAAAAGTAATGGCACCAGTATGTCTCGTAAAGGAGACACATCATCCAAGGGCATGTCATGAAGGCAAAGAGGAGACAAGCTCTTTGGCCATGACGATATACTGGTGACTTGTGAGTGGGAGAAAGGCAGGCACAGCCCATCCCCAAATGTCTTACTGACAGTAAAGCACAGCAAAACCAGAAGGAAGTTGGAGAGACAGCTTCCAACCCGAGTCCAGAGGGGTGGATATTAAAGAAAGGCTTCTCTATTCATTCCACCCAGCCCTGGCCCCAGCATGTTTCTGTTCTGTACGCTCAGGCTTTCCCAAAAAGCCATGCCTGCGTGGTCCTTTCCCACAGAGCCACCTATTCACTCACTTTGTTTACTTCCACACCTCTTTTGCCTTTAAAACATTTTGTTTCCTCCCACCAGGGCTCTACCTTGGCCTAATCATTCAGGTGGCTGGTCAATCATCAGCAACATGCATTTATATTCCTGGATTCTGAAGGTGGAAAAGCAGAGAGAGTAGAGGACCCTTCTTAACCACCTGGCCTCAGGAGAAGGTATTTATGAATGAATCATATAGTTCATGCTGCCATGGTTAACCTCTTGCTAGCAGATGTCCTTTATGTCACTAAGCTAAAATAGTATCAGATTCCTTCTTTGCCTTAAATCCTGCAACTTTCCTATTTGCAAGAACTTCCCTTGTATTTCCTGTGTGTATATCTATCTTCTTACTCAATTGATAAGGTCCTTTGAGGGAAGACCCATGTCCCTAATGTTTACTTGGTATGTGCTGAGTCCCACAAAAGGGGCAGGGGAGAGAAGAAAAAAATACCAAAGACATTCTGTGCTTTTATTCCAAGTTCATAACTTTATAGATTTTTCATAAATCCTACATAAGATGCTATAAAATCATCTTGGGCATTTTGGCAGCCAAAATCCAACAAAGTCTGAGCCATTTTATTCACTTTCATGGCTTAAGTTAAAATCCTTCTGTGTGCAGGTGCAGACGTGCATGTGTATTCTTCAGCCAAACCGGACAATTACCTTCTCTTCTAATTTGGCCGATCCTTTCTGGCCTTGTATTAATCAGATGTTTGCTGAGATTATGCTGCATAGCGAACAACCCCCCAAATCTCAGGGATTTATAATAACTGACATTTATTTTGCACTAACAGGTCTGCATGTCTGCTGAAGTTTGCATGATGTCAGCTGGGCTCATCTGGGCCCATTTTGAGTCAGGCCAGGCCACCTTCAAGTCGGCTTTCGTGTGCACTCATTCCAGACCCCAGGCTGAAGGAGCAATCTGAGACATGCTCTTCCCAGGCAGAGGCCTGGGCTCACAAATAGCATGATGACACTTCCACCCATATTCCATTGGCTCAAGAAAGTCACAAGGCCAAGCCCAAAGTCACTGAGGGTAAGGGAGTATGCTCCATGCAAGCAGTTTGTCAAATGAAATGAATACCTGCTGTTCAGTGATCTAATCTACCACAAGCCTCTACAGTTTTATTTTTACTATCCCATTTGGCTGAAATGCCTTTAGTGTCCGCAAACCTATTTTAATCTGGCCCAACCTTCAAGTCCCAGTTCAAATGCCACCCCCTCCATCAAACTCCCCCTGGCATCACTGGACAGATTTTTTCCAAACACCAAACTCTGTATCCTCCAATAGCATTTATTACACAGAGCATCACATTGAAGTCATTTGTCTGTGTGTGACATGTCCTATAAAATCCTGAGCACCTTAAAAAAAGCGACTATGAAAAAATCATTTTTTCATTACCAACATCATCCAATGCCTGTAGCATGCTAGATGCTCAGTATATGCTACATAAAGAAATGAAAACGTATGCATCTGTGTGTGCATGTGATTACGTGTGTGTATCTGCATAAAAAGGAAAATACAACATAATGATTAAGGGCTTCAAGCTCTGGCATCAGACAGCCTTCAGTTCAAATCCTGTCTCTCTCTCTCTCCTTGGCTGTGTGCCCTTTGGAAAGGACTTAACTTCTCCATGCCTCAGTTTCCTCAACTATAAAATAGAGATGGTCATAGTCCATGTAAAGGGTTGACTACCAGATAAGCACTCAATAAGGGCTGCTATTTTATTATTACTGGATACACAACAGTAAAACATTATTTCTCTTATTATATACAATGTGATGAAAATATTTTTAAAATAAGTACATAATGACAGGGACTAAAAGGGAACATATGTTAGGGTAGTAGGATTGTAAGTAAAACATCCTCCTTTTTTAATTTCCTTCATGGATAATATGGTTTTGTTTATGCAATTAAAAAAAATTAAACATTTATTTTCCTTGGTGTTCGGCCAACTCTGGGGTGGTGACACCCATATGGACCTACCGCTCCATAGAAATGACTTTTTGAGCAGATGCCACATGCCAGACCCATTAGATTTTTTTTACAAATTCTCACAACAACCCTACAGGGTAAGCAATATTGTGCCCATTTTGTAGATGAGAAAGGTAAGCTTCCAAGAGGTTAAATTATTTGTCCAGAGCTCTGCAGGTAGTAAGTAGGAAATATATGGGAAACAGATATAAGGTCTGACTCTGAAGCTCAGGCTTCCTTCTCCTCTCCACATTCTTGTTCAGTCACTATTTTACAGGTAGTTTGTAGTGTGAAAAATAAACCTGAGTCACCCAGACAGGTCTTGGTTTCTAATACTGTCCTCCAATAAAAGAAACCAGGGCTCCTTGGAGAAATGCTGAGGCTAGGACCAGAACAGAAAATAGGCAAGATGAGCCTTGAGCACCTTGTAGTGTCAGAAAGTGATGAAGTACTTCAAAAAATTACAAAAAGAAAATACATACACACACAATGATGTGGTATGTGTAAGGGGCACAGTGCCAACTAAAAGAGCTTCCTATGGCCAGAGCTAGAACAATTTGAGCAGCAAAATAAAGTAGTAATGGGTTATAACCCAAAGCATAAAATAAATATTCATGGGTCCATTCTGATATAAGTAAACAACTAAATAAAGAAATAAATAAGGGAGAATAGACAAATTTCCCATGCAAAAGACTATCAAATAATATGCATGGAAACTCTGCCCTCAGGAAGGTGGAACATAACTTCCCACTCCTTCAGTGCAGATTACATAGGGAAACTTTCTCCCAAAGAGTAGAGTATGGAAAGGGGAGAAAAGACTAACTTTACAGTAGAGAAACCTAAAAAACACCACTGCAGCCAGGTGATCAAGGTCAACATCAACAGTGGTAAGTCATGCTGGTAGTAGGTACCTTTGATAGGATATAATTACAATGATACTTTACCACTGTAGGCCTCCTCCTCAAAACCCATAACCCTATGTAATCATAAGAAAACCATTGGACAAATTGCAGTAAAGGGGCATCCTACAAAACGCTTGAGCAGTACTCCTCAAAACTGTGAAGGTCATCACAAACAAGGGAAGTCTGAAAAACTGTCATAGCTAAAGAACCTGGGGAGATACGGCCAATAAATGTAATATGGTATCCCGGATGAGAGCCTTGAGCAAAAAGAACATTAGGTAAAAACCAAAGAAATCTGAATAAGAAGTTGAACTTTAGTTAATAGTAATGTATCGGGGTGCCTGGGTGGCTCAGTCAGTTGAGTGTCCAACTCTGGATTTGGGCTCAGGTCATGATCTTGGGGTGCTGGGGTCAGCCCCCGCATTGGACTCGCCACTCAGCAGGGAGTCTGCTTATCTCCCTCTCCTTCACCCTGTGCCCCTCCCCCACTAGAGTGCACACTCTCTCTCTCTCTCTCTCTCTGAAATAAATAAATAAATCTTTTTTAAAAATAGTAATGTATCAATATTGGTTCATTAGTTGTGACACATGTCCTGTACTAAGGTAAAATGTTACTAACGGGGGAAACTGGGTGTGAAGTATATGGGAACTTTCTGTACTTCCTGCACAACTTTTCTGACTCTAAAACTATTCTAAAATTAAAAGCTTATTTTTTAAAAAATACAGGGCCTGGATATGAAGAAAAGTTTCAACTCTGGGGTTGCCCCTGGAAAAAGCTGGAATGCAGGCTAAAAAAGGGTTTTCTTGTTTTCTTGGTGGTACTTTAAAAGTATCACCTGACAAAATGCTTGCATACCATCACATGGAAAGATGGACTTATCCAGCCAAGTCAGTAGTCCATCTGGTGACCCTCAATGAAGGACCAATTTGCCAAGTCATAAAGCAATTCATTCCATGGTTATCTTCCATCAAAGTTCCCACTACTGTGTTTTCTCATTCTCATAGAACAAATTGTAAATAATTATTTGAGCAATTATCTGTTCAATGCCTGTCTTCCCTAGTACCTGAGGGGTTCCAAGAAGGAAAGGATTTCTTTCACCACATATTCCCAGAACTTAGCAGAGTGGCACCTAATAGGTGCTCAGTGATTATTTACCAAATGCATGAATGTCAGTGCAGTTCAGAGGAACAATCATCAACACTGCTAACTGTGGTGCATGGTGAATGACAAACCTTGGCTTTCTGAAGATTGGGAGGCCACTGGGACAAATGTAGCTTCTCTTTTAATGTTCCCAGTCTCTTGGGTCACTCTTCAAGTCCTAAAATACCGTTATTTCTAAGCCTTTCAAACAAGATCAGAGTGAGGAATTTTACCTGTTGTAATCAAATCTAGTCCCAGAAAATACTAAAGTTTCCTAAAATCCAAAGAAATTATAAGATCCACATATTTTCTTTTGTATGGCCCATCTATTAGCCTAAGAATTGAGCCTCTCCCAGGCAGCACAAAGAAAACTTAGACTCCATAAAGCCACAGGAAATATGTAGCCTGTAGGGAAAAACCATAAGCATAAAACTGATTTCATTAGGAGCACTTGGTATTAAGTCTCTTTGGTACATCAATCTTTATTATTGTTATTTTATTCTATCAGTGCATTCCAGGTCACAGCAAGTTAGTAATTTTGCCATATCTTTCACTGCCTGGCTTTATGTAAGTGCTGCTAAGAATAAAATTAAGCAGTGGGAGAAAAACATCAGTTTGGTGTCTAAATTTAGAAAACTTGATGAATAAATCTATTAAATTCATTGTGGGGAAAAGAGATGAGCAAATCATCCCTTATTGGAAGGATAAAATAAATAGAAAATAAAAGGTGATTGTCTTTATATTTTAGAACAACAGATTTAAATGTAAAGCCCCCCTCCCGACCTCTTTTATTTACAAATGAGTATATTGGTTGATTGTGTATTTTCATTCACACAACCCTTAACTTGAATTTTTAAAAAGACATAATCCAAGGCAAGATACCATGCAGAAAATAGTTGTAGGAGTCCTGGACTCAGTATTTATTGAGGAGGGGTAGGACCTTTATGAGAGCCTACTGTTGTGATATAAATCATCTTCTGAAGATCATGGAAAGCAGGTGCCCCAACATTCTGCACTACAGACATCTGGCAGGCTTTCATCCTCACACTCCACCCTCCCGCTCAACATCTGGCAGCCCCTTCATCCCTGCACCCCACCCCCGTCCCCAACTGCCTCCCAACATCTGCCACACACTTCTCTTAGCCTCAGAAGCAAATCCAGTCAAAAGCTCAAAAGCACAATGTTTCAAGGGTGGTGACCTGGAGTCACATGCTGGGTGGAGGTGGAGCAGGGTTTGTTTTTATTTTTTTCCTAAACTTTAAATGAATACACAATTCACTTGGAAGTATGCTTTCATGTCTAACTGGTTCTCACTGAGAAGCTCATTTAATACGGAAATCCATAGTTAACATTAACTTCTTCAAAAGTTTTATAACACCCTGGGAATTGGAATATACAATAAAAAAAAATATGGGGTAAAAAACAATGTTATGATGATGACATGCATCTTATAAGCAAAGAGAATTAATTCTGGCAGGGGGAAAAAATGAACAAAATACCTATGTCTTGCTTGTGAAATATGAATCAAAGAAAATGTCTTAAATCTAATCCAAAAATGTTTTGAAACCTATTTAAGGAAGTGAGTGCTATTTCAATTCCACAATAGCTTGCACAATTCCCTCTTAGTGCCTCCAACACCTTATGGCACTTAACTGGTTTCCAGAAGACATCTTTTTTTTTTTTTAAGATTTTATTTATTTATTTGACAGACAGAGACACAGCGAGAGAGGGAACACAAGCAGGCGGAGTGGGAGAGGGAGAGGTAGGCCTCCCGCAGAGCAGGGAGCCCGATGAGGGGCTCGATCCCAGGACCCCAGGATCATGACCTGAGCTGAAGGCAGACACTTAACGACTGAGCTACCCAGGCGCCCCTCCAGAAGACATCTTATAAGTGGTCTCCCCTGGTTCTGAACAGAGCCCCTGGTTAAGACTCCCTGAAACACCTCTTCTCACCTGGACTGTCACCTGACTTAGGTTTCCTACTATCAAGCTTGTATTCTGGGCTATACCACTCTGACAATGTGCTTAACCATTTCATGGAATTTTTCTTAGAGCTACACCTGAACGAGCTCGCACCCAAACAATTTCCTCCCTCCCGCCCACCCCTCCATCCTGACACACACAATTCTCCATCCCCTCCCTTCTTTAGACCCATCCCTATTTCTTTCCTCTGAATGAAGAGATGCTTGCTCTTTCTTTCTCAAAAGGAATATGGGCAAAGCCATGTAACCCTGAGTTTTCTGGGCCCAGGTGAATTCCTGATGTGGTATTGGCTACTGATGTTCCAAACTTGAAGCCGCTCTGAGCCTTGGATGGCTGCCAGCCTGCTGGATCTATCACAGACTCTGCTGTCCAGAGCCCTATCAAAGCATGTTATCATTTTATTGCACACTTAAATTAGCAATTACTTCTGGGACATTATTTAGATTCTGTTGCAGTGTGCAGTTTCTTATTTAAAAGTTTAAATATGTTTAGTGACTGTTCATCGTTGAAATTCCTTGCACATGTTTGTCTGTTTTATTCTCTGTTAATGTTTTATTTTAGTCTCTAAGAATGCTATAGAACAGGGAGTTATATCAACATTATTTGCTCTTTTGATTTTTACATGGAGTGGGAAAATCTTTGTGCTTATTAAAACCACAGGGAAGTACACTAAGTTAGGTTGGAAGTAGACTAGAGTCAATAAATTGTCTTTGTAGGGGCCCCTGGGTGGTTCAGTTGGTTAAGTATCGGACTCCTGATTTTGGCTTAGGTCATGATCTCAGGGTCGTGAGATTGAGCCCCATGTCGGGCTCCATGCTCAGCGAGGAGTCCGCTTGAGATTCTCTCTCTCCCTCTCTTTCTACACCTCCCCCTGCTCGTGCGCTCACTCTCTCTCTAAATAAAATAAAATCTTCAAAAATAAATAAATAGTCTTTTCATGCTGAAGTTATCATTAGCAGGATGATGGTGACATGAGTAATATCTACAAGGAGTGCACAACGAGCTGACCTAACACATAGCATGTTGGAAAGAGCATCTGAGTGGGAGGAAGACAACTTGCCTTGCAGTCCAAGGACTCTATTACCTAGCTTTATGATGCTAGGCATGCTCCTCACCTCTCTATGTCCTGATTGTTCCCATCTAGAATAAGTATGTTTGTCTACATGCATTTTTCTTAACTTTACATTATGAAAAATATTCATTCACAAAAGCAGAGAGAACAGGATAATTAACCCAGCTTCAGAAATTATCAATATATCCTCTTTCATCTATACTGCCTTAATTTTCTCCCATCCTTTCCTGCTGATATTTTTTTAAAGCAAACCCTGGACACCATAACATTTCACCTGGAAACACTTGAATATTTCCAAGAGATAAAGACTTTTGCCTTAATTATATTATCATCATTACATCAAAACAAACAAACCAACAAAACCAAAAACAAAAGAACAAAAACACTTAGCAATAATTCCCTTAATCCTAAACCTCCTACAAGCTAGACCTTAGTCAGTTATAGCCACTCCTTTTTTTTTTTTTTTTTTACTCCATTCTGTAAATGAGGAAGAGTTTTAGCATTTTCACCTGATAGCTTCACTGATCTCCAATTCTGGGCTTCAGACCAAAGAGGAACTTGAAAAACTTTGAGAGGATTGAGTAAAGAGCCAGTCAAAAGGTTCAGATGTTCAAAAAGAAGGCAGATTCCTCATGAAACATTAAAGAACTAGAATCATTCTGACTAAAAAGTAGACACACCAATAGAGTAAATTAGAAGCAAGAATCATTCATCCATTCATTCATGCATTTTTTCATTCATTCATTCATTCACTCATTCAACAAACAGTAATTGCATACTTGCCTTGTGCCAAGGACAGTGGTAAGTGGTGGGAATATAAATCTGAATATAACACAATGCAACACCCAGAGAAATACGGCAATAAGCTAGTCTCCATCTTCCATTAGGGAAAAATTAATAGCAGTGGGATTAAATATGCAGTGGGAAGACTAGCAAAATATCAAAGTGAGTTTTCAAGGGATCCTGGGAATCTCCTTTTAAAGACAGGGTAATTTCCTTTGTATTTAGGATGGTTTAAATATGTATACAGGATAGAAAATATTTTAAATTATCTTTCAATTTTAAGATTTTATACATCCTAACTTGATAGTTTGACAAGAAAGGTATAATATACAGGGCAGATATTATAGTGATTACTAATGTTTTCATCTGTTTGATATTGAGAGCTTTCCAATACATAAGGGCAAAATCACCTTGATAATGGGGATTTGCTTCTCTCTGATATTGAAAATGAAAAATATAACATAAAATATAACTTAAGCTCACCTCTCCCAACAGAAGTCCTAGGTGTGTGAAACACAATTGGAAGATATGAAGGTTGATCAAAGCTCATTTCAATCTCCCTTCCTCCCAGTGTTCTAGCTACTGGGATATCAGGCTCTGTGATCTGATAACTACAAGATCTCTATGTTGCTGGGTCACCGCAGGATTTTGATATCAGCAGCTTGAAAGCCCAGTGACTGAGAAAGACCACGTGAGGTATTCACACACCTGCAAAAGGACGGCCGTGGGCCAAATGGTGATAAGAAAAATGTTTGCCCTGATTGACCTCTTCAGATTCTTCATCTCTACCCCTAGCCCATGGCCTTCACATTGACTGGCTGTTGAGACACTCCCTTAGATGACGCTCTGGCACCTGACTCTTCATTCTTCTCCTTGCCTCCCACTCACCCCAACTGAAGAAATGCCCCTACCTATGTATGCCCTATTTACCCAGAGTCATCCTTCATGATAAAGTCAATTTTTTAAAAGATAATGTGGATATAAAAATTTGTTTGCTCTCCCAGAATGCATATTTTCTTTTTAATGTGGACCTCCTAAATGCAGCAGTTGGTCATTAGTGGAGAACAGGTGTGTGGATAGTGCTGCATTTACTAAGAGCCTTCAGTTACATTGTCCAATTTAACCTAATTGCCACAGAACCCCCTAAGATTTATATCATTTTACAGATAAAGAAACTGAGGTCTAAACAGACTAAATAGCTTTTCCATGATCACTCGACACCCAGAGGCAGAGTTCTTTCTGATTTCAAATCTCATCTCAACATCTGGAAACCTAAGTCCTTATCAGCCCCCTGGTGGAACACAAGAAGGACCATTCCCTGCTTAACTGGGAAGGAAGCCTCACTCACCCTCAAGTCTTGACCCTTTGCTGCCAGTCCTCTGGCTTTCTGATTCCAGACGCTCTACGGTGGTGTTGTATTGTTGTGGTCACCAGCCCCTTCATTGCTCTTTATTTTGTTTTGCTTCAACAATCTCAGCATCTTTAAAGAAATGCCTGAACCCCAAGAGACCACCAATTGTGGATATTTTAGACACCCGTGGTCCCCAAGTAGCAGAGAGGCCTCCAAAGTGCACCACAAAGCAAACCTCACACTCAACCAAAACCCAGCCAGCTCTTCACACCCTGGTTGTCGTGTGAGTGGGCAGAGTCAGCCACAGAAGAGGGAGTGTGTTGGTCTCTGGTGCATGAATGGACAACTTTGGCACTCTTGGGTGCTTTGGTCATAAACAGTGATGTGTGTGCTGGATTGAGGGGAGTACTACTGGATTAACCAATGAGCAAAAGGAAAGGTAGTCAGAACGCTTTGTAAATCAGACAGCATTAACACCGCTGGGGTCAGCTGAGCTGCCTCTGGCTTTCACTGCACATAGGGCTTATGTTTGGGAGAACATTGCCAGACTCATGTACATCCAAATCTGTGTGCTAACACATCATCTTCTAATGGTGGTCCTCTGGACTAGAGTCTAGATATCTGTGGTCTAATCCCTCTTCTCACTAGCTCTGTGATCCTGGGTAAGGGACTTAACTTCTCTGGGCATCTATCCCTTCATCTGTAAAATGAGGGCACTGAGAAGAGGTGCAGGCTGAATAAAAACTGCTATTTTTAACACTGGTCAAGGAACACTATGTTCTCTTCTGGAAGGACATAACTTTGCACAAAGAGGCAGAATGGTATATGCACTGGAGTTTGTCAACCTGGGTCTGATTCCTGGTTTTGCCACTTCCTAGCTGTGTGTCTTTGAGCAACTTACTTAACTTTTCTAAGACTTGGGTTTTTTTAATCTATAAATGGAAATCACAGTTATCGGGAGGCCAAATGAAGTAATGCATATGAACTGATGAGCCGGGTGTCTAGCATACCATAAGTGCTCAATAAGTGTTAGTGTTAGTTCATATCACATTGCTACATGTTTCTCACCCTTTACTGTCAACAGTCCACAGATTCATGCACATCAAAAATGGAAATGATTCACTCTGCCTCTTAAGCTTTCCAGTTTCCATGTAAACCTGGAAAGATCGTTCACCAGTTCATAAATTCAAAAAAGTCTGATTAAAAACTCTCTTTGCCTGATTGTGGAAGCTCATTTGCTGTGATACCACATTCAAGCAGCTAGGAGCTGGTTGACTGAGCACCCACTATGTGTCAAACACATCTGAAAGAAGGTAACTGCTTGAAAAAGAGCACCGAAGCAAAACCTACATAAAGAAATATGCTCCTAATTGCTTTATTTTTGACTCTTTATTTTATATTACCAGCTCTTAGACACAGCTATTGAAATTAGTCCGGCAAGATAGTGTGTATGCTTTATGTCCACATAGTCTATATAGGATATTTATGACCACATAGTCTATACAGGATGCCGTGCAGACGACTGAGGCAGATGCAGATTATTTAATCCCCCAATGCTTGGGAGCTTGGCGTTTGGTAGGAAACATGCTGCACGCACAGGTAGCTACCAACTAAAGTAGGAGGAGTTAAATGCCGTAAAAGAGGTAC
Source organism: Phoca vitulina (assembly GCF_004348235.1). NCBI lineage: Eukaryota > Metazoa > Chordata > Mammalia > Carnivora > Phocidae > Phoca > Phoca vitulina. The sequence continues at coordinate 60,387,785 of NW_022589711.1, read as the reverse complement.
AATGTTCTGAAAAATGAAAGATTACTTCTGCCTGGAGGCACAGGAGATCAGGTAGAACTTCTTGAAGAAGGTGATACTTAAACTGGTCTTTAGTGGTAAGCAGGCTCCCCGTGCTAAGAGACGGCTGGTAGAGAGGAGAGTCCCTGAGAGCCTCCCGGGAAGAATGACAGGGCTCCACGAAAGCTGGGAAAGCCAAATCCAGGGTCCCATCTGGTGGGCGTGTGCTGGCCAGGGGAGCATGAGCACAAAGACTGGAAGAGGCACTACAGGGCAGGGAAGGCTTCTGTCTCCACTCCGTTTAGGCATTACTTAGTAAACAGTGACAAACCACTGAAGATTTGAAAAGCGAGGGCACTTTAGGAAGATCCACCTGGCAACAACAACAAAAAACTTTCTTGCTTTCTTCTAAAAGCTAAAGCGGGATCGTCGAGGGCGTGTAGCGCTCAAATGTTACAGGGAATGGCAAATCTTTCCCCTAGAAGCAACCCTGTTGTATTGTCACCGTTAGATCATCCACAAATACCTCAGGAGAGTTTGGTAAAGATCTGCAGGCATTCTTGATGAGAGCAACATCCTCTACGCACTGTGGTCTGTTTCTCATTTTCCCTGAGAAAAGCACTACAACCCATGTCCCTCGAAACAATTTGTTTATTCCCAATGTTTCTACAAAGTGCTATAGCTATCCCTCATAGCGTAGTAACTGTTCAAATGAAAGCTTGCCACCTTTATGTCAAGGTAGTGTGGAAGGTGCAAGGCACATGTCATAAAACTAAATAAACTCACAAACCCTATGCCCCCCCGCCCGCCCCCAGAGTCCTAGCTTTACGTTCACCTTGCGTCATAAATGAAATGGGCTTGGTGGCCTCCGCCTATCTCCTGGGAGCATTTGTTTGATTTACAAAAACAGGACACGATTTGACACACTCAGTATAATTAGTATTCACTACTTAGGAGAATGCCCCAGAGTTAAAATTCAAATGGGCTGAAGCCAGCTCTGAATTTCTCTCTGTCCCCTTCTCTCTCCCATTACCCTCTTTTCCTTTTTCTGCTCTCTCGTTTCTTCCTCAGAGGACCGTGCAAGCTGGAGATGTGAGCACATCCCAGATGTCCTGGGTGCTCTACACTGAACCAAGGAACAAAATGCATGTTTCAGCCACCACCGTTCTGTGTCGCTAGCAGAGGCTGCTGATACCTGCTCTGCTCCCCTAACCTCTTCACGCAACTGCAGAGTACACAGCATTGGTTCCACGTAGAGAATTTTCTGGAAGAGGCCCCATGTCAAAGAGGGGTGCTGAACATTTAACAATGCTTTGCCAGCGAGCATTAAAGTTATTACTGTTAATTTAAATAAAGCGGGGCGTAAATACATGGAAGACATTGTGGTAACTGCTGCTCACAACATATGAAAACGTCCTCTCTTCCCAAGCCCAAAAGAGTGCCTGTTCATTTTAAATCTGCTTAATTCCTGTTTTAGGGGGCCTTGTGACAGTCTTCCAAAAGTTGGCTGCCAAAACTGTGACTATATTTAGTTGTTTATTACACACCAACTCAAGGTGGTGCGTGCTGGTAGACACGCAGAAAAGCAAAGAAAATTGGAGCTCATTAGCAAGAGAGGCCAGGAAAGCTTCAGGAAAATTCTGAGCTGGGAAATATTTGTTAGAGAATTTTGGTTGTGTTACCTCTGAGGACCAAAAAAAAAAAAAAAAATTAAAGCTATCAACAAGCATAAACAAGTTAATTTTAAAGTTATAATGGACAATGAAGAGGTGGTAAGTGGAAAAGACAGACCCCAAATTCCAAGGCAAATGGGTGAACTCTTTGATTTCTTGATCCTTTGGTTCGATACGGTTGACACATTTCCCTGGCTCACAGCCTGGAAATGCAAGGGAAGAAAATCACTTTGGAATTTTTTTCTTTCCTATTCAACAGTTACATGAGTCATTTTGGAATTATCATGAATTTCAATGGGGGTGGGGGGTATCCAGATAAAGGACAGCTTCCTCTAATTTTGTGGCAATGAAGCAATGCAGAAATGGGACCATAACTGACCTGGAAGGCCGGGGGGGGGGGGGCGCCCCTCTGCTAACTCTACCCCCAAATGAACACACTGCATTTGGGTTCTTCTCAGCACTGACTAATTTTTATTCGATTTGAAGGCCCAACTTAAGCTTAGCCTAGAAACTGCTTCAGCTGCTTATTAGTAATCTGTGCCCTCATTAACTATCGTGGAAGAGCAGGAAACATAGACCTTTAAGAGCGTCTACTCAACTCTACATTCAAAGACACAAGATTTTATTTTAACCTTTGCTTTCGTGAAGGCCTGGGAAGGGAAGTAGTCCATGTTTTCCTTCATTTCTTGAATAGATGTGAAACTAATTGCATGTTGCTCTTAAAATCAGTTTAAAAAATAGTTTGAAACTAGCCCATAAAGTCAAATAACCATAGGTGACAACTGGCCTCTAATTGTGCCTCAAAGGTTGGTTACTGGCAGTTTATTTATACTTTCTTTCCCAATTCAGTCCCCCACCCCACCCCCTTCACCATTACCCCAAATAAAACATGCTACTTTTGAATTAAGATTTGTGGAAAGGCCTAAACGGAGGAGCATAGATGAGTAAACAGTGTCACCTAGTGGACAGAAAAAGAAAAAAATGGTGAATTGGCACAAATGGAAATTTGGAGCAGCAGTCAGCTTTGGCCCCTTTTCCCCCCTCATTCTGGCCCTCCATTAGCATCCATGCACAAACAAGAAAGTTCCCTCAAGGAAACACCAAAAATCAACCTCAACCAAATAAAGACCCCCATAGTTTTCCCTCTTTAGCTCTCTAGTTCAATCATGAAATTTCTGCCCAAATAAAAATAACAGCTAGCATTTATTGAGTGTTTTCCACGAGCCAGTATTTTGCAGAATCCTTTACTTGAGTCATTTCACATAGTCATGTACACAGCCCAATTATTTGTTAAGGAGTTTGGGTGACTTGTGCAAGGTCACAGACCCTGACTGAGAGCCACATAATCTTGCACTACCTCCCCACACACAGCCCAAGGACAAAGAGATCTTGAAGGGATAAATATCTGTAATAACACACTAATTAGTTGTATAGTAAGCAGTCACTGTGCCCCATACTATTTAGGGGACACAAAAATGAACTAACACAGATCCTGCCCTCCAAGAACTTAGAGTCGAAAAGGTAAATTTGTAGAGTACTTTAAAGTTTACATCATTTCAACCTATCTTCACAGCTTTATAAAGTAAGCATGGCCCTGACTTTAGAAAGGAGGTTTTGTGATTCATCCAAGGTCGCACAGATAAGAAGTGGCAGTTCTTCAGATGTAAAAGCAAGTTCATCACTCCACCTCATGCTGACTCTTTCCCAAATGCAGCTGCTGGAGATTCCTGGTTTTATGACAGGGGGTGGAGGACGGAGGCAGCACAGAGCTGACTCAGGGACTAGTCATCATAGGAATCAAGGGTAGAATGTCCTTTCCTGCTACCACTTCCAAACCACTCTTGCCCTGGGAGGAGTGACCATATACCAAATCTCTCAATAGATTAGGTTCAAACAAACCATTTATATTCTGTGGGTCTCCAAAAATGAGAACTATAAGAGAGCTCACATAATCTAAAAAAGGGTATACAGGAAAAACCTACAGCTAGCATCATACTTAATGGTTAGAGACAGGACACTGTCCCCCTAAGATCAGTAACACTGCAAAGATATCCTCTCTCGTGGCTCCTATGTGAAGTCCTAGCTAATAAAAAAAGACCAGAAAAATAAGTTAAAGATATACTGGTTAGAAAGAAAGAATTAAACTGCCTTTATTTGCAGATGACATGATTGTTAATGTAGAGAACTCTGAAGAATCTACCAAAAATTCCTGGAACTAATAAGTGATGATAGCAAGGTTGCAGGAAATAACATCGGTATACACAGTCATTGCTTTCCCACATGCTGGCAATGAACAGCTTGCACATGAAATTATGAAACAATACCATTTATAATACTACCAAAAAGAGGAAGAACAACACCAACAACGGAGGCATAAATCTAACAAAATCCATATAGGATCTGCATGTGAAAAATTACCTTCGATGGGAAGAGAAAACCCTCCTAGTATATAAAAGTCAAGGTAGAAATCAGGAATAAAGTATATTTTCTCTTTGTAAGAACTAGGGAATTCTGCCAGAAGTGAGACTCTGGATTTCAAAATCCCAGGTTTAGTAGAGTCCATGAGAGGGTGTCTGGTCCCCTCTCCCTTCTGCGCTCTTCTTACAGAATAAGGAAACCATAATCACGTGTGACACACTCAAGAGAGCCCTAACTCACTTAGGAAAGAAAGCTAAGGAAAACATTAAGACAGGAAAAAGTAAGGTTTTTCATAAAAAGCCCTAATAATGCCAGAGAGCAAGAAGAAGCATTTCTCCAGGATCCGAGGACATGATGTTCTGCCTTTCTTCCAGCAGTTACAATTCCAGATCTAAAACCTTTAAGGACCTTTTTAAATTAAAGAGATCATTTTAGCTGATTGAATGGAGAGAAAGAGGGGAGAGGGGAAGCAGACTCCCCACTGAGCAAGGAGCCCAATGCGGGCTCTATCTCACCACCCATGAGATCATGACCTGAGCTGAAACCAAGAGTGGGACGCTTAACTGAGTCACCCAGGTGCCCCGATACTATTAAACTTTTAAATGGTGAATGAGGAAGAGGAGCAGAGCCCTGACATAGCCTAAATTGAGACTCACACCAACCTAAAATGTCTAAGCAGTTAGGCCAGTGGCTCCCAAACTAGGGTTGTCAGGTAATATACAGGATGCTTAGTTAAATTTGAATTTCAGATAAACAATGAATCGTTATTTATTATAAGTCAGTCTTAAGCAAAAGCCCCCAGCATTGCATGGGACACACTTGTACTAGAAAAATGATTCATTGCTTATCTGAAATTCAAATTTAATGGGCCATTTGTATTTTTATTTATAAAATTTAGCAATCCTATCCCAAGGACATATTTGCTTGAAATGGTTTAAAAGGGAGCCTGAGATTTCAAATAGATTCAATATTTAAATGTAAAATAAAGAAAAAATTGAGAGAATTATTTTATAATATTGAGTGTTGAAAGTCTTTGTAACTCACACAAAATCCAGAAACCATGGAAGAAAAGATTGATAGGAGCCATTCTATAAGAATCAAAAAACTTTTCTGGGAGAAAAAAAATAAGCCAACTGAAAAACAAATGACAACTAGGTAAAAATATTTGCAACTTGAAACATAGAAAAAGGACTAATCTCTCACATATATAAATAGTACCTACAAATCCACTAAGAGTAAATGAAAGGTCATTTATCCAATTAAAAAGTTCACAAAGATACAGAGTATTCACAGAAAAGAAAATAGATACGGCTCTTTTTTTTTTTTCCCATTCCAAGTTTTTATTTAAATTCTAGTTAGTTAACATATAGTATAATATTGGTTTCAGGAGTAGAATTTAGTGATTCTTCACTTACGTATAATACTCAGTGCTGATCACAAGTGCCTGCCCTCCTTAATACCCATCACCCATTTAACCCATCCCCCTACCCAACCTCCCCTCCTGCAACCCTCAGTTTGTTCTCTATAATGAAGAGTCTTTTATGGTTTGCCTCCCTCTCTTTTTTTCCTTCCCCTATGTTCTGTATTGTTTCTTAAATTCCACATATGAGTGAAATCATATGGTATTTGTCTTTCTCTGACTGACTTGTTTTGCTTAGCATAATACACTCTAGCTCCATCCATGTTTTTGCAAATGGCAAGATTTCATTCTTTTTGATCACTAAGTAATATTTCATTATATATATACATATATATATATACCATATCTTCTTTATCGAGTCCTCCGTCGGTAGACATTTGGAGATATGGTTCTTAAATAAATAGAAAAAATAGATGCCCAACTTCATTCATGGTAATAAAAATGCAAATTAAGACTAGATGAAGTTGGAGTTTATTCCTCCACCTCCAGACAGGAAAAATTTCAGAGGTTTGATAATAAACTATGCTGGCAAGACTGCATAAAAATGGGCACTTTTATATGTTGCTGGTAAGAATATAAATTGGTAGAATTCTCATGGAGGGCTTTCTGGCAATATCTATCAAAGCTCCAAATACATATCCCATTCTATTTTTAGGAATTTACGCTATAGATACACGAATGCAAAATGAATTAAGTACAAGGATATTACCTGCAGATTGTTGTAATGGAAAAAAATTGCTAATAACCTAAATGTTGTCAAAAAGGGATTGATTAAATAAACTATGGTGTCCACACAGTGGAATACTATGCAACCATAAAAAAGGAACTGAGACATGATTGCTGTATTGATAGGGAAAATTTCAAGGTATACTGAGTAAAAGTAAAGTGTGTATAGTATTTTGTGATTTTTAGAAAAAAATGAGTCAAAAAAAGAATATATATTTGTATTGGTTTCTATTTGCTTTAAAAATATCTCTGATAGGATATTAAAAAATCAATATTAATGGTTACCTATCAGAGGGATAGAGATGGTTGGATGAAGGACTGGTAAGGAAATGAAGCTTTTATATGTTTTATATTTAAAATATGAATGGAGGTGGCGGGGTAGCTCAGTCGGTTAAGTGTCTGACTCTTGATTTTGGCTCAGGTCCTCATCTCAGGGTTGTGAGATCGAGCCCTGCATCAGGCTCCCCGCTCAGCATGGAGTCTGCTTGGGCTTTCTCTCCCTCTCCCTCTGCCCCTCCACCCTGTGCTGGTGCGCTCTCTCTTTGTCTCTCAAATAATGGATAAATCTTTTTTTAAAAAAAATTAAAATGTGAATGTATTACCAATTCTAAAAATAATTTAAAAAATAAATGTATAATATTATCCCAAAATTGATGTTATCCAAAAATTGGAGAGTTTGATTCCTGGGTTAAGGCTGCAATAATTTTTTACCCCCCCCCCCCGCCCCCCGCCGATCCTGCTCCTTATCCCTCTGAGATTAACTAATGCTCCAAGTATTATTTTACTCTCAGAAGAAAGGTATAGAGATAGCACAGTTCCATGATTTGACTCAACTGTTCTCAGGCTGGAACACTTACACAATCCTTAATACATCTCATCAAACCTTAGCCTAGGTTATTAACAACAACAAAAATAAGTAATTGCCAAGCACTGGCTTTCAGCAAGACATTGTTCTCACTTCTTTCCTTCAGAAAATCCATCAGCCCTTGCACTGACAGGCTTACAAGGAAAGCACTGAGTATAAATTTAAAAGGTAAAAGTTGCCATGAATGGTATAGACAAGAGCATTGAAATCTAGAAGAAAAGTAATCACCATACTTTATGTAGAAGGAAAACTCCAATCTGAGCCTTGGAGGATGCAAACTCAAAAGCAAGAAAAGGAGTCCAGAGGCATTTCAAACAAGAGAACATGATGAGCAAGGACACAGAAGTGGGAAAAACTATACCATATTCAGAGCAGTGAACAAACTGGATGTCTTCCACCCAAGTGTGTAAAAGGGACGGATGGTAGGGGAAAAAACTGGAAAAGTAGGTTAAAACCTGTAGCAGAGACTGCTGGTTGTCTGTACCAAAAATGCATTCTCCTTCTCCTTTTTTTTTTTTTAACAGAATACTGATTTTTGGCTAGGTACATTAACACATGGAATAAAAGGCCACATTTCCCTAGTTTCCCTGGCAACTAGATATGGCCAGTGACCAGGTTCTGGAAGCATTCTGTGGGATTCTGGGGAGCTCCTTAAAAGAGAAGAGAAATGTCCCCAAAATATAAACACACGAACAAAAGTCAAATATCTGTAAAGAAGCGTTTGGGTAAAGACATGTAAAACAAAACAAGGAAAGAGGAAGAGCAGACTGTCTTTCTTTACCCAGCTCAAAATACCACCTGTGAGCCTTACAAAAAACAGGACTTCAATCAGAACACACAAAAAAAGTTATTTTCATGAGGATTTTGTGAAATATTGGAGCACAAAGAGTGCTTCTTTTTTTTTTTTTTTTTATCATAACTGAGTAACAAAGGGAAAGGAGTTTTCTCCTAATTACTATGTAAGCCACCATGGTTCCAGGGGAATGAAATTTAAGTACGGTGCTATATTGGCATTTTATAGGTTTGCAGCCTTGGAGTGTACTAGAAAAACAATCACTCTCATGAAGATTGGCAGAAAATAAGGAGTCGCTCTTATTTGGCTTCACAAATTTGGTGTTGATGGCCATGGGCATCAGTGGAGGATCTAGAGCAGAAGAACTAGATAGAATTGGTCATGAGCTTATGGAAGCCCCCATGAAGTAACTGAGAAGCTACTGAATAATACCTGAAGTAACTGAGTGAGACTTTGAACAGAGGGTCTGAAGACGTATGTTACGTAAAAAGACATGAAATTAGCCACTAAAATGTGAGTTATTGCTGTTAAACATCAATTTATTTTCTCAAAGGTTACTGGGGTACAGTGACAGCCACACTACATAAGTGCTCAGTGCCCCACTACAGAAACAAGGAAAGAGCATAGCTAGATCAACGATAAGCTGGGGTCTGTTCAATGGGGTTGAGATTGCTTTCCTGGGCATGAGAGAGTGATCGGTCAGTAATGGTGGCCCAAACAGGAGGCAGCTGTGTTGTAGGGAAGACACTGGTCTTCATCAGGAATCCAGAGCCTTGGGAAAGAGCAAGGTCTCAGGAGCCTCACAGGCATTTTTGACATCTCAGAGAAGACAAGAATGGACCTTAACCTTGAGAAGAAGTGGTCGTTTGTCTACACAAATAGATTTAACACCTTCCACAGTCTCTAGAACAGGAATAACATGAGATATCCAGAGCCATGCCCAATGCCAACAGGTCTGAATCACATTTTTTTCCCCATAACCACCGCTGCAGAAAGGAGCAAAGGGTTCATCTGCTTCTTCTAGTTTGTCACAGCAGCTGATGAAATCATCATGGCTCCTGACCTCCCAGATGGTCAGCTCAGGGAGACACTACTGCTTGGTCTCAGAGGATGTAGAGTCATTTCTTATTTGCTATTGATTTTTATTTGTTTGGTGTGCCAGTTGCGCTGATCATCTTAAATCCAAGGATTTTGCTTACTGTTAGAAGTGAAAGCTACTATTAAGCTACTATTAAGAAGGGCTGTGTTATTCAAAATTTAATTTTTAATGTTTCTCCCTTCAAAGTCTGGTGTTATAAGATTATCACTCTAGGAAAAAGGGAATTGGAAAAGAAAAGGAATGTAGAAAGAGAAAAAAATAATTAGTGGAAAGACCATGTGTAATTGTACCTGGAAATGATGGAGAACTTCATCCCAAAATACTCTAGACTAGGTCATATACTACTCAGCAAGTACTGACATTTTGCATACAAGTATGAATATACTGCCAATATATTATATATATATATTACTTTATTCAAAGCATTCTTGTATTTTACCTGGACTTTTTTCAAACTAAAACTATTTTGTATTTCAAAAAGATCTTTCTAGCATTCTGTTTAATTGAGTTAAAATACTCACCACTTCAGACTTCCTCTAAAGGAATTTAATATGTGAAACAGAGAATATTTGATTTTTCACTATTAACATTTGCTTTAAACTGTACCACTAGTGTAGGAGATGGGAGGAAGCAGGATTCCTAAAGTTGATTTTTTATAAGGTCCCATTGAATTGGACCCAATTAAACATGAAATCTCCTTTAATTATTCTCACCCTAATATTTTCCGCATTCAAAGCAGAACCTTTGACTAACCAAAGAAACTTACATATTTTTTGTGCTTTTCTAGCATCTACGCATATTTAGCCAATCATTTATTAGTGATTCTTGGAAAATCTTTTAGGTCATATCTAGGTAGCTAAAGAACTGGAGTTGTTTTCAATAACTCATGTGGATAAACCCACTACACCTGGTAGTGGGCTTTGCCTGGAGGTAGCACACCACATTTAGTGTGTGGTCTGCCCTGTTAGACAGTCATTTAGACCATTAATTCCCTCATTTATTCAACAACCATTTACTGAGCACTTACTATGCACTCAACCTTATGTTGGGTGCTTAGGTACCAATATAAATAATATAAACATGGTTCCCACCTTCTCTGAGCTTAAAGTCTAGTAAAGAAAAGATGCTAATAGCTAATCTCTATAGAGTACTTTCTCTGTGGCAAGTATTGCTGTTACTTGCTCTATGGCAACCACCGTGCTGTGCATTTATGCAATTTATCTTATTTAATTTTCAAGAAGTAAGAGCCATTATTTGAACAGGAGCTTGAGGGATAAGAAGATTTTCAATAGTCAAAGAATGGAAAGAATCACCCCTGCAAGGTGAAGAAACAGCATGAGCAGGGACAGAAAGGTGACAATGCTGGCAAATTTGTGTGACACGTACTATCAGGTTCACAGAGGGCTGAAAAGCTGAAAAGTTTATTTGGAGCCTTAGCCCCAGGCAGAGGGGGTTTGGAAATTTATCCCAATTAAATAGGCACAGACAGTATGCAAAATTTCGTCTTGCTTTTATTAGGGCCACTCAAAATTGTGGACTAGTTTTAGTGTAAGAACAAGACAGAGGTCCCAGAGTAGAATGCAGCTTGAGAAAAACTAGGTTGGGTCTCCCAGATAACTTGGTGATGAACACACCAAGTTACAGCTCCATTCGATAAGCACCTGCTAAGAGCTAAGCATTGAGCAAAGCACTAGAAATATGAAAATAAACAAGTGACAATCTATGCATACGAGCTGGTATTGTAGCAGGAAAGAGAGACTATTATATGAACTATTACAGTCTAGTGATGTCAGTATTTGGGCCTGGGGAAGCATGGAGCCCTGTGGGCACAAAGAGCAAGAGCATCTGACCTGCTATATTGGAGCCCAGAACCAGGCCCCCCGAGGATATGCCTCTAAGACCTGAAGCACAAGTGGAATTTAGCCAAGTAAAGTAGGGAAAAGTAAAGAAGGAACAGCATGTGCAAAGATGTGGAGGTATGATGAGGCACAGCTGGAGAAGTGAGAGAAACCCAGTGTGGCTCAATTGTGAAGGAGGAACAGTCGGTTTCATTCCCTTACTACACTCCGTTTCTTTCTCTTTCTCTGTGAACCGTGTATCTCTTCCCCAGCAGTCTTAGGAATTGAATAGAGAAGTGGAAGGTGTGAAGGTATGGAATTAGAAAAAGTGGAACTGGAAATAGGGAGGAAGAGCCAAAGGCAAGAGGAAGTGCTTGAGGAGAGAAGAATGGAGAGGAAAGAAGGGACACGGAGTCACGGTGGAAGAAGGGGAAGACGTGACACAACTGCAGATGTTCTGAAACCACAGGGCGCTACAGAAGATGAAAATGATCTGAGAACAGCAAAGCTCAACAGCTTATTTGAGAGGATCCTTAAAATAAGAATCAGAAGGGAGAAAATAGTCATTGAGCATCTACGATGTGTACTAGGCATTTTCACACATGGTATCTGACTTCATCCTCACAAAAGGCCTACTAGCCGGATATTATTGTGTCACTTAGGGGAAAACGAAAGCTTTGCAAGACTAAATGAGTGGCCCCCGTACACATAGTTGGCGACTGATGGACCTGACCTTCGTACCTACTATCTTCTCGAAAATATTTGCCATTCAAGACAACAAGAGAGCATGGGCCCTGAAAGGGGAGACACCAGACAACCTGCATCTTTCCTGTCATTTTGTTCAAGGCTTTCTTTGGATTTGAGAAAGGAGTCATCTGCATTCTAACATAAAGCCCTGGGAAATTGTACATGACTCACATTTATAAATATCTTTCATCTACTCCTGGTGGCAGATATTACCTATGATCAGTGATCATGGGAAGCAAGAAAAAAAGAGATATAGGAACTCTGACACTAACCCACAAGCTCAAATTCACCAATAGTTCCCCAGTGATTTCAGTTTACTCACAGACAGACAGACAGATCCCCCCCCCCACATACACACACAGGCCATAGAAGAAAAAATAAGCATAGGCACAAATGCTAATAAATACAGAACTGAGTTAACCATTATTTCATTTAATCTTCCTAGAAGATACATGACCCAAAATGGCAGAAGGAAAGAGAAGATATCAGAGCAGTAGATGATCAGCTAAGTAACAACCATCCTATTCCATTTCTTCTCTTCATGGATATCCATTCTTAACTATTCGGTGTGTGTCCTTCCAACTTTTCTCTATGCATATATTCACAAATAGGAATACATAGATATAACTATACACAATAAAAAATACATATAGTGGTGTATATGTATATATTATACACAGATATATTTGCATATATACACACACATATAGCTTAAAGAATGTGATATTATGCAAATTATTCAGCCCCTGGCATATTAAATATAAAAATAAATCCTAATTTCCCTGATTCCTTTTACTTGATGAATAGTATTCTTTTGTGTGGACATAATTTATTTACCAATTTCCTTGTTAACGGATTTACAATGACTTCCGTTTTTACGATCACAAATCATGTGGCATTAAGCATCTTTGTAATTATATTCACGCACACATATATTTCTGTAAGTTAGATTTCTGGAACTGAATTGCTAGATCAAAATATTTATACTTTTTAAAAATTTTGATAGACACAGCCAAATAGCCTCCCAAAAGCAGACTTTTTACTCCTTTAGCCAGGACTTAATAGACCTAAAATTTTGGTAAAACCACCACCGTACATGTGGAATCTCATATTGTGACAAAAATCATTTGTTTCACAACTAGTTTTCTAAAAGGGCTACATTTTTTCCGGAATTATTTGGTTCCATCATAACTAATTGGAAAGCTGAGAATTTTGGAAACAGCCTACCTGACAACAATTCCATCAGAAGTCAGTGCAGGAAGCAGAAATAGAGGCCAGGCTGGGGGCACTATGCAGGCCCCAAAGACAGGCAAAGCCTGAAGGTCCACAAATGGGAGCAAGATCAGAAGTGGCAATTCTAGGGGTAGTCATCAGGCCAGGCCAGCAGTTTAAACTGGGTGCTTGATCCAGGGAGGAAACAGCAGGTGAGGTTACTAAAAGTCCACACTAGTTTACTATCATTCCCTCAACAAATATTTATTGAGCAACTACTACTATGTGCCTAGCACAGCACTCAGCTTAAAGAAATATAAAAATAAATAGAATGTTTCTCCCTAATATTAGAGTTGGTCACAGCCTAGTGAGAAACCCTCTGCCTTGTCTTGTGGAACTTCTACATGCTCCCCAGTTCCCACTTTTGTTCAGACTGCCACCCCACCCCCATCTCTCTTTCTTCTCTCCACAGTTTGCAACAGCTTACAATCCTGGTGCCCCAGTGGGCCAGGATGGGAGGGGAGAGGCATTTTAGCCCATCCATGGTCTCCGGCGAGGGCAATGGAAAGCCGTCCACCTCTGCCTCTTCCCCAGCCACGAGTCAGTCTCACTCACCTATATTTTCTGTTCATTTACCATGTTGAACAGTTAAATGCTTCATGCTGCCCTGAGTGGCTTAGGACAGCCAATTTGGGCTTGCCATTCACACTCAGAGAACTGAAGAGAGCAAGTTCTGTTCGTATCCATGGAGATAGGGCTGGGGGAGTGGTTCACCCACCACGTGGAACAGGTAACCTAAAGCTATCTCTGGGAGGACCTCACAAGGTGACACCTCAGGCTTGTCAGAACATCTCCTTGCACCACCATATGGCCAATTTACCAAAGAGAGGGGGGAAATTGTGTTTTCTTAGATCATTACACTAAATTTGCAGAATGACTAATCTATCCACTTCAAAGTCATCACTTGTATTCTAAAGTAACCTCAGTCTTTGCTCAAGATCAGAATTCAAGGCAGGCTAGGCTCTCAGCCCAGAGTTAGAGTGGTTTGTGCCCCCCTCCCAGAGCATCCCCCACCTCCCCCTCCTTGCTGAGGGGCTTCAGAAAGAGTACAGAGCCCAGAATTAGAAAGTCTGGATTCTCTTCCTTGCTCTGATGCTAAACGTGTGGTTTTAGAGCCTCAGCATCTTCATATCTAAAATGGTGAGAAGAGAAACACACTCCTGGACCTCAAAGAACAGCCATGATGACCAAATAGACAATGCATGAGAAAGCACTTACAACGGCAAAGTGCAGTAGCTCTGTGTTGCTGCTGATAATGACGACAATGATAATGGGGGACATGACTAAAATCCATCAGCTGGGTAAGGTGGGTCAGCAAACTATTCAATTTTGTCAGCATAAATGCCTTTAAAGCTTATTTCACTTACTGTTCTAAGCACCAACTTTAGTCTCAGAAACCAAAGAGTAACCAAAGAAACAGTGTATCATTCTCTGGGGTTCATAGAGCAACATTCTGAGGAGCTAGCAACTAGGATTAATGAGGTCACTGGGCTCAGTGTAGGTGCCCGTTGGATATGCAAAAATAAAATTATGAAAGGTACCAGTGGGAGAATCCTGAGGCCACACGGCTTGCTTCATCTTGTGCTACATCATTTCCAGCCTCGGAGAGTAGCAAGAAGAGAAACAACTACACACTCTGGCCAGCAATTCATCTGTGTGGATGCAAGAGTTTGTGTGAAAACCTCCTTTATTGGGAAGCAGATAGGGTTGACCAAGCAAGACACTAAAAACATGGCCCTCCTTCATAGAACTCTCTCATTATAGACCTCTGCAGTCTTTTTTTTTTTTTTTTTAATTGAAAAAGCTAAATTCCTTCTGTTTCAATCCTGTGATTTCCACAGTGGGCCTTAAAAAACCTGCAAATAAAGCCCTGGGGCCTTGTTAAGCTAAGATATTTAGAACTGATTTGGTTTCCAAAACCCAATGGGGGGATAGAAAGGGTGTGAGGGAGACAGGGTTATGAGTGGATAGGAACACAGATATAATTCCCTTGTATAAAATCATTGCATAATGGAACTCTTTGCAAGACCAGAGATTATATAAGACATAAAAGCAATGATTCCAAATCAAAGCACTTTATTTGTCAAAGTAACTAAAACAGTTGTTTAAAACACACACGTGCGCGCGCTCACACACACACATACTGTTTTCTAAAGCGTGATATTTTCTGCCTAAGTCTTTTCTTCTCACTTGGCAGCCCTGTTGTGTACACGATCTCTACAGGAATGCAGAAAAACCACCTGAGGGAGAAAATTACTAATCACTAAAAATTACTAATCACTCTCTCACACTAAACAAATCCCACCGGGAGGTTTTTAGTTACACGTCGGGATATGGGGTTTTTTGGGTTTTTTTTTTTTTTTTTCCCTCTCAGGTTAATGATACAAAGGCATACAAAATTTAAAAAAAAAAAAAAAAAGGAAGCATGTCACATCTTAATATGCATTAGCAGGGATATTTTTACATGATAGCATCTAGGTCTCAGTCCAAAATAAAGGCAAAGTAGACTGAAAGTCTCTAGTGCCTACCACTGGGTCTCTCAGAAAGAAAAGAGGTTGGAGAGAGAATCACGCTTCCCACAGCATTGAATGCGGTGCCTATCATCCCCCGGCAGTGGCCCCTATCACTTACGCTAAATCCAACGACCTTATTTTCACATGATATTCAATTCACAGGCTCATCGGGCGCCCGTCATATATTATTTCATTAAATAGATTAGTGTGTTATTTATGGTCGTCCCCACCAATTTATATCATATCTCCATACTGTTTATCTCATACTTGTTTATCTTTTACTGTTTCTTTAGTCCGTTGTAAATAGCCTAGGCCTGTGTACCTACTTAGCTGATCAGAAGTTGAGTGTATCCAATTCAGTGGTCATATTACAAATGAGTGAAATTAGTAGAAGCAGTAGAATTCAGAGGTTTTTTTTTTTTCATTTCAGTGTCCCTTGGGTTCTTTTTTCTTCTTTATTATTATTGTGTTGGCTGATTATACAGCATAACACCATTCACTATAAAAAAAGTTTAGGCAAGTCAAAAGTGTATAAAGTGAAAGTCCTTTTCCAATAACCTCCTTTTCCAAAGACTATGACAGACAAAAATATTCTTCATGTAGATAAATATAAATATAGGGATAAATATAAATATATCCATCCAAATGGAATAATATTAAACATATAGTTCTATAATTTACTTTCCACTTAGCAATATATTTTAGATATCTTTCCATATCAGCAGAGTTATGTCCTTATTTTGAAAAGAGTATTTATCCTATTTGGGGTATACCATAGTTCATTTAACAATTTCCTATTAGTGGACATGTATCTTATTTCCCATTTTTCAATCTTATTAAGGAAGCTAAGATGAACAAGCTTATAAATATATCTTTAAATACCTTTCTGATTTTCTTCTGAGAATAAATTTCTAGAAGAGGGGTCATTTCATCAAAAGGCATGATCATTTTAAATTTTAAATATATTGACAATATACCTTGCAGAAAAGTTGATTCAACATACCCACATTCTCACAAACCCTACATATCATCAATATTTTTTATCTTTACCAAGCTGATAGATAATGATAAAATATCACATCATTATTCTTTCAGATGCATTTCTTTGTTAGTGAAACAGAATATCTTCAAATGACTAATTCATTAATATTTTAAAGAAATCTAATTTTTTAAGATTAAAATTCTTCACATGGTATTTTACAGATTGAAAGTACCCCTTTTTTACTGGCTACTATCCATTTATCACAACATGAAAGAATCATTCCCCTTTTGTAAATGAAGAAAGTGAGACCAAAAAAATTTCGATAAATGGCTAAGAGAGAAAATAATTGACAAGCCTCCTAATGTTAATGCTATTTCTGAAAAAAAAAAAATGGGTGGAGCATGCTCTGTGCTCTAGACAGGAAGTGAAAAGCAGAAATATTAAATGACTCACATTTATCTCCATTCTAACCCAAGCCATAAAAGTCCAATTGCATATATCACCAAAAAAAAAAAAAAAAAAAAAACCTAACTGACAAGCATTTGAGCTTGTGTTCCAGAACTCCAAAATCTAGATCCTCATTTTGCCTGCTGCACCAGCACTTTAACTGCTAGTAACTATATGCCATGTTCAATTCTTCTTTAGTGTGTGGTGTAAAATTTGGGACAGATTACATTCAGTGTCAAGAAAAAAGGAGCAATTCAACCCCGGTGAAAAGTCAACTACATTTAGGGGCAAATCTCCCTCTGAACTGTGGCTCTCACAGCGCGTTGCATTAACTCAATGGAGTCTCTCAATCTTGAATGTTCTATCATGATGTCAAGGAAGAGGAACTACCTGAAAATGTAGAAAGAAAATGTGCACCTGGCCGGGGCTGGCGGTGGGGGGGGGGGGGGGGGGGGTTGGGGTGTCCGTGTGTGCATGCACACATGTTAAAACTCCTTCTCTGTGACATTTGGCTTTCTAATTACACTTCGGTACTCAGAGTAATTAAGCAACATCTGCTAAATACCCAGTCAAAGGTATTTCCGTCCCCCATCCCAGCCCCCACCTCAACATACACTGGCTTTGTTTTTTTCCCCTCTTTATTTGGAGGCTTGTTGAGGCCTCCCAGTCACCACCTGTGTGGCAAAACCAGCCTTCCCTCAAGATCAGCCGCTCTGCCACAGTGCACAGGTGTGTCCTGAAGCAATCTCGGCATTCTTGTTTTTCACTTAAGCAGAAAGAAAACAAAAAGGCAGAAGATTAAGTTATACCCAGGTAGTACAAGGATGAGAGAGAGAACATAGGAGAAGCCAGCCATAGAAGCTCAAACCATATTTAGATAAATGGTACCGGAGGGTTCCTAGTGATGTAACTGGGATCAAAATAAACTTAATAAACAACTACAGAGACACAGAAATAGGACTTTTATGTGAAAGCACCAATTTTAGTTGTTATGGAAATGGCAAGTCTATGGTAAATATGATCACATCATTGGAGGGGAGGAATAGAACTGGCAAATATTGAGTATACCTACTAAGTACCACGTTGTATTTATGCCAAGACTTTCAGTGTTTTTCTTGGAAGGTTGAGCTTTGCTCTAAGACACAAAGTACATGAATCTATAAAAATAAGGCTCTAGGTTTCTTCTCCTGCCCCTCACAGGTTTACTGGCAGTTTCTGATGCAACAGATCTGCTATCTTTCAATGTAAAAACATTTCTCTAATCAGGGCTCACTCGTACTCTGTCTCTGTCTCTCATACACACACACACACACACACACACACACACACACACACACACATTGTGATAATAAATATGAAAATGTTCTGTTCTTAGGAAGGCCCTGGGCCCTATTGAACTAATGTGTAAAGCCAAGGAGATAATAACTACAATATTATGTTATGTTGAAGGAAGGCAAATTAAAATCCTTAAAGAGGACAGGCTTTTTTCAGCAGAGGCCAGCAGGCTGGCTTGCTTGCTTGCTTTCTAAGGAGCTGACTTCCATGTTGCAGTGAGATTTCCACAACCTTGGGCAATCAAAATACCAGCTCCTAGCTACGGAGTTATTACTCATTCTGTGGGTTAAGTTTTCTCAGGCGTTGGCATGCCAAGACATTAGGAAATCACAGAGAAAAGGCCAGAGCAATTAATTTTTTTATGTGTACAAGAAGAAAAAAATATTTTAACAGCCTCGGCCAACATGAATAATTAATAATAATATTTTAGACAGGCTTCCCACTCGAGGGAAACTCATGTTTCGTTCTGTTTCTGGGTTTTTGTCCCTGAATATGGAGATGGTGATAGCAAATCTGACAGAAAGCCATTTCTGGTAGAAATTTCTTCTCAGTACCTGAATGTTCGCTGGCTGCTTCATACAGGCTAGTGGAGTGTTGGTGGCCTTAGCTGCATTCCTACTGACAAATGGCGTGAACATGGTCCTCCTGAGACCCAGAGCTCCTGCTCAATTAGGATGGGCCACAGAACTGAGCGGAATGGGGGGTGGGGGAGGCAGGGGCGTTGTGGTTAGGAACACACTCGCACCACTTGGGTTCAAATCCCAGCTCAGCTACTTACAAACACTTTGACCTTGGACAAATTATTTAACCTAAGTTACTATCTTGTCATCTGTAAAATGAGAGGAGGACTAGGACCTTTTGTCATGAGTTTGCTGCTATAATCGAATGGGATGATGCCCGTGACCCTGTTAGTTGCATGGTCCCCAAACCAGTGCTTGATAGACGGCAGCAGAGGGCACTGCTTTCCAGAGCCATCCTCTGCGAGATGAGCCATGACCTGCCCGGGGTTGTCCAGCTGGTTAGCCAGGATGACGACTCAGTCAAGTCCAACACCCCCACTGCCATTGCCAGGCCCAGCTACCACCTGTGCCATCGCCAGGCCCAGCTGAGGCAGAGAAACAAGTCAGTCTCCCATGCCGCCTAGCCCCACCCAGCTCTACAAGCCCCACCTTCACTTTACCCCAGCCCTGCCCTGCCCTGCCCTCCCCAGCCGCCAAGTCTCAGTGGGAGGTCCTTGAACAGCCAGGCCTGAGCCCTGGTCGAACAGGCTAGCGAGGCCAAGATCCAGAATCAAAACATTGACCCACAGACAGAGGTTGAAAACTACTGCCATCATCAGCAAAAGGCAGGGGCTTTAAAACTAGGAGAAAGGGGGGCACCTGGGTGGCTCAGTCGGTTAAGCGTCCGACTCTTGATTTTTAGCTCAGGTCATGATCCTGGGGTCATGGGATGGAGCTCTGTGTGGGCTCCATGCTCAGCGGGGAGTCTGCCTGCATTTCTCTCCCTCTGCCCCTCTTCCCCTCAAATGAATAAAGTCTTTAAAAGTAGGAGGAAAGGGAAGTGAACATAAATAAACAGTCTAGCCAGCTCTTGCCAAGCAGCTATGTAAGAGGTTTACCAGGGTTTTGTCAGCAATAGCAAGCCCAACAAACAAAAACAAAATCAAGCTTCCACTTAAGGGTGGAATGGAGTAAAGACACGTCCAGGTGCCAGGCCGCCAGCTCTAGGGTTCCTGAGACACAGAGGCGGTGGCTGAGAAAGTGAAAAGCAGCAAAGGGAGACTGAGTGGGCATGGGTCACGGCAGACGGAAGGATTTGAGCGTGCCATATTTGTGCCAGTTCTGCCCCACCAGGTGCACACAGAATTTGGGGCTCAGTGCTGGGCCCATACAAGAGAAGAGGCAGACACTGGGATGTGTCCAGGAGATGGCAAACAGACCCGTGGTGAGTCTCAACTCCATGTGGGAGGAGGAAGAGAGAAAAGATTTTAGGGTGTTTGTCCTGGAGAAGAAATGTCAGCTTCCTCTGAGTCATTGAAGCTTTTCTAGCTAGACCAACTCTGTCTCTGTGGCTCTGATGGGCAGAGCTAGGCCTGACATGTGGAACTTACAGGCAGGCAAGTATCAGCAGAACACAGGAAAGGTAGGGGCGCCTGGGTGGCTCAGTCGTTAAGCGTCTGCCTTCAGCTCAGGTCATGATCTCAGGGCCCTGAGATCGAGTCCCGCATTGGGCTCCCTGCTCAGCAAGGAGCCTGCTTCTCCCTCTCTCCCTCTCCCTCTGCCTGCAGCTTCCCCTCCTTGTGCTCTCTCTCTCTCTGTTTCAAATAAATAAATAAAATCTTTAAAAAAAAAAAAAAAAAGAACATAGGAAAGGTGGTTCCTGCTGACATCCAGAGCTGTAGTAGTAGACTGAGCTATCCTGGCAGTTGTCAAGAGGATGGTGGCAATAGTATGGGCAGGATTCCTGCTTGGGTGAGGGGGAGGGGCTGAAAGAGATAACCTCTGACACTGGAGGTTCCTTTCCATTCTGACACGGGAAAGTGGGGGGACTATAGCCAGAGCCACTTAACTTCGGAATTAATTCCAATTTATGTTTCCTCCCCTCCTCCTTTTTCTAAAAAAGTAAATGGAACATAATTATTTCCTAACTGTCAGATTCAGTAACACTTAGAGGTTGATTATTAACTCACTGAAAACACTGGATTCTCTCTCTCTCTCGCTCTCATGTGTTGGAAACAAGGATAATAAAGAAGTAATATAAAAATACATTTTAAAAGGGAAAGATTGCAATATTCACACATTTTTAATGTTCATATAAGAAACGAAACTAAAAGGCAAATACAGTGGAAAATGATAAGGTTTAAAACATGGGACAAAAAGATAGTGTCTTAATATATGAAAAGTTCATCTACATCAATATAGAGACAATCATAGTAATAGAAAAGAATGCAAAAGGCATGAATAGAAAATATTCAAAATAAGATACAGATAGATATACATATCTATACTATATGTATAAAAAACCAATAAACATATGGAAAAAATGTTCAGACTCACAAGAAATGCCAGTTAAAACAACAAATAGTATGCTGCACCTATAATACTGGTTTCAACTTTTTTTTTAAATCAACTATCCATACAGATGTGGATCCCCATTTTTTTGTGGGGCAGACACAATGAATTTCATACCAAGAGTGTTTGCTTCAGAGGGTGGGGACACTGTGACCCCCTTCC
The DNA here is from genome assembly GCF_004348235.1 of Phoca vitulina. Classification (NCBI taxonomy): domain Eukaryota; kingdom Metazoa; phylum Chordata; class Mammalia; order Carnivora; family Phocidae; genus Phoca; species Phoca vitulina. The sequence goes on along the minus strand of NW_022589711.1, from coordinate 60,366,427 downwards.
AATCTCTCTTAGAAACACTTGGCAGAGGGGAAGTTCAATCATAGCATGATTACTCATTTGACATGAGTACAGTAGGCAGACCCTCTTCTGGTCTTTAGCTGTAGCATTAAAAAAGAAGCTGGCACAATTTTTGCACAGAGATTTCTTGTAAGGACCTCATAAGCCACATGTATTTTATTTGCTGAAATGTAAAATGTATCATTCTGAGAAAGGCCCAGACAGATCTTGGTAAGACTATGTAAGAGTCACAGCTGCTATTTCCAGCAAGAGAGAGGTAGATATCATTAAATGTATGGTAAGGGACAGGTCCCTTTGGGCCTGTGACAGGAAATCTAACCAATGGTCTTCAGAAACACAATTCCAAATAGCTAATTTCTCTTCTATATAGAATTTTTTAAAAATGCACACACGTTTAAAATTCCATTTTGATGCTTATGAAGAGTTTTGTTTAGGAAAATTTCTAAGCACTAACTAAAAAGAAATTCCTGAATATCTTGAAATTCAATGTCATGTGCTTTCCACGTCCACCATTGGTGAGTGGAATATGGAGAAAAAACACTGGTGAGGGAGGCATGGAAGGAGAAGGGAAACAGTCTCATCTGAAGGAGGTATAACTGGAAAAGAGGGACTGAGACAATGGTCAAGAAGGCAGGTATGGTAAGTGAAAAAAGGAAAGAAAGAAAAAATGTTCAAAAGGGAAACATCTTCTGGATGTCCATCTCCTTGCAGACAGGAAACAGTCTCCTTTTTTAAAATTCTCCTTCTTCCCAACATGCATTACTTATTGAATCTTGTTGAATTCAGAGAACATTGAAGTTGTTCTTGTTTTCTTTATAAAATTTTAATAATTTTTTTATTATTCCAAAGTGTGTTAGTTGTAGAAAATTTAGAGAATTCACTGGAAGCAAAAGGAGTAAAACAAAATTCACTTTCACCTACCTCTCACAGGTAACACTATTAGGCTGAGGCATAAATCTTTCTGTCTTTTTTCTATTGTTTTTGTTTACAAAATGAGGAGAGCTAAAATCAGTGAGCAATATCTAAATGTTGGACAAAACTGTTTCAGAAAAATTTTTAAAAGAAAAGTAGAAGTTATTTGACATTTTCTAGATTTTTCAATGGCATGAAAGTTTCAACTCATTGTTTCTTAAAAAAAAAAAAAGTCAATCTTGATTTTGTCAAGAGCTGGCACAAGGGAATAAGTAGCCAAAAAGAGAAAAGGAAGAAAAAAAAGAAATTTGTATAATCCAGAAAACGAGTAAACTACCTTGAATAAACAAAGAATATAATGCATAAATTAGTTTCAGTTTATATACAAAAAAATAGCATATTGTTTACCCACAACAAACGTACAATTGGTTAAGCAAGTGCCATTACAGAGTTTTTAGGGTAATGGTTTTTATTTCAATCATTAGAGACTGTACTGCATTTTAACACTGTTTTCCAAAATAGTCTTAAGGGCATCAGAACAAACCTCCCCAGGAAATGACAACTAAACTGAGACCTGAGAGATATGTGGACAGATGTGAGCCAGCTGACTGGTGGGCCTGGGGCTATGGTGGCAAAGAAAGAGCATCCCAAGTAGAAGGAATCGTGCATTTGAGAGGGAAGAGAGCATGTCACATCCTAAGACCTAAAAGGGCCCAGTGTAGGTGGAAGTGGAGTTATGGGACCATACAGCATGAGATGAGGTTGAAGAGGTGAAGCAGATCTGACAGGCTCTCGCTTAGCTCCTTACCAGGCCTGACATAGCACTTGTTCCACATGGGAAATATCAGTCACAGAAGCCATTTCTTTGTGAGCCATAAGGAATGCTATCTGTAGAGAAGGCCCCCTATCGCCAGCTTTCGCCATCGTGGCACTCTACCACAGAGCTGACCATTGCCACCAGTGTGCGGCTCCCGCAAACCCTACCAAGGCTGGTCAAAATCAACTAGCAAGGGTAGTGCCAGCTAGCACTACGATAGCACTTCCTATGTTCCAGGCATTGTGCTAAGAGCTGTGCAGGAACTGACTCATTTAATCTTCAAAATAATCATACGAGATAAATACTATGCTTAGTCTCATTTTATTGATTGGAAAGCTGGGATGCAGAGAAGTTAAGTCACTTGCCCAAAGTCACAGAGCTGGTAAGTGGCAGAGGCAAGCAGTATGTCTCCAGCAGGCTTGCTCTTAAGGATTACTCCCGCACACCCTCGTCCACAGACGACCTGCACTTGGCTTCAGTATGAAACAAACAAACCCGCATGAAGAATGTGCCTCTGCCAGTATTCTGCTATAGGGGACAAAACTACATAGCAAGTCCCTCAGCTAAATAGTTCAGTTATTCATCAACAGGTGTGCCTCACTCAGTGGCAATGAAGTAATAATAACTCCTTCTAATATTTCTCTAATGTGTTGTCATTTACGAAGCACTTGCCCAAGTTGTCTGGCGATCATGGCTATCACAACAACCCTGTGAAGCCAGAAAGACAAGATTATCCTGAGAATCAGACTCTGAGGAGGGAAGGGACTGCTGAGGGCATTAGCAGGGAAGCCCAGTTTGAAACCTTAGGGTATTGGCTCATGAAGAGGCCCTAAGGAGGCTCACACCACCTGCCCTGGCCTTGGGTTGGAATCTCAGCTTAGCCAATGAGAAGCTACTTAATTTGCTAATTATGTCACCTCTCTGACTCAATTTCTTCACCTCAAAAGTAGGAATAATACTATTTATAATATAGAGTTGTCGTGAAGACTCAATGAGTAGCAGGGGACAAAGGTCCCTCAACAAATTCTGCGTCTCCCTTCTCCTGTCAACTACATGTATGTGCCAATAAAGATGTATATGTCACATTCATTTTTTAAATTAAATCATGATCTAGATGTTGTTATGTAAAGGAACAATGTGATAGCATGAATATTCAACTCCCCCGCCCCACCATCATTTCACAAATCCTGATTTTCTGTTTGGGATTTTCTTTTCTTTTCTTTTTTTTAAAGATTTACTTATTTACTTGAGAGAGAGAAAGAGAACGTGCACAAGCAGGGGGAGGGACAGAGGGAGAGGGAGAGAATCCTCAAGCAGACTCCCCGCTGAGTGCAGAGCCCAACATGGAGCTCGATCTCATGACCCTGAAATCATGACCTGAGCCAAAATCAAGAGTTGGACACTCAACCAACTGAGCCACCCAAGTGCCCCTGTTTGGGATTTTCTTAAGGTACATCTCTTAAAGTATAACCTCAGGAATATGTACAGGTGAGAGGGTGGAGGGCACGGATTCCCCACCACATTTCTGAAGGCGACAAAGTCATGGTGGCTGGCTCAAACTCCCATGATCAGAAACAGCCAGAGAGGAAAGGACTCACTCCAGGATCCCTTCCCAGAGGCAGCACCACATCCTTGCCTCCCTGAAGCCCTGCCCAGCATGCAGACCACTGGATGACACTCTTCCTCTCCAGGTCCCAGGGACTCCACTGTCCCCAGAAGCATAAAAGCCTGCACGTCAGGGAAAGATGCTCCAGCAGAGCAATTCAAGGGCAAGCATCCCAATCCTGCCACGAGCCCTTGGGCTTCATGCTAGCAGCCGCGGCTGCCGGAAGTATGTTCTGTGTTCCCCTGCAGAAGCAACCAGCAGAAAGTGCTGGGAATTGGGGAAACTCACTGTCACCTTAAAAAACATATAAGAAAGAAAACATATGTCATGCTTTTTTGTATGAAATAAATTCAGAAGCTGTAACATCTGAGGAAGAAAACGAGTTTCGGAATGGAAGCCTGCAGCAGGGCAAGGATGGAGAGGAAAGGCCTGATTTCAAAAATAACCACATTTCTTTTCTTTTAAACACCACCTGTTCAAGCAAGAATATGCAGGCTCCAACAGCACCCTCCCCTCAGCTCTCCCGAGGTCCTCAGAGTCCAGGGAGGAAGAAGTGGTGTAGTTTGCTCTGCCTCTTTCCGCTGTATCTCTGCAGTGTTCGATGGTCCTGATGGCGATTATCTCCCACGTGCAGCCTCGTTCGGGCCAGAGGGGAGGCAAAGCCAATGAGAAGAACGCCACTGACTAGAAGGTGAGCAGGCCAGATACCAAACAGTGGATGCCTTTTCAGAGGTAATCAATAAAGAGTCGTGGTAGCCTTGGCTGCAGAGGATGCGGTGTTCGTTGGGCGGTGGTTAGCGTAGGCACAAGAAACAGCCAACCTTTGGTTACAGAAAAGATCTGCATTACCTTAGAGGGTGGGCCCAAGAATGGATGTCTGTGCCTCAACTGGAGCTCAGTTCACCCTCCTTTAAAGGAGGAGGAGGAGAACATCACTTACAAAAAGATCTGGAAAGTTTGCAGTGGGCTGTCCCATTCTATCCTCTAGTACTGCACATCTCGTAGCTTCTTCTATGGACTGTGCTTTAAATCCCATCCTTTCCAGGAAGTTTTTGTGGATCCCCCAGGGCAGAACTAGCGTTCCTTCTAGGTCTCTCAGAGTAAGCTGTTTCACTTCATTAGCGGCACTTCACTGTGCTGGATTTTAAGTACCTTTTAACGCGTCTCTCACCTCTCCCTAGCTCTAACTTCCACAAGGTCAAGAACTAGCTTGTTCATTATTGTATCCCTACACCCCACCATGGCCATTCAATACTTACTGGTTGAAGGCTGAAATTTGAAGAGAAAGAGAGATGTTACACCTACTGACCAGGTAGGTGCCCTCAATAGTTCCTATCCATAGTCCATGCCCATTCATTGCTTTCCCCGGAATGCTTCAGGTCATTCACATGGAAGGAAAATGTTAGTATATGAGTTTCATTATGAGCTATAATGAACAAAACATGAGCTTTGCTGTCAGAACAGATCTGGTTTTGATTTCTGGTTCTCCAACACACACTATCTGTACAAACTTGGATGATTTTTTATGACTTCTCTTAACTATTTTCATTTAAAAAGCGGAAATAAGAAGATGAAACTCATAGAACCCATATAAAGAGCAAATGAAATCATCATGTGATAGGCAAAATATGAAATGTCAGCCCACGCATCGCTTGCCAGTCGGATTTCCACTCCTACACTTTTCTACCCAACTCTTCAAATGAGACCCTGGCTTATACTGTACCCCAGCCTCTACTGCAGCCTCCCATTTCTCACTGCCTAGGGCACACAAAATAAGTAAATTCTTGATTTTATTTTTCCAAAGGCCCAGCTCCTAAAAGGCAATAGATATGGGAAGACTACAAGCTGAGTGGCTCCCTCTTCCAGTTCTTCTACTCCTGCCGCCAAGCCCTTCAGAAATAAGAGCTGTCAGCAAGCAGAGAGAAGTGAAGAGAACAAGTTAGGTGCTGACTTAGAGGCCAACATCCTGCACCCTTAGGTCAAGTCCCAGTAAGGAGAGGCACTGCTGGAGGAGAAACATGATAGAACATTTCTGGTTTGAGGATCCCTGAAGACGGGACTTGAATCCCACTTGCTCCAAGAGAGGCTACTGGTAGCCCTGTAAGGGCTCTCAAGGCTGAATGAGGAGACACTGCAGGAAGGATATAGTATGTACGCTCCCTCAGGGGAGTGACTGAGAATACAGTTATTTCTCAGGAGATTGCCAGTGTGGAGAAGGACATGCCCAAAGACCAAACGAACCAGCTCTAGCTCATGGAAGATGGCACAAGATCTCACCAGATCAGGATCAAGAAAGATAGGCTGGCCTCGCCTCCACATCTCCAGTAGCATATTTACAAATCCCTGCCATCCTGAGGATCAATACCAAGATGAAGGAGAGGAAGAGAGGGAAAGTCCAGATTTGTGTGGGTTTAAATGAAATGACTAATATAATCGCTCAAGGGACTGAATTAATATAAATGTAACTGGAGTAAGATTTTTACAGCAGAAAAAAAATGAAAACTTAAGATAAAATTTAAGTTCACTTGTAGGAAAATCAAGAAATCTATATTTTTGTGTTTTTGTGGGCCTTGAAACTCAAACTCACAGCAAATACAAAGCACCTAAAATGGGGCCTACTACATAGGAAGAAATTACCTTCCCCAGCCTAGTTTATCTTAATTTTTATGCTGATAATTCTCTCTCTTTAAGGTCTGTGACATTTGTAACGCTTAAGGAATCAGTTGGTTTTACTTTAAGAATGCAAACAAATAAATGAGTAATAATTATAATACCCAACAACTATAAAAGGAGGACACTTCTTTCCAGGAAGTGATGCTGTAATTGGTCAAACAAGATAATGTTTATCATTACCAATGGCCGTTTCTCTCATGGTGGTGAAGGCAGAAAGGCAACATAGACCCATAGGCTGCTTATTTCAACGACTCTCATCACTTCCACAACTCTTCTTCTAGTCCCAGCTGCCATCCCTCACCTGATGCTGCCTAGTCTCCCTTCTTCTGCTCTTGCCCCCTACAACCTGCCCTGCACAGAGTGACCCTTTCAAAGCATAAATAGGGTTATGTTACTCCTCTGCTTAAAACACTCCAAAGAAGCTAATTCCCATCACCCCTCCTTCCCTGCGGGTGAGATAGATTCCAAAGAATAAAATAGGAGGTTTTTATTTTGGGGGGGATGGTTTTAGTCCCATTGAAAAGAGGGATTTTTTTTTTATTTTGATCAATGCTGCAACCCCAATAGTTAACAGTTCCTGGCTCATAGTAAGGGTTTCATCTGTTGAATGACTAAAAATAAAATCCGTGCAGTTCTTCCTTCAGCCCATGTCCCCTCGTGTGGCATTGGTCCACTTCAACAGAAAAATGGATATTGCTTTCCGGGCCCAAAAGATACCAATGATGGACACGTCTGATGCAAATGAAACAAAACCTCCTGCCTTGGACCTAATTATAAGAAGTTATTATAATTAGCTCATTGTTAAATTAATCAGCAAGCTTTTGCGACCTCAGGAGTAAAGTTTTTCCCAAATGATTTTGGCACTGCTGAGAAGCCCATGGGCAATGGACAATATTAAACTGCCAGCAAATGTTAAAGAAAATTAGTTGTTTGGTTAAGAAGCCGGTAAAATATATTTTTTATGGATCTTTATTTTATTTTTATTTATTTATTTATTTATTTGAGAGAGAGAGAGAGGCAGGCTAGGAGAGAGTGGTGGGGAGGGGCAGAGGGAGAGGGAGAGAGATAATCTTGAGCAGGCTCCATGGCCCAGCCTGGAGCCCGATGCCAGGCTCACAACCCTGAGATCAGGACCTGAGCCGAAATCAAGAGACCAATGTTTAACCCACTGATCCACCCAGGCACCTCAAGAAGCTGGTGAAGTATATTAATGGTGCCTATCTTTTAAGCTTATTGGCATGCAAATTTCTGACTGCAATTGTTTCTATAATAAAACACTGTCTGCATACTTCAAACTATGCCCCCTACATGAGGGAACTTCCTGGAATGATGGAAATGTTCTATATCTTGATTGGGGTGGTGGTTACCTAGGTGAATATATTTATCAAAATTCATTGAATATTATACTTAAGACCTGTGTAGTTAACCGAATATAAACTTTACTTCAATTTTTTTAAAGTATGGCCCTAAATTGATTATAATCCCATTACACACAACCCATGTTAAGAAAATGCAATTTGGGGCACCTGGGTGGCTCAGTCGGTTAAGCGTCTGCCTTCGGCTCAGGTCATGATCCCAGCATCCTGGGATCGAGTCCCACATTGGGCTCCCTGCTCTGCCTTTACCCGCCCCCCCCCCCACCGACCCCTTCCCCCAGCTTGTGCTCTCTCTTTTTCTCTTACTCTCTCTCTCTCTCAAATAAATAAAGTCTTTAAAAAAAGAAAATGCAATTTGAAGGAGAAATGTTTATAGATAACTCTATCAGTGATGGAGGGGATGTATATGTCATAGGACAAACCTTTGAATTGTACTTTTTGTTTGGAAGTTTCTAACTAAAAAGCACTGTACCAATATTTCTCATTATCATCATCATCATACTATTGTTTTTTTTTAAGTTTAAATACAAATCATCTTGGGGAGCCTCGGTGGCTCAGTCGTTAAGCGTCTGCCTTCGGCTCAGGTCATGATCCCAGGATCCTGGGATCGAGCCCCGCATCGGGCTCCCTGCTCCGCGGGAAGCCTGCTTCTCCCTCTCCCACTCCCCCTGTTTGTGTTCCCTCTCTCGCTGTGTCTCTCTCTGTCAAATAAATAAATAAAATCTTTAAAAAATAAATAAATAAATAAATACAAATCATCTTGAAACTATGTTTGTTCCCCTCCTGCACAAAAATGCAAAACAACAGGTAGCAAAAACTATCTCCCCAATCTAAATATTATCTTAGCAGCACAATCTTAAACTGAGGCAAAATTTATTTGAATACTTCCAGTTGTAGGGAGAATTTGCATGGAGAACAGGTAAATACCCTAGTAGGAATTAAGCCAGAAGAAACCCCTGTTCCTTAAAAGGGGAAATAAAGATACCTGCAGACAATTAGCACAATCATTAACACAAAGGGGAACGCACAGTAATGAGCCAGGACCGCAAAGCACGCAGCTCAGCTTTGGGAGTGATACTGTGCATCTAGAATTCCAGCAGAAAATTAGCTTTTAAAATGATTCCGAGGCAATAACTTTATAATATATATGTCTACGTCTAAGTTGCCAGATCATAACCTGTAAGGAACTGACAGTAAATTTTCTCAAGAAGGGTACTTACATAAGAGTAGAATAAATATTTGCAACACTTCCACCTTCGATTCCACAAAGATGACCTGATAAACTACTAATTGCAATATAAAAACTTTTTTCATTATATTTTTATCAAAGAAGTTCCCTTCGGGTAGAGATTGGGAGTATGAAGCTGACATCCCTCCCCTCACCAGTATTTGTTTTGGGCATCAACTTTCAAAGCCTTCCTTACGCACTTCACAGCACTTAGAACCGTCTGAAATTGCATCATTTTTGTTGGTTGGTTGACCTGGTTTGTGTGCAGTCTCCTTCACTACCAGGTGAGCTCTGCGAGAGTGAGACTTGGATTCTCCTGTGGTCGTGTGCCCCAGCACCTAGAAGAGCAGCCAGGCACATGGTAGACACTGAAACCACCCAATTCAGCCGCCCTAATGGTGAGTACATGCCCTGGGGGGAGATGACCATGGGTAACACTTGACAGAGCTATATTACCTCGGGCCCCAAACATCTAGGTCTGGGACTACTCCAAAGAGAATACATGGAGCTGGTGGCAATGGCCAGATAGCAGGCGATGTGGTGGCAAGAGGGGGAAAAGTATGTGAGGGGCTGATGGGGGCCCAAACAATGAGGAGAATGTCACAGGAAGCAGGGTTCCTGGGTTGGCTGAGGCCTAAGGAATATGATGCAGCGCAGTTCTGGAGCGGGAGCCTGGTCAGAGCATACAAAAGCCTGGCTTGTAGGCCAATGATGTCAGTAGCACGGAGGGGTCATGAGGAGACCCGGAGGAGAGTAGCAGCAATGACACAAAGGCACTGTGAGACACAGAGGACTGATTCACAGGCAAGGCCAGAGGACATGTAGATGACACAGAAAAATTAGAGAAAAGAAGAAAAAAAATACCTATAATCCATCTGTAAAGCACAATCACCATTAGCGTATGGGTATTTTATTCCCAGTCTTTGTTCTAGTTCACACACCACACAGACACACATGACGTCTCAGGGAGGCAGTGTAGCTCCTACTCGTGGGCCCATGCCCCACTCACACATATGTTCCCCAGACATGCTTTTCAGCGTCCCACCTCAGTCTGTCTTCGCTCTGTTCTTTCTGCCTGAGTTGTCCTATCCTTGTCCCATTTCCTCATGACTGCATTCCACCTACTTGTCAAAGGCCCACTCAAATGTTGTACGGGTGTAAGTTAAATTATCTCTTATGTTCTTTTAGGAGGTGCTTCTCTTTGAGGGTGGGAATCAGCTGTATCCTCAGAAAGTGAGGTGTAACAGAGAGTTTTAGGCTTTGGAGTCTGAAACATCTGGGTTCAAACAAGCAAAAATCACACTGATAAGATATCAGGTGCACTATCCATTCAGTTTGCTTCCTGGCATTAACTCATAGATCAAAGAGATCATCAGATTTAATTGGTGGTAAGTTGAAGTTCTCCAAAGGTGGAAGGTGGGTTTCTGTGATAGCTGCCTTTGGTTACCATCTTCTAGTGGATAGATACAGCAGCTGATTCTGGTATTATTCTAAGTTCAACATTTTCTATACAACACTTTTCATACCCTGTGCGAGGTTGCTGGGACAAGTCACAAGGACACAGGTGGAAATCTGGTCCTGCTGGTTCAAATAATGCTCCATTTGAAGGCAATGAAAGATGAGGACAATTTCTAGTGGTCACCATCTACCTGAAAGGCCCCAGAAGTTGTCTTTCGGCTTCTTGGTGTATATTTACTTGGTGTATATGCAGAGGAGTCAGGCATACTTTTGTTCTCAGATGGTGTTCTGAAGCTCCCAGTGCTATAGAGCATGCATCAGGTCTTGGCTTTGGCAGGCCAGCAAGCATACTGAAGGTCCATAAAATATATCAGATACTGGCTAACTGCAGGGCCCTGAGGACACTGCAGGAAGAGTGTGGAGGTGCCCAGAGGGAGCACAGGCAAATGCCATAATTGTTCTAAACTCAGATGTTCTAATAGTTCAGTCTTATTTAGTGAGAATTTCCTTCCTGTGCCAATGTAGGTCTGTGGATGTTATCAAGGTGGGTCCTCTTAGAGCTCCCAGTGGCAGTTTTATTCAACTGTCAGTGTCATTTATACAAGATAGAAAGATTGACGGGCGCCTGGGTGGCTCAGTTGGTTAAGCGACTGCCTTCGGCTCAGGTCATGATCCTGGAGTCCCTGGATCGAGTCCCGCATCGGGCTCCCTGCTCGGCGGGGAGTCTGCTTCTCCCTCTGACCCTCCCCCCTCTCATGTGCTCTCTCTGTCTCATTCTCTCTCTCTCAAATAAATAAATAAAATCTTTAAAAAAAAAAAAAAAAAAAAACAAGATAGAAAGATTGTGAGGGTCTGGACCAGTGAAAATCATGTCACACACTAGGACCCTGAGTGATGCATGAGGCAGACTTGTCATGATGACAATGAGGATAGCAAGAGCTAATATTTTTAGGCTTTCCATGTTCCAGGCACTGCTCTATCCCTTGTAGTACCTAATGTTTTTGCTACCATTTTATAGATGTAGAAACTGAGGCATGGAAGTAAAGTGACTTGCATAAGCACATACAATGAGTAAACACTGGAGGTAGGACTTGAATTTATTCAGTCTGAATCCAGAACCTGCCCTCCAAACTAGGCTGGACAAAGATGGGAGCCAGGCCTTGGCAGTACAGGGACATGAATGCAACCTTGGTGAGAACATCCCCTACCTCACAAGGTTCAGTCAATGTAGAGGGGTTGGTCAGAGATTAGAAAAGTGAAAGAAGGACTCATTCCAGTTTATTTTAAAAAAAGAAAAAATTCCCCTTAGTTCTTCCTACAACTAAGTCCTAAGACTTGATCATTCATGATATAGCTCACCATTTTCCCATCTCTAGGCAAAACCATCATAACATGGAGGCCAACTTACACCAACGACAGCCCCAAATTTATGCTTTGATGATGCTAAAAGGTTCAGGAAGTCCTCTAAAGGAGGCTCACTCATCTGGAAGAAAAGTTCTATATAACTCTGAGCTTCTTTCACCAAATATAAGGCAAACCATATAACCCCCTTGGGACCATATGTCTATATGTTCCATTTTTCCTGATAAATTGCATCTGCAAGATAAAGCAATGTCTTTGAGTTTCAGGTAAATTGTTTCCAGTGCAGCTGCTACAGGATTGGGGCAGCAGAAATGCCAGTAGGACCAAGTGTTCCAGGCTATGCACTAGAATATGAACTCTCTTGGTTCATCATGAGCAGGAGGCATGAGACTCACTGCCAGTGTGGCATGTCCCTCTGTGGCCTCTAGAGCTGAGCCCTAGAGCTGAGGCACCTGGTCCTGAGAACCCAGGCACTGAGCCTCAGCTATACCTTCTGAAGCCACCCAAAAAGGGCTCTATGTTCCTCCCAAATCTGCTGCCACTGGAGGACAGAGTAGGTCCTTATAAATTTCAGGGTTTCTAGGAATAACTGCCTGACATTGCCTTTCTGTGGCTTCAGGACATTAGAGTCAGTACCCAAGGAAAGACAGATCTGGAAGGCAAGGCAGATAAAAAGAGCCAGGTCCAGGTAAGTGGGTACAGAACAGGCAGAATCTACAGTGCAAAATTAACAATAAATAATAAGACTCCTAAGGAAAAGTTTCCAAAGGCAGAGTCCAGGGAGAACCCAAGAGCTGATACAAGAACCCAAGTTGTTTATAGAGTGACACTGGCTGAGCCCATGGGCAGGGAAGCCCAGGGAAGGGCATTGAGTCTATTTGGACAAGCATTTATAAACTCCAATTCATCCTCACACTATTTCTGATAAAACTAGTATTGTCTTCTCCTATAAAAGGTAAATATAGTAATTTATGTTTGCCCATTCGATAACAGATTGAGAGTTTCCTTTTTACTTGGGGGTTATAAATATTTTGAATATGTATATATATCTTACATCTTACATGTTTTATGTATATTAAGTAGTCAACTGTGTCTATGGGCAATGTACACACAATGTCTAGGAAATATATATACATAACACACCTATAAGTTTAAGTATTTAATTGATGAAAACACAAGAAGAGAGAAAGACAAAGAGAAAGAGACTGACAGCAACAAGGACAGAAAAAGCATTAGAGATTGAGAAAGAGAGAGACATAGATCTAGAGTTCTATGCAGGAAGAAACCAGTCTTGTTTGTTTTTTGAGAGGGCTGGTGCACTTTGGAATCGTAACGCTATGTCACAGGAACAATGTCCACATGTCTGGATTATGTTTGGGTTATCTGCAGCCTCCGATCTTAGTGCAACAGGATTTGCCAGTGGACCATGTCCACTGGAACAAAGACGTAAAAAGGATGTACATTCCTTCACACACACCGTCACACAGTGACCGCCAGGGTCTGAGGGCCACTTCTGTCTGTGGCGTGTCCATCTCCTGTCATTAGGCCTCCATTCCTTCAACCATGAAGAGTTTACTAACAAGGAGAAGGAAAAGAAGCTTGACACCTTCAGCAATTTAGTAAAAGCCCCCTTTACAGGCATGTTTTCTTTAGTATTGCTGTTTTCCATCTTTATTACCCAAGGCTACACTTGACTACAGGTGAGGTGGGGGCTACCATGGTCATAGTCATTATGCTTCAGGATGTTATTGTTTGTTGATGGATATGGAGTACTGGTTACTATCTTCCTTTGCTATATGCACTGCATTTGAGAAAAGGGTCCTACCTGCTAGCTGATATCCCCATTGAGTGTCAGAGTACAAGGGTATGCATGCTGCTCTTTAGTGTGGGTCACTTGAAATGATAAATGTTGGAGGATGTTAGAATAGATTTTCCTGAAATTCTAGCTTTCATTTGTATAAGTAAATGTCATCTAATGCTTAGCAAAAGCATGCAACTAAAATGAATAAGAATCTTGGGTTTCAGACAGAAATGACCAATGGAGATAACTCATGTCAGTGGATAAAAGTTGCTAGAGGTCTTCCATTTTACTTTCTTTTAGAAGTCTAAAGCATGGCAAATAGTGCCTATATGCCAATGTAAAAGTGACTAGTCAAAGAAAGGCCAGTGCACTGCAAGAAAACTGAATTTTCATTTTAATAATTTTAAGGAAATTAATTCATGAGGAAATTAGTTTAAAAGACAATTGAGTTGATTTCTACAAGCTGTCCAAAATCATAAAAACCCATCACTTTTTAATTCGTGAGGGTACGCAAAAGTAATCTGATGAAAAGTGTCTATCCTTCATCCCTACAGATATTGCTCTCTGCCCTGAATTTCTCCTCCCATTTATCTTTTCTAACTCACCAAAGTATATAATTATTCATATAGAGAGAGGATTTGTGACCCCAAGCTGTCTTCTGAGAAATCCCACAGGAATACATAGTAGTACTGAATGCCTTTACTTATTAAAGTTATTTCTTTAATCCAGGACCAATCTATTTATTCTTTCATTCATTCAGAAAATATTTGACTAACTACTATGTGTCAGGCATTGTCTGTGCTGAGAATACAATGGGAAGTAATATAAACAGGTTTCCTACCTTCATGAAACATGTAATCTGCTGATAGAGGAGGCACTAATCAAAAAATCACACAAATAAATATGGAGTTACAATTATGGTAAGTGTTATGAGTGAGAATTATGCAACCCAATGAAAGCTTAGAGTCAACAGATTTGACCTAGAGATATTAAAGAATACTTCTTTAAGGAAACGATAATCGTTGTCAGTATAAAGAGAGCAGAAGGTAGAGTCAAGTTAAAAGTGAAAGGATTGGGGGAAAGGGAACTGTACATGCAAAGACCCTGTGGCAATAGGAAATACGATGCATTTCAAAAATTAAAAATAAACCAGGAACTGCATTAATCACTAGGGAAATGCAAATCAAACCCACAATGAGATACTACTTCTTAACTATTAATATGGCTTTAATAAAAAAGATGGACAATAGCAAGTTAGCAAAGATGTGAAGAAACTAGAACCTTCATACATTGCTGATGGGAATGTAAAGTAGTACAGCCACTTTGAAAACAATTTGGCAGATCCTCAAAAATTAAACATAGAATTACCACATGACCAAGGAATTCTATCCTTAGGAATATGCCCAAAAGAATATGTTCACACCAATTTTGTACGTAAGTGTTCATGGAAGCATTATTCCTAATAGCCAAAAAGTGGGAACAATCCAAATGTCCACCAACTGATGAATGGATAAACAAAATGTGCTATATCTATGCAATTTGGCAATAAAAAGGAATAAAGTACTAATACATGCTACAACTTGCATGAACCCAGAAATCAGTATGCCAAGTTAAAGAAAACCAGACACAAAAGAGCACATTCCATTTACATGATTCCACTTACACGAAATGTCCAATATAGACAAATCCATAGAGGAAGAATATAGATTAGTGGTTGCCAGGGACTGGGGGATCAGGAAATGGACAGTGACTACTAATGGATTTCTTTTAGGGGTGATGAAAATAGTTTGGAATTAGATAGTGGTGATCATTGCACAACCTTGAAAATATACTAAAATGACTAAACTGTACACTCTAAAAGAGCAAATTTTATGGTGTAACATACCATAAAGATAAATACCAAAAAGAGTGAATGCTATCTCAATTTTTTTTATAAAGTAAATCAGAACCAGAGAAGCAAAGAGGGTTACAGGTAAGTATAATGCAAAATGAGGCTAAAACAAGAGACAGAAGCCTGATCTCACAGTCTTTTTTACTTGAGGATTTGGTCCTTATTCTAAGAGTAATTGGGCTGTATTGTGGATAATGGATTAGAGAGGGCAAGAGTGGATGCTATAAGCCTAGAACAGCCTTTGTAAGATCCCAAGTGTGAAAAGTTGGTAACATGGACCAAAGAAGGAGAAATGGAGATGTAGAGAAGTGGATGAATTTAAGGTTCCTAGGAAGTAACATCTATACAACTCAATCAGTGTGATGTAGTGTAGTGTCAAGATGACTCCAGTTTCCTGAGTTGCATAACAGAATGCATTGCAATGCCATTTGCTGAAAAAAGAAATAAAGCAAGAAAACAGGACAAAGGCAGGAAGACAATGATCTTGATTTAACATGAGTTGGACATCCAAGTAGAGATGTCAAAATAAACTGGTGGATATACATGGCTGAGGCCCAGAGAAGAGGTCTAGATTGGAGCTAGACATCTGTGAGACATCTCCATGAAACTCGTTAAAGCTATGGGCATGGTGAGAGAATAAGGAATGGA
The DNA here is from genome assembly GCF_004348235.1 of Phoca vitulina. Classification (NCBI taxonomy): domain Eukaryota; kingdom Metazoa; phylum Chordata; class Mammalia; order Carnivora; family Phocidae; genus Phoca; species Phoca vitulina. Next base: position 60,350,637 of record NW_022589711.1, on the reverse strand, counting down.
AAGAGGAGAAGGCCTAGGGCCAAACCTTGAGGAAATCTAATATCCAATGACCAAGCAGAAGACTATGAGCCAGCAAAGGAGGCAGAAACAGTGCTCAGGAAGATACAAGGAAAACCAAGAGTATGATGTCATAGAAGTAAAGGAAGAAATTATTTCAAGAAAGAAAATGCAGTAGTGTTCTCCATATGTTAATCTTGTTTTATGAAAAATATGTCCTATGGAAAAAAATGAGTCTATAGTCAAATCCATTGGGAAATACTGGGTTAAGTAAGGTTAAATAATTGTCTTTACTATAGGACTCCTCAGATTTTCTTAGCCTGTTAATGTGGATTTCCTGTGGGTTTCCTATGGTATACAACATATCTCAAACTTATTTGGCCATAGAACAATTTCTTGGGGTGGAACAACTATTAATATGGTCTGAGACACTGTTTGGGGAACACTGTAGGAGGCAATGTGTAGGTGAAGCTCAAAGGTCAGCCCATCCTCCTTGAAGTAAACATCATCCTCCTCCACAACTAATTGATTTGAAATGAAGACCATTTGTCTTTTTGCTTTACCTTTATTGTCATTCATAACACCAACACACAAGCGTATTTAGACACATCAAACTTAACTGAATGGTTGAGATAACTAAAAGTAATAAAACACAGGGCAGTGGAGTCGGCAGAGGGTTGACTGATGGACATAAAATTTTATATGACTTTTCTCACATTCAGGGATAGACCATTCAAGAAAACATTTTATGGTGGAAGGAGGACTCTCATAGTCACATGCATCCTAGCTCCTAACCCTGTTCCCCCATAGTTACAACCTTGCCTCTCTCATAGAGCATCTCTGTAATGTGAACTTCCTCCCATCCTTAGCATATCCTTCCTTCCATACTTTTTACCTTCTAGAGAGGATCTCAGCTCAAGTATCTTTCCTCTTTCCCCCAGCAGTACCATTCCCAGAACCAGAGGTCTTCAATCTAGAGAACAACATTCTCAGGACTTGAGGAAGCAGACTGGGTAGCACTGGACACATCTGACCCTAAAAAACAGTGTGGAGTTGGGGTAGGGGTGCAGACATAGCTTTAAGGCTCAAAAATCACAATGCAGTTCAGAATGGGCCTAAGCATTCCAAGTAGTTCTCTTTTGATATCACATATCCAATCCGTTCAGTAGATAGCTGTTGGAACACACACACACATACACACACACACACACTTCCCAAAGGCAAACATTAATTCTCAGAGTAGTATAAATAACCTTAAAGGTTATTTAAGGAGAAAAATATATCTTCCTAACTTACTCCACATCTTTCAATATCAATCACATCACAATGCAATTGGTAGTTCACATTTTTATGAAAAACACTTGTTTTTAGTTCTTTCTTTTGCTCTTTACAACCCAGCCTATTTTAAATCGTGCTCCCTCAGGTCTGCAAAGAACAATAAATAGTCCCATTGTTGAGCCATACATCTTTTGATAATTACCAAAAGACTCAGCTCATAAAGGGCCCATCAAATTTTTCTTGCAATGTATATGTTTGTTTGCTTCTGCTAAGAAAATATAGCTTGGTTCTTCACATTCTTAGAAAAGCATTTGGAACAAGGAGTTGCAATAAAAACTTCTTCAACTTTAAGTTCATCAAAGACAACTAAATTCACACATATAACTTTTATGCATCATTGAGTTTCCTCGTAAGAGATCTCTGAAACTCTAGGACTTCCTAAAAAGTAGCAATGGGTTTCATGTGCCATTTTCAAGAACTTTAAGTGTCTAAAGGAAATCACATACTTGATCACCATAAGGGAGTCTAAGATATCTCTAACAAATTGGTTTGGTTTGGGTAGAAATGATAGCAATTCAGTGTTGAATATCCATTGTTCCACATTCATCACAATAGTTAACTGATAGCTACAATTGTCTTTGCTTACTAAAATAGAAACACTATAATTAATAAAAACAATTGGATAGGGAAGAAATCTTTCAAAATTTGCAGGTCATGGGATAGGTGGATAATAGGACTTTACTACGTTGGGGACCACTACTTCAGTGATTTCACTTCAGTCCTATATCCCCTGAAACAATGCATTAAATAAAACAGCTGTTTTCTGGTTTAGTAGTCATATAAGCAGGCAGTCTTCTGCTGACAAATTTGTGTTTTGTTTTCTGTGTTTGTGTTTACATTTGAACACATGTCTTCCCTTGCATCTACAAGGTTATAATTATTAGGTGTTCCAATTAAAACCATGTAAGGGCTCATCTATTGTTGCATGATTTTGAAAACATGCTATCTCTTTTGATGACTATGATATTATTAATCAGCTAATTATCATCATTGGAAAAAATATGTGTCCAACTAGTTTTTAAAACACCTTCTGAAAACAAAGTACTTTAAACTCTTAAAATGTGTATATTATTTGAAGATAAGATGCATTTGTATGTGTAATTGCTCAGCTCCAAGCAATGGGAAAAATAAGTATAGGACCCCACAGAGATCATGTCACCTTGTTGACTTCTGATGTTTTTGTGACATTCCCTCCAAGCTCAGCACAAGGTATTTGTCTGTCAGCAATGGTCAACTAAATGATTAGCTGACACAGCTCTTCACTCTATGGGTCACTGGCAGAACAGACAGGTTCAAATATACAAGATGTTGGCTCTAGCTCTTCCTGAATGCCTTTCCTACTTCATTAAGCTTTAAGCATAGCTGTTTGTTTAAGCATAGGAAAATAACACACATTGGCACTCAAAAATATGAGCCCACTCCTAAATGCAATAGATCTATCTACGTAGGAATAATCTAACAAACTGATTCTAAAGATAGGGTTTTTTCCAACCATTTTATTTTCAATGACATTTTATCCATACAACCATATAATTATGACACAGCAGTAAGACCCAAATGTGGTCATAATATCTGTCCTCCCTCCCTAAATCATACCCATGAATGCAGGTGGTATCAACCACAATTCATCAAAACAAATTCTGACCAACAGGATATATTTGGCATTTTCTCAATACATCTTATAAGACAAGTGTTTGATTTATTTCTCCCGGAATGATTGAGGAAGACCAACAAGTAGAAAAAGGACAAAAGAGGCACAACTTGAAATAAGATGGGATGCTCCAAAGGCTAATATTAAGCTAAAATCCTTATTAAATGTAATTGACAATCTTTCAGATTACATCCTAGTTCTGGAATGCTGGAGACTCCATCTCCCTTGTTTATCACTTCATCCCTAGTGCCTGGAACTTAGTGAATGCTCATAAATATTTGTTGACAAGTAAGTGGAGCTTGAAAGAATCTTAGAAAATCTCTACACAAACACTTCACTTCACTCAGAGGGAAACGGAAAGCCAGAGGAGCAAAAACAATTTTGCAAAGTCACAAGTATCTAGCAATCTAACCACAGTGCTTCCACCATCTTGCTGGTGTTTCTTGGAGGAAGGCCTGATTCTCCACCCTTAAAGGAAGGTCTTTATCCTTTATACCAGGATTCTATCTCCTATGGAAGTTCAAAGAATTAACTTTTAAGGAGTTAAAAGTGGCTACCCCTAATCTGAGACACACTTTAATCTTATTCTACATTCCTGTGGCACCAGAATAGCTTCTCAGAGAGATTCCTTTGTACTCAGATTGTCCCAATTTATGCTTCTCTTGAAGTGATAATATTTGCTGATGAAAGTTGAGGGGTGGGCTCAAGGTGATCCTGCCAACCCAAAATAAAGGAAAATGGTGTGAACATGGGGGAATTTTAAAAGCCATTTTGGTGAAATAGAAAATATAATTGAAAGCCAAGGATATATTTAGACCGAAAAGATCCTATCCCAGTGCCTAGTTTCCATGGTGTTGAAATGTAAGCTAAAATCCTTATTATATAAAGAGAGGCATTTCCTTTCTCATTTTGAATATGCTTGAGTGGCAATGGAGGGAGATTTTGTCATCAGACAGAACAGAAGAATATTACCATTTATGCAGGGTTTTGTAGTGGAATGATACCATTTTACAGACCCAAAATTGAATGTTAGAGACATAAACCGATGTATAAATTCTATAGACTGTAGAAAGGGATTTGATAACCAGCTATTGTGTTGGACCAAAATAGACATGTCCACAAATCTACGGGGCTGGACTTCAGCCTTTTAGGACAATGCAAGTCAGACCCAAAGGCAGAATGTTCTTCCTCCCATCATTATAAAGTACCCAGCTGCATATAGCCCTAGCTGAGCAATATTCAGGCCAAGTAGAACACACATCCTGAACTCCAGGCCCTTACAGTCAAAGACAACTCTAACACAACTAAACCAAGTGGCGTTAAAACAATTAGATACACAAAAACCAAAGAAATTAACACATATGCCCCCACTAATTCCATTTACACACAGAGTAAGTATATTTCTTAAGGAAGTGGTGGAAAATGAAGAAAAGTCATGGATTTATTTATACCGAAAACATGAAGCCTGAAAGACCCTGTGACTTGTTGCTAGTATATTCACGATGATTCCGTGACAGTCTGGGCATTCCAGAAGACCCTAACTAGGATGATTTGATGAGTAGTATAAACAGGAAACCACAGCCTAGGAGACCTCAAGGATGAGATTGAGATGATTTGACAGGTTACTGGATAAATTTGCTGTAGAGGCCTGAGGGTATGAAGCTATGGGGAAGCAAGGGAGAGAGAAAAAAGCAGAGCAGACCATACATGGAAAGGACTAGCCTCCAATGTGAAGAGATTAGTCCTGACCTAGAGAGAACATCTACCAGACTCCTAGTTTGCCAGGAGATGCATTTGACGATTTAAGGATATTTCTTACTTTGGTAGGCTTCATCCACACCAAGGTTATAGGACTTTGGAGGTAAGAACAATAATTTCTCATTTCACTTGCATTCATACATACTGGAGGAAAATGGAAAATAAGAAATTTTGCCACCTGGCTAGACCTCCTGAGAACCTAGGAAAATTAAACCACCAGGCTCAGGGAGTTACAAGGTTTGAACTGGAAGGCTACTCCAAATCTAAGGAAGCTCTAACAGTCAAATTATTTTTTTCTTTTTTTTTTAAGTTTTTATTTAAATTCCAGTTAGTTAACATACAGTGTAATATTAGTTTCAATTTAGTGATTCAACACTTACATACAACACCCAGCACTCATCACAGGAGTCCCTTAACCTGCCGTTTAGTTACAGAATTGTAATCAAATATATCTCTAAAGAAGTTTTTACTTTCTCCAATAATGTTTGCAAAATACCCACCACAAAGGCACATGGCATCCCTGAAATGGCCAATATTCATGTTTACATGCTCTGTAAATGTGTGTTTGGCTCATGGGGCTCTCCATGATTTCCCCAGTGTGTGCCCTGCCATACTGTTGCAGTGGAGGGTATCACATGTCTCCCTCCCCAACTCCCATCCCTACCCCCATCACCCTGTGGCTATAGAGTCCATGGTACTTCCTCCACACAGCCTGTAATTCCACCACTAACAACCCAAGGGCCCTGTTAAGTCTCATAGTCTATTAAGTACATTATCTAAGCTATTATAATACACTATTATAAATATGAAAACTAGATTTTCATGAAAACATTTCAATGGTTGAATTATCTTCTTTCCCCTCAGTTTACTGCTAGTGAAAGAATATGTTTCCATTAAAAGCTATCTGGATATCTTAAGGGTACTCTACTTTAAGCAAAGGAAAAATGAGTTCAGAAACTAGTAAACAGGACAAAAATGAATTTTTTATATAAATTCAGAGATAAAACTAGTGTATGATACTTAAGATTCTAGATGGTAAACTCTATTTTTTTCCAGCCCCAAATCTATTTTTTTCTAGGACCAAATTTTACAAAGAGAAGGCTTGACTGTGCATTTTTTCTTCATTGGGGCCTAGTTATTTCATAGCATTCTGTGTACTGGTGTATACCTAGCAAGTGTCGATTAGCATAACATAAGGATAAACAACAGTTTTGTTATTCTTGCTGTGGAAACCACAGTCTATAGAAGTAGAAACAAAAGGCGGCACCTGGGTGGCTCAGTTGGTTAAGCATCCGCCTTCAGCTCAGGTCATGATCCCAGGGTCCTGGGATGGAGCCCCCTATCCCTAGCTCTGCTCGGTGAGGAGCCAGCCTGCTTCTCCCTCTCCCTCTGCCTGCCGCTCTGCCTACTTGTGTGCATGCTCACGCTCTCTCTCTCTCTTTCTGTCAAATAAATAAACTCTTCTAAAAAAAAAAGAAATACAAATGAAAGTATTTGACTCCATATTAAATTTTAAAAGAGCATGATAATTGTTTCTGTACAGGAGGGTTAGATGTGAATAATTTGGTATCAGTCCACATTCCATTTAGATAATTCACTCACAGTTTTTGTCTTGACCTTCTCACTTGACTTAATAATATACTAACTTTCAATTTCAAGAAAAACAGATTAACATGAAGATTAGCCTAATACTGGGGTAATGTTCAATGTAAATTAAAATATAAAATTATAAAATATAGTACTACCCACTGAATAGTTTATTTTCTTTTTGAGTTTTGCCATTCTTGATTTCCTAGTTAATTAACTGGTTGCCACTATAAAGAAAATTTTCCTGTCTTCTTAATTAAATTGAATATTGAAAAACCTTTTGAATTAGAGCTGTGGCTCTCAAACTTGACTGAGCAGCAGAATAAGCTGGCAGATTAATTAAAACATAGATTGCTGGGCTCTGCCACTCAGTATTTCTGATTGAAGAGGTCTAGGGTAGGACCAGAGAATTTGTATTTCTAACAAGTTCTCAGTTGATGTTGATGCTGCTGGTCCAGGAATGACACTTTGGGAAAGCCACTGGATTAGAGGACATTATTGTTCACTATTAGCTTTAACAGATAGAAGAAATTCCACCTCTCAGAACTACCAGGATCTATGTTTTACAGTGACTATTTCAATAACATTGTTATTGGCATCTTCAGCAACAGGTTGGTAGACCAGATCTAAGCAAATGGTGACTCTGCTGAGGGGTTAGGGGGTGGGGATTGGTAATTCCAGCAGACTAAAGAAAAGAATCTAAGAGATGCCACCAGCTTTGCTTTTCTTTTTCAACATTCCTCTGGCTATTTGGGGTTTTTTTCTGGTTCCATACAAATTTTAGGGTTATTTGTTCCATTTCTTTGAAAAAAGTTGATGGTATTTTGGTAAGGATTGCATTAAATGTGTAGATTGCTCTGGGTAGCATAGACATTTTCACAATATTTGTTCTTCCAATCCATGACATTGGGGAGGGTATGGGCTATGGTGAGCACTGTGAATTGTGTAAGACTGATGAATCACAGACGTGTACCCCTGAAACAAATAATACATTATGTTAATAAAAAAAAAAAGTTATGGTATAGCCATAAAAAAAAAAAAAGAATCTAAGAGAAACTAACAGGATCAAGTCAATGCTATAACTTAAACTGTTAGAGGATCTCACAGCCAGAGATAAGATTTGAACTATACCTAACTCTTAATACCTGAAATACCTGACTCTGTCAAGATACAGATTTGATGTGGGTTCAGGGAGCTATGAGACAGTGGGGAATGGAAATCAAGTTAGGGAGACAGTTCCTAGAGAACAAGGTGGAAATAGTGCAAATACTAATCCCAGGCCAGATTGTTCCAAGAATTTCACCAGAATGAATAAAGGTAGCTTCTCCATGCATTGTAAGTGGTTAGGATGTGATGTTAGATGGAGATGGGAAATTCTGAATTACAAAAGTGCCTAGACTATATTGCCCGGGGAACTTTTCAAAAATACCACTGTCCAGGCCCCATCCAGACCTTAAATAGAATCCCTAGGGGTGAAGCCTGAATATTAATATTTTTTTAAATCTCCCAAGTACAGAAGCTTTTGTTTCCCTAGCCTTTGGAGAAGATATCTGCAAATGACACTACAGATAAAGGGCTGGTATCCAAGATCTATAAAGAACTTCTCAAACTCAGCACCCAAAAAACAAATGATCAAGTCAAAAAATGGGCAGAAGAGATGAACAGACACTTCTCCAAAGAAGAATTTGTATAAATTTGTATAAATGGCTAACAGACACATGAAAAAAATGTTCATCATCATTAGCCATCAGGGAAATTCAAACCAAAACCACACTGAGATACCACCTTATACCAGTTAGAATGGCAAAAATTGACAAGGCAAGAAACAACAAATGTTGGAGAGGGTGTGGAGAAAGGGGAACCCTCTTACACTATTGGTGGGAATGCAAGTTGGTACAGCCACTTTGGAAAACAGTGTGGAGGTGCCTCAAAAAATTAAAAATAGAGCTACCTTATGACTCAGCGGTTGCACTCCTGGGTATTTACCCCAAAGACACAGATGTAGTGAAAAGAATGGCCATATGCACCCTGATGTTCATAGCAGCAATGTCCGCAATAGCTAAACTGTGGAAAAAGCCAAGATGCCCTTCAACAGATGAATGGATAAAGATGTGGTCCGTATATACAATGGAATATTACTCAGCCATCAGAAAGGATGAATACCCAACTTTTACATCAACATGGATGGGACTGGAGGAGATTATGCTAAGTGAAATAAGTCAAGCAGAGAAAGTCAATTATCATATGGTTTCACTTATTTGTGGAACACAAGGAATAGCATGGAGGACATTAGGAGAAGGAAGGGAAAAATGAAGGGGGAAAATCGGAAGGAGAGATGAACCATGAGAAACTATGGACTCTGAGAAATAAACTGAGGATTTTAGAGGGGAGGAGGTGGCGGGATGGGTTAGCCTGGTGATGGGTATTAAGGAGGGCACGTACTGCATGGAGCACTGGGTGTTACACGCTAACAATGAATCATGGATCACTACATCAAAAACTAATGATGTATTGTATGGTGACTAACATAACATAATAAAATAAAATTTAAAAAATAAAAATAAATAAAAATTTTAAAAAAATAAATCTCCCAAGTGATTCTAATTGATAGAAGATTGGGATAGAATAACACTGGAAAGAATAACAATATGGCATGCATAAGATAGTATGAGGGACCAAAGCAGAAAAATAGAAGCAAAAGAAAGATGGAAACAACCCAAATATATCAATAATTTAAAAATAAAAACATCATAGACCAAACTTACCAATTTAAGAACAAAACACAGACATTGACACATCGGACAAAAACACAAAAATCCAGATGTAGGCTGTTTACAAGAGACACACTAAAAACAAAGTAGAAACCTATTATCCCTGGAAAACAGAAACCTGGAGTTGCTATATCTTTAACCAAAATAGAATTTGACAAGCATAATTAGAGATCAGAGGTTGCTAAGTAATGATAAAATGCTCAAGTATCCAGGATAATATAATGATTTAAAACTTATATGCACCTGGGCACCTGGGTGGCTCAGTCGGTTAGGCATCTGCCTTTGGCTCAGGTCATGATCCCAGGGTCCTGGGATTGAGTCCCACATCAGGCTCCTGTTCAGTGTGGAGCCTACTTCTCCCTCTCCTCCCTGCTCCTACTCTCTCTTGCTATCTCTGTCTCTATCTCTCTCTCAAATAAAGAAATAAAAATCTTTAAAAAAAAAAAACTTATATGCACCTAATAAAATAGTCTCAAAATATATAGAACAAATATTAATAGAACTGCAAGGAGAAATTAGCACACCCATGGCATATTCAGAAGTACAACTGACCCTTGAACAACACAAGTTTGAACTAAACAGGTCCATATATATGCAGATTTTTATAGTGCAATCCTATGAATGTATTTTCCTTATGGCTTTCTTTTTTTTTTTTAATAACATTTTCTTTTCTCTCCTTTCTTCTCTCCTTTTCTTTCTTTATTGTAAGAATACAGCATATAATACATATATAAAATATGTGTTAATCAACTGTTTATGCTACTGGTAAGGCTTTCAGACAACAGTAGGCTATTAGTAGTTAAATTTGGGGGTAAGTCAAGTTATACATGGATTTTTGACTGTGCAGGGTACCCTTAACCCTCACATTGTTCAAGGGTCAACTGTAATTGCCAAGTCAAGAGATTCTGGTTTTAAAAACTGCCCTATACAAATGGTCAATACAATTAATTACTCTGGAGAGGACAAACACACTGGCTCATTATCATATAGTGGCATAGTATGTCAGAAAAGTGGTACACATTTTTCCAATATGGATACAGAATGCCAAACATATCCAAAATTGGAATGAAAATTTAAAATGTAAATAACCCACATCTTGTATAGAAGACCTTGTATGAAAGGTAATTTTCAACAGCAGTTTAGATTACTAACCTGGAATGCTGCCATACCATACTAACTGTACTCCCCATGTCTCTCACTCTCAATCTGACAATCATTCAGGGCTTCAGATACCAAGCACCCTGTTTTCTTTCATAACACTTTTAATCATTGTACTTATAATTCATAGTATTCATAACACTTTATAATTGTATGTTGATTTCTGTGCTCCTTACTTTACAGTCTCTTTCTCCCATAAACTATAAGCTCCATGAAGACCAGGGCCAAGTCTAGTTTTTTTTCAATGCCACATGCCTAGCACTTAACAGAGTGTCTGGCACATGGAAGGCATCCAATAAATGTTTCTTAATGGATACATTCATAGCATTCAGAGCAAGTGAGAGACAAAGAAGTTCGCCCCTGCTAGCTAACTAAAAGTTTACACTGCACCAGAAAACAATCATCAATTCAAACAAGTTTTGTTTCAAAATCATGAAGCAAAATGACTGTACCATCAATTCAGTAATAGACAAAGGAAAAAAAATTTCCTTTTTTTTTTTAATTCTCTGCCAGATCAAAATACACTTTGAAACACATTAGAATGAAAACACTGAGACATCTTCAAATGGCACAGCGGGCGAAAGCTCTGGAGAGGAAAGAGATCATGTATTTTAGCAAAGCTATCATCCATTCTTTGACTCAAACAGTCCTTCAAAAGGAACAGGTCTTAGTGAGTAGGCAAATCTATTTATAAGCTTTGTTGTGGTAACCAATCATAGCAACAACATCACTGATGCAGTAAGGCCATCCTACATGCTATAAGATACTACTGGGAACATTTAAAATTTTTCTTCCTTCTTCTGGAGAAAGCATTTATTTTTTATTTAAAAAAAAAAGTACAGAGGATGAAAAGAAAGAAAAAGAAAGTCAAGACAGCCTTGCACAAGATGGAGTCAACTGAGTTACGTGAAGACAGAGTAAACTGAAGTTTGCATCAGTTCACTTGGGAATCTTTGGAAAGGATGGACCAGTTTCATCATTCTTTACTTGGTTGGGAAAAGTGTTCCTAACTGGATACATTATATGGAAAAAGATCGTTATGGGGCGCTTGGGTGGCTAATTTAGTTGGGCCCCTGACTCTTAATCTCGGCTCAGGTCTTGATCTCGGGGTTGTGGGTTCAAGCCCCACATTAGTCTGCATGCTGGACATGGAGCCTATTTAAAAAAATTAAAATTAAAAATAAATAAATAAATACAAAAGAAGAAGATAGTTATTCCTCTATTCACAAATGAAAAGGGATCACATTGATATATGTTCCTTAAATAATGATTAAGTAATGATTGCGTATAAGAAGGGCTAAACAGTAAGATGAGCATATAAGGGAGATAAAATCTCAAGTATTTTTCTTCAATTTCTCTGCTGGGAGCTATTTATAAAAGTAACGTTTCACTGTGGAAAATATAAAATAGCACCCTGGATATCTCTATAATGTTCTTATAATTCTGGTTAATATACTATAATGAGATACAAAATGTCAAAAACAGCAATCGCATTTGTTGACTATATGAATTTCTTGAAATAAATTCTACCCTCATTTTCACTTCCATTTATATATGTTTATTTGTTCAGTGTTAGGGTAGCCGGTGATGTGAGGTGGCAAAGAATTGATGAGGGGAGCAAAAAGCAGGACAGAGTTTATTCACTCGTCAAGGGAGGAGAGGGGCCAGACATCTAGAGAAATGTCAGTCCCGAGTTTCTGTCAGGCTGGGCATTTTAAGGAGTTTTAAAGGATGTGAGAGTCAAAAACTAATGATGTACTATATGGTAGCTAATTGAACATAATAAAAAAAAAGAAAAAGAAAATTCCAGAAAGAGAAAAATAAAATAAAATAAAGGATGCAAGAGGGTTGCAGCTGCACCCATGGCAGATGGTATGTGGGGGGGGTCAGCTCTTGGCCAGGTAAAGCAGGAGGTGTCAGGTTTTTCAAGGCTCTGCCCCGGGCTCATCTGGGATGTGAGTTGTAGTCAGGTGAGAGAAGAATATGTTTTGTAGTTGGAGTCTACTTTCCAAGAATGGAGGGCAACACGACCTAGAAAAACAAAGAGTTAGGGCCAAATGCAGATACCTATGAGTTTTGTCTGTAAATGAGCCTGGGTGGGGGGCTGTGAATAGATTCTTTTCATTCAGTTTGTGTTCAAAACTGAACTTGTCAACTACCCTCCAAAACCAGCTTTGTGAAATTTCTATGTTGGGGTTTATTCTTGAAATGTAGAAACACAAGGACCATTTTTTATTTGTCCTAGTTGTGTGTGTGTGCATGTGTGTGCATGTGCATATGTGTGTGTGTGTGTAATGAATCCTGTTACTGATGCTTGAAAATGCTTCTTTATCTAAAATATATCTATACAATTTACTCAGTAATTCCTTTCTGCTAGAGGAAAATCAGAAATAAAGGCAACAATATGGACAAGGATATTTATAGCAGCATTATACACAATAGCAAAAATTAATATGAAAACCTCTGGCCTGTATATATCCATCAATAGCAAATGAATAAGTAGATCAATATATCTATGAAAGGAAGGGCTTTTGTTTTTGCAAAGAATATTTAATATGTGAAAATGCTTAAGTATATTGATTGATATATTAAAAAAGACTGAAAAGATATAAAATGTAACTTTTACATTTCTACATTTTACAAATACTCTATGATATGTATATTTTTTAATAAAGGGGGAAAGCAAGTTATTAGGAAGGAAGGAAATGAGAAAGACAGGGAAGGCGAGAAGAGGAAATAAGGGAGGGAGAATATCTTGGATTGATTTCCTCCTCTCTATTCTCACTTGGATCACTGAAGTTCAGCAGCTAATCATGGCACCTCTGCATTGATGCTTGGCTCCAGCATCTCTTCCTCCCATCCCACCACCTACTGCTGCCAGATTGCTCTTCCTCTGATCAAGAACCCACTGAGTCCAAATTTCTCTGCCAAGAGAAGAATGAAATTCATGCTCTCATATTCTGCCAGTGAAAATATATATTGGCACAAGCTTTCGGTAATTTAACAAAATATATCAATAACAATAAAATATTCATATATGTTTTACCAAAGTATGTCCCTTGTAGTAATTCCTCCTATGGAGAAAAAAATATCAGAGTATTTTTTATTTTTTTTTTAAGATTTTATTCATTTATTTGATTGACAGAGAGAGAGAGAGACAGCGTGAGAGGGAACACAAGCAGGGGGAGTGGGAGAGGGAGAAGCAGGCTTCCGGCTGAGCAGGGAGCCCAATGCAGGGCTCGATCCCAGGACCCTGGGATCATGACCTGAGCCGAAGGCAGTCACTTTAACCAACTGAGTCACCCAGGCACCCCTATCAGAGTATTTTTTAAAGATGTATTTATTTTTAGAAAGAGAGAGAGAGCAGGGAGAGGGGCAGAGGGAAAGAATCTTTCAAGCAGACTCCTCGCTAAGCAGGGAGCCGCCGCAGGACTCCATCCCATGACCTATGAGATCATGACCTGAGCCGAAACCAAGAGTCGGACACTCAACCGACCAAGCCACCCGGATGCCCCAGAGTATTTTTTTAAGTCATCTCATGGTACTATATGTATTAGAAGAGAACAGAATACCACAACCTACAAGTCTAACCAAATAGACTGATTAACTTACAAGATCACAAAATGTGGTATTATTTGGCCATCAGAAATCATGCTTCAAAAAGAAAACATGTAATGGCATGCAAAAATGCAGATAATGTAATGTTAAAAGAGAGTTACAAAAGTATATATGTAGCATTATATGTTTTAATTATAAAAGGAAATTTTGCATAGGGAAAAAATTAGAAGGGAGTATCGCAAGGTAGTTATCTCTGGGAGGTAGAATCATAAGGGATATTGTTACTTTCTCTCCTCTGTATATGTCTATTTTTCTCTTTGAAGAAGTATATCTACCTAGACAACCTTGCCTTTTATGACCTACACCTTCAGTCAGATGATCTCCTCATTGTCCCTCCAAAATACCATGATCTTTCCTTCCTCCACACCTTTGCTGATGCTGATCCTCCTACTTAGAATTCTCATCTCCTTTTCCTCCAAGAGCAAGTCTCAATCTCTCCATCTCTATAAAAGCTTCCCTGACTGTGTTGATCTTTAGCCATCACATCTTTCTGTGGTCAGTCCTCAGTTAGTGGCATTCTATGCCACTTATCAAGGGCATGAATTTTCTCCTTTAATCCTCAAACCTCCCTGGGAGACTTACATTATTATATCCACTTCGTTGATGAGGATACTGTGTAATCCAGAACGATTATGTAACATGTACAAGAGCACTGTTTCATTACCCTTTAATTATTTCCTGTCTCTACATGCTTTGTCTCTTCACCAAGATTATAAACACTCTGTGTTCAAGGATCTCATTTTATGCAATAGTACCTTACTTATCTGGTATCCAGGAATTAGTTTTTGCCATAATTGCACTTTCCAAACAACTGTTTGCTTTAATTATCAAACATTATTTTGTGTTAACCATGTTCAGTTATTTTAACAATTCCCTGCCTTTTAAATTGAGTCTTATGAGCATAATTAACTTTTTCTCTGATATGTATTGTCAGTCTGAATATCAGGTATGATACAGGGCTGTATCATAGTCATATTCTCAGAGAATATTGGGGAATAGAAGAATCTGCCTTTAAGCCAAATGTCAGCCATAGAATCTTAGTGTGTCTTACATTAAGTATTACCAGTGAGACTCATGTATCTAATTTCTTTTCTCTCCTACTCCATATTAAAATGGACAGGTGAGCTCACTTTAACAAGTACGACTATCATGTCTATGTATTTCTAGCTGTATCTGTCTGCTGATGACAGGAACTGGTACTGAAACACTACCGCTGAGCTAACTGTAGTCAAAACTGTAATGAAAAATGAGTAATTTAAAGAATGGGTCAGATAACAAAAATATGTTCTATTTCAAGAATCCTTACATAGTATTTACACTGAAAATTTCTAGTTAAAATTTCTAGTTAAACTAAATTTCTAGTCCCTTCAGGTAGGGATAGATAGATAGATAGATAGATAGATAGATAGACAGATAGATAGATAATGCATTGTATTTTATATCCACTCAGACACATACACTGCAAAGTTTACTGCTACTAAAAGTCTATTCACATTCATTTGTTGTAAGATAAGACTCTGAGTTCTCCAAACTTTCTTATGACAATAATTACATAAGGCCCTTCAGAAATTTTTTATTTAATACTTTGAAATATTCAGATTCTAGATCTTTCCCCCAAGAAATCATGATTCTGTTGATCTGGGTTGGGGCCTGAGAATCTACTCTTTTTTTAAAAAGCATTCTGGATAATTTCAAGGTCTCTCTCAAGAATTGGTGTTTGCTGGTAATCTGGTGTGTGGGTCCTTGCATATCAACAAATGTCTTTTTTTTTTTTTCCTTCATAAAGGAGAATATCTTGGCTGGGTATAGGACACTTTCCCTTCATTAGACAACTGGAGAGAGCTTATAAGGGCCTATTCTAGGTGGTAAGAATGACATACAAATCCTCTCTCACCACAGAGCTCATATTCTAGTGGGAGAAAAGATACAATAAACAGACACATAGTAAAGCAGATAGTGATGAGTGCTATGTAGGAAATAAGGCAGAGTAAGGAAGACAAAGAATGATGGGGGGTTCTATTTTATTAAAATACGAGAATTAGAGAAGAGTTCCTCGATAAGACGATAATAGAACAAAGACCTGGAGGAAGGGAAGGAGACATATAAGAGTCCAGTGAAGTGAATCCCAGGCCAACTGCAAGGAGGCCATTGTGACTGGGGAGGTGTGGGCATGGGGCAAGGGGTCATAGATGAAGTGAGAGAAGAAAGGAGAGGGTTTCAGAAACAGGAACCATAAGGAGTCTGAGCACAAAGGTGATGCAATCTGACCAATCTTTTAAAAAGGATCCTTCTGGCCATTGTGTGGAGAACAGACTCTATGGTAGGCTGTTGGCAATAATCCGGGTGAGAGACCTGGGTGGCTTAAACCAGCTGTTTGGAACAAAGCTTCACAGGTTTGTTTCTTTTTTTTCTCATATGAATTAGATTACAATAATTTTATCTCTGTCTTCTGTAAATGCTATATTCCACTGTCTTTTAGCTTTCATGTTTCAAAGGGAAAGAACAAGGCCAGTGGGAGTGTGTTTACTTTTCTATATAACTTGTTCTGTTTGGAAGTTCTTAGGACTTTCCTGTTTATCCTTGAACTAAGATTTCCAATAAAGCAGACAAGAGACATATTAAGTGGTGTACCAAAGGAGAGAGTTGGGTTGTCAAATCAAGGTCAGAACAACACAAAGTTGGGAACAAGGAAACTATTGGAAGCCCTGGGCCCTAGCACATAGGCAAATGGGTTAAGGGCAGAAAGTCAGCTTTCAAAGAAAGCCCTGGGGGCCTTCCTTACCTGGCTACAGGGTAACGGCCCTTCCCCCACTGGCCTCAAACCAATGAACCTTAGATTCCAGTGGCCAAGCTGAGCTGACTTCTATTCTCACGCTTTTACTATCGCTTTCCTTTGCCACAAGAAAAAACATGGTCAGAATTAAATTTGGAAATATTTCGTTGGCCACATATGTTGCCAACATTTAATTTCTGTATGTCTTCTTTCATCTCTATTCATAAGCATCTGTTCTAGATACTTACTTAGTACATAGATAGATCTAAGTATCTATTCACACATATCTGTGGCCTTAAAAGAACTGGGATATTTATTCAAATGTATAAGTAGAAATTCTGCTTTATTTAGATGCATTTCTTGATTTTTTTTAATTTCATATTTGGCTAAAAGCTGAGTTCATATCTATAAAAAGCTAGTCTCATTTTGGATGTAGGCAGGGAAGAGCCTTGAAGAAAGTATTTATGCCTTGGGCTATTTGGTGGGAGGAGTGGAGCGGATGAGCAGGGAAGCCTGATTGAATACAGGGTGAGACGAGTTCCTCCATCTACTGTGCACGGTGAGGTAGAGTATTGGTTTTAGGAACGATGTCAAGAAATGAGCAGGCACCTAATTGAAGATCACGGCAGGAAAACAAATAATAACAGTTGATAATGATTCACAGAAAAATAAAAGTGCAATAAAGACAAACAACTTCTGAATTTATTCTGTGTGTCCTTCCCTCTTCTGTTTCCTCGGCTATTGAGATTTGTCTTGCTCCCACTCCTTCCCTGTCACCCACAATCACCACAATTTCTCTCTCATTCATTCTATGAACATCTTCATCTGCTATTTCTGTGTTTTCAGTTGAAGAAACACTTCAGTGCTTGTAACGTGCAGCCTAGAAGATGCGTGTGCAATTGTGGATGAAGCTAACTGAACAAGAGACACCAGGAGGGACACGAAGACCTAGAAATCTAAGTGGGCAGGATGCCCAGGCAGTGGACAGAAGACGAAGATGAACAAACTCCAAAGAGCCACCTGGAGAACAGATGGGAACCAGAGACCAGAATGCTTTTCTCAAATCAAACGGAAAACAGGAAGGCCGTCCAAAGATTTGGGGGGCAGGGAGAGTAAACAATGCAGAGGGAATCATGACCAATGAGCCCCTTTCCTAGAGGATGTATCTAAAGCAAGTTCCGGCACAAACGTGGGAGGGGGGTTCCCATTAAATGGTTATATTATGCTCAACCAGTTCCAGTGGGAAATCTCAAAGGAAGCCACGATTTTCAACCTCAAAATAACCCTTTTCCTTCAATGGGTGTACTTGTTTTTAAGAAGCCAAGTACAATAAAATATTCACTGTGAAGAGTTTTTCATGGTAAAAGGGTATCCCAGGGGATATCTTCTGGTGCTGCATTGTCACTTTTTGTGGAACTTTCCCTGACTTCATTCTTCATTAGGTTGGAATTGGGATAAAAGAGCAGAATGGGTCATAAGGTCCTGTTCCAAGTAATTAGAGAGTTTCTTCTTTTATCTAAATGTGCCTTGTTAAAGTATATCAGTGTCAGCCAGGTTAATTGGAACTTTAATACATAATTGATGTTAATTTATGGCCCTTTTTGTTCCAGGATGCTACTGCAGACCTTAAAGTCAGGATACAGTTTTCTTGTTATTAATTATATACAGAAAGCCAATATCCCTTTTGAGAAGAGACCCATGTCATCTGTAGCTTATTAAAGATACAGTGTGCCAGCCATAGGTCACCTTTACTGCAGAAGTCCTCCCTGAATTCCATATTACTCCATAGTAACATCATGCACTAATCACAGAAAGTGAAAATGAAAGTTTTAAGCTAAGGCTCATGCGTACTATATGTTAAGCAATCTAACATACAATGTTAAAATATATTCTACTTCCACGGAGTCACTGTATTCCATAGGGCCATGGAATCCTAGTTTCATTTTGGAAATCAGTGCACCATCTTGGAAGCAGAAATGTCTCCAAAAATATAAAAGTGCTAATATTACCATGACTGAGGCTGCCACGAATAAAGAATGCCAAATGAGGTCTATGAAATTTTTATTTTTCTTGCAGTTTCCATTTCAATTCTAATTCTTTGTAATCAGTTTTTTCAAGAAAGAGGAGGAAAAATAGTGTGTCTCAAGTGTAATAAAAAGCTCTGTGTTCTACGTGTCTTCCTCTATGAAAACTAATGCTAACTTAAGAATTTGGTAGACAAAAGTACAGGATTATGCAAGAACTATAAACTACATAAGCCCATATGTTGTCCAAAAGGCCTTGACCGAAATCTCAAGGCAGAAATTGAGGGAAGGATTAAGTCCAATGTATGGACTTACTTGATGAATAGAGTCCTAAATTTGCTTATGGTTAAAGATGCTGTATTTGCCAGCTTTGCCCAGTGACTATAACATTTTGAAAGAGCAAAGACTGGATGGCTTTATATAAATCTAATGTACTGGATTTTTTTTCGGATATGTCAACATGTTTTGTTCAACTTATTACCATCATGTGAGCAGATGTGACATAATGTGATAAACAGCAGTGGAGTCTCACAATGGAACATTACACAACATGATGTGTCAAGTTTCTTTTGAACTTTTCTTGGGATCCAGTATCAGCCAAAAGGAGGTCATTTTAATTATCAGATGATTAATTAATTAGATAGTTAATTGTCAGAGGTAGATGAATCCAAAGACAATGTGCTTCCGTACATACATGTTTGTACAGAGGGAAACGTGACATTTTAAAATGTACCTACCAAATGAAAAGAAACTAAAGTTCAAGGATTTCAATTATCTTTTATTCAAGTAACATTCATAAATAGCTACTATATGTTATATTGTGTGAAGCACGTTCAAAAATAGAGAATCTTTCCTGCCCTCAAAGAGTTGATATTTGAGTTACAAACACAAAGCCTTCCTAGAAATAATCTGTACATTTAGAAAGCGCTTAATTTGAAGTTAACAATGAAGGAACAAGTTCTAAGGCAATGAATAAAAAAATATGAACTATACTACACTGTAGTACTTTGCTACTGTTTGCGTCTTAGGGGAAGCTACCATATTTCAGAACAAGGGTGATTGGCATAGCAAAAGTTTTTTTTAACATAGTAATGAAAACGCCCATATTAAACACACTTAGGCATAACCCAAAAACAAAAACAAAAATAAGATCCTATGTAAAACTTTAATAAATCAGTGTTTTAAAGTTATTTCCTGCTTTTTCTTTTTCTGATAAAGACAGAGAGATTCAGGACATGACAAATACTCAGTTTCACATTTTTTATCTAACGAAGAATATTTTACCTGTAGGACCAGAAGACCTGGTCCTTGCTTCCAGAATACCTGGGGTATCATAACCCTAATGTAAGAGGCTGCCAATATTATGAGTACCTTTATACATATTTAAAAGGTTTTTTTAGGCAATTGATGGCAATTAATGCATTATGCAGAATCATTGTCAAATACATTTCTTAAGCATTTATTTGTATGAGATTCTGTCCTAGGCATTATACGAAACAAAACAAGCATGTAGTTAGTTAATGATCTGCAATCTAAGATGTAAAGTACTTCTCATTATTCTAAATTAATAAAGAGGTTTTTGTTTGATTTTCCCCCCATTTGTAATTACCTCCATTGACCTTTGTAGGCCTTGGTCCCTTCGTCTGCAAAATGAGGATATACTTCCCACTCACAGAGCCCAGTGAGTGCCAAAAACTTCTCTAAATCGTGTGTGCTGTTTTTTAACCATACTTTGTTAAAAATAAAAGATTACCAGAATGTTAGGACCAATTTTTAGAGAGGAAAAGAGCTCTGGTATACTCCAGTGTGTGAGCCAAAATAGTAAGAGCTCTCAGGCCTTCATTTCCATATAGCTGAAGCCATCATAATTTATTGCCTTTTTAGGGTGCTTTTCAAAGCAGTATTATGTTTGATCCCTCCTCCCTTTCCCTCACACCTACTCCTAATCCATCAGCAAGTTCTGAATGCCCTTCCTCGAAAACATGTGATATTTATGCGTTCTCTCCATATCTAGTACCACCTCCCTATCCAGGTGCTCAGCATCTCTTGCTGAGAATGACTGTCATGTTCTCTTCAGGTCGACATTGCTCCATCCAACCCATCCCCCACACTGCCACAAAAATGATATGCATTAAATACACCACAATGAGTCTATCCAAGACCCTTCATTCTTAGTTGATAAACCTACTTCTTATTTCACTGAGAAAATAGAAGCAAATTAAAGAGAACTTCTGCGAAGTTCTGTCACCACATCTAGCCACATACCTGTGTCCACACTCACCCATTCTGGCTTTTTTCTTGTTATTCCAGATGAAGTGTTTCTATGCCTTATCTAAAAGCAACCCTCTGACTTGTCTTCTAGATCCCATTCCTTCTTACCTATTTGATGACATTGCTCCAATGATCCTCTCCTCTTCAACATCACCAGTTTTTCCTTCTCTACTGGGTCATCCGCATCAACAAATACACTATAATCTATTATACAATAAAAAGAAAATTCTCTTTAAATCTCACGCACCCACTATTCCCTCCACTACTCCCTCCACACTGAACTTCTCCCTGAACTTCAGATTCATGTATTCAACATCCCATGTAACACCTCTACATGGATGTCTGAAAGCCATCTCAAACCGAGCTCCTAATCTTTCCCCAGACCAGTCCTTTCTGGTATCTTCCTCATCTTGGTGAATGATAACTCCATCCTTCCAGCTTCTCAGATCAAAAACCTCGATTCCTCTTTTATTCTCATCAGCAAATCCTGTTATTTCACTGCACCTACTTTTGGACTTCTTTTCATCAACTGTACTGCTGGTTTAAGCTACCATCCCCCACCTTTTAAATTATTGCAATAGCCTCCTAATCAGCCTCCCTATTCCTTCTGCCCTTGCTGCCCTTCAGTCTATTCTCAACACAGCAGCTGGAGCAATCCTTTTAAACGTGAGTTAGATGATGCCTCTCCTTTGCTCAAAACATTGCATGACTCCCTGTCTCATGCAGAGTGAAAGTCAGAATCCTTACAATGGTGTAATATTCCCTACATGATCTGAGCCCATTTATCCCTGACCTCATTGCCCTCTGTTCTTCTCTATATGCATCTCACTCCAGCTATACTGGTCTTGCTATTTCTTAAACATGCCAAGGATGCTTCTGCCTCAGGATCTTTGCACTTGCTCTTCCCTCAGCATGGAAATTTCACCCCTAGATATCCTCAAGGACCACTTTCTCACTTCTTAAGGTCTTTGCCCAAATGTACCAATGGGACTTTACCTGATGCCCTATATGAAATTGCACCTTCTCCCTACCCCACAAACCAAACACTCTGTATCTTCCTGCCCCTCTGTAGCAACTGCATCATTTAACATACTCCATTTTAGCTTTATGAGCAGGGAGATTTTTATCTGTTTTGTTTGCTGTTATACCCTCATGCCTAGAATAGTGCCTGATCTACAGTAGGCACTCAAAAAGTTTTAGGGGAATGAGAAAAAAAATTTTCAAAAGCTAATGTCCAGTGTCAGTGAGGATAAAAGGAAAAAGTTATTCTCATATTCTGCTGATTAACATACAAATGTTAACAACTTTCTGGTGACTCAGTTGGGCAGTAAGGATCCAAAACTCCAAAAACATTGCTATTATTCAATCCAGTAACTATAGTTTTATACTGAGCCAAAGGAAACTTTTGTATAAGAATGTTTATTACATTACTCACTGCAATAACAAAAATATTGGAAACAATAATAAATGTCAAACAAGAAAGATTTGGGAAGATAAACTATAGTCTAGTACACCTATATGAATTTTATTCATCTAGTCATGATAATATTTTAGAAGAATAATGTACATAGCTGTTAATAGACACTATATAATAAAATTAAATTTTGTAAGATAACAGTATATACAGAGAAAATGATTGGGAGTAGATATCTCTTTTTATCTCAGGATGAAGGAATTATGCATGATTTTTATTTCCTTTTGTTTGACTGCATTTTCTTACTTGGCTATAACAAATAGGTATCACTACTATAGTAAGAAAGTGTTGTTAATGACAATAGTTAACATCTACTGAGCATTTACACTATGCCAAATACTTCATATGCACAATCTGATTCAGTTCTCAAAGAGGCACTATGAGGTATTGTTTTAGTCAGTTTTGGTTGCGACAACAAAAATACCATAGACTGGGTGGCTTACAAATAACAGAAATTTATTTCTCACAGGTCTGGAGGCTGGAAAGTCCAAGATTAAGATGAAAGCAGATTTGGTGTCTGGTGAGAGCCTGCTTCCTGGTTAATAGACACCACCCTCTCACTAAGTTCTCACATGACCAAAAGGGACAGGGAGCTCTCTGGGGTCCTTTTTATAAAGATATGAATCCCATTTGTGACCTTTATCCTCATGACCTAATCACCTCCCAAAGACCCCACCTCCAAATACCATCACATTGGAGGTCAGGTTTCAACATATGTGTTTTGAGGGAACACAAACATTCAGTCCATAGTAGGTATGAACTATGATTATCCCCATATTGCTGCTCTGGAAATTGAGGCTTAAAGAGCTTAAGAATTTGTTCAAGGTCCCACAGGAAATGGCAAAGTCCTGACTGGGAACGCAGTTATCTCTGAGACCAAAATCTGTGCTCTTAGTTATTATAGGAGTATGATAGATAAGAAGTGAAACATTCTCCTTTCTTTTATGACCCAAAGCAGACACACCCTCACAGCCAACCAGAAAAGGGATCAGAAATTTCTAATTCTAAATTTCCATGTGACTGCTCCCCCTTCAACTCTTTTAGTAGCTACTGTAAGTCCCTAACCTCCCTCTTTCCTCACCTTCCAAAGCAGCAGCTTCTTCCACCACCCCTGGCCTTCACCTAGTGTTAGCTAGGGCCAATATCATAAGCAATTACTGTGAACATCTCAGGATCTACCCAAGCACTTCTGTGGTTAAGGCTAATGAATTAGGAGACTCCAGAATTACAACCATATAAATAGAATATGCAAAAATGAAGGTTATTTATAGTGTACCAACTAAAGATGGAGAGCTCTGTCATCACCCAGTAGAAACTTAGCAAAAGTGGGCAATTGGTTTGAGTAAGCAAACCTACTGAAGAGTGAAGAAAAGCTCACAAGATGAAATTACTAATCTGTTTTTATATAACTACAAAAGTTCTCCCACATTTCAATTACTATATTAAGTAAGCAACAATGACTAGTTTCAAAAAGGACAAAATATTCATTGTAGTGAATTCAAGTTAAGAAAACACCACTTTGAGGGAGGAACCAAGATAGTGACAAAGGAGACTCCTGAAGGTCCCTCCTCCCACAGACACCCTGAATATACAGCTATACACAGAACACTTCTCTCTGAGAGTATTCCAGAAACTAACTGACTCTTACACATCATGTGAATTTAAAAAAATAACTACATCAAAATAAGTAAGAAAGACTGAGATATACTCTTGTCATCAATCCTACCACCAGCATGGCACCATACCATCAGGAGGGAACCTTCAATTCCCAGCTTCTCCCTGAGGAGCAAAGGGATTTGACTGCACATCTAGCAGCCTATCTTTGAAGGATCCCACCTGAAGCATGGGCCGTCAAAATGCCTAGCTCTGAAAGCCAACAGGGCTTGGCTCTGCAAGACCTCCAACACTATAGCAAACAAAGAAATAGTTCTTAACAAGATCACGACACTCACCACATGTACACCACCTCCCCCAAACAGAGACCTCCAACCCAGGCCTCAGTGCAGAGGGAGCAAGCAAAAATGCTTTTTTCCAGTTTTTTCTGGAAGATATCCCTTGCCTTAAATACATTTCTTTCCAGCTACTGTTTGAGGGACTGGCTTCTAATCAGACTGCTTCTAGGTATTGACTGCAATCCTCTCCTTTGGGACACTGATGGATCTTGGTACACCCTCAAATATTGGTTGCTGCAAAGAACAAAAATGGTGGCTGGACAATCACAAAAGTTTGAGAAACAACCAGGAGTTCAGGCTGTGCTAATTGACAAGACTTATCTCCTACATGACACCAGTCTGTTAAGAATGGGAGAGGTGAGGGGCGCCTGGGTGGTGCAGTCTGTTAAGTGTCAGACTCTTGGTTTCAGCTTAGGTCATGATCTCAGGGTCATGATCTCAGGGTTGTGAGATCGAGCCCCACATCAGGCTCCACACTCAGCTCAGAGTCTGCCTGAGATTCTCTCTCTCCCTCTTCCTCTGCCCTTCCCGCTGCTTGTGAGCGCTCTCTCTCTCCCTCTTTCTCAAATAAATAAATAAATCTTAAAAAAAAAAAAAAAAAGAGTGGGAGAGGTGACTGATTTATATAATGTAGAGAAACCAAGACAGAGAACCAAGGAAAATAAAGAAACATGGGAATGTGTTCCAAACAAAAGAACAAGATAAGTCTTTAGAACTGACCTTAATGCAGATGAATGGATAAAGAAGATGTGGTCCATATATACAATGGAATATTACTCAGCCATCAGAAAAGATGAATACCCAACTTTTACATCAACATGGATGGGACTGGAGGAGATTATGCTAAGTGAAATAAGTCAAGCAGAGAAAGTCAATTATCATATGGTTTCACTTATTTGTGGAACACAAGGAATAACATGGAGGACATTAGGAGAAAGAAGGGAAAAATGGGCGGGGGGAATTGGAGGGAGAGATGAACCATGAGAGACTATGGACCTGAGAAACAAACAGGGTTTTAGAGGGGAGGGGGGAGGGGGTATTGGTTAGCCCGGTGATGGGTATTAAGGAGGGCACGTACTGCATGGAGCACTGGGTGTTATACGAAAACAATGGATCGTGGATCACTACATCAAAAACTAATGATGTATTGTATGGTGACTAACATAACATAATAAAATTAAAAACTACAAAAAAAAAAAAAAAAGAACTGACCTTAATGAAATGAAGGTAAATGATTTACCCAACAGAGAATTCAAATAATGGTCATAAAGATGTTCACCAAGATCAGGAGAGCAATGCATGAACAAAGTAAGAATTTCAACAAAGAGATAGAAAATATTTTAAAGTACCAAACAGAAATCACAGAGCTGAAGAAAATAATAACTAAACTATAAAATCTAATTGAGGGGTTCAACAGCAGACTAGATCAGTTGGAAGAAAGGATCAGTGAACTCAAAAACAGGGCAATGAAATTCATCCAATCAGAGGAATAAGAAGAAAAAGAATGAAAAAGAGTGGAGATAGTATAAGGGACCTATAAGACAACATCAAGCAGACCTATAATATTCATTATAGAGGTCCCAGAAGGAGAAGTAAGAGAGAGAGACAAAGGGGCAGGTTTATTTGAAAAAATAATAGCTTAAAAAAATTCCCTAATGAGAGGAAAGAAACAGACATCCAGATTCAGAAAGCATAAAGAGTATTGAAGAAGATGAACCTAAAGAAATACACACATACTAATTATAAGGGACCCCCCATAAGTCTCTAAGCAGATTTTCAGCAGAGACTTTGCAGGCAAGTAGGGAGTGGGGTGATATATTTAAAGTGCTGAGACAAAAAAGCTACCAACCAAGAAAACCTTACCTGACAAAGTTGTCCTTCACTTCAGAATTGAAGGAGAGATAAAGAATTTTTCAGACAAATAAAAGCTGAAGGAGTTCATCAACACTAGACCATCTTTACAAGAAATATAAAAGGGAGTTCTTCAAGCTGAAATGAAAGCATGTTAATTAGTAACATGAAAATATGCAGATATATAAAACTAATTGGTAAAGGTAAATACATAGTTAAATCCAGAATACAGTCATATTATAATGGTGGTAGGTAAGTTACCTATAATTCGAGTATAAAGGTTGAAAGACAAAAGCATTAAAAATAACTATACAATAACTGGTTAATGGATACACAATATTAAAAGATATAAATTATAATACCAGAAACATAAAATGGGGGTGTGGGGGAGGGTGTAAAAATCTAGAACTT
Source organism: Phoca vitulina (assembly GCF_004348235.1). Taxonomy (NCBI): domain Eukaryota; kingdom Metazoa; phylum Chordata; class Mammalia; order Carnivora; family Phocidae; genus Phoca; species Phoca vitulina. The sequence continues at coordinate 60,324,003 of NW_022589711.1, read as the reverse complement.
TCATATGCATTTGAAGTTAGGTTGTTATTAGCTTAAAATAGACTGGTACAACTATAAAATGTTTTGTGTAAGCCTCATGGTAACCACAAAGCAAAAACCTATAGCCGAAATGCAAAATAAAGAGAAGGAATAAAAACATACTACTACAGAAATACATTAAATCACAAAGGAGGAAAGCAAGAAAGGAAAAAATGAACAAACGAATTACAAAACAACTAGGAAACAATTCACCAAATGACAATAATAAGTCTATACTTATCAATAGTTATGTTAAATGTAAATGGACTAAATTCTTTAATTAAAAGACATAGAGTGGCTAAATTGACTTTAAAAACAACAAAAAAGACCCAATTATATGCTGCCTACAAGAGACTCACCTCAGATTTAAAAACACACACAAACTGAAAGTGAACGGATAGAAAAAGATAGTCTATGCAAATGGAAATTTAAAAAAGAGAAAGGGTAGCTATACTTATATCACACAGAATAGATTTTAAGTCAAAAACTGTAACAAGAGGCAAAGAAGATCATTATATAATTATAAAGAAGTCAATTCATCAAGAGAATATAACAATTATATTTATGCACCCACATCAAAGCCCCTAAATATATAAAGCAAGTATTAACAGGTTTGAAGGGAGAAAGAGACAGCAATACAATAATAGTTGAAAATTTCAATATCCCATTTTCATCAATGGATAGATAACCTAGACAGAAAATCAATAAGGAAACATTTAACTTAAACAACGCATTAAACCAAATGGACCTAAAAGACACATACAGAATATTTCATACAACAACAATAAAATACACATTCTTCTCCAGTATACATGGAACATTCTTCAGGATAGAGCATGTGTTAAGCCACAAAATAAGTCTTAATATACTTAAGTTTGAAATCACATCAAGCATCTTTTTCAACCATGATGGTATGAAACCAGAAATCAATTACAAGAAGAAAACTGGAAAATTCACAAATCTGTGGAGATTAAACAACATACTCCTGAAAAACCATGGGTCAAAGAAGAAATAAACATGGAAATCAGAAAATATCTTGAGATAAATGAAAATGGAAACATAACATACCAAAATTTATGGAGTGCAGCAAAAAAAGTAGTTCTAAGAGTGAAGTTTATAATGGTCAGTGCCTATATTAAGGAAAAAGAATAGTCTCAAAAACAACCTAATTCTAAGTTCAAAGAACTAGGAAAACAAAAACAAAATAAGCCCAAAGTTAGTAGAAGGTAGGAAATAAAAAAGATCAGAGTAGAAATAAATTAAAAAGAGACTAAAAAGACAAGAGGAAAGATAATGAAACTAAGAACTGGTTCTTTGAAAAGATAACCAAAATTGACAAACTCTTAGCTAGGCTAAGAAAAACAGAGAAGGCTCAAATAGATAAAATCAGAAATGAAAGAGGAAACATTACAACAGACAACACAGAAATAGCAGAGATCATGAGAAATTACTATGAACAATTATATGCCAAAAAAATTAGGTAACCTAAAAAATGAATAAATTCCTAGAAATATACAACTTATGAAGACTAAATCATGAAGAAATAGAAAATCTAAACAGACAAATTACTAGTAAGGAGATTGAATAAGTAATCAAAAAGCTGCCAACACAGAAAAGTCCAAGACCAGATGGCTTCACTGGTGAATTCTACTAAACATTTAAAGAATTAATAGCAATCCTTCTCAAACTCTTCCAAAAAATAGACAATAAGGGAACATTTCCAAACTCAATTTATGAGGCCAGAATTACCCTGATACTAAAGCCAGAGAAGGACACTACAAAAAAAAGAAAATTACAGGCCAATAACCCTGGGGAACATAGTTGTAAAATATTAGCAAAATGAATTCAATAGTACATTAAAAGGATCATATACCACGAGCAAGTGGGATTTATTCTAGGGATGCAACCATGGTTCAACATCCACAAATCAATACATGTGATATACCACATTAACAAAATGAAGGATAAAAATCATATGATCATCTCAATAGATGTAGGAGAAGAATTTGATAAAATTAACATCTTTTTATGATAAAAACTTTTAATAAACTGTGTGTAGAAGAAAAGTATATCAACGAAATAAAGGCCATATATGACAAGCCCATAGTTAACATCATATCCAATGATGAAAAGCTGAAAGTTTTTCCTCTAAGAGCAGGAATAAGATAAGGATGCCCACTCTTGCCACTTTTATTGAACATAGTACTGGAAGTCCTAGCCAGAGCAATCAGATAAGAAAAAGAAATTAAAAGTATCCAAATTAGAAAGGAAAAAATAAAATTTTCTCATGTTCATAATATCATGAAGACATGATATTACATATAAAAAATTCTAAGGACTCCAACAGAAAACTGTTAGAACTAATAAACAAACTCAGCAAAGTTGCAGGATACAAACTCAATATACAAAATCAGTTACATTTCTATACACTAACAACTATCAGAAAGAGAAATAAAGAAAATAATCTCATATATAATTGCATCAAAAGGAATAAAACACCTAAGAATAAATTTAATCAAGGAGGTGAAAGACACTGAAAACTGTAAGACATTAATGAAAGAATTTGAAGACAATACAAATAAATGCAGAGATATACCTTGCTCATAGACTGGAAGAATTAATATTGTTAAAATGTCCATGCTGCCCAAAACAATCTACAGATTTGATACAATCCCTATCAAAACTCCAACGACATTTTTCACAGAAATAGAACAAATAATCCTAACATTTGTATGAAACCACAAAAGCCCACAAATAGCCAAAGCAATCTTAAGAAGAATAAAGTTGGACATATCACATTTCCTATTTTCAAATGATATTACAAAGCTATAGTAATTAAATCAGTATGGTATTGGCTTAAAAATAGGAACATAGGGGCGCCTGGGTGGCTCAGTTGTTAAGTGTCCGCCTTCAGCTCGGGTCATGATCCCAGGGTCCTGGGATCGAGCCCCGCATCGGGCTCCCTGCTCAGCCAGGAGCCTGCTTCTCCCTCTCCCGCTCCCCCTGCTTGTGTTCCCTCTCTAGCTGTCTCTCTCTCTGTGTCAAATAAATAAATAAAATCTTAAAAAAAAAAAAAAAAGGAACATAGATCAATGTAACAGAATAGAGAACCAGAAATAAATTCATGCATGTATAGCCAATTAATTTTTGATAAAAGCAACATGAATATACAATGGGGAAAAGATAGTCTCCTCAATAAATGGTGCTGAGAAAACTGGATATCTTCATAAAAAAAATGAAACTGGATCCTATCTTATACCATATACATAATATGGTATGGACTTGAATATAAGACCTGAAACCATAAAATTCCTAGAAGAAAATATAGGGAATAAGATCCTTACTTAACATCAGTTGGCAATGATTTTTTTGGATTTGACACCAAAAACAAAGCCAATAAAAGCAAAGATAAACAAGTGGGACTACCTCAGACTAAAAAGCTTCTGCACAGCAAAGGAAACCATCAACAAAATGAAAAAGCAACCTTTGGAGTGGGAGACAATATTTTCAAACTCCATACCCTACATGACTACATATCATACAATATTTTCATTACCACTACAAATTACATGTTTTTTTAATTTACAAAATACAGAAGGAACTCATACAACTCAATAGCAAAAAACCAAATAACTCAATTTAAAAATGGTCAAAAGACCTGAATAGGCATTTTTCCAAAGAAGATTCACAAATGGCCCACAGGTAGAGGACAAGGTGCTCAACACCACTAATCATCAGGGAAATGTAAGTCAAAACCACAATGAGATATCACCTCACACTTGTTAGGATATCTATTATCAAAAAGACAAGATAACACATGCTGGCGAGGATGTGCAGAAAAGGAAACCTTTGTACACTGTTGGGAATGTAAACTGGTACAGCCACTATGTAAACCAATATGGAGGTTCCTCAGGAAGCTAAAAATATAACTGTCATATGATCCAGCAATCCCATATCTGGGTATATAGCCAAAGGAAATGAAATCACTAGCTGGAAGAGACGTCTGCTCATTGCCAAGCAGCCAAGATATGGAAACAAGTTTAGTGGCCATCGACAAATGAATGGATAAAGAAAATATGATACACAAACACACACACACACATACACACACACACACGGTATATTATTCAGTCTTAAAAAAAGACGGAAATTGTGCTATTTGTGACAACACAGATGAACTTAGGGGGCATTATGCTAAGTAAAATAAGCCAGACAGAGAAAGACAAATACTGAATGATACCACTTATATGTGGAATTAAAAATAAGTTGAATTCATAGAAACAGAGAGTAGAATAGTGGTTGCCAGGGTTTGGAAAGTGGGAAATAGGGAGAGGCTGGTAAAAGGGTACGAACTTTCAGTTATAAGATGAAAAGTTCTGAGGATCTAATGTATTACATGATAACTATAGTTGATAATATTATATTGTATAATGGAAATGTGCAGAGAGTAGAATTTAAGCGGTCTCACCAAAAAAGAAAAAAAGGTAATATGAGGCGAGGTGGGAATCCTTTTTTCAATGTATACCTGTATCAAATCATCATGCTGTACACTTTAAAAATATTATAATTTTGTCAATTACACCTCAATAAAACTGAAGAAAAAATAAAAAGAAAAGACCACCTCTTCATTACGCAGTAACCTGCTTCCAAGGAGCTGAAATCATTAAAAGAATTTGATTCCACACATTCAAGGCAAATGGCAAAAATGCTGGGCCGATTCTACAACCAAAAATTCTCAGAGGGTCCTCCAAGTCATGGCAAGTGATGGAGCCCATTATGATGCTAACACTGTCAGAGCCTGTAGGAGAATAAAAAAAAAAGAGAGAGAGGAAGAGAGGAAGGAGAGGAGACAGGGCAAGTTTCTGTTCTACAGGTGCTTGTAACCAGTACCAGGGAACCCTCAGAGCCTTAGTTTGGAAATGAGCAGGCGCCAAGATCTCAGTGGGTCCATCTGCCTCCAGTCCTCACTGTTCTCTGTCCGTTCTTCAGACAGCAATCTGAGTGATTGCTTATAAACACAAATCAGAGCTTGTGCTGAGAAGTTTAAAATCTTCTCATGGCTTCTTGTTTCACTTACCAAGCGGGGGAAGAAAAGCATACTCCTCACCAAAGTGCCACAAGGGCTTACATGTGCTGGGCCCTGCTGAATTCTGAGACCCATCTCCTATCACGCATCTCCACTCTCATCCGCATCAGACATACTGCCAAGCTCTCACCTCTGTACAGGCCAGTCCTTCCCCGACACAGCTGGCTGTTTGTTTTCAGTAAGATCTCGGGTCCTGTGTTCACCCCTAACCGTCCAGCATCAGCCAGCACCTCACCCCACCTGCAACACTCTCTGGCATGCATTTTCTCCACAACACTTTCACCATCTGAAATTGCCATACTGACCTGTGCCCTTACTTATTATCTGTTTCCTCCTACTAGAAAGTCAGCTCCATGAAAACACAAACTATGCCTGTATTGTCCACTATGCGTTCTTGTCTTCCATAAATAGTTATGGAATGAGTAAATAAATGAAAGGTAGGCAGAAGGAGCATGTCAGCGTTGACTAGAGTTATCTAAGAAGACTCCAGAAACTCAATGGGCCTCGAAGGACAAATAGAGGTAAAACATTCAGAATCTGAATTGGCTAACTCTCCTTCACTGTTTTTCTCACTGGTAACACCTACCTCCCTTGGCATCTGCAAAAGTCAGGCAAGTAACCCAGAAAACAATGCTACATGCTTATTGAACTGAATTACTTTACTTTTAAACATTTCCATGTGATGTGTTTTATACCTGAGCAGAAGCAATAAGGGCCAGTGTAGGGTTCATAGAGGCTTTTCTAGTTTAGACCAGCAGTGTCCCAGATAGAGGCTGCTCTATGCCTAGAGTAAAGACAAGATGAAGCAGGGCAGCAGGTTAACCAAACTGTGTGCAGGTAAGAAGAAAAAAATAATCTACTCCACACAAGCAACTTTCCCATCTCTGAGCCTCAAGCCTAACCTAACAAAAGCATATGGAATGTGCAATCTTAGCTTTTGTGACTTAAATGCTGTAGTGTTTGCCTCAGACAAGTTTTTGGCTTCTGTATCATCCTTTTATTTCTGGGAATGCTTACACAAAGAAAAGAAAGTTAAGGCTTAATCTCTCTCTCCATTAGATATCCATACTCCCAAAGTTTTAAACCATTACTACGTCAAAAAATGGCACTCCATTTCCAACCCATGGTCCCTAACACTATGTCATTTCAATCACAACCAGGTGGGATACCAAAAGGGATTATGTGTTCGGTGGGGATGAGATCCGTGCAGAAAACCCCTTAAGAAGCAAAGATCCTTTTTCTATTCATGTCTTTAATAATAATGAACAAGACAAGAAAAAGGCAAATGGAAGAGCAGCGAGAAGCATTTACTGGATAGTTGTTTGGGAACTAAGGAGTTGACAGATCCTTCCCTAGTATAACAACAGGTCTTGAGCTGGGTGTTTGTCAGGCTAAGACTAAGATTGTGATACCATTTTACCCAACACATTATGTCCTAAAAAAAAAAAAAAAAAACTTCAAGGCCAAGGAAAAACGTGGTAAATAAGAAGGAAAATGAGCTGTCTAAAATAGTAAAACTGCCTCAAGTCTTAGATTGCACAGTATTCACTAGAGCCAATTAATTTGTGTGTGCTGGAGTCACAAATGCATACTTTGAAATAATCTTTTTTAACTTCTGAAAATCAAAAAGTACACACACGTAAGCACACACACTTATACTTCATAAAGGAGAGGGAGATTTGCCACATACGCGACAAAAGTTTAAATCTTTATTACGGTAAAGCAGTTTGCGAAGTAATAGGAAAGACAACTGTCACAATAATAGAGAAATGAACAATACAAAAAAGCATTTGACAAAACAAGAAACTCAAATATCTTACTAACATTTATTCAATCGTTTATTCATTCAATCAGCAAATATTTATTGAGTGCCAAGTATGTGCCTGGCATTACACAACACACCAGGTATATATGGTGATGAGCAAAAAAAAAAAAAAAAAAAAGGCCCTGCTCTGAAAGAGCTCTTAGTATAATATTAAACCCGACTGATAATCAAAGAAATTCAAATTCAAATAGTGTTTTACCTATTGAATGCCTTCAATTTACATTCTATAAATTTGGCGAGATACACTAAGAAGCTTAAAATTTTTCATATGCTTTGTCCTGGTATTTCCATTACCTGGGTATTTTGCATCAGAAAGATGCAAAAAGATTTTTGAACAAGGATGTTAATTGGGCTGTTTATAATAGTGGAAGCTGAAAATCACCTCAAAGCTCCACAACTGAAAATTTTTTCTAAAATATTTAATATCATTGGAAAATTCTCACCAAAAAAAGTGTGGTTGAAAAAAATCATGATACAGAACCAGAGATAGAGCATGATATGGATGTGTGGAGATATACATATATATTCTACATTTTCTACAGTTAAACTGTCTAATGATTAAGAAAAAACTTTTAAAATAACCGACATGAATGCCTTTGACAACCGTGCCATCCCATAATTTATTTGCCAAATAAGGCGTCTAGATACGCTCCTTTGAATGCTCACAATTTGGATACATTTTGGAGCATACTCGGCCTAAGAGAATCTTCTTAAAGTTGGAAGCAATACAAGTCAGTCCTCTTTACTACTTGAGCAATAAAATGCTACTTCATTGTTTAAACTGTTTTTAAACAAAGGTTCAAAGTTTAGCCTGACGTTCACCCTTGGAAACACAGCCAATGAAATCACTTAAAACCCCAGACCACCGAGTTTGACTCAGGCCTGGGATCTTCTCGGTTTCGCCCAGATTCACAAAGGTCCCCCCTCGGACCTGCGGTCTGCAGATTGCAGCCTCCGGCGAGAAGCCCCGCAACTCCTCTTCCTGCCTGGGGGCGGCACTTCGGGCGCTCGCCGGGATTTCAGAAACCTGTTCGAGCCATTCCTTTATGGCTGAATGTTCTTATTTAGTAAATATTTATTTAGTTCTCTGGGGATTCAGCACTAATCACTGCCACTTCTCTTTAATAATAAATGCTGAACTTCAAATGCGGCACAAGTCAACCGACTAATCAGTGCTCGCCGGGAGGTGCAAACCTGACATGAAAGACCGAACGTTTCCTGTGCCAGCTCGCAGCGGCCCGGAATGAACTTGAACCGAGCGGGAAGATCGCTGCTGCGGGAGCCCGCTTCCATATGCCCACCGCCGGGCGAGCCGCCCTTTCCCCCTCTCGCCCCGGGGACCCTCACGGCCCCCGGCTCTCCCTGCTCCACAATCTGGGCCGTGCTCCCTTGGGCTTTCCGGGGTTCCTTTTAAACCGGCTGCTCAGTAGCAAAGCAATTAGCCCTTTCCGGGTGCGCGGGCGAGCGGCGGGGAGCGGCGAGCGGCGGGGAGCGGCGAGCGGCCGGCGCGCTCCTCGCCGGCGGAAACGCGTGGGCTCCCGGCGCTGCGCTCGCGGCGGCCGCGCCTCAGCTCGGCGGAAGGGGGCCGGCGCGCTGGGCGCCCTGGGCGCCGGCATTCCCGGCTTTGGTCTTCAAAGTCCTTCTTTCCACTAGGAAAGGTAAGCGTGGCCCCTTTGAAGGTTCCATTTAAGAACGTGAAAAACGAATTACAGGGGCCACCCCCATCCACTTGTATCTGCGTCCCTCATCCGCTGCTGATTGGGAAAAGCTATCGGGCCTTTGGAAATGTTAAAAGATGTCTGTCCCAGACACAGGGATGGAAATATTGAATACATGTTGGGACTTAAGTTACAGCTGAAATTCTGTGTATCCAAGATGGAATTTGAATTCTGTAGGGCCCATTCGGATGAAGGCATGAGCGTTTGAGGTAGAGCTGCGTCCATTTTTCTGATAAGCCGTACTGTAGCTTTAACTGAGAATTATATTGCCCCCAAATTATTCCATCTTTTATATAATTATTTCATCATTGTATAGCGGAGACCAAAACATCTTAAGTGAAATTTAGTACATTTCTGTTCCATTTTTAATTGTGAATTCATTTAGAATAGGTTGCTAACACCATAGGGACCGACCTTCAAACGGCTTTGCCTCATTCACACAGCTCGGCCAGTGTACTTTTAATGCTACCCACTTAATAATCCCTAGGTATGGAGAAAAGATTCCCGGCGCTTGTTCTCCAACCGCTCCCTGAAACAACACAAGCGGGCGTTTTCAGTGGTGAGCTTGGAGTGTCCCCCCGTGGAAGGAGATGAGCACTGCAATTGCTTTTTTACAGGTGAGTCCGCGGTTGCCTGCGATCTTGGGAACCTTGTGGTTCTGTACCTCTGCACACCGTGAGGCTGGATGTTACTTTTCCGTTAACAAACATCTTCGAGTTGAATCTCACTCTTTTTCTTCCATGGAAACAAATATTTGTTGAAAATAACGAATGAGTGAATCCTTTTGTTTCCTCACAAAGCTTTCCAGCTGATAAAAGTCGAGGAACATTTGTTTTCTCGCAACACCCATGGCTGTGATAGTCCCCGTTCTGACATTTTGGAGCAGATAGAATGAAGTGACAAGCACAAATAGGTGTTATCTCATGTGCCAGCCCTCAGCAGTTGGCAGTGGCTGACGCAGAAGGAGACTGAGGCCAGGTTTGGGCTCAGAAGGAAAGGTTGATGTGATGAGTGAGCAAGGTGCAGAAAGGAATTTAATCACTCAGTGCCCGAGGAGCAGAAAGCTGTTATTGATTTATAATAGTGCTAGCCATTGGCTAGTTGTCGCCGAGTTTGTTTAATTTATTTCAGTCTTTGTTTTCATCTCAAAAGTCAAAACCGTGCACTCATCGTATCCCTTTCACTGTGCCTCACAATAAATCCCACTCTTATTTATGTGATGATAAATTATTGCTGTGGCCTCTACCCTGTTTCTCCAAATGCTGACTCAGTCCATCCTTATGCTGTCCTATTCCTCAAACTTACTTTTGATCCGTGCACCTCTATGTGCTAGCGCTCCCCCAGCCATGCAGCTTAAAGCAGGAACTAACAGAGGGGGTAATTAATAATTATGGTCCATAAACTGGGGCTCTTCTGGGCTAACTGGGGCATGTGGTCACCCTACTTGTAAATCCTAAAGTTCAAGGGCAGGGTCACTGTGCGCTCCTGGAATATACTGAGCAGCTGAGTAACCACATACCTGCTCATCTCACATCTTCATGAATTCCCCTCCATAAATGTTCTTTACAAACAGTGTGTGTTCACTGCTCAACAGCAGATATGTGTAGCTGCAAATCCCAGACTCTGCAAGCTTCCCACTAACTCCTGGAGGAAACTTAGATAACAGCCATAGAACGTTGCCCACTACTAGACCCTCTGAAGTTGAGCACAGAGAAGACAGTTAAGTACCCAGGAGCCCAGAACAGGTGTGCTTCCATTTTAAGCAAATGGTATGTCCCTGGAAAAGTATACATTTTGACCAACTGTAGGCTAGTGTAACTGTTCTGGGCACGTTTAAGGTATGCTAGGCTAAGCTAGGATGTTTGGTAGGTTAGGTGTATTACATGCATTTTCAAGTTATGATATTTCCAACTTTCAGTGGGTTTATCAGGACATAACACCGTCATAAACCAAGGAAGGTCTATACAATGAAGATAATGCATTGCCTTATATAACTGAAGAGTCCAGCTAAAGTTTCAAGCAGTGGTTGATCTAGAGGCTCCAATAGTGTCACCAAAAGTGTTAGTTTCTTCCCATTTCCCATTTCTCTACTCCATCTTTCCAGGTATTGGCCTCACCCTAAGGGTAAATGAATGAAATCACCAAGACTATCATAGCTGTATGAAGGTGGTAACTGAATGTTTTCCAAGAAGAAAGTGACTTGAGTCATTCGAATCAAGGTATTTTTTCATGAAATAATCTGTAGATTAAACAATATTTGAGGGGAAAAAAAACTGTCCTTGTTATGAGCCTGTTGAGGTTCACAGTGGAGGAAGCTCTTCTCTCTTTCAGTATGTTACAGTATTTAGTGTGGTAGTAAGAGGAGGCTGTAATGAATGCCAGCATCCCCCAGGCCTCACATATTACAGGAGACCAGTGTGCGAGGAGAACCCTTAAAGAACAGTTGGTCCTGCCTCTGTAATGTCCTGGGAAGTAACTAAGACCCAGAGATGGGGGTGAACATGAACTTCATTTCTTGAGAACTAAAAAGACACTAAAATGTAAATGGGGATCAAGCCTCTGCATGCCCAGACTTGTTTATTTGTCAAAAAAACAGCACTTACAAATCAGAGTCTTACACAGAACTTTAACCACTCCAGACCAACCAGGCCCCCCAGTAAAGACTCTTTGGTACAATTTCAGAAAGTGAGCTCACTTTGTTCTTGTTACCCACAACTTCCTCTTGCTTGAATATGGTGTTTTCTGAACTGAGACACACCTATGGCAAAGGACACATGTTATATTGTAGGAAAATATAACTGGTATATCAAGCTCATGATTTCACAAAGATTATTGTTTAGGATGAGATTACCGTTGATGTATTGGTGGTATTCCTCTTTACACTATCCGTTTTTTAAGTATAGGAATCAGAAAGGCCTGTGAATCTTCTACTCAGTTAACCTTAACCCTTGAAAGCAAATTTACACACTGCTGCATTCACGGAAAATCTGTGAATACTCTGGATATGTATGACAGTTGAAGAGAAAATATTTATAAATTTTTAAAGACTGCCGACCTTATTAATGTCAAGCCATTGAATTGTAAAAAAAGAAAAAGTTTTATTTAACTTTTTAAAGAGATGGAGCTCATTGGCTTTCACTCAGTAATGTTCTCACTCCTCTATTTGTTTTGCAAGAAACTTCAAGTCTCTTCTGTATGTAATCTTCAATCTGCCAAATTGTATGCATGACTTGTGTTGGTGTTAAAAGATAATTGCTCATTTGAACATTCTAAATCTAGCCTTCCATGGCAAGTTTACACTCCACATGCAAGATAAAGTAAATGGGAAGATCATAAAACTGGAGCTGTAAGGAACACTGCTTGATCATGATGAGTAAGATAGGTTTTGTTGTCTGAATTACCTTTTTCAAACTCAGCTGAAGAACTAGTTGTAAATATTTTAAACCTTATTAAAGAGGCACTTGAACAAAAAAGGCCTCAGATTTCCGCTTCTGGCAATAAAAAAACTAAGTATTCTGAAAGGTCTCCCGACCATAAATAAAGTAGATCCTGGATAAACCATCCTGTATTGCATTTCTGAATTTGTAAGAAAGAGGAAAAATCTTCAGGATACTCTCTCCAAAAATAAATTTTAAAAATGCAGGATGGTAAGCTGCAGTGGAAAGAGAAAGGTAGACTGTCCTGAAGACAAAAGCCAGTATCAGAACTGTGAAAGCTGGATTAAGTCTTGGACTAGAAGCAACTACAACAGTTGAACTTGAGAGCCCCACATTAAGCTGATATTCTCAAAGAGAACTAAAATGTTGCAGGTCCATAGTCTCCCTGTTTCCTGGCAAAAGCAAAAATAAATGTTTCCTGGAGAATACCATCCCCACTGCATTCCCACAAGATTCCCCACAGATTCAGAGCAAGCAAATACAAGTTTAAAACCAAGATCAGAAAATACACATAAAAGACACCACTATTGCAAATCATCAGTAATGACAAACCGATTCAAGTCCCCAAGGAAGTCACACTTTGGAATTGTCAGATACAGAATATAAAATTGCTATATATAAACTGATTAAGTAAGATATCCAAAACATGAGTAACTGCTAAGAGACTGTCAAAACTATTCCGTAGATTTGAAAAATAAAAACAAAAAACTTTTGGAAATAAAAAATATGATTGTTGAGAAAGAAAACTTAACAAATGGTTTAGATTGCAGATTAGATGTTAATAAAGGAAGAATTGGTGAATTGGACAATATATCTGAAAGAAATAACCAGGATCCAGTATAAAGAAAAAAAGATGATAAACATTAAGATAGATATTGAAAGATGTGGAGGATAAAATAAAAGACTTTAATATACATCCACTCAGAGTCCTAGAGAAGAGAATAGGGAGAATGGAGTAGCTGCAGTATCTGAGGAGAAAATGACCAAGAACTTTCCAGAACTGATGAGATACACAAATGATAAATAAAAAGAAATCCACAAAGATACACACTGCAGTGAAATTACAAGCTACAAAAGACAAACAAAAAATATTTTAAAAGCAACATGAGAGAAAAGGAATGATGTTTAGACCCACAACAGTGAAAACAGAAAGCAAAAGAAAAGGAAATATTAACTTCAAATTGTGGAGAGAAATTAACTATCAACTTAAAATTATATATTCATCAAAACTATCTTTTCAGAAATAATAAGAATATGAAGACATTTTTAGTTGAGCAAAAACCTAGAGAGTTTGCCACCAACAGATCTTCACCATAGGAACTTCTAAAGAATGTGCTTCAGTAAAAAAGAAAATTATTGCTAAGGGAAAGTCTGAAATGCAGAAATAATAGTGAATAAACTGGTTAAGATGTGGATAAATTTAAAATGATATCATATGTATGAAAAAGAGAAAGAAAAGGACAAGAAGAGGAAGAGGAGAAAGGCGGGAGGGGGGGAGGAGAACTAATTTACCATGTTTAGAAAATAGAGCATATGGGGCTCCTGAGTAGCTCAGTTAGTTAAGCGTCTGACTCTTGATTTCAGCCGAGGTCATGATCTCAGGGTCATAGGATCAAGCCCCACCTGGGGCTCCGCACTCAGCCAGGAGTCTGCTGGAGATACTCTCTCTCTCCCTCTGCACCTCCCCCCGCTCTCTCTCTCTCAAATAAATAAATAAATCTTTGAAAAAGAAAAAAGAAAGAAAATAGAGCCGAGAACTAAAATTCTAGCCTCCAGTAACATCTAAGTCAGAAGTGAGTAGCTGATGGAAAGTGTTCTAAAATCCTTGTATTTTTCAGGAGCACGTTTAATATATTAACTTAATTGAAACTTCCTTAAATTTAATATGTATGATAAAATTTCAGTGTTAATTACTAAAAGAAAATAATGTATTATTTTAACTAGTGGAGGGGGAAAATTTGGTTTTAAAAAATTAACTAAAAAACTAAATTAATTTTAAAAAGGCAAGAGGAAGACAGAAGCAAGAGTGAAACAGGAAAATTTACATTGATAGAAACAAGTCTAAATATAATAATAAGAGTAAATGTAAATGAATTAAGCACAAGTTAAAAGAAAAATATTGTTATACTGTTTATAATAGTCATATCTAAAATATAAAGATATAGAAAGTTTAAAAATATAAAGATTAAAAATAAATACCAGACAAATACCAAAATAATGCAGAGATCGCTACATTAATATTAGTTAAAATAGAATATAAGACAAAGAGCATTACTGGGAATAGAGAAAGTCACTATATAACGATAAAAGTTTTCAATTCACTATGTAACTCTAACAATTTTAAACTTGTATGTACATAATAAAATTGCCTCAAAATCATCATAGGATATTTTAGCACACCTCAAGTAATTATTGATGGTCTAGAAGAAAAAAATTAATACAGATAAAGAATATTTAAAGAATATATATCACAAAATCGCTATAATTAACATAGTTAAAATTACGTCTGACAACTACAGAATATGCATTCTTCTCAAGCTTACAAGCAATATTTCCAAAACTCTACCACTTAGCCATAAATCAAGTATCAAAACATCTCAAAGAATGACTATTCTTTGAAAAGACTGTATTCTTTGGCAACAATATAGTTGAAAGTTAAGGGACAATAATACAAACTTGATGAAGACTTCAAGCCATACATTCAAGAAGTCCTATGATTCTTAATCAGGATAACTACAAAGAAAAGCATAACCAGCACATCATAAGAAAAGAGCTGAAAACCAAAGACAAGGAACAAATCTTAAAAGCAGTCAGAAAGAAAAGACATTACCTTCAAAGGGACAAGAGTAAGATTAATAGCCATCTTCTCAACAGAAATTATGAAAGTCATAAGACAATGGGCTAAAAGAGAGTAACAGGAACCTAGAGTTTCATATTCACCAAAAATATCCTTCAAAGTTAAAAGCAAAATAAATAGGTTCAGACACAAAAATTGGGTGAATTTATCCCTAGCAGACATCCATTAAAGGAAATGCTGAAGGGTGTTCTTCAGGCAGAAAGGCAGATAATTCCAGATAGAAGCTCAAAGATGCAAGAAAAAATGAAGAACAATAGGATAATATGTAGGTAAATATAAAGGAGTATTTATTATATAAACAGGAATACTATTGCCTTATGGGGAATTAAATAGATATAGTTATAACACAGAAGTCAACAGAGAAGTAAGTAGAGTCAAAGTGTCCTAGAGTCTTTGTATCTAACACAGTGGCTCTCTAAGTGTAGTCCTCAGGTCAGCATCATGAGCATCACTTAATAAATTGTTAGAAATACAAATTCTCAGACCTCACCCCAGAACTCCTAAGTCAGAAACCCAGGGCCTAGCAATCTGTGTTTTAACAGATTTAAACCCTAAAGACAAGTCTGGTGCGTGCTTAAGTTTGAGAATCACTGGCCTAGGAAATAGCAATGGTCCTAATTTACATAGAAATTTAATGATTCAAGTAACACACTGTTATCTCTTGGGTAAGCACTATAAGCTGGGGAGTTAGGTCCCCTTTTTCATGCCTGACATTAGTTAACTCATATCTTCTCTCTTTTCTTCTCAGTCTAACTGGAGGTTTATCAATTTTACTAATCGCTTCAAATAACCTGTTTTTCATTTCATTGATTTTTCTCTATGGTTTTCTGTTTCCTATTTCACTGATTTCTGCTATCTTTATCTATTACCCTTATTCTGCTTACTTTGGGCTTGATTTTTTTCTTCTTTTTCTAGTTTCTTAAGGTAGAAGTCAATAAAGGGCACCTACTTATATTTAATATCATACTTAATGATAAAAGACGGAATGCTTTCCCTCTAAGATTAGGAACAAGACAAGGATGTCCACCTCAGTGCTGCTATTCTACATCATAATGAAGATTCAATGGAATAAAATAAGAAAAAAAAATAAAAGGCATACATATTGGAAATAAAGAAATAAGCCTGCCTCTATTTGTAGAAGACCTAATTTTCTAGGTAGAAAATCCCAAAGAATATTTAAAAAAAAAAAAAAAAGACTGTAAGTTTAGCAAGATTGCAGAATATACAGTCAATATAAAAAATATCAATTATAATTCTATATACCATTAGTGAATAATTGGAAATTGAAATCTAAAGGCAGAATTATTTACAATAGCATCAAAAAACATGAAATGCTCAGGGATAAATCTAACAAAATAGTTCAAAAACTGTACGCTGAAAAGTATAAAGCAGTGTTAAGAAAAATTAAAGAACTAAATAAATGTACTAAATTTCACAGAATCAGAATACTCAATATTGTGAAGATACCAATTCTTCCCAAAGAGATCTACAGATTCAACACATTCCCAGTCAGTATCTCAGCATACTTTTTTGTAGAAATAATCAAGCTGATTCCAACATTTATATAAAAAAGAAAAAGACTAGAACAATCTATTTCCCCATCAGCCACCAACAGAGTCCCTATACCCAAGTTCCATACTATCTTATGGTTTAGAGTTTTCCCCTAACCAAATCTGTTTGTCCTATACACTCATTGCTATATCTATTGCACATTGAACAGTTGTATATTCTTTAAACCATATACAATCACATTTTATTAAGAACAACGGTCGGGATGCCTGGGTGGCTCAGTTGGTTAAGCGACTGCCTTCATTCAGCTCAGGTCATGATCCCAGGATCCTGGGATCGAGGCCTGCATCGGGCTCCCTGCTCAGTGGGGAGCCTGCTTCTCTCTCTCCCTCTGCCTGCTGCTTGCCCTGCTTGTGCTCTCTCTCTCTCTGACAAATAAATAAATAAAATCTTTAAAAAAAAAAAAAAAGCAATGGCCAACATAAATACATTCTATTAAAATAATTTTCCCATCTTGATTGATTTGTTGGAAAAAATCAAGAAATTCGTATATCAATGTGTGAATTTACCATAGAAGCCTTTTTCTAGAAAATAAAAGCATGTGGAGGTGCCTGGGTGGCTCAGTCAGTTAAGCGTCTGCCTTCGGCTCAGGTCATGAGCCCAGGGTCCTGGGATGGAGCCCCGCCTCAGGTTCCCTGCTTAGCAGGGAGCCTGCTTCTGCCCTCTCCCCGCTGCTCATGCTCACCCTCTCTCCCTCTCTCTCTCTCCCTCCCTCTCTCCCTCTGTGTCTTAAATAAATAAATAAAATTTAAAAAAAGAAAATCATGAATCTATACTTTCTTACTCATAAGCAATGGAAGTAATGAATATTTTCTTTTCCATATTTTTCACAGCAGCTTCTGTCACTAACATCTGCTGCTTTTTATATGATGTTTATGTGAACATCAGTTATTGTAAACTCTATCAAAAAGGAAGGTAGGTAGACCATGTGTAAAAAAAAACCTTAAAACGTGAATAGCAAGACCTTATTTTTAAGCACTACCTATGTCATTTTCTCTTACGGACTGAACTGTGTTCCCCAAAATTCATATGTGGAAGCCCTAACCTCAGTGTGACTATATTTGGAGATGGGTAATTAAGGTTAAATTTAAATGACATCATAAAGTGGGGTCCAAATTTAATATGACTCGTGTCATAAGAAGAAGAAAAGACAGCAGAGGGTCTGGTAAGGACAGTCCATGTAAAGACAGAGTGAGGTGTCCATCTGTGAGCCAAAGAGAAAGGCCTCAAGAGAAACCGAACCTGGCGACACCTTGATCTTGGACTTGAAGACTCCAGAACTGTGAGGAAATAGACTCCTGTTGTTTAAGTCCATCTGGTCTATGGTATTTTGTGATGGCAGCCCTGGAGGACTGAGACATTGTCCATCGAGCATGTGCCTCTAGTTCCTGCTTCCCCTGTATCTACGAATGTTTCTGTAAAATAATTAGCCAAAATTCATGCCGTTTGGCCTCCTCGCCCCTTACATTCTACCACCATTTGTTTGACACAATCATGTCTCCACCTCCTATGTGTGGCACGTCTCCAAAGCGTCCTAGAAATTCAAGGTTGGTTTCTGCTGCACCTATTTGATTAGCTCATTTTGCAAGTTTCTGGGTCGATGCAGACTATCACAAAGCCTGCTTGGCCAAGGGACAGAAATCAATAAGGAGGGAGACAGCAGGAACAACAGGGGTTGGGTTCAGAAACCTTGCCACACAGTGCGCTGGCTTTGTTGAGCTCCATGGCACAGGCCCATGTGCTGTAAACTTTTCATCTGCTCACAAATTGCATTTCACAGCAATACTAAAAGGGTGGGTTACTGATGCTGCATGTGGGAGGTATGTGCACAAATCCTGTTATCAGATAATAGGATTACCATGCATGCCTCCTGAGCATGCTTTGAAAGTTTACTCCTAACTCTACATATACAGCCACGGGCCAGCCATTTTATTGTACAACAAATAAAATCGCTGCCAAATCATTTCTAAAGCCACTATTATTTTCCTCATTATTTCTATCATCATTTCTGAAGTTGAGCTACAGCAACAGCCATATCAAGGTGAGCGTTTTCTTCTTCCCTCTCACATCTGCACCACCCACCACCATCCACCTGCCCAAGTAACACCAGATTGTTTCTTAAACTCGTTGTAGAAGTCATAGGAAATTATGGGTCTTGAGGACATTAAGGAGAAAAATCAATAGAAAAAAAAATACCAGTTATTTTAGCAAAACAGATGAGATGTCTTCTACAAAAATTACAACCAAAAAGTTCTTTGAAATGGTCATTTACCATACCAGGTGTCATCGGCTTCAGTTTAACCCTTCCGCTGAGTCTTAGGTTATAAACAGCACAGTTGCAGTTCCCAAAATTTCATGTGCATGAACTTCCACCCTCTTGTGTCTGGGAAGATCTCCTGCTGTACCCCAGCTATACCACTGAGGAGATGGCTCTGCGTGAGGAGACCAGAGTCTCGATCCTCAACGCTGTGGTGACAGTGGCTCAAAGGCCCTGAACCCACAACCAGAATGCCTGATCTCTTAAAAAATTTCCTCTGAAGTGTGAATTGATTTATTTGGAAACTATCTAAGGGCTTTATGTATACACTTAATCATTTTTACTATAAATTATATGAAGATAAATACAAAATATGTAAAAATAAATACAGTTAAAATTTGAATAACAAGAGCATTAGGGAGTGCCAAAGCATCCCCCACAATGCGGTCAAAAATTCCTGTATAACTTTTGACTCTCCCAAAACTTAACAGTGTACTGTTGACCAGAAGCCTTACCAATAACACATACAGTTGATTAACACATTTTGTATGCTGAATGTATTATATACTGTATTCTTATAATAAAGTAAGCTAGAGAGAAGAAAATGCAATTAAGAAAATCTTAAAAGAACATATACTTACAGCACTGTACTGTATTTAACGGGGGAAAAAATCCATGTATAAGTGGACCCATGCAGTTCAAACCCGCGTTGTCAAGGGTCAACTGTGTGTAATTCAGTGAGCACTGTATCTTTTTCAGGTAACATATGAACACTTGCAATCTAGAGTATCCTGAAATATCTAGGTTGTACAATTAACTCCCGTGCAAGAGTCTGAGGACAAATTGTGAAATGAGTAATGTTGTATTCAGTACCAACACTGTAACTCCCACTCTTGTATCCATTCAAGACCTTCATGGGATTCTTTAAACTGGACAGAGCCTCTTCTTCAGCTGCCCTCTTCCAAGAGGGATCCTGCCTGTTCCAGATTACCATTCCCCCTTCTTGCAAGTCCCCTATCCTGAATCTCATTGCCTCAGGGTTTTACTTCAAATCTGCATGGTAAAAGAGAATTCCATCCCACACCCTTCAGAGGTGTTACATTGTTTGGATTCAAATAAACTTTACAGCTCACTACCCTCTTGACCCTGGGCAAATCCTAAGAATGCCCTGACCCAGACAATTCTCTTAAATTTTATCATGATTACCCCTCTGCTTTGCATTGTAGTTTACTCTCAAAGTACAAATTCCTAACCAATATAATTTAGTTTGGGCCCCTTTTGAACCTTGTTTAAATAGAATATTTATAAAATATGTATTTTTTTGCATCTAGCTTCATTTACTCAAAATTATGTACATAAAATTCATTCATGCACTTGTGTGTTGTTGTTCCTTCATATTTTTCTTACTGTATAGTATTTCATTTCATGTTACTATAATTTATTTAACCCTTCTGTTGGTAATGGGTTTTGAGTTGTTTCCGGTTCAGGGGTATTTTGATTAATGCTCTATAAACATTTGTGTGCCTGTATCCTGATGAACATAAGCACATATTTCTTTAGAGTATATACTTAGGAGAGGAATTTCTGGGTTATAGGCTATGCAAATCTACATCTTTGCTAACACTTCTCAGGGTTAGAATTTTAATTTCACACAATCTGATGGGTATGTAATTGCACTTCACTGTAGTTTTAACTTGTACGACCTTATTTATGAGTCTGAATGCCTTTAAATATATTATGGCCATACATATATTATTTGGACATCCTCTATTGTGAACTGTCTGTTCAAGTCTTTTACATTTTTCTGTTGTGCTGTTCAGTATTTTCCTTAAAGGAAATTGAAGGAATTTTGGACAATTTTTTTTATATATAGATGTGAGCCCTCTGTTAGATGTGTTGCAAGTGTTTTCTCCTTTTAGTGACTTTCCTTTTCTTAATGTGTCTTGACTGTGTCTTTTGACACATGGAGTAAAATTTAGCAATCTTTTTTGGTGCCTTATTTAAAAATATCTTTTCCAAGCCCATAAGCATGAAGATATTCTCCTAGATTACCTTCAAAACACTTTGTTTTGCATTTGACATTGAGATCTACTTTCCACCTAAAATTTACTTTTGTCATGGTGTTAATTATGAGTCCAGTTTCTTTCTTTTCTCCTTCTCCTTCTTTTTGCATTTATGGCTCATTTGTCCCAATACCTTTTATGGAAAAGATAGTCCTTTCCCTACTATTCTGTATTGCCTTCCTTGAAATAAATAATGTAACCAATCCACAAATATATGTTTGGGTTTTAAACTGTTATGTTCTGGGCGCCTGGGTGGCTCAGTTGGTTAAGCGACTGCCTTCGGCTCAGGTCATGATCCTGGAGTCCCGGGATCGAGTCCCACATCGGGCTCCCTGCTCAGCAGGGAGTCTGCTTCTCCCTCTGACCCTCCTCCCTCTCATGCTCTCTGTCTCTCATTCTCTCTCTCGCAAATAAATAAAATCTTAAAAATAATAATAATAAATTAAAAATAAATAAATAAATAAACTGTTATGTTCATTTATATTTATTTGTCTTTTCTATCCTTGAACCAAAATGTTGCTTCTTAATTACTAATAGTTTTAAGTCTTAATACCAAGTTGAGCAAGTTCTTCTCATGTTGGTCTTCTTCCTCTAGATTATCCTGGCTATTTTTGACTCTATGCATTTCCATATCATTTTTGGAATTAGCTTGTCAAGTTTTATACACACACACATATACACACAGCTTGAAGGGGGGGAAGGAGAAAATGAGAGAGAGAGAAAACATGTTGTTATTTTGATTGGGATTACATTGAATCTGCATTTTTTAAAATGTTGAGTCATCAAATTCATAAACATGGTACATTTATTTAAGTTGCTTTTATTTTCTTTAAGTTTTGTAGTTTTCTTCACAAAAGTCTTGCACATTTTTTTTATCAGAGTTATATCTGGGTACATGACTTCTTTTGCTATTTTTAATGGTATCTTTTGGTTCCTTTCTAAATATTGATTACTGGCATATAGAAATGCAATTAATTTTTATATTGATTTTGTATGCACTGCTCAATTTGGTAATATGTTTAATAGTGTATAATTATTTATTAATAATAATACTTTATAGTGTTAAAATAATTGTAATTTTAATAATGTATTCATAGGTCCTTTTAGATTTTCTATGTCATAATCATATCATTTTTGAATAATGATGATTTGTTTCTTCCTTTCCAATCCATATAATTCCCATCGCTTCTCGGCCTTTTGGCTAAGATCAAGTGTAGTATCTGTTCTTATCAGTTTAATATCTGATACGTCCTCTATCCAATCCATATAATTCTTTTTTCCATTGTTAGGTAGAACTCTCCAGTTAAGCTAATCAGGCATAGGATCTTCTTTGCAGGATGAGCTTTAATTAGGGACTTTCTTTCCTTAGTAGTTATAGAAGTATTTAGGTTTTCTATGTTTTCTTGTGTCAGTTTTAGTAAGTTGGTAAGCTTGTGTCAGTTGTGTTAAGTTTGCTACTTTCCTAGGAATCCAAACATTTTATCTGAATTTTCAATTTTTTGGCATAAAGTTGTTCATATCCTCTTACAATCTTTTTATATATTAATTATTGATTATTTATTCCTTCTCTCTTTCTTTCTTGATAAGTCCCACCAGAAGTTAGTAGATTTTATTAATCTTTTCAAATGACTGCATTTTGACCTTGTTTATTTTTTCTATTGAATGTTTGTTTTTTATTTCATTAGTTCATGTTCTCATCTGTTTTATTTTCTGCCCTCTAATTTCTGTGGATTCACTTTTGTTATTTTCTAACTTCTTGAAGAGAGATTGATATATGGCTAAGTAGTTTTCAGCCTTTTTTTCCTTCTTAATATATACAATTTTTAAAAATATTTATTTATTTGAGAGAGAGTGGGCACACGCACAAGTGGGGGAGGTGAGGAAGAGGAAGAGAAAGAGAGAGAATCTCAAAGCAGACTCTCTGCTGAGCTCAGAGCTAAAGGTGGGGGCTCATCCCAGGACCCTGAGATCATGACCTGAACCAAAATCAAGAGTCGGCTGCTCAACTGACTGAGCCACCCAGGCGCCCTTTAATATACACATTTAAGGCAATAAATTTTCTGCTAAGTACTGATCTAACCTTATCTTAAAATATTGAATTTGTAGCACTTTCACTATTATTCAGGTAAAAACACACTCTAATCTCCGTTGTGATTTCTTTTTAGACCTATGGGTTGTTTTGATGCATAATGATGAAATTCTAAACATGGGGATTTTTATTTCTGTTTGTTATTGATTTCTAGCATAAACACACTGTGTCAGAGAACATGTTTTTTATGATTTCAGTTCTTTTATTTTTTTAAAGATTTTATTTATTTCTTTATTTATTAGAGAGAAAGGGAGCACAAGTGAGGAGCAGCAGAGGGAGAAGGAGAAGCAGGCTCCCCGCTGAGCAGGGAGCCCTATGTGGGGCTGGATCCCAGGACCCTGGGATCATGACCTGAACCAAAGGCAGATGCTTAACTGACTAAGCTACCCAGGTGCCCCGATTTCAGTTCTTTTAAATCTGTCAAGACTTTCTTTACAGCTCAGTGTAGTGTCATTTTTTTTTTTTAAGAGAAAGAGAGAGCACAAGCAATGGGAAGGAGCAGAGGGAGAAAGAGA
Organism: Phoca vitulina; assembly: GCF_004348235.1. NCBI lineage: Eukaryota > Metazoa > Chordata > Mammalia > Carnivora > Phocidae > Phoca > Phoca vitulina. The sequence continues at coordinate 60,300,569 of NW_022589711.1, read as the reverse complement.
GAAAGAGAGAATCTTAAGTAGGTTCCACACCCAACATGTAGCCTAACATGGGGCTCAATTCCATGACCCTGAGATCATGACCTGAGCTAAAATCAAGAGTCAGACACTTAACCAGCTGAGCCACCCAAGTGCCCCAGTGTCAATTTTTGTAAATATTCTGTATGACTTTGAAAAGTGTGCAATATGCAGCTAACTGTATATATTTGGTCTAATGTGGTAATCATATTGTTCAAGTCGTTTATAGCCTTCCTGATTTTTTTTATCTCTGCTTTATCAGTGAGTAAAAAGATGGTTTCAAACCTTTGCTGTGATGGTGAATTTGTTTCTCCTTCTACCTGGATTTGCTCTATATATGTTGATGTTGTTATATTCAAAGCATGCAAATATAGAATTGCCATATCTCTCTGGTGAGTTGGACCTTTCATCATCATGAAGCAAAGCCCTTTAATTCTAGTAATGCTTTTTCCCTAAAGTCTGTTTTCTCTGATATTAATGTAGTTGTTCTAGTTTTAAAATAAACTGGGCAAGGGGATTTAGTATTTGACTTCCTGTCTTTCTTTATCCTTATCATCTTTATCATTGAGTTATATTGCTTGAAAAATGTTTATATGTATCCAGTCATACACATAATTCTTTAACTGGAGCATATAGTCAATTTACATTCAATATCATTACTTTTGTCTTTGAGGTTATATTTACTATCTCACTGTGTGCATTCCACTTGTCTACCAACTCTATGTTCCTTTTTCTTTCTCTGTTCTCTTGTCTTCTTGTGTAGTGATTTTTTTCTGTGTGTGATATTTTCCCTATTAGTTTAAAATATCTACACCCATTTTACTTTTGTTTTTTAGTGATTCCCCTAGAACTTACAAAATGGATTAAACTTATAAAGTCAGATGTAATTTAAAAAAGAAAAAAAAAAGAAAAATCATCTGTAGAAATAATTTAAGGCCAAGAGTAGGATTATAATCTGCCAGGTGTTGTTTTTATTTGCTTCATTCAGGTATCTGGAGGCAGTAGCAGTTAGGATCACCTTGCCTGGGATCATCTGGGCTGCCTATGTGACTGGAAGGGTATAGAGCATACAAGATCTGACTTACTTCCAGTTCACTTTTACTGCTATCTTTCCAGTCCAAGGACCAGGGGTAGGGTGTTATTTATCGGGACACACACTCTTTGCATGCCCTGGATTATAGTTCCACCATCCCTGGCTCAGTAAGACCTCAGCTCAGCCTCATGTCTGCCACTTCTGAATCAGCAGCAAAAGTGGTCAAGTCATGTACTCACATTCTGAGCTCCCATCCTCTGCCAGATCTCAGTCCAATAATGGTTCACTATGTTGTTTGCTCTTCCATGCTTTTTAGAAAAAAAAGTTTAGGATATTCCATTCAGCTCTTTCATTCCTGTGCCTTAGAGATTACCCCTCAGTTCTTGGAGCTACTTATAACCTGGTTACCCATTTAACCACTACTTATTGAGAGCCTACTATGTGCTTGGATTGGGCATAAAGCCTTGCTCTCAAAACTCAGCAGTAAAGTCTTGTTCTCAAAAAGTTGGCATTCTAATTGGGGAAAGAGATGATAAACAAGTAAACATAATTGAATATAATGAAGGAGTGAACTATATAAAATCCTAGAGAAGTTTCTTCAGCACTTGAAACAAGTTCAAAGGCCCTGAAACAGGAGAGAGCTTGGTACTTAGAATAACAGCGGCGGCAGGGGAGGTGGGGCAGAGTTCCTGGAGCAAAGGGAGTAAAATGAGAGTAGCAGAGATGATGTCAGGGTAGCAAAAGCCAGATAGCATAGGGCCTTGTAAGGTTTTATTCTAGATATAATGAAAAGCTCTTGGTGTGTTTTGAGCAAGAGAGAAACTTGAGATGACTTGTATTTGTATTAAATTGCTCTCACTGCATTATGGAAAATAGCCTGTAGATCTTTTCTCTGATTCTGATTTAACACACTCCAATAAATTCCTTTTCCCTCTGAAATTTGCTAGTCATAAAACAAAACAAAACCTAAGTAACATACCTAGACAGGGGACTGCAGAGCAATGTGAGCTATTTCATTAGACTTGGTGAAAGACAGTGAAGACCCCTATTCCGTTCCAGGCTAGGAAACTAGCTTCCCTGGGCAGGTAGGACTCAAGCCCTGCTGTGCTGGGTCTGGTCCCCCAAGGGGGCTGCTTCTTATTTGACACAGCCATACCTACAGCAAGATAGCTGAGAAAAGTCCTGTAGCCCCAGCCCCATGCTATCCTAGGAGCCAGCCACTCCCCTGAAACAATCAAGGTCCTGTTTTCACATAACCAGTCCCGATTTCTCCCTCCTTCATCCCCAGAGGAGGCTGCCACCCACTGCTTCAGTTGAGGTCACCTCTGTCACTTGAGGTGTTCTCAGAATGGAAAGAGATCAAGCAAAGATAAAACAGTTACAGATGGCACAAAGTAGATAACCACTGAGTAGGAGCTGGACACCCGCTCACTCTTACTGCCGTGGAGACAGCAAACTAATAGATGATGGCGCAAAGTTCACAGAGCAGTTTTCTGACCACTCTTGAAAAATAAATTAGGAGTAAAGCAATGATGGCACAAGTAGGAAAGCCAATGCTCATGGCAAACTCTAAAGAAAATGGTGTCCCATTCCTAGATTATGTGTGTGAACAGGCATTAACTGTGGCATATCCAAGATGGGCCATGAAGTCAAAATAGCCATTTTATTCTCACGAATGGTAACATTTCATCTCTTCAGAGCCCAGCTATCTAGCTACCTCAGCCACCCAGCATGCAGAGGAGAAAGGTAGTAGACGAAAATAATCCAAAGAATTCAAATAGATTTAACATGGTTTATTCACTCAGACCCATATCTTTTCTTCAGGGGTGAGCCCCGGGACTCTCTATTAGTGAGTCTTCTCTCCTAGTTTGTTCACATTTTTCTTAGTTTTCTTTTCTCTTTATTCTTTTTACCTCTTAGTTGTACACAGCATACTGATATTATAGGTGAGAAATGGGCTACCATATGAAATACATGGAAACAAGTCTGACATCAAGAGACCAGAGTAAAAATTTGAAAATCTGGATGTGATATCTCAAAAAAATATGACAGTTTGGTTTCATTTCGTTTATGGGCAAATGGCGCTATAATTTTGAATTATGGCATTACAGAATCATACAACAGCGGAAGTGCGTAATGATTTCCCTCACAGATGACGAAAAGTTAAATTGTTTTCTTAAAAAGAGCAAGAAGAGTGTATTGCACTATAAAAAGAGTCCCACTAAGACATAGTCAAGATTCAGTTTGAAAACTGAGGGCACACGGGAGTGTAACTCACCTATTCCAAACCACTATTTTATTGTAGTAATTTTTTCACTTCATCTTTGCACATGGTAATTAGATGGCACTCTCAGAAGCCATACGGCTATGTAGTTAAGAACTGGAGCTCTAAAATCAGATGGGTCTGCACTCAGCTATTTAAGAGCTGGATGACTTCAAACAAGTTACGTCACTACCCTAAACCTAGGTCCCAGATCTCTAAAAGGAGATGAGTAGCACCTCATAGGGTTAGCACGAGGATGAAATAAGATCAAGCATGTGGGGCACTTAGCCCCACAGTAATTGTTCAGGAAATGGAAACTATGACTTCTACTATCTTAATGCTGGAGACAGTATTGCCTAATGACTATGGACTCTACAGCCAAAATGCATAGGTTCAAACTTCAAATCTTGGTTTGGCCATTTACTGTGGGTGAGTTAACTTGAATCTCCCTGTGCCCCCATTTCCTGGTCTTTACGATCTTATTTATTTGAGAGAGAGAGAGAGAGCACTGAGCTGGGGGAGGAGCAGGAGGGAAGGGAGAGGGAGAAGAGGAGAAGGGAGAGAATCTCAAGTGGACTCCCTGCGCTGAGCCCGAGGCAGGGCTCGATCCTTCCACCCAAGATCATGACCAGAGCTGAAACCAAGAGTCAGATGCTTAACCCACTGTGCCACCCAGGCACCACCCCCATTTCCTGGTTTTTAAAATGGAGATAGTGGGGCACCTGGGTGGCACAGTGGGTTAAGTATCTGACTCTTGGTTTCAGCTTATGTCATGATCTCAGGGTCCTGAGATGGAGTCCCGTGTCAGGCTCCATGCCCTGCCTGCAGTCTGCTTAAAATTCTCTCTCCCTCTCCCTTTGCCCTTCCCCCAATGCTTGCGCTCTCTCACTCTAATAAATAAATAAATCTTTAAAAAAATAAAATGGAGATAGTGATTGTACCTCCCTCATAGGGTTGTTGGAGAATTAAATGAGTTAATGTATAAAAAGTGCTTAGATCAGGCCTGGCACATAGTAAGCACCATATAAATGTCAAATGTCATTGTCATTAATGACTGGCCATACCACTATTATAAAGCACTTTCCTCCTTCAATTTAGCCATGACTCCCTCGCTCTGTCCTCTCCTGGCAATCATGTCATATACAGTGTTCTCACTGGGTCATCTTAAGCAAGTCTTAGGACATCCTTGTGACACAAAAAGAAGAACCTGACACAAATGTAAATAAATGCCACACAAATATTTGTCAAAACAAATGTTTAACTGAATCATGAATCCTAGTATCAAACAATTCAAGTATCACAATATGTAACAGTAAATTTTTTAAAAGGAAAGAAATTAACAGTGTATGATTACAAAAATAAGTTCCTTATCTCACTAATTCATGGAGAATTATAACTACTAAGTCTAGTATAGTGAAACCACTCTAAGCAGGTGCAATCCATTCAGTTAGCATAAGGTGGCGCCAAAGGATGTTTCAATCTGTGGTTCTATGCATGGGACAAGGTGCTCAGCCTAGCTAGAAAGTCTGGGTATACAGGAAGATTCCAAGTTAATTTGCACATCCCGCAAGGAGTCTCAGCTATCAGCAGCTTCCTGAAACCTTCTGTGCCCAAACTTTTGAAATTGCTTCATCTTGGGTAAGACCAGGAAAGTTCCTCTACAAAAGTGTGCCTAAAACAACCTTTGGTTATACAGATAGTATTAAACTAGGGCCTGCATGTTTGACACCTGCTAGGAAGCTGTGCTATTTTCCCCTTGTTTTTTTGTTTATTTGTCTGTTTCATTTCTAGTAAAAAAAAAAAATTTGACACATACACCGTGTAGGAAAACCATCAAATTTTAAATACTAAAAGAAGATAATCATGCATGATACCACAACACAGAGATAACCACTAACCCATCTCCAATAGGTTAACCTCCCAAACTCCTTCTTTCTGTCAGAAGTACCAATATTCTCCAGGGGCTAAATTCACAATATTTGATGTGTTTTATTCTTCCCTAACAAAAACAATCCTATCCGCCCAGAGCTTTATTTTTTTCAACAGTGTTTAACTATTGGAGATCTGTTGCACAACAATACTTAACACTACTAAAACTGTACATTTAAAAAAATGATTAAGATGGTAAGTTTTATGTTGTGTGTATTTTTTATCACAATTCAATTTTTTTTAATTTATAAAAAGGAAAAGAAAAGAAACAAAAAAAACCATTTAACCATTAACATTTTGGTGCATTTAGTTCAAATTAATTTAAGCAGTCTTGTTCTTGTAAAGAGAGGTGGTGTAAAATGGGCCAATAAGCAAGACATGCTAAGGAAATAAATAAAAACCTTGTGACCTGGGGATTCACTGGGCATGTGTTCCAAGGAGCATATACCATGCCTAACACTATGCGTAACAAGAGGGCAAGATAGATGTAGAGGTTAAGAGTCGACCTTCAACTTCAATGTCAACTTCTCCAATGACTTGACCACAAGGTCCAAGTGACCCTGAGCACTTCTTCGGGAAGTCAGATGGTGAGCAAAACCTGAAAATGTCCTAGATTAGTCTTTGGCACCCACACGAATTGTTGGATGCCTAAGATGTAGGCAAGTAATGAGAGAAAAAACTGAGCGAGTTGCTTCTTGTGATTCCACCTGGATTTTAGGCTATGTTGGAGGTGGTGGGGGATGTTGTATGATGGGCTTGAACAGATGGAAGTCATACCAAAGTGGGATTATGGAATCTGCAAAGTTCCAGAGGCAGACTGCATGGATTCAAAGCCTAGCTCTGCCACTCACTAGGTATGTGACTAGCTTTGCAAATTACTTTATGTTCCCCTCTATCCCCCTTTGTAAAGTGGGAATGAATCATAGTAATAGCAGTATGCATAGAATTGATAAGTATATTCAATGAATGAATATGTATAAAGCTCTTGCTATGGCACTTGACATACAGAAAGCAGCTGCTAAATGGTAGCTATTAGTACAGATTTTGGAGGGTTTGAAAGTCAGTCCTAAAAATTTGAGTAGTAAGCAGCAAGGAGACATAGTCTAGAAGGTAGGCTAAACATGATAGAAGATGATAGAAGCATGATAGAAGATCAACGCGTGGACTGGGGTAAAACGGGAGAAGCAGATTCTCTCAGTACTTGGGCTTACGGTGTCAAGGGTTTGTGCAGTGGTGTAGCAGGAAGCAATGCGTATGAGAAATTAATTCCTTATCACGAGGAACACCTGTCAGAGGCTTTAGAAATGGAAAGAGCACCCAACTAGGGGCTGGGTGACAGGGCATTGGCTGTGGCTCCCTAAAAGGAGTTTTAATATTTTCTTCCCATATTCAAATGGGTCAGCTTGCATCATTGCTGTAGGAACTGAAGCCCACCTAGAAAACTGTCATGCACAATAACTATCGAGAGACAAACCCACTGCTATAGACCAAGACTTCTTCATTGACATCAAAGAAACGACAGCAATGGTTAGAAAAGCCTTAAGGTAGTAAAAGATGACTACTACTGTAGCCAGAAATCTCAGGTGACTCTATGGCATCTTCCAGGTGGCTAAACAGAACCCTCCCAGATCCCTTCATGCCCCAGCCACTCTCTGGTCCTGGGGCACGTTTGCCTAAGCTCCTCCCTAAATGTTCTGATTTCCATGGTTAATGTGTGCAGAAAAGATCCTGAAGTGAGGAATAAACCATAGAAATTCAGACTTTTGTTTAAACTTTTGTCATGAAGAATGTGCCCTGAAGTTGGGGTGGGGAATAAGTCAAATCTTAATTTCTATATTGTAGAAAATTAGTCACAGAAGAGCATCCACCCTCTACCCTCATTGAATCTAATTTAAGTTTTCTGTCAGGAATAAGCAACTCCTGGGTTTGTCTGGCGTTTGGGGTGTCCAAAGCCTTCCTCCCTGAGCGAGAAGGCTCTCTGTAATGTCTTTGGAAGTTACCCCTTCTCCACGGCTTGTCTGAGCTAAGGAGATAGGCTGGCCTGGCAGCGTGGCCCCACTAATGGGGATTTCTTTCTCTTGGATCACAGATGGGTCAGATGTTGCAACAACCAAGAAAATTATAAAGACTTGAAAACAAAAAGAGAAGCACCGAGTTGATAGCGAATACACTGTTGTGAACTGATTTAACTGCCCACATGACTATGATATTGGCGTTCCTTCCAATGCAATGATTTGCTCCTCTACTTTGCGCTAGTTTTTACTGAAATATTTGTTTGGCTATATGTTTTGTGACTCCCTATATAGAAATGTATTCAAATGTATGTTATGTTGTTACTTACTTTGTGCCCATTTTGATTGATACATTTAATCTGTCTACATAGACTATGCAGAAATTTATTCTAATGTATTTTGTATTGTAACTCACTTTTTAGTACTAGGACTTAATAAAATATAGTCTCATTATCTGCTTTTACAATATGATATGTAGGGTAGGGGACTTAATTTACCAGTCAATTTGTGATGTTTTATTCTCTTCCAAGTACCAATATTCAATAGCAATTAATATATTTCTTTAGAACTATCTATTTTATATTTTTGCAATGTTAGTAGAATATTATCTGTTGTACACTGTATTATATTTAAAAAACTATATTTCCTCTGTATTTTATACTTATAAAAGCCACTTTTAAATCACTTTTTTTTTTTAAGTTTGAGTATACTTGACACACAATGTTACATTAGTTTCAGGTGTACAACATAGTGATTTGACCATTTTATACATTATGCTATGCTCACCACACATATAGCTACCATTTGTCACCATACAATGCTATTACAATATCATTGACCACATTTCTTACGCTGCGCCTTTTATTCTCATGACTTATTCATCGCATTACTGGAAACCTGTATCTCCCACTCCCCTTCACCTATTTTGTCCATCCTCCCATCTCCTTCCCCTCTGGGAACCACCAGTTTGTTCTCTGTATTTACAGGTCTGGTTCTGGTTTTGTTTATTTATTCATTTGTTTTTTTAGATTCCACATACAAGTTAAATCATATATTTGTCTTTCTTAGTCTTACTTATTTCACTTAGCATTATATCCTCCATCCATGTTGTCACAAATGGTGATCTCATTTTTTATGGCTGCATAATATTCCTGTGTGTGTGTGTGTGTGTGTGTGTGTGCGCGCGCGCGCACGCATGTGTGCATGCAAACACTTCCTTACCTATTCATCTATTGATGGACACTTGGGTCACCTCCAAATCTTGGCTATTGTAAATAAAGGTGCAATAAACATAAGGGTGCATATATTCAAATCACTTTTAATACAAATTTAGAAATAGATCTATTTTGTTTCCTATGTTTCAGACAATTTTATGTGGGTTATTTTATTTAATCCTTAAGGCAACCATAAGAGGTAGGTACTATTATCATCCCCATGTTCTAGGTGGTGGAACTAAGACTCCGTAAGAGGAAGTGATGGGCCCAAGTCATGAAGCCAGTAACAGGTTGTGGGAGGGCACCAGGATGCCTCAGTCCCTGTCCCTATCTGTGCAATCCTATCTGCCAGGGGAATCTCCTGACTTCTGTTGTGTGCTTTGGCCAAGGAAAAGAGCAGGTGGAAATCTGATATTTCCATGCCTGGTGATGTCAGCAGTGAGTTGAAAGAGTCACAAACAAAAGTCAGTCCATTTAGGTTCCATTTCCATTTCTAATCCCACCTCTCCTGCCCAAGGGAACCTAGACAAGTCACCACTTTCTCTGGTCTTGAGTTCCTCAAAGTACAAATTAAGTAGTTTGACTGAATGATCATTGAGAGCTTGTCAATTCTAAGCGGTAGGAATTAACTTCCCCTCCACGTCCACAGGTGGAGGAAAGAGGTGTTGGAAAGCTAAATTTCTTGTAAGCCTGTTCAATCCTATCTTCATAACATCTTCACACCATACCCTTTATTCAGCCATAAAGATCTCTTTTAACAATTATTCAGATCATGTCACTCCTTAGCTTGAGACCCTCTAATATCCTCGCCCCCCACCCAACACTTTGGATTCAAACTTAAAACCACTTTATGTGCCTCTCTCCTTGTTTCTACCTCTTGACACTTGTCCGCTGTGCTCCAGCTGCCTTGGCCTTCCTTCGCTTCCTCGGACACGCTCAGTTCATTTCTACTTTGGGACCTTTGCACTTACTGTTCCCTCTGCCTGGAAGGCTTAAATGGTTGTTTCTCATACTTCAGGTCTCTGATTGAATGTTGCCTTTTCCAGATTCCTTCCTGGTTCCCCTCCCCCCTGCTCATCTAAAATATCCTCCCTCCTTCTACTCACTCTCTTTACTTAATGACAGTTACTTCAAAGAAGTGTGAGCCCAAGAAAGGATAACTCAGAAAGGATAACTGATTTGTCTAAAGACACAGCTGCTAAGTAGTAGAATTCGGAGTGGAACTCAGGTTTACCTCCATCCAAAGCCCCTACCACGAACTACCACGCTCTCCTGCCTTCTGCAGCCATGCTATGCGTGGGTTTAGTAGGAAGATAGGAGAGATGGAACATGCTGGCAGGGAGCCCTCCCTCTTTTCTACCTATGGCTACAAGTTTGTAAATAGGAATATACATTTAGTGTGACTGGTAATCTCTCCAAGTGCCCACTTCCTCCCTCTTCCATCCTCTAAGATGGTTAGGATTAACTGCTCATGAACTACCTGAAAGGATGCAGCACAGGGGACTTAGAAAGACCTGGACTCTACCCTGGCCCCACCACTGATGTGACCTTGGCAAGTACAGATACTCTGTAGAATATACTCGTGAAATAAGATTGAGAATATTTCCTCTGCTTGTCTCACAGGACTGTTATGAAAATTTATTCAGCCATTTATTCATCCATTGAACAAATATTTGTGGAACATGTAACATGTGAAAGGTACTATTCTGAATGCTAGTAATAAAATGGTGAACAACATAGGTAAGACCCTGCCCTCACAAAGCTTATTTCCTAATAGAGGAAAATACAAAATAAAATGTGAACAAATAAACAGGATAATTTCCGACTGAGGTAAGTATTGTAACTTACCTCGTATGATCCAACTCCATTATGTTATCAATAGTCCATGATACCAACATGGTTCCAGTACTTATTTTGCAAGAAAAAAATTATGTTTTCCCATGCTCTTTTGCCCTACAAGCATCAGCTTGTACTTTGTAGCCAACTTCCTTGGGCTCACACTTCTTTGAAGTAACTGTCATTAAGTAAACAGAGTGACTAGAAGGAGGGAGGATATTTTAGATGAGCAGGGGGGAGGGGAACCAGGAAGGAATCTGGAAAAGGCAACATTCAATCAGAGACCTGAAGTATGAGAAACAACCATTTAAGCCTTCCAGGCAAAGGGAACAGTAAGTGCAAAGGTCCCAAAGTAGAAATGAACTGAGCGTGTCCGAGGAAGCGAAGGAAGGCCAAGGCAGCTGGAGCACAGTGGACAAGTGTCAAGAGGTAGAAACGAGGAAGGAGAGAGGCACATAAAGTGGTTTTAAGTTTGAATCCGAAGTGGGGTGGGGGGGCGAGGATATTAGAGGGTCTCAAGCTAAGGAGTGACATGATCTGAATAATTGTTAAAAGAGATCTTTATGGCTGGTTGGAGGAGAATGGATCAGAGTGGAGAAAAGAGGCAGCAGGGACCTAGGAGACTAGATTGAAGGCTATTATTGAAGTCAACAGAGAGATGACGATGGCTTAGCCTTGGGTGAGGCTGAACGGCAGAGGAGAGGTGGTGCACAAGGGGAAGGGAGGAATCAAGGAAGGCAAGTGAGACAATGTTAAGTGCAAAGGATTGCTCAACTATGACACACTGTGCCAAACTAAGGAATTATGGCTAAGGAATTATAGCAGAGAAGATTCCTGATGGGAAAAAGGTAGAGGTTGATGCTCAGAACCCTAAATACAAACTTCTCCTACTCCTTGACCTGCCTACGTCTCACCCTGCTATATGGAAGTTCTGTTTCAAAGGCTTAAAATGAGGGGCCTGATCAATTTCCAAGCCATTTATATCTCCCCCCCCCCTTATTTTGCTGATGTTCTTTCTTGTGGTAAAAAACCAAAACAAACAAACAAACAAAAACCATTATATTTACCATCGTAACCTTTTCTAAGTGTATAATTCAACAGTGTTAAGTATGTTCACAGTGTTATGCCACAGATCCCTAGAACTTTTTCATCTCGCAAAATTGAACTCTATACCCATGAAACACTAATTCCCCACCCCTTTTTCCATTTACATCTTATTTTGAAGATCCAAACAACTTTATTCATTCTCCACTGACTGCAGGGTCATCCCTTGGTACTCATCCTTCATATTTGAAAATGGCATTGAGGGCGCCTGGGTGGATCAGTTGGTTAAGCGACTGCCTTCGGCTCAGGTTATGATCCCAGAGTCCCGGGATCGAGTCCCACATCAGGCTCCCTGCTCAGCGGGGAGTCTGCTTCTCCCTCTGACCCTACCCCCTCTTGTGCTCTCTTTCTCTCTCTCAAATAAATAAAATCTTAAAAAAAAAAATGGCATTGAAATTCATCAATGTCTGAAACACCCAACTTAATAGGATTCTGTTTTCAAAGAATCTGATTCATTAAATTAAAAGCCGTGAAGTCTAATGCCATGATTAAGCATTCTCTGGTATCTATGACTCATTGTTTCAACGAGGTGATATCAGCATGTTTGATGAGATCATTCTTTGTGTTGTACAGCCCGGCCCGTGCAGTCAGCACAGGACATTCAGCATCCCTGCCCCCCACCCCCACTAAACACCAGTAACACACCCAATCATTGTGACAACCAAAAACACCCCTTTGCATTTCCAAACACCCATTCGGGAGTGTTGCCTCATCCCACCAGAGATCCACAAGTTGCACATTTATTAGGCTCCTTGACTCTGGGGAATCTCCTCTATCCTAGTCATACAATCCAACTCCATTACATCATCAATAGTCCATGATACTGATGTGGTTCCAGCTACTTATTTTGCAAGAAAAAATTATGTTTTCCCGCACTCTTTTGCCCTATGAGCATCAGCTTGGACTTTGTAGCCAACTTCCTTGGGCTCACACTTCTTTGAAGTAACTCACATTAACTAAGCAAGTCTTAATAAGAGAGTCCTGCCCTGCTTTTCTCACCTGCTCGCCCAGTCCTGCCACCACCTGTGCTTTTTATTTTCTTACATAGATGCAAGGAGGGGTGTGTCCAGGAGCACAGCAGGTGCCAGGAAGGGACAGGGTTAGAGGGGCCTGCATGACAAATGACTATTTCTAAAAAGGAGGACTTGGGTGGGAGCCATCACCACCATCACATGATTGGCACAGCTACCTTTTCAGGGCAAAGGGCAATGTCTTGAAGAGTAGCCTGATTTTGTCAAAGGGAGGGGGGGGGGGGGGGGGGGGGGGGGGGAATGCAGCAACTTTTATCAGAGAAGACACAATGACTGGTTCCTGCCCAGCAGGTTTCACCGGTTCTTCTGGTGTTGGGTAGTTTGATCTGATAGTAAGAATCAAGGATAGACTACTTCCTGGCTCTGCCTCTGATTCATAGCAGGTCTTTCTTCTTATTGTCAAGGATTATTACTCACCAAAGTAAGCCACAGCCACCAAACTCGAAAACTGGCTTCTCTGGGATCCTCCCAGAGAAAGGAGATATTCCACAGCACACAGTTGTGAAATGTATGGCACCTCCAATTACATCTGTACTTTTACTTCATATAAGTGATGGCAAATGGTATGTATCATGTCATGATGAGATTGCATTATCTACCTCTTGTCATGACAAGACAGACAATTGCCCCATTTTCACTGAAAACTAAAAGCTAAGGTATGTGGCAGACTGTGTATCCTTTTTTTTCCTAGCTTAAACAGCAGTTTACAGTAACATAATCTTCTGTGAAGTCTCATGGGGAGAGAAGCAATTTGGACATCCTGTCTGTAACTTGATTCACAGCCCCTGTTGAATGCAGTAGACACCTCATGTTACTGTCTTATCGATCCTGGAAACACATGATAGATGCCTCATCTCCTCTCATTCTGCCTGCAAGCATCTCTCTTTACACCTTTTCTTTCATCCTCTCCCCCAGTCTCAGACAGGGGATGTATTGCTTCCTTTCCCATCTGCTCTCTCTGCCACTGTTGATCTTACCTCCCTCCTTCAATTGAACCCTCTTTCTCTCTGACATCTTCACTCCCTTCAAATTCACTGGCCCTTCTCTTCTGTCTATCCTCTGAAACAAGCCTCCTCTGTCCTAGTCATAAAACAAAGCAAACAAAAAACCTTGGCTAAGCTCCTCCATTAGTAAACTACCCTGCTCCTGACCTTCTTTTCCCTGCCAGTCTTTTGGTCTCCAGCCACTGCCCCCACTTTTGTATCATCCACTCACTTTAATCTAGTTCGCCTCCAGAGTTCTTGTGAATCTGCATTCTCCAGTGATGTTCACCTCATCTCTGCCGTTCTCCACTGCTCACTATCCCCTTTTGCGGAGGTTCTCTTTGCATCCCAAAACAGTTTTCTAATCAGTCCTCCTGTCTCTATTTTCCTTGTTCTTCACCACTTTCATCCCTTGAACCACACCTGCAGAAATCTCACCCACACCCTCAGGTCTTCAACTGCTCAATTCTAGCCTTGCAGGGCACTTGTAAAAATTAGTACCTGTGCCTATCCAAGCGGCATGTCCCCGTTTCACAAACTTCGCTTCCTGAACTCTCGCAGGGGAGACTAGATATCTGGCAGGGCGCAAAAGGCCTGATTCCTTCCTGGCCCTGTTCCTTTTGGCATCGCTGTCCATCAGCCCATTGCTCATTTTACTGTTTCAGACTTACCTCCCCCTGCAGCTTATCACATGGTTACATATGGGCAGCCCATTTACTTCTTAGATCTTGGATCCTGAGTTTTCTCCTGAGGCTTAATTTAATTCTACCTTTTAACTACCTCCTAAATATTTCCACTGGATTTTCCTATCATCAGCTCCAACTCAAAGCCTAGGAATAAATGTATTTACCTCTGAGGGAGTTAAGGGACTATGGTTTTTCTTTCTGACTCACAAATTTCTGTCCATGGTACCATCATTCACTGCATCTCAAATTTCCAGTCATTTTTGCTCCATCTTCCGGTTCTAGGTACCAAGCCCTCTTAATTATTCCTCCATACTCCTCTTTCCTTTCCTTTCTACTTCCACTGCCAGCATCTTTGACTTCTGTACCCCATCTGCTACTAGACAAATCTTCATACCCTGTTCACAAACATTTGTTGCCTTTCAGTTGCAAGTAACAAACCCAGTTCAAACTGACAAAAGAAATGTATTGGTGCACATCTAACCAAAAAGGCCAAGGGTCTCTACTTTCAAGCACGATTGAACCTAGGTACTCAAGCATTGTCATTAGGAATCTTTCTACCTTCATCTCTTGGCTATGGGTTCACTGCACTCTTGAGCACACTCTCCCTAAGTGTGACAAAATAGCCACCACCTCCTGCAGGCTTCTACTGAAGATATGTAGCATCATTAGCAGAAAGGGAGTACGCTTTCTTAATTCTCCAACAGAAGTCCTAACACTGACTGCAACCTTAGATCCCCGGGTGATGTGAAGCCACCCAACCTACATAGATTCAGAGTGGGAAAAGCATGGTTCCTGTAGAAAATAAGGGTGCTAATGGCTGCTTGAGTGGCTCAGTTGGCTGAGTGTCCGACTCTTGGTTTCATCTCAGGTCATGATCTCAGGGTCATGAGATGGAGCCCCGTGTCAGGCTCTGTGCTGGGCATGGAGCCTGCTTGGAATTCTCTCTCTCCCTTTCTCTCTGCTCCTCCCCACTCTCTCTTAAAAAAAAAGAAAAGAAAAGAAAAGAAAGAAAGACAAATAAGGGTGCTACTGCAAGATGAGGCAATGGGTTTTCGGTGGGCAAAGGCAGAAGTTGTCCAATACACTCTCATGACTATATAATAAAGTAAAATTCCCTTAATCCGACATTCTAGATTCTTGTCCCTTAATGTGGCTTAAAACTTCCTTTCCTATTTTTTCACCACTTATTCAACACAAGCCTTTTCCTTGAGCCAGTCTTTTTTTCCAGCTTTATTGAGATATAATTGACATATAACACTGCGTAAATTTGAGGTGTACAACATAGTGATTTTATACAGGTATATATTGCAAAATGATTACCACAATAAGGTTAGTTAACATATCCATTACCTCACATAGTTACAATTTTTTAAAAAGATTCTTATTTATTTATTTGACAGAGAGAGAGAGCACAAGCAGGGGGAGAGGCAAAAGGAGAGGGAGAAGCAGGCTCCCCGCTGAGCAAGGAGCCCAATGCAGGACTCGATCCCAGGACCCTGGGATCATGACCTGAGCTGAAGGCAGACACTTAACCGACTGAGCCACCCAGGTACCCTAAACTTTTTTGAACCAATCTTAAGTATTTGTTATCCTCTGATATCGCCATAGTCTTCCTATCTCTACATTTTTACTAATGCCACTACCCCATCATCTCTTCAAATTCTACCCAAGGTTAGTCCACCCTTTTTTGATCCACCCAACCATCCAGATTGCAGTGATTTATTATTTTATCCACTCAACTAACACTTATTGACTACAAGCCTGACCAAACAGAGTATCACTCAAAAATCAGAAGTAGGAGACTGTGTCTATTGTCAGATTGTGGACACTTAACCAAAAGATTGGTAAAGATGGAAAAAACAGCTGTGTATATAAATATTTATTTAGAATGAGAAGATAAATTACAACTAATCACAAATTTGAAAAGTTGACATGTCACAAAATCACAAGATCTGAAAAGCAACGATATGTTAATTAATTAACTGCCTGGCACCTCTCTATAATACTTGTGTGGTACATTTTTGGCTGTGTACTCTTCAATCAGCTCTTCATTTGACAATTGTTTTGTAATATTTCCTACTAAAAAGTAGAGTGACAATTCAGTATTTCCTCTAGGCTTGCTGAGGCTTTTTGCCTTTTATCACTGATACATTGCAACACTTATTTCAGCTTTGCAGCTCATCTTCAGTAATGTCATGTAAATATTTCAGATGCTGTTAAATTTGTGGAAAGCCCTATCATCAAATATTTTTCTATTTATGATGTATAATATTTGGCAAATTTTTTCCACAGACTAGCTTCTGGCTCTTTATATTTTAACACTTGTTGCACCTCCATAACACACTGCCTATGGTACTGGTCTCTGTGGAACACACACATCTCGTGGTAAGAATCTGGCCCTGTACTTCCAGGTGGAGAGTTCTGGGTGTCAGTCAGCACAGAGGTTAATAGGAATATGTTTCCTACACTGAAATGGCTAGCAATAACTTTACCCGTGGAGGTGACAGTGAGCCATGTAAATATATCTTACTAAAATCTTCACTAAATATATTTCCAGCTCTGCTTCTGGCTCTGACATTTTGTGAATAGGGATAAACTTGTGTGCTTTGGAAGGCAGCTTAACCCACACTATGTCAGGCTGAAGTTATAAGGTAGAAAAGCCAAAGAGAAAAACAGGAGTTGGGAAACTGATCCAGTCATATTCAGGATAAGAAAAGCTTCCAGCTCCACCTGGGACTGCAGGGGGTGAGGGGGTATAGCACCCAAGAATCAAATCCCAGGTGTCCTTCCAGCAAGTTTCTTCTCATACCCCCTAAATCTGACCAGGCACTCTTCATTGCAGAGCACCTCCTTTCCCAAAGGGGAGAATTCCAGATCAACAACTACAAGTATCCTACTGCCAAGGTTTGTCTAACCACCTAGACTAGTTCAAAGAAGTGTGAGCCCAAGGAGATTGGCCAGAATATCTGAGCTGTTGCTTATGGGGGCAAAAGGGTAATGCTGTGTTAAAATATAGTATCCTATGCCTACATAAACCAGTTCTCGGGCTGCAGTGGCAGCTGACACCAGCCACCCCACACTTGATCACCAAGGGCATCAACTCTCCTTCCCTTTCATTAAGCTGAAAAAAAAGTGGGTTTTTTTTTTCCAAAATGAATTTTAATATATGAAAAGCAAACTAGAGCTGCGTTTTTCGTGTTCTCCTATTAGAGATGAAACTCAACTTTTAGGTGCCATTCTCCTTATGTGGGATAGTGCTTCTTCCACAGAAGAAACAGACCTCAAAGAACTGTGCAAAGGAAGGCCTGGCCTAGAATAACGTGAAGTTTTTGAAAACTGCAGGCTTTCCTCCTTGATCCTTGATCATCCTTTTGAATGACTTTAAGGATCAAAATATGTGGTTAATACAAAGCCAGGAGAAATAGTGAACTTATAAAAGGAGCCTAATGTTTCCTCTTTAATTCTTTCAGGTTTAAAATGCAGAAGAAAAAAAAGGAAAAAAGAGAAATGTAGAATACTGTAGTCAAGTCAAAAATTCTCCAGAAGCTTGCAGAAGTACAAGAAGATAAAAACAGGTAACATTGAATGTTACTATGTGTCAACCACTATTAAAAGGGCTTTACTTGGGTCCACCATATCTAGATGAGTTGATGGTAAAGGCTGTGTGAGTATTAGCTATCATTAACTCACCTGACAAGGTTGTAAGGATTAGAAACACAATGTAAAGGTGATCTGGCTGGACATCTGTCACCTCACTGATCGCCAGGGTTGATTCAGCTGATCCAGCTGGCTAGGCAGGTGTCCCCTTCCTCTCTCACGGCTCCATGTGCATCCCCCCCACCCCGCCCAACAAAGCTGCATGCTTGGTGGAGGAGGATGACCTTCCCATTTCTGAAGAAAGCTTGAAATCTGTCCACTTTAATATAAAGTGATTCTTTAATCTTGGGTGGAGGGATGTGAATAAAGGTAATAATTGCCTCTAGTTAGTTGTAAGACTATCAGTCTGAGGAGTGGGTGGATTTGTTTTGTGTGGCCCCAAAGGAAGGATAAAAAACTAATGGGTGGATGTTACAGGCGCTGGTAAAAAAGAAAGAGGGAGGAAGTGAGGGGAAAAGGGAGAAAGTAAAGAACAGAGGAAGGACTTAGGGGCTGCCTTGAGAAGAAATGAGCACCCACGTGTTTGTAGGGCTATTCTACAAAGGTCTGTACTGCTCTCCTGTCTTTTGCATAAAGTTAATAGCTAGTGAGTGGTGGATCCAGGATTTGAACCAGTTAGCTCTAGCACCAACTCATTTTACTACTAAGGACAGGAGAGCAGTACAGACCTCTGCCAAGGATAATTGTAAAGGGAACTCAAGCATCAAATAAAGAGATGTTTTTACCATCTCAAATCTATATAGATGGCTTGAGATATCAAAGTGAGCACCATGGAGATTTTTCATCAGGCCTCAGCTTCCCGGGACAAAGTTTTCCACCAAATGGAGTTCTGATTCATGAAGCAAAGGATAAGACTAATTCCTATATAAATCAATAAGTAATGTCCACACCATTTGTTTTTAAAAGCTCCTTGAAATTAACAAGAGAGTAAACTTTTCCCTATCAGCCCAACATTCCTGAAGCCAGTACTCAGGGACATATTTTTCCCCCTTTCTGTTGCCAGAGGAGAGTGGATAATATTTGTAAAGCTTTAGGGAATTCATTAGTTAAATGAATGTGATAATGTAATTCTTAGAAAATGCTGAATCTTTTTTGCAAAGTAAAGAATTGCTCCTCCTGTAATAGCAAATTCGACACCTATAAACATTTTAAAAATAAAACGAGACAAATATAAGGTGCCATTTTTATTATTTTCACAGTCTCATTCAACACCTTCCTTGACAAAGTGAACTTCATTATAGAAACGTTTTTTTCTCCTTTAAAGAACCAACTTAAGAGCTTAAAGAACAAAATCTATGTTAACTGGATAAAGTATATCGCTATATAAAATATTTTATAAAAATGTTATAAAAGTTCATTGTAACATAGTCTCAGAGTCACACTTCTGATTTTTCACTTGATTTAAAATCAACTCCATGACAAATGCAAACCCTATTGAGGCATTTTGTAGAGTGTTACATTTAACTCACAGATACATACCTTAGTGTATAGTTTGGAATAGTAGTAAAATGAGTTGGTGCTAGAGCTGTCTGGTTCAAATCCTGGATCCACCACTCACTAGCTATTAACTTTATGCAAGTTACTCAAACTTTTGTGCCTCATCTCTAAAATAGGAATAATGAGTATCCAGCTTATAGGGTTGTTGCCAGTTAAAACAAAGAAAGCACAGGCATGTAGTAGTCAGTCAAACAGTACTTAATTTGTAGTTAGGTACCACTGTGACTAGTACAAATATTAAAGAAGGAAGAAAATACATCACAAAGATTGACAATGCTGAGTTAAAATACAGTACCTTCAGGAAAAGGTAAAATTCTAATGCGTGCTTACCAAATGATGTTCTCCCCCACCCAAAATAAATACCTATGTTGGCAGGAAAAGTTAACATTTTATTGCAGAGACAGATTTCTTGTTTGTTCTTGCATGCAAACATCGAGGCAAGCAGTACCTTTTGCTAGATATGTGAGTCTGTGGGTGTTTAGGGGGTAGATGGGCATGAGAGTCTCGTAGCAGAGTTCCATGTGATTCTATAGTAAGGCTTTTCCACTCTGATGATTGAGATCACACTTAATAGCTCTTCAAGGCAATCACACTGTATAACACATGGTGAATTTTCTGAAGTTTCAGTATTATGAGAAGCAAATATGTCAAAAATATCATATACAATACTTTTTAGCAAAAGAATAAGTAATAGTTATCCATAAATAATTGGTAGGATGGATTACATACTGTAATCATTTACAGTGGTACCTCTTTCTATAAAAAATAGTAATAATAGCTAGCATTTACTGAGTACTGAATACGTCAGGCAGAGTTCTAAGTACTTTCTTTACATGTATTCTTTCATTCTGTCCCCACAACAACCCTGTGAAGAAGACACTATTATTATCCTCATTTTATGGAAGTTCTGAGAGATTAAGTAATTTGTTCAACATCCCACAGAAGTTGTGAAGGCAGGATTCAAACACCGCAGTGGGATTTCTAAGCCCATATTATTAACCATCTCATCATGGTGTAAAGAGATAAATTCTCAATCAACTCTTCACTTTCCAAAACAAGTTTCCAAGAATGGTTTTACCCACATATCCTAATACTTTTAAAATATAATTTAAAAAATTCTATATCATACATCTGAGGAGCACATCATTTGCATAAAATTATTTTTCATTAGTTTACTCTGGAAAAATAGCATATTATCCTTTTAAGATGATTTTTTTACCTTTAAGTTATCTGGTTAAATACCTTTAAATCAATCTATACATTGGTATTTATTTAATACACTTAAAATACAGACCTAAAATAAAATGTAAAATATAAACCCCAAAATATAATCATCTATTTGGATAATGCATATATTTTAAACATAGTTTCCTATGCTAGAGAATACTGCAGGGTACAAACAAATTTCAAAAAAACTATGATTAGTACCTTCAAAGAAACAAGATAAAATATTGAATCCATGCAACAAAAACAAGATCTGATATATGTGTGTGTGTGTGTGTGTGTGTGTGTGTGTGTGTGTGTGTGTAAAGTTTGAAATGCCTCCAGGAGCTGAAGTAAAAGAGAAAATTCCACAACGCAACACAGAGCAGACCTAAACCTGGTCTACAGATTCTTCCCAGTTTCAGGAAGCACTGGAAATTTACACCAGAATTGTATATTTATCTTTAATGTAGTTTACAACAAACTATATAGAACTTTCATTCCAGAGTAGATTTAATCAAACATAAATGCCTTTATTGTCTTCATGAAATTCCCAAGGTAAAAACTCTTTGAAGGACTGGTATAGATCTGTGTCATAATTTTTTTAAATTATGATTTCCCCATTGTTCCTGTTCTCTCCTCTTTCAGTTTCAAGTAAGAAGGAAAGTCTTTTGTAACTTCCTGCCTTGGGAATTTTTACCAAGCTGAAAACATGTACATAGGAAGTCAGAAGTTCTTCTGGTCTTTTGAAAAACCTAAGTCCATAGAAGACATAACCCCGGATGTCTTGGAGGGGAAGAAGAGAGAGAAAAGCATTTTTAAAATCAGAAAAGAGAGCCGTGAGCTGAGTTTCTGAGAGATTAGACAGGGGACAGAGGTCGGTGGGTTCTGTGGAGTTCCTGAGACCTGTGGCACAGCCGATGGCAGAGTCCACCGGATGAAGCAAGACCTCCGAGGGAAGGATTTATAGTGCTCCTAAGGAGGACAGACCCTATGCACAGGGGCCAGAAGAGTCCCCCAAAATTCTGCTCCCCCAGGCATGGTCCAGAAGCGCCTTAGCCCTCAGACCATGCTGACGAGACACAGGCCTGCCAGCAGAAACCAGGGTGGGCCACTGGTCACTGATCAGACAGTCAGTATCTCCCCGGAAACTTAGCACAGTCCTGTGGCCAGAGCCAAACCAGACGGTGAGTGAATTCTCTGCCTGTTCTGCAGGATGTGGGCAAGGTCAGATTTCAGTTGGTTTAGGGAAAATAAAGAAATGTGATATTTCCTGCACAGCTGTTTGTGACCTGAAATTCATTCCAGTAACAGATAGGCATCTGGAATGGATGGATAGCATCACCTGACTTTCACAGACACAGTTTTGGTGACCAGGAGAAATAAATTCAGGGGCGCCTGGGTGGCTCAGTGTAAAGTTTGAAATGCCTCCAGGAGCTGAAGTAAAAGAGAAAATTCCACAACGCAACGGTTAAACATCTGCCTTCGGCCCAGGTCATGATCTCAGGGCCCTGGAATCGAGTCCCGTGTTGGGCTCCTTGCTCAGCGGGGAGTCAGCTTCTCCCTCTCCTTCTGCTCCTACTCTGCTCCTGCTCTCTCTCTCTCTCAAAATAAATAAATAAAA
This sequence comes from Phoca vitulina, assembly GCF_004348235.1. Lineage (NCBI taxonomy): Eukaryota > Metazoa > Chordata > Mammalia > Carnivora > Phocidae > Phoca > Phoca vitulina. The sequence continues at coordinate 60,278,482 of NW_022589711.1, read as the reverse complement.
TCTTTTTTTTTTTTAAGAGAGAATTTCAGATAACCATTCCCTCTTACAGAATTATATCTTAACAAGTTTAAATAAATAAGTGGAATGGAGAGGTTTTTAAAAATTACTGAAAGGAGTGTCTGGGTGGCTTAGTCATTAAGCATCTGCCTTCGGCTGAGGTCATGATCCCAGGGTCCTGGGACTGAGCCCCGCATCGGGCTTCCCACTCAGAGGGGAGTCTTCTTCTCCCTCTCCCTCTCCCTGCTGCTCCCCCTACTTGTGCTCGCTCCCTCTCTGTCAAATAAATAAATAAAATCTTAAAAAAAATTACTGGGAGCAGTTATCATTCCAGTTCTGACTGGTTGGGGAATGTTGTCTAGTGAATTAAACTTCAAAGTATGGAAAAATTGGTAAATTGATACAGTGTATTAACTATGATAGCTCAAATATGGAATACATCTGTATTTACAGTATATATCATGGGCTTTTCAAGAGACTTATTTAAGAATGTTATAAAGGTAAAATATTGGCTTCTAAGAAAGATCCTTCCAAAAGATTAAAAATCCAGTTTTTGTTTCCAACATACTTCTTATTGCTTAATAACATTACAGAAGAATGTAAGGTATATTCTACATGGGTCAATTTTTATATTTTATTTATTTTGACCTATATGGAATCATTGGTGTCATTATTAAAATCTACATTGGAAAATGAAATATTTCAGTTAGTTACTGTTTTCATGCCTTTTTAAATTTCAGAAGTCATAGTTAGGGAGTTTATTAACATAATAAGAAATTTAAGACATCGAGATTAGTGCATAAGACCAGATATAAGATACTGTCTCTTGATCTAAAATTATATTGATCAGCATGGATCCCTTGCTCAAATCAAGAGAAGCATTAATAATAACACATAATCTGTTAATTGCAGATAAACTAAAACTATTAAATCACCTGAAATTAAATTTTATCTCTCATTCCAGAAACATAAATACTATGATATTTTTACCATTAAGAAGGAAGAAAGAAGGAAACATGGAAGGAAGAGAGGGAGGAAGGGAAGCAGAGAAAAAGGAAGGAAGGGGCAGGCTGTCTTACCCTAAAAATCTCATAATCTAGTTGAGAGAGAAAAACACATCTGAAAATAAAACTCATGAATACAATCACATGCTGGGTTTGATGCCGCGATCAGCTGATACATTATAGGCTGAAAAATAAATAACCACTTCACATTTATGGGATATTTATCAGCTTTTATCAGGTGCCAAAATGTATGTCAATATCAAATCAAGGGCAAGGAACCTGGAAAAGAATTGAGGACAGCTGGAACAGGTCATCAAGGAAGCAGTTCTCTACCGATGTCATCAAACTCAAGGTTATCTTTAATATTTTCATGTCTCTTGTTTTGTTTTGTTTTCATTTTCTACTTTTTTTCCCCACTTTTGTCTTCCCCTCCAGCAATAACAGCCAGTAGGCTTGTGTGGTTTTGAAGTAGTGCAAAATGGGCAAAAAGACGTGAGTTTGAGTCTCGCCTGTCCATTCCTCATTGCTCTTGGGCTGGGCAGTTACCTTCCCTTCATCTCTATTTCCTCACAAGTCAGGGGAGACGACAGTGCCAGCCTCACAAAGTGACGATAAGGGAAACAGCACTCAAAAAACCAGCACCTTGGGGCGCCTGGGTGGCTCAGTCATTAAGTGTCTGCCTTCGGCTCAGGTCATGATCCCAGGGTCCTGGGATCAAGCCCCGCGTCAGGCTCCCTGCTCTGCGGGAAGCCTGCTTCTCCCTCTCCCACTCCTCCCTGCTTGTGTTCCCTCTCTCACTGTGTCTCTCTCTGTCAAATAAATAAAATCTTTAAAAAAACAAAAAACAGCAGCTGACACGGGGTAGGCATGAAACCAGGGGTGCCCATTATTCTTTCCCTCTTGGGAAAACGATAAAAAGAGGAGTCTTTGTTTTACAGCAGTGCTTCTCAAACTTTAACATGTATATGAAACATCTAAGGATGTTGTGAAAATGCAGTCTGATTCAGTAGGTAGGTCTGAGGTGGGGCTTAAGATTTGGCATTTCCAATATTGCTGGTCCTGGGACCACATTTTGAGAAGTAAAGTTTTAGAGGTAAAAAGAACATGGACATGGTCAAAGGAGAAATGTTAATATGTAGGGAAATAAACGAACATTTACAAAATTCCTACTTTATGCTTAGAAATGTACAGTAGATACATCTTTTTCTTTAATCCTCAAAATAACTCTGAGAAGCAGGTTTTATTACCATTTGACAGAACAGGAAAATGAGGATCAGGTATACTGGTTCATAAGAGATTTTGTAATCCCAAAGCTTACACTGACTTGTATATACCTTGAAAGAGGAAAGAAGATCAGACAGATCAACAGAAGGAGGTAAGGACACATGAGTCCACCCAAACGGGGGTGGGCATCAGTGACCTATAAGGGAAAAGTGAATCCCCTGGGATTTGGGAGTGCATTTAATGGTGAGAGCAGAGAGAAGAGGGCAGGTACAGTAAGCCCTTCACTTTCCCTCTGTCTCCCATACTCCTTCAAAAGCCAGAAGAGCTGCTGATCAAGATTCAGCCCTTCACCTTTTCTGTCAAATCATCATTGACAAAGCACTAGTGCAACTATTGCCTTCCATGCAGTACAGGCATGGATCTGGACCAACTTCCCCTCTCCTAGTTATTTCTATGGTTACCAAGACAAGAAAGAAAATGCAAAGAGGTCAAAAGGAGGAAAATCAAGTACTACCTTTCTGAAGGGACCTTTTCAACCACCGAGTTTAGCAAAGAGTTCATATCTAATCTAAAGTTCACATTGCCCTAGCAAACAAGAGCTGGAGCCAAAGAACAAGTCTATAATTATAATGAGGTCTAACAGCTGACAGTCATATGACAAGAAAAACACACCGCCATAAATGTCTTATTGTAAGGCAGCAAGTATTGAAGTATAAACTGTGGACCTCACTTAGTACAGAAACAAAAAAATAGAACTATTTTTGATAAACTCTAACCCAAATAGACCCAAATTGGTCAATTTCTTTAAAATTTTCATGAAACCTATAATTGTTAAATAGCAATAATTCAAGTGATGTGTTTTATTATAGTACCAACTCCATCCCCTGAGGGTATAGGACCTGAGAGGAATTGCATTGGATGAGTCTGCTTCCTTGTCTTCATGGATAAGATCTGGGTAAGATGATCCCCCAGGCCAATCTTGATCAAGGAATCAAAATAATACCAGGAAAATGGTAAAGGGAAATGGTCAAGAGAAAAGCAGAACCAGCTTTATGACAAGGGAAACCGACATGTATTTAGTAACATCTACATATGTTAATTTTATTTCATCTTCACAAACCCGTGAACAAAGTGGTGATATGACCATTTGGTAGATACTAAGACTGAGATTTAGATAAACTCAAAAAAATGAAATAAAATAAAAAGAGATTTAGATAAATTCATTAACTTGCTCTTGGTCATACTACTGGCAAGTGGCAGAGTCCAGATTTAAAAGAAAAAGACAATGCTCTTACAGAGGATGTGGGGATTGTGGTAGAAAGTGGTGATTGCCTCCCTATATCAATTCTCTTCTTCCTTAACAGAATCTCAATTTTTATCTGGGAGCACTGTTACTTGGACTAAAAGACTGTTTCCCAACCTTTTGAAGCTAATTGCGGGCAGGTGCCTAAATTCTGGACAACGAGAGGTAAGTGGAAATGTTACATGGGACTTTGGGAAATATTGATAGGCATCTCTCCAGTATGGTCATCCTGACTCATTGGCCTCCCTTGCGAGTCCCTGGTTCTTAGTTGTCAGGCCACTTCCAGTAGGACTGGACTCCAGCTGTGAACTCCCTCACAACTAGCTGAAACCTTTATCCTTCCCCAGCCCCAGCTTAATTCCTACCTGTTCTTCCCCTGGTGATAATGCTCATCTGCTCCTCTGAGCTCCCCGTGATGAAAGTGAATCCTGGACACCACGTGAGCACCAAGGATCCTCTATTCCTATCTAGTTTCACCAAAACCAACCAAGGTTCACAGCTGGTCCTTGGTGCCTGATCACACCTCCCTCCTGAACCTCTGTGGATCAGAGCCCAGCCCCGGACCTCAGCAAACTGGCTGGGGAGTTCACTATCTCCTGGCTGCTGCACGCTCTGTTTCCAGGGCTGACCCATGGTATGCCTCACCTCATCACAAATGCACCTCTTGGCTTTACAATCTTCGGCCCCAGAACATCTAGAACTAGTGCTTCCTGCTCTTCCCCCTTCAAATCAGATCCCCTTTGGCCACTGATGCCTGCATGAAACAAACTGAACTTGGCTTCATGCCACCACTCCACCCTCAACAAGATATACCTATGCCATCATGCCTCCCACAGATATGCTTCCTAGTTGGTATATTCCTGGCGAGGAAGTTACAAATCTGTCTCAGCTCAAAATGTTTCCTCCTTTCTTAGTGTTATCATTCAGAATGCCATTCTGTGAGGGAAGGGGAGGGAGCAAGGGCCAGAAACCCTTCTATGATAATGACATACACCTAACCTAAACTCTCTAGATCTTATCTATATATAAATATATAAAATAAGGTCAGTTTTAAATCATAGAAGTATGCCTAAAATCTGACCATTATTTTCTACTCTCTTGTCAATAGATGCGAAAATGTATTCTAATATAAAAATTCTAATTAGATCAAGAAAGGTACTAGGAGACACAAGTTGGCAAAGGGTCTAATTTGAGAGCATTGTCTAAGTTGCAGCATGCAATGCCATAATTAAATTTGTTTTTGATTGAACAAATAGACATAAAGGGCTGCTTGTAAACTAATATTTGTCTCATTAATGTCAACGAAGATCTAGCTTTTAAGTATGAATTCCCAGGGATGGCTCACGAGGAAAATTAATCCTGCAAAGGAAGGAAAGTAGGAGAGTTTATTGTTAATTATTTTAAACAATTTCAAAATCCTTAATTGCATTTGAGGGTAGAAAACCAATGGGGAAATGAATCATTCTTTCTGCTAGTGAAGTCAGAGAGTGACATTATTGAGCTGGAGTATATGAGAGAAAAAGGGTTGCAACTCCATTTTGGACATGCATAATTTCATTTAGCATAATGCTGCTCTGAAACCCATCTTCCAGGATTTTCTAGAAGACAGAAAGAGAAAAAAATGAAATTGAATAGGAAAACATGACTCCCCTGCAGGTATTAAGTTAGACTCCTTAATAACTGTAGAACTAGGTTCGGAAGGACATTCAGCAAGAAAAAAAGTAGGATCAGGAGTCCTTTTATGTTGATGTAATGTAGATCTTGCCTTAAATAAAGATCTGAAAGGCGAATCAGTCTGTGATGACCTAACAAAATACATTTTTAATTTTTAAAACTATTATTCTGCGATGTTTTCTTGAGTCTCTTGAACATTTAGGCACTACTTCTTCACAGCCATTTCTGTTGGGACACACCTCCAATACAGTAGATATCATCATAGTGTAATGGTTTTAGCTTATCTGGCTCCTTACTAAGATTATAAACCCCTGGGGATCAGGAACTATTTTATCTGTGGATTTTCAGTGCCTGGCATGGGAGCTGCCAATATGTATTGAATTACTAATAACCTTATTCCATAAATTAGAAGTACAAGACCAATATAAGGTCAATATTTCTACCAATGGAATAATTTTTTTGGGGGGGGAAATGGTGATGACAAGACTAAAACTTGTTTCCTCTAGTCTTTCCCTAAGAAAGAATCAAATATCGCAAGTAGGAATCTGTTCATGACTTTTAGAAGCACATTTTCAGGAACATAATTCACTGGAAGACAAGACTACTTTCATATAAAATCCTGGGGTCAGTGTTACCAAATCTGGTGGTAATTTAAACACTGCTTCTATTTGGGTTTTTTGAAATATATTTGTATTAGGATTCTCCAGAGAGAAAGAGACTTATAAGAAATTGGCTCATGTGATTATGAAGACTGGTGAGTCCAAATCTACAGTGTGGGCTGACAGGCAGAGACCCATGAGAGCTGATTGTGCAGATGAAGTCCAAAGGTAGTCTGTTGAAGAATTCCCTCCTATCTGGGGAAGGATCAGTCTTTGCTCTAATCAGGCCTTCAACAGATTAGATGAGGCCCACTCACATCCTGGAGAACAATCTTCTTTACCGATGAAAAATGTTAATCTCATCCAAAAACACCCTTCAGAAACACCCAGAATAATGTTTGGCCAAATACCTGGTCATCCCATGGCCCAGTCAAGTTGACACATAAGATTAACCATCATACCATGAATGTGGCAGTATCTATATAGACACTGTTCACTATACATTCTTTGCACAGTGAAGGTTCAGAGTAAATCTCACTGAATAGACTACTACTAGTTTTGTGTAACTGTGCATAGCATCGGCTTCTGTTTCACAGAGACCTGGGGTTCAGGCCCTTTTAGGCTAATCTCTCTGGGTGACGCTGAGTATGTTATCTTGAGATTGTACACTTGTATTTTAGAAATAAAAAAGAAAGAATAATAATAATAATAATAATAATAATAATAATAATAGTACCTACTTCATGAAGTCATTATAAGGATTAACATTAAATGCATGTAAAGCACTTAGCTCAGTACTGGGCACAGAGTAAGAGGTCAATATATGTTCATTATTGTTACAGTGATTTCCACATGATGTTCTCCCCCAAGTGAATGACCAATTTCTCAAAACAGAGAATTTATTTTTAATCTCTCTCAATCACACTCCATGCTTAATCCGTCATATACATCTGATAAGTATTAATGGGTTTAATTGGTCTCAGATTCTATGATTTGCCTTTTATGTTGAGGATGCCAGGGCAGGACTACATTTTAATAACAGAATTTCTGCTCAGGTTTTTTTTTTTTTTTTTTTTAAGAAACAAATGTGGGAAATAGTTCATGTGTTATTGAAGTAGTAGGGGAAGCTAGACGAAATCCATGAAGCAGAAATAAGCTCTCAATAAGCTCTGGTGAAAAAAGATAAGGTTCTTCAAAGGAATAAATATATTTATAAATGGAAAGGTTTGGAGCACATGTGCACCATTCCACAGGCTTCAGGCACATAACTAAATTGATGTGAGTTCTATTTGAAGAAACTCTGGATTATTTGAAGTAAATCCAAGATATCATACCATTTCTTCTACATATACTTCAATATGCATCTTTAAAAAAAAAAGGACTTCCCTTTTAAAATAGCCTCGGTATTATAAGTCCCTCCCAAATCAGAAAAAAATTCCTTAATACTATTAATACCTGGTGCTTATATTTTCCTTTTTAAATGCCTTTTTTTTTTTTTTAATTTATTTATTTAGAGAGAGAGAGAGAGTGAGCAGGGGGGGAGGAGCAGAGGGAGAGGGAGAAGCAGACTCCCTGCCCAGCAGGGAGCCCGAGGCGGGGCTGGACGCGGGGCTGGATCCCAGGACCCTGAGATCATGACCTGAGCTGAAGGCAGCTGCTTAATTGACTGAGCCACCCAGGTGCCCCTAAAGCCTTTTTTAAAAACAGTTTGTTCAAATCCAGATACAAACAAGGTCCCTATATTGTTATTAACTGATATATATGTATCTTGAGGGCTTTTTTCTTTAATCTATAAATTTCCTCCTGGATCTTTTTTTTTTCCTTGCATTTAATGTTGAAGAAAAGTCACGGTCCCACAAATGGCCTCACTGCCTAGATTTTGCTGATTGAATATCCATGAACTCATTGAACACATTCCTCTAGCCTGTGTATTTTCTATAAATTAAAATCTAAGATGATCATTTTTTAGATTTTTTTATCTTTATTTATTGATTTATTGATTTATTGTTGGTGGAGGACAAAACTACCCCATAGGTATTTGTATGGTACCATCAGAAAGTATGTATCCAGTTGTCTCCCTGGAATGCAGGCAGCCATTACTGAGCAAAGCCTATATAGTGATATTCTAATTCTACTATTTCTTCCTAATTTATTGGCTATCATATTGTAAACGAGAAAACTTCCCTCATTACTATTGGTCATTCTGAGGTATACAGGTCACAATAGGACCATCAATTTTTGAAACTATACTTTCATTAAAATTTTAATAATTAAATTTTATAAGTTTGACATTATTGCAGAATCAATCATCTCTCACCACTGTCAGTTGCTGGATTGTCTGGAGTCTGTGTGCTACACATTTATATCATGAAATAGATGCTTATTTTCAGTTAAGGTTGATGAAAAAAATGTAGTCCCTAGTTTTTAAAGACAATCCACCAAAATTTTAATCTATACCACTAATATTGATTATTTACTTTGTAACAATGTCTTGTTGTGAATAAAGAGATAATGAATGTACTCATCTTTTTATTTCTTTTGAATTATTTTCTTGGAATAAATTCCTCAATGGAACAAAGGGCTTAATTTTATTTATGTCAGTCGTTCTTTATTGCCATACTCCTTTCTAAAAGGACTGTGGTAACTTACAGGGCCATCAAGAATGAATACATAATTTCACTTCAACGTTAACAGTTGTTATAATAAAAAGCTATACTTTTTTGCTATTTTAATAGATGTAAAATACTATTTTAAAGTTGCTTTCACTGGCATTTTTTTAATTACTATCAAGGATGAACATTATTTCCCATGTATTTGTTTACTAACTGTAGTTCCTCTTGGGTTGAAGAGATATTTTTCTCGAACTATTAAAAGGCATGTCTGGGGCGCCTGGGTGGCTTAGATGGTTAAGCGTCTGCCTTCGGCTCAGGTCATGATCTCAGGGTCCTGGGATCGAGTCCCGCATCGGGCTCCCTGCTCCTTGGGAGCCTGCTTCTCCCTCTGCCTCTCTCTCTCTGTCTCTAATGAATAAATAAATAAAATCTTTAAAAAAAAAAAAAGGCATATCTGAACAATATAACTATACAACAGGAGCAGGCAATTTCAGAATCCGGTGAATTCTCACTTCTCACTGGCTTCCTAGGAGTAGATATAAATATTTCTGATTTTAATTTACTTCTTTGTAAAGTTGGACTGATTATACTTTAACCACAACAGAAGGTTGTTCGGAAAATTCAGTGAGTTTACATACCTTAAATCTTATGATAAAAGGAGTATCCAATCATTATTTTTAGTATTTTAAAAACGTATGACTTTAAAATATGAATTTAACACTACAAAAAGAAATGTTAATCCAGGAACAATCCTGAATCTTAGTACACTCAATTATATCACTCAACTTGGGGTCAGGAATTTGCTTTGAATAACAAAACTATTTGCCTTTATACATTCCTATTTAGGAAAAAAAAATAGTGTGGATATAAGTTAAAAGTTCTTTAAAAACCAGTTCTTCTGAAAAAATCTATTTAGTTAGCCAACAGTAATTAGTACACTGGGTTTCTTGAGGATGGGAGCAAGGAGTACTGTTTTGAGAAAGAAGCTTCCCTGAGGGTTTGAATATATGATGACATTCCGCCCCCCCGCCCCCCCCCCCCCCCCCGGTTTTGTTTCTGTTTTTGTTTCCATCAGAAAACCCAGAGGATTTAACAACCAGTCGTGTGGACATCCAGAAACAAGTCAGTGTAAGGCCTGCTTTCCTGAGAAACTAACTTTCCAAGCTGAACCGTGGTTCTGGCCTAGTCCAGAAGAGCAAGAAGAGGAGGAGGCTCTGAAGAAAGCATTCAGAGAGTAGCTGGCGGGACCTGGCTGTAGGCTAGACCTTGTGTACTCATTGGGGTTCTCAGTTTTAAGCAATCAAATTGACTAGAGTTGATTTAAAACTGACAGGGATTTTTGCTTATCTATTCTGAATGGTGTAGCAATCTTTTGTACCGAGACACACAGTGAGAGAATGCACAGGTGACTGTGATTTTACAGAATATTTTATATCTCCCATGGATTTTACTTCTAGGAAATTTACATCAGTTGTTTTCCCTACTTTACGATAGACTCTTCTTCTTTTAATTGGCACCTTAGTGCCCAATTAAATAAGCATACTAATTAGAATAGCAATAATAACATATAATCAACTTTCAAAAACTAGTGAATTTATCAAAGGGTTCAGCATTAGGAAATCCTAAGTTTAAACCTAGCTTGTTAATGATGCACTCTATCTCCATGCTTTTTATTTCTTCCATTTTTGAAACCAATGTGAAACTGGAAATGATGTCAAAATAAATAATAGCTAGATGTTCCGTAATCACCCCTATAAGTAGCACATGGGTAAGGAGATATTCCCGAAGAATAGGAAGTAAGATTGCCCTCTGGATGTTAAACCAAAAATCAACACTGAGATGCACCTTACAGAAACAAAACAGCCTGCCACCTAATTAGTATAGTGAAGGTGAGAAAAGTAGAGAGACGTGATCTGCCACAAAATATAGGAAAATGAGATTCACAGTGTAACATTTGCAGAGCCCAGTTAATTTGTGTCTTAAGGAAAGGGAACCAAGCCAGCTTCTACTCAGTACCTGCTCTGCCTAGTAGGTATTTCCTTAGAGCAGAAATTCATGTTTGGGCTCTCTTAACGTAATGCCATTAAATGTAAGTCTCTCTTAAGTACCTCCTCTTCTAAGCCTACACTCCTCAAGGTATCAGCTAATAGTTTAGATTCTTCTGGGGTTTCAGTTCAGACAGTGAGTGGAAGCAAAACGGAAGAGTAGGCTCCCTGATCCCTAAAGGTTTTATTTCTCATTGTAAATTAATAAAATACCTTTCTGGTTTCATATGTTGGTCCTTTGGGAGGTTTGCAAAACTGAACATCCCCAGTTTGATCAATTTCAAAATATTGATGAAACATTTTCTGATCTGTGATATTTGGAACAGACTCTATGGAACAGTTAGGTCTCCAAGTCTTCCCCAGGTAATCCCCTCCACATCGATGAATATCAAGGAAACCTTTTCTATTCCAAAATGTCTACACGCCTACCAGTGAGCATGGTGCACGCCAGGCCACACTTCAGCCACAGAACGTAAACATAATGGTGGATGCACAGGGACGACATCCAGAAGTTAATTCTTCTATTTCCTTCAGGTGAAACAGACTTCAATTGCCCCATCTCCTTTGAACGATATAGTGGCAAATATAGCTCCTAGCACATAGTAGGGCCTCAATAACACGCATTGAAATGATGGCTGCCCTTGTCCATGGTGAATCCTCTCACAAAAGATAAGAGGAAGCTTGCCATTCTTGGAGCGTTTCCACGACTATGTGTGAATGGAACATTTAGTCTCAGAGTGCGGCCCTAAAGACAATAGATGTGCCCACAACTTGGGTGTTTTTTGTTGTTGTTGTTTTGTTTTTGTTTTGTTTTGTTTTTGTTTTTTTTTTTTATAGACACTCCTTAGGTCCCAGGGGAAAAAAAACAATTGAAAGAAATGAAAACAGCATCATCACCAGTTCAGGCCCTCTCCAGGGTACTCGCTAGAGATTCGGCCCTCCCCTTTCAGGTCCCTTCTGTCTTCCATCGGGGTCCCAGGGGATTCTTACGCCCTCCTTGCTCCGGTCCTCCACCATCACAATAGCTCCTCCCTTGGCTGCTCCCCACCAATCCCAATCTCCCTGAGTGGTGAAGAATAACTCCAGCTTCAGGTGTGATCCTACAGCTCTCTAAGCTCAGATCCTGGCTGCAGCCCACCTTGAACCTGTGAAAAGGTAACCATGTGGCAGGCTGCATTCCCAACCTAAATGCTACCAAAAGTCCCAGAGTTAACCATCACCAGAGAGCAGTGTGGCCACAGCCTTAGGGCCCCGGGTGTTGCTCAGGGCCCAGGAGAGGTAACAGATGGATATCTCATTCCTGCCGCTGCTTTGGGGTGAGGTTGCTTGTTGTTGCTGCCGGCTACTTCTCCATTGGTCCCAGGGGTTTCAAATAGAGCTCAAAGCCCCACTGTGAACTTGAATGGGAAAGGAGGGATAGGCACAGACTACTGTCTCAGAAAAAAAGCCAGACTGGGGCCTCCATTAAGAAAACTTCTTGGCCCTGCCCCTAATGCCAAACATACCTGCCAAAAGTTTTTCCTGCTTATCCCTCTCCAAATGCTACCTATGGATAAAATATAGTACTTCTCCCACCACATCCAGAGTATTTCCGCTTTCTGCAAGTCAGATTTTTGTTTTGGTGTGTGGATGTGGCATACCCAATTCTGGAAGGATTATCGTGTTTTGTTAAATAAAAGTAAACTTCGTAGTTGGCAAATTTGTTGATTTGTGCGCCGGTGCTGAGTAACTGCCTTTAAAAGATACATAGCTGTGTAATAATAGCATTCAAATTTCCTTTAATACTAGCAATGGGGTTGTATGAGCAATGTGGACATTTATGTATGCTAAATTGGAGGCTAACTTTTTATTAGAAATGGAGAAAGCCATGATAGACAAGACACAGAAGTAGAGAAGCAAAGTATAATGCCAACGATTTCAGCCTTTGGGCACTAAAATAATATAAAAGTAAAGTATATAGTTTAAAAGTATATAAAAATGACATTTTTGTAACTTTTAATTCTTGGTTAGGCTGAATGCCAACGTTGCTATATTGGGGACCCAGTAATAAAATGAATAAAATAATTTCTACCTACAGAGAGATTATTGCAAATACAACATTGGCTAAATCAGTGAATATGGGCTTGTTGGCAGAATGATGCAAAGTAATATCCATCATCTTGGTACTTCCATGCTCATTATTATGGCTGGGAATGAGGAGAACAGTATTCTCACAGCTTCAAGGTAAATACTAAAAATACTTTGAAATTTAAAATTCACTATACCAGTCGTCAGACACAGGGTACAGAGTTCCAAAGCTATTCACACCGGAAAGTCCGTATCAAAAGTCAGCTGAATTTCTCCATCTTTTAGTACACTGTAGTAATTAAGAACAGGGCTTGTATCTTGTGGAAGACCTGGGTTTGAATCCTGATTCTGACACTCCCTAGGTGGGTGATCTTGGGCCAGCTGCTTAACTTTTATGGACTTACGTGAATTTTCCAACCTGCAAAATGGAAATGATAATACATACATCCCTGCTAACAGTCACAATACTTAACAACTTGTACAGCTTGGGCAGCAACCAGTCAGAATAGACTCTGGAGCATAAGTCCGGAAGGGCGCCTGTGCCCAGTGTTACCTCTTCAGTATCTAGAGATTTGAGAAGGACAAGGTTGAGTGACCCCAGAAGAGCTGGGCAACCAGAGAAACAGGGTTGAGAGGGCACTTGGGGAACTGAGGGCAGCAACTCTTCACTGCCCACTATGAAAGTATTTCAGTGTTTTAACAACAGTGTTTGGCCATACAGCTGTGTAACTTCATTATGCAGAGTTAATGTGAGGATTAAATCATATAATACAGGTAAAGTACTCAGCACATATTAAGTTCAATAAATGGCAGCTATAATAATAATAATAACAGTAACAATAACAATAATAGAGTCATAATAGGAATAAAATAATACCAAACTCAGGATCACAGTGAGGATTAAATAAGAAAATGTGTCATTTAGTTCAAGTCTTGGCTCCTAGTAAGTGCTTAACACATAGTAGGCATTATTATTGTTGTTATTACTATTATTATTATTATGTAATGCCTGGTGTGGGGATTAAATTGGATGCAGTAGGTTAAATATTGCACATATCAAAACTTTTCTAGCTAGTAAATAGATGACTGCACTCATGTTGTTAAGATTGTGGGAAACAATATGAAAAACTGGTGAATAATTTTAAGGAAAAAAAAAGAGTAACTCCTACAAAATATGAGAATATGCCTAGTTTGTCAAATAGGGCAAGGGAAAATTAAATTCATAAACATAATTGCATCTGACAAATTATTGACCATAAGCCCAGAGAGGGCACCATATAAAGGAAGTGACAAAATGACCAAATCAATTCTAGCATACTTGAAGGAACTTGAATCTTGATTGCTATTGAGAATTTAAAATTCAATCGTATATTGTTTTCATTTCTGGAAGTTTATATTAGAGATAAATCATATTTCTGGCTAAATTAGGAAGCAGGTAATGATTTTTCCTTAATGAAATACATCAGCTCAAATCTTGAGAGCCTTCTGAAATCTTTCTCAGACTATGTAATTTACCAGTTCCTCAGACTATGGTTATGCAGAATGAAATAGCTACTTTAAAATCATCTGCTTATTCTTCCTAAAATAGACATTCAAAACAGGATAATTTAATAGATTTGGGGTTTGTGGGTTTTGAGCCTCAATCATGTCTTGGCACTCAGTATTAAATCAATTAATTGCCAAATTGCTATCTCATTTTACGATGACCTTAAAGACTCCAGTGAACAGTTAGTGGTCTAGCGGTTTGGAAACTGGGTGAGAGAAAGTGAAACTCTATTGAGCTTACCTACAACTAAAATGAACAGTATTTTCTTCTCAGTGACTTTATTTCAGTAGGATACAAAGGTCGACGAATTATTTTTTAACTCCATAACGTAACAATTTTCATCGTTGTTCTGAAAGAGGTTTGTCTGAGAATGTCAACCACATAAAGAAACCCAGAGCCACAACTGAGGGTCATACTCTCAATTTTGATTCAAATTTATTTTTTTCACATTTTGATGGTAAGCTCAAAGCTAATTCACATTACTGATTACTCAAAATCATCCCACAAGTTCTGCTCTAGCCTTAAAGGGATTTTTCCACTCGAGTAATCCTGAGAGAACAGAGGTTGCCATCACATAAACTCTGTTTAAACAGACAATTTTTTTTAAAATTGTACCCACAGTAATCAGATTGCACACCATTATTAAACATACAGTGTGCATATATAATTTTCGGGCTTCTGTTGATTCACTAGTTTTCAAAAGGCTCATTCCATCTGAATGATGAAATAAAGACAATTGCTTGCAGAGAAGGATGCTGAAACCAATTGGGGATACAGGGAAAAAAAGATAGGTAAGAGCAAGATACTGAAGATCTGCTATTACCCACAGAGATGATATCGTTGGAGAGAAAAGTATAGAGAAGTAACACTGACTTTGAACACCGCTGCACTGTATATCCACAAAAGATATCTTTCATTCCACAATTATTTTCTCTGAGCACCTAATTGGAGCGATCCCCCTATTTATTAATAATTAAATTGGTTATGAAGAAAACTTGTGTATTATTTACAAGAATGTATAGCATTTAATAGTGTGATTATTGCATCACAGTTAAATTGCATATTTCTGTAAGTAGCCAAATGTAATTTAATTAAATATTCTTTTACTTTCAGTCTAACATTCAATCAATAGAAATTCAAGCCAGGTGAATAAAGAGGAATTAAAGAGAAGGCTACATTTGCTCACCTCTGATAATTATTACTAATAATATTTAATAAAATATTAATACTTAAAAATCATCAAAGTTCTATTAAAACAGGTGATTAATAGCAGCAAATGCCCCACTTTGAAGAATGCAAGTACTTTCTGTTGTTCTCCCACATTGGACTCAGGGATATGTCTCCTCAGACTCTGACTCAAGGGCCAGGGAGCAGCTGGGAACTAGGATTCTGAGAAAGGGCTGAAGGGGCAAGAGGAAGAAAGGAAATCCAGAAAAAAGAGAACTCCAGGTTTCGAGTGGAGACAAATTCCTTCTATATGTTCTACAAAGAGCCCCAGTGAGAACGGTTAAGACTCTGAGACACTTGTGTGTCTCTGATCTGGCCTCAAATAAGAATAGGTTCTTTCTGGTACTGGACCAGCACACCCAACCCTGATGCTGAGAAGCACAAGAGCATGATTAGGGGTTAGTAATGGAGTAATCATCTTAGGGAAGCTACGGGACAATATTAAAACTACAAACTAAGTACTGTATCAGATTTAAATAGCGACTTGATGAAACACAGCAGATGGAGCTAAACTGATGGATGCAACCTAAACTGGCATCTTTCCCGATATACTATTTAATTAATTAACACAAAGAAAAGTTGCATTTTCTTGTCTGACATACCAAAACAATTCAATGAAGTAAAAACAAGATGCCATTCAGAATTCTAATGCAAACTTGTGGAGCTCTTGCATTCACTGATGTTATCATTAATTACTGAGTTGGACTAAGGCCTATTAATTAGAATTCACACTCATATTTTTCAAGGTTAAATTATATTTGCATCTTTCTGTACAGGTACAT
The DNA here is from genome assembly GCF_004348235.1 of Phoca vitulina. Lineage (NCBI taxonomy): Eukaryota > Metazoa > Chordata > Mammalia > Carnivora > Phocidae > Phoca > Phoca vitulina. The sequence goes on along the minus strand of NW_022589711.1, from coordinate 60,262,402 downwards.
ATACAAAATAATACTGAGTGAAATATGCACATATATGTGTGCTTGAAAAGTTGTTTACTTTTCCTATTGTGATTATGAGAGTTTCTTCCTCTTTTTTCTCCACAGGACAGCGGAAAGTCACAGAGTGATGCATCTAACAGTAATCTCCTCCTCTTTATTTACAATGATAATATTGATCCACCATTATATGTTTGAACTGAATTTCTGGTCATGTCATGGTCATGATTCCACTGAGTTACCTGCTCTCTCTTGTCCTATTTTGGGGCTGAAAGTGCAAGCTATGGTATGGGACAAGTTTTCCTCTGTGTAAAGCTAACGACTGCCCCTGAGGGTTGAGACTACAATTTTACATTCATTAATCATTCTGGATAAAAATCAAGTGAGCTAATAAAGCATACACACATCACCTCTCCATGTCTTCATATATGTGCATAAATACACACACACACACACACACACTGACAACACCATCACTCCTGCTTTGTGTAGATGAGGTGCAATCTCCTTTTCTACAGACAGGATGTTTCCTCATGCAAGGTCACTGAGTGTGCATATGCTGATTGGCAAGAAATATTGCCCCATCTAGAAAAGTTACCACGTCTCAGTTGAATTATTGAGGATCTATCTGGTCGGTGAACAAGCAGGTCTTCAGCTGGAGGTGACAGATCTAAGAAATTTCTAAACTCTATCTTCCTACGGACCTTCTTTATGTACCTGTAATGTCCTGCATCAGTATAGTTAGTACATTTCTCAATACTTTCACATATATTTTCATTATATTCAAGATACAAACATAAAATTATGCTGCTATAAATAACTTAATTCTAAGACAGTATCCCAGGTCTTACACTATGAACTCCTTGAGGGCAAAGTCTGTGGAACTGTTAGCCCAGCACCTGGCATGATGACGAGCATTCGCTGAACACTCAACAAATATTTGTTGATTGAATAACTGAGTGATGACAGAAGAGGTGAGGGTGGAGGAAGACAGCCAGGATCTAGCATCTGAATCAGAATAAGAACGCCCTTAGTATGATTTTGTGAATGGGTCTTATAAAACTGTCAACAACAGACTGATTATAATGACAGTTTTATGATATATTTGTCTAGGAATTATCTAGAGGAAATCAGTTTACTTCACTAGAATAGCAACAATAGTCTGTGAAGTCTTTGATAATATCAATATTGTGCAGGAGACTACCTCTTATTTCATTTGTCCTTCTCACCTGGTAAGTCTTCTTATTTTATTCCCCTTCTACTCATAAAAGTCCAATTTACAGTTCCAGAAGATTCCCTGATTTCTTCACTAATCACTTAAAAGTTGTTAACATTTTACCAACTAAGTGGTCAAGCAAATTAATATTTGAATTTTTAAACTTCACAAACTGAGTCCCTGCCCTACAGAAGAATAGTGTCATAGGGAAGATAGACATTAAGCAGATTGCAGCAAAAAATTACATGATTACCAGTGTGCAAAGTATGTGGAGAGGTATGGGACACTGTGGGAATACTTAATGGGGAGTGTGCAGAATTACCTGGACAGCTGACTCAGCACCTGTTTGAGGCACCACCAGCAAAGGCTCAAGAAAGAGTGAAAGAGAGGGGGAGAGAGAAAGAGGCAGAGTCTGAGCACATGTAGGGCAGTATTTGTGAGAGAGAGAAAGAGGGAGATAATTTGAATGAGAAGAAAGTCTAGAAAGAAGTTCTGAATATGTATACATCATTGTATGTCATTTCAAAAAAAAGTAAATGCTTCACACTTTTATTTTGTGTTTGAATTCATATTTAGGTGTGTGGGGGGAGCCAACAAAATCTTTTAAGTGCTTAGGGTTTATATAAATATTCCCAACTCTGCAAGGGGACCTAACCTCTGAAGGGTAACTTTTACATTAAGATTTAAATGATGAAGAATTAGCTGAGTAAGAAGAAGGTAGAGGATATCAGAAGGGATTTCCAGATGGTACATGCAGCATGTGAAATGACCCAAGGTGGCTGAGACCACAGTCTTGACCCCATTCATCTATTCCCTCTCCTCTCTAGGGAGTCATTTCTTAAGGCAGACTCATCCAGATGCTGTCATATATGCACAAGGGAAGGCCTTCTGGCCATTGGAGCCATGTTGGGATATTAACTACAGGCAAATGGGCAATCACAATAACATAGATACAGGATTCAATTTGGTCCAGTTTTATTTATATGACAAAAAAAATTTGAATACATACTATATGCCAGGCCTTAGGTTAAGCGCTGGAGATACCCAAGGATTTCTGGCTCTAGGTTGTTGTGGATCTACTGCTGGATCTCAGCTCTCTCCAGCTCAGATCTTCCTCTCACCTGATTCCCTGAGAAGTGTGGCTTCTCCTGGTTACATTTTGTTTCTGCCCCAGGATCCTATCTCCCATAATCCCAAACCAACCTGTCTTCAGTCCATCCCAGAGCCCTTCTGCTCAGCCAACCTGAGCACTAGGGAAACAACAGGCTTGTTGACTTTATGTGAATTTCTTACACCCTTCCTTAATGGTAGGCTATTCCCAAAATCAGATATTCAAGCTAGCCCTTTTGACAAGTAGCCACCTTCATCCTGTCTCCCATACAGAAGTCTCTTCGAACTAGCATTTCTCAATGCTCAACTTCCAAACCATTCTACTAGTTACAACCTTAATGAACGTCATTCTTGATTTCACTTTGACTCAGCATGTTTTCTTCTTGCTCACATTTTTTTTCTCCTTTCATTCATTGCCTTACCTAGCTTCAGTTTTTGCTCATTGGATGTTTACTCATTGCTTCCAGTCAATCTGCTACTCATACAAATTAGCATTTATGGTCACTATAAGGTAGTGAAAATACATATGTAATTGCTGTGGTGGTAAAGGAAATCACATAATCTTGAGATTAAATTATTTGGGATTCATTGTCTCATCTTAAAACTTTATGGAAAAACAAACAAACAAACAGGGGTGCCTGGGCAGCGCAGTCAGTTGAGGGACCAAGTCTTGGTTTCAGCTCAGGTCATGATCTCAAAGTCCTGAGATCAAGCCCGCCACAGGCTGGGCTCTGTGCTCTGCGCGGAATCTGCTTAGGACTCTCCCTCTGCCCCTCCCCCCTCTAAAATAAACAAATAAAATAAAAACAAACCAAAAAATGAAAAAACTAATCTTTTATGACTTATAATAATGAATGGTTATGTCATATTTTCCTTTATCCCTTTTATTCAGAGAAGATTGAAGATGTCTTATGAAATACATACAGTACAATAAGATGTTAAGGAAGTGGAGTAACTAAACCAAAGGGAAACTAAGAGTAGACAAGTAAGAACTCAGGGTAAAAGTAATTCCCAAAACGTACAGTGTAGAGTCTGGGCACTTGCCATAAGCAAGCCTCCAAAATTTTAAAGTACCAGCACATGATAGAAGGAAGCACATTCTATTACATAATTCAGAATGCTCACATTATAAAACAAACTCGTTGCTCAAGAGACATGCACAGTCATTTGTGGTAATGAATTTCTGCAGGCTCTTGTTAAGAGAACATGATGAGCAGCAAGCATTCTCACCTGCACCTCCACGGTAAAAACAGTTGTGGGATTCCTCAGGCTGCAGCTCTGTGGTCCCTAGACTCCAGCTGTTCATATGGCCGGAAACTGCAGTTCAGTAAAAGTAATCACCGGAGGAGCCAAAACCACATTTTCCAAAGACAGATTTATCATCACTTCTCTTTTCAAGACAAAATTTAGATCACCCAAAAAGAGTGAATGGTCTTCAGGAAATCCTCCATTAACACTACCTCTGCCAACTGAGCATTTTTGATCATCTCTGCAAAGCAGACAGACGCATTGGCAATTTAGGGCATATTCACTTCCATTAGTACTCAGCAGAACTGGGGAGAGGACTAACATTGTTTTTCAAAAGTGTAAGGAAAGAGAGGAGAACTGAGGAAATATTTGTGGACTAAGCCAAGATTTTCCTCAGAAAACAACTGTGGGTCTATTCTAATACAGATAAAAGGGCAAATGCCAAGATTCTGCCATTGAACACAACTGTGATGGTTTAGCCTACAAAGTCTATGAAGCGGCTGCTAGCAAACACCGACCTCTGCAGTCAGTGTTCCCCATTTTTTTATTGTGGTAAAATAGACATATAAAATATATCATCCTAACCATTTCAAGTGTATAGTTCAGTGGTATTAAATATATTCATAACGTTGTACAACCATCACCAACATCCATCTTCGTAACCCTTTTCATTTTCAAAAAAAATTTTTTTACTCTTTTTATCTTATAAAACTAAAACTCTGTACCCATTAAACAAGACTTCCCCTTTCCTCCCTCCCCCAGCTGCTGGTAACCACCATTCTACCTTCTCTGAGTTTGACCTAATGCAGTCATTGTATTTTACTTTTTTAAAAGATTTTATTTATTTATTTGACAGAGAGAGACACAGCGAGAGAGGGAACACAAGCAGGGGGAGTGAGAGAGGGAGAAGCAGGCCTCCCGCTGAGCAGGGAGCTCGATGTGGGGCTCGATCCCAGGACCCCGGGATCATGACCTGAGCTGAAGTCAGACGCTTAACGACTGAGCCACCCAGGCATCCCTAATGCAGTCATTTTAATCAGAAAGAAAAACACTCATAAAATATCTAACATCAAGCAGTGAAACTTCCTCATGATGTCCAGAAGTTAAAACTAACTAATACCTCTAGATATCTAAATAATTTGATCTATTATGTGGCAAAAGTAACCAAAAGTCGGTTAGGTCCAGAGACTGTCAATTAACAACAGCAGCTTTGGTGTTGCTGCAGCTGATCTGAGGCCATCACTCTTTCTGTCGGTAAGTCAATCACAGGCACTTGTCTATCTGAGTGCCTCCCCTCTTATAACAAGTAAAACTAAGTCCAAAAGTTACACAAGTTCATTCTTCTATTTTTTTTTTTTTACAAGAGAAGTGACAGAACGCTGCATCTAGTTCACACAAAAGTAGTATTGAGTTATGAAAGGGCAACTTACAATTAAGGAAGAAAGAGGGCACCTGGCTGGCTCAGTCAGTTAAGCAGCTGACTCTTGATTTTGACTCAGGTCACAATCTCAGGGTCCTGGGATCCAGCCCCATGCTCAGCGGGGAGTCTGCTTGAGATTCTCTTGATAGTCCAAGATGTTCTAATCAAGAAAAATATCCTCCTTTGTTTTGTCCCTGTTATACCTATTACACCAAACCAGGAGATATATTTTTTGCCCTGGGATTAAACATACCTCACAAGTGTAACTAGCACAGAATCATATTAACAGGTTGACTCAAGGAAAATAACTATATTTACCATTAATTCAATGACTGTTTGATGCTGGTAAACTTACTCTCTTGGAAGGTCTGTCACCTCACTTGGAATGGCTGAAGTTTCAGATTTCCTTGTCTGTCACCAGAGCACAACTTCCTACAACATGCTTTATTTACTTCTGGCTCTTTGCCAGTCCAGCACTTTTGAATTCAATGCTTCACTCTAGCAATAATTTTGTATCTGACCTTTCTTCTCTCTCCTATCACGTATAGTATCTATGGAATAGCATGATAATTTCATCCTATCATTTCCTTGTTCAGAAAATTCCAGGAATTGCCCACCTCCTGTAAACTCTTGTGACTAATCGGAAACTCTCCCCATGCTATGCCTATCCTTACTCACCCAACCCCACCTCTTAGTTACTACCTATTACTCTTATTAGTGGTACCTCAAACACCTTGAGCTTTCTCCACTCTCTAAGTATTTGCTCCTACAGTTATTTAACTGAATGCTTTCTATAACTTCTCTTTTCAACTAGGTTGTAAACTTCATCCAGAGAGAAAGGGTCACCTTAAATTTCCGTTTGTGTCTTCTCCTAATTTGAGGCAGTTGTTATGCATACATTTGGTGCTCAATACTTAAGAAATAACTGAAATGAATAAATTGCCACTGACTCCAAACACATTTTCTTTCTTCCTTTTATAGCTGGTGCCTGCCTTAAGTCCTGTTATTCTCATGTCAGTGCTTTTTAAATCTTTCCAACTGCAACCAATAGGAAGAAATTCTTTTTATATTGTGACCTGGTATGCATGTGTGTGTATGTCTGTACAAAAGTTTCAGAAAACAATACATATTACACTGCAATATATTCTGATGTGTTCTGTTCTATTTTTAAAATACCGATTATGACACACTAAATTGATTTCATTACAACTAATGGGTTATAATCTACAGTATAAAAATACTCTATGCTCCTTGGATTAATATGAGGTATATAATATTGCTCTTGACAAGTGCTTTGAGAGCAAAACAGTGCTTTGAGTGTTCTGTTCTTGACAGTCTGAACTACAATTAGGATCTTTACAGTTATCTTGAGATCACTTCTTACCACATCCCTCTGTAGAATTTAAAATCAAGTCTTCCCACTTCTATCTTTTGGAATTTAGGACACAGCTAAATAATAATGCACAAAGTATCCTTTAGATTTCTACTTCTTATGTTGTCTTGATAAATGTTAGTGGCATATAAATAAAAATTTCCAGGCCTAATTTTAATCAGACCACTTGCAGATGAAAAGTAGTTACACTAAGTAGGTATGGTGATATTTTTGTTTCTTTACATATCTTAAGAACATGAGCTTTGTTGCTTGACCATCCAGGATCTGAATCCCAGCTTTGCCAAATTATTTAAGCCGAGCAAGTTATTTAACCTGAGCCTCCATTTCTGTATCCATACATTGGAAATAATAATTTCATCTTGAAAGAGTTGAGGGGGCTTAAATTAGACCATGCAAGTAAAGAGCTTAGTACAGGGCCTGGGACACACAAGTGCTCCATGAATGGTAGTCATATTTTATTACTATAACAATAAGTAAATATATCTCAAACTTCCTTTTAGGGTCATAAAGCAAGGTTCAGTCATGAGAACAAAAGTGAGACTACTTTTTTCTCTTAATATCTAGCTAATTTCTGTACTTGGATTATTTATAATATAAAATTCCACTGCTAGTTTTATAGATCATAAATATCCCTAAGGAAAGGCTCTATTTGTGGCACTGGATAATCATTATATAATATGGTATATTTATTGAAACTAAAAGATTATGTATATATGCAATAACTTGCCTGGTCATTTACTCTCATTTCTGTTTTCTCTTAATTAAAAAAATTGTTTTAACCACAAACACCTGTATGTTGAAGTGTTAATTCAGCAAAAATACTGCACACGATACATATATAACACTCAAGATGCACATGGGGCTACTTTTGAACTAGACGGAGATCTAGCGCTTCGTTTCAACCTGCCAAGTCAAAGCCTTGTTCTAGTTGCTTTTACATTCATTCCTCCTTACCTTTATTTATACACACCCTTATCTTACCTAGGTCTTGCTACTTCTAGAGTGTTTTGGATTGCAGGAGTTTGACAGTTAACAGTAAACAACTACCTTTCCATACAAAATATTGCCCCCCCCCCCACCTGTTCAATTTAGCACAGAAAAACAGAGTATCTCGTCCATTCTCCGGGAAACGGTGGTCCAGACTGAATCAGGCACAGGGGCAGTTTCAACCCTTCTCAAAATTAGAGGCAGTGATCAAGATTCCCCTTGCTCCAGCTCAGTCATTTGCTTAAGAAGAGGGCTGCGTTATGCAATGAGAAAAAGACTTCGACAATTTAATTGAACCCAAACTGGAGACCTCTGGGAATTAACTTTCAGTCACTACACTCGAGAATGTGCGTATGCGTATTGGGGGACCGGGGGGACCAAAGAAGGCAGACAGCCACAGACCTGCAACAGGAGGTAGAAACAGAGGAGTCGGCAAGAGGCTGCAGACTCCGGAGACAGACGCGATTTAATCCTACCCCTGGATTGGGAGAAGGGGGGGTGGGGGGCGTGGAACAGAAGGAAGAAGCCGCGTTGGAGAAGCCGCGCCTGGCCAGGCCCGCTGCCGGTCCCGCCCACCCCGCTGACCCCCAGCTCCTGACGGCTGCTCGGCGAGCCGGGCCCCTCCGTCTGCACAGCCCTTTTCGTCACGTCCGGGGGCGGGCCGGGGCGCCGGGGGCGGGCCCGGGTGGGGCTGAGGGACCGGGCTGGGCGGGGGTGGGGTTGTGGTGGTGCTTCGGGTGACAACGGTCAATAATGAAGGTGGCTGCGGCGCGGCGGCAGGCTCAGCTGCGCCGGGCGGGGGCGGCGCCGGGGCCGCGCCTGTAGGACCTCGGGGCCGGCGCGGCGAAATGGGGACCCGGCGCGGGGAGTGAGGTGGCGGCGGTGGCGAGCGGAACTTCAGCCAGAGGGGCACTCCCGCTTCCCCCTCTGGCTCGTCAGCTTCCACCTGCAGCCCCTCGGCCCCCGCGTCCCGCGGGACCGGGACGGCGACGGCGGGGGCATGTGGCGCTGGGTCCGGCAGCAGCTGGTAAGTGCCTCCTCTCCTCCCGGACGTCTGCCGCCGCGCGGCCTCTCGGGCCCGGCCGGCGGGGAAGGGCCGGCGGCGCGGAGCCGCGAGGCCGGGGCGCGGGCGCCGGGCTAGGCCGCGGCGGAGGCGGGCGCGGGGCCCGAGCCGGAAAGCCCCGCACAGCTCCCGCACGAATCTCGCCTCCGAGTCCGGGACGCCGAGGCGGGCGGGAGGCGGCTGCTTCCTGCCCGCGCTTCTGGTTTCCTTGGTTCTCGCCGCTCCTGGGCGCCGCGGCCGCAAGCGGGGGTCCCGAGCGGGCTCGGCGTCCCCGCTGAGGAAACAGGGCGAGGGAACGGAAAGAGAGTAGGTGTTGGGGGGAGACGAGAGGCTTCTGCTTCCTGCCCCTAACAATTTGGGACACGTTTGAAGGAAGGGGAGGACTTATCTTCAGCTCCTCCTTGTCACTGTTTTCAGTTAGGGTGTCACGATTCAGTGTTGGTTAGTTGTCAAGGAGGAGGGTACCTTATCTAATGTAACCACTCGCCTCGGAAGAAATTTTACTCAAGCCCGAGGTGAGGGAAAGAAAATATTCTAACACCCCGTCTGCTTTCGGAAAAGAGGGGTACGGAAGTTTTGAAGGACTGTTTTTCCCTCTTACCTTGTCTTCACCCCACCCCAAGTCAAACTTTTGGATTGTGAACCTTACTTTTTCCCGTTCTCTCAAGGTAGTTTGAACGACACAGGTTCGGGACCAGTGGTTAACTTCTCAGTTTTACTGGAACATCTGGAGAAAAAAAGAGTGATTTAAGGCATATAAAAAGCGCCACCTTTCTCAGAATTAATTCAGAGAGAAAAATCTTTCCTGCCTCCTGGCAACTATAGCCCAGAAAATACAGCACTAAGGTGACAGTGACAATGAGGACAGAAATTGTTCCTGCCTGAAGAAGCCTAACCTTAGCTCTTTGATGAGGTCTTTTGCTGATTGCTGCTTAATTTTTAAGTTGCATTAATTAATGCTTCTACAGTTCAGTGTTCTCATTTACTGATTCAAAAGGCAACGCCCCAAAAACGACTTTCGTGGCACTGTAAAGATTTTGTGGGACTGAAACATTTATACCTCTTTTTCCCTGCTCTAGAACAGCATTTTAATGTTAAATCTGTTTCAGAGCCAGCCTTCTGTTAATTCATTTTGCAAAGGGCATCGCTCAGAAAAATATCTTATAAATAAAACTGGAACTGCCTGCCGTTCAAACAAATGTTGTCTTCCTATTTTTAGCTAATTGTAAATTCAGGTATTCCGTATATATGCCTTATTAGGAAACTAAGCTAATGATGTCATTATAATACTATATTGTAATACCTTGGCCTTGTTGCAATAAGCCATAGCACAACTTGACTCTGAAAGTTAATTATTACAGGTCTGATCTCATGCTTTTGATTTGCCAGTCTTCATGTATAGAAGGTTTATTTACCTAGTACTGTTTTTGTGTGGTAGGAAGATCATTCAAAAGTGGTTTTCTTAAAGCTTTTCCTAGTAGATTAAGACATCGCTTCTAAGTGTTAGGTATTTCTGTTAACCTGAATAAAATCTCAGTTGTATAACCACTCTCATCTTCAAGACAGGCAATCTGGTAATGTTTTTTAAAATGGCTTCAAATGAACACAACTAAAAGGAAGGGCAGGAAGTTGTATGGTTAATTTACAAGACACCTGCCTTACTGGGTGATTAACAAGTTGAACAAGTTGCTGTGCGTAAAAAATGCTATCTCTGACTTTTAGTTGCTCACCTCACTGGTTTTACTTTTAAGTTATCAGATCTTCTAAGTATGTAATCAGATCTGTGCCAGTGTAGGACTTTGTATCTCTGATTAAGTTTGTACAGTCACTTAAATTATACATTATGGATAGTGGATACACAGAGTAATGAAAGTATATTTTGCTATCTCGGACAGCTATTTTAGTTACTACACCAGGAATTATTCAGCTCAGTGTAGTTTAGATTATGCTTCCATTTGCTCAGTGGATTTTGTCACCATGTCTTTTAACAATAGGTTCATTTTAAAAATTCAGCTAAGTGGGACAAACTTGGGGAAATTAAATTGCAGGGACAGTTTTTTTTTTTTTTTAATTATAAACACTTTATTCATTATATGAATCCTGATTTTCAACAACTTAGGTTGTCTTGCCAAAAAAAAGTTTCCTGTCATTTTATTACAAAAGTAATTCCTACGCTCTAGTACTTTATAATTTAAGAAAATTTTGACTCCTTATTTCCACAAAGTATTTTCATTTCTTGACACAATGAGAAAACTCAAAAGGTTGATGTTTTCCAACTTGGGGAAGTAGAGTGAAAAGAAAAGATTGGCTCGGGGCACCTGGGTGGCTCAGTTGGTTAAGCGGCTGCCTTCAGCTCAAGTCATGATCCCAGGGTCCTGGGATCAGGCCGGTATTGGGCTCCGTGCTGGGTGGGAAGCCTGCTTCTCCCTCTCCCACTCCCCCTGCTTGTGTTCCCTCTCCCGCTGTCTCTCTCTCTCTCTGTCAAATAAATAAATTTTAAAAATCTTAAAAAAAAAAAAGATTGGCATATCTTTTTTCTTTTTCTTTTGTTCTTTTTTTGGCTCACAGTGCTAAAGTTAGTTTACACTAAGAAAATTTTAAGCAAAATTTCTTATGATGTTTTTCTGGTACAACTAGTATTCATAGTGTACGCATTATTCTGACAGCATATTATGTGTATTAATCCCTTAGAGATGATAGCACCTTGATTATAATAGTGGTAATTCTATTAGCTACTCACTGTATGCTAATATTTGGATTTGTATGGTAGCCATTAACCACATTAAAATTAAAATTTAATTCAATTAATTAAATTAAAAATTCATGTGCTTATTAGCTACCATATTGGACAGTTCAGAGTAGAACATTTTCATTATCACAGAAAATTCTGTTGGACAGCACTCCTTTAGACTTTTTTTTTAAGGTAGGCTCCATGCTAGGCATGGGCTTGAACTAACAACCCTGAGATCAAGACCTGAGCTGAGATCAAGAGTCGGATGCTTGACCAACTAAGCTACCCAGGCACCTCACTTCTTTAGACTTTTAAATGAAAGCCTTTGCTAATGTGTATTTTAGTTGACGTGTAATATTTCTTTACAGGACAGTGTAATGCTGTGCTTTTAAAGCACTTACTGTGTGCAGACATTATAATGCTAAATACTGGAGATACAAATGTAGGCCTTATTAATTGCTGTATGTTCAGTGTCTCACTGTACTTGACATAGAGTAGACATTGGGTACATGTATGCTGAATAAATGAATAGGTAAGGAAAGAAAGAATGAATCCATAGTATTGCTTCTGTGTTTAGAGATAAAATGACAAAATTCAAGATTGACCACTCCAGAAGAAAGTTAGAAAAGTACTGTAATTTTACAAAAATAAAACTTAATCTTGTCATACCCGGATACTGTTTCTTAAATTGTTCTGTAAAGTAGTGCCTTCAGATTTGTATTGGCAATAGCGAAAGGGCTGGTGAGATTGTCTTCTAATTCGCTGAGAAAGATGGCAAGCTCTTAACCTAAACTCTTTCAACTTTGTTTTCTCACACTTACCAAACTTGTTTATATCTGTATTTAATTCTTCCCTTTCCACCTGTCACAAAGAAAGGTGTGACTGTCCTCTTTTCCAAACTAACCAGTCCACTTGTGCTCTTAATTTTGTTCTTTCATCCTGCTCTCCACACTCCCTATCAATTATCTATATAGTATGTTTACCCTAGTCTTTTCCTTCAACATGTGAATATGTGCAAGCCTCACTCTATTTTACTTTGTCCTATACTCGTAACTCTCAAATTCTTTTCAGTTTTCTAGAAAATAGATCAGTCCTGTATAATTGTGCTGTCCAGTATACTTGAAATGTGGCTAGTTTGAATCAAGACATTCTTAAGTGTAAAATACACACAAGATTTAAAAAACAGTACAAAAAATAATGTAAAATATCTCAATTTTTATGTTGGTTACATGTTAGTATTTAGGCTATATTGGGTAAAGTAAAATATTTCAATTAATTTTTCCTGTTTCTTTTTATTTATTTTTCTAATGTGGTTACTAGAAATTTTAAAATTGTATATGTGGCTTGCGTTTGTGACACATGTTATATTTCTGTTAGTGCTGCTGGGTAACATTAAAAGTGTGTTCCTGTTTCTATATAGCACACAATATAAGTCTAGGTATCTCACTCACTAGACTGTAAATATCTTAGGGCAGGGACATAACCTTATTCATCTTTATATCCCTTGTACTCAAGACAGCAGCTGGCCCATTTCATTGTACGTACCCACCCACCAAATGTGGGTTGAATTAATGAATCAGTATCATTTATTTCAGCATCAGTTTAGATGATTAGTTCAGATCAGTTTGCCTTTCTCTCAAGAGTAGGAAAAGGAGGCACACAGGCCTATGGTAGTATTATTTTGGTGTAGCTAATTAAGTTTTAACCTCAGGAATTTAATGTTTAAGAACCCAGATCTTTGAATATTTGCTCCTTTTATCTCTATCTTTAGACACATATTCTTAGATACCCACTTTTTCATTTAATAGGGAGGTCAAGCATTAGAGGAATCCCAAGTATCCCAGCAGCACTGAAGTAGGGACTTTGCTTAGATCCTCCAAAAGAACCTTATGATTGCTATTATTGTCATTAAATATCCCTTCAATCCCTGCAGTCTGTTTTCAACATAGCAGCACAGTGATCTTATTAAAAACACAAGTTGGATCATGTAATTCCTGCGCTTAAAACCTTCTAAGGATTTGCTTTCTTGCTCAGAGTAAAGTCTGTTCTTGATCTGTATCTCTCTGTGCACCCTCCCCCCCACCTTAACCCCCCCCGAAACCACTTCTCATCTCCCATCACTCTTCCCTCACTTTGCTTTATCCACACTGCTGCCTTGCAGTTCATCAGAAGTGTCAGGCATACTTCAATCTCAGGATCTTTGCCCTGGCTGTTACCTCTGCCTGGAATGCCACCCTTCCCAACTCCCCCCATCCCCTTATCTGCTGGTTCCTTTACTCCCTTCAAGTCTTTATTCAGTTGTTACTTATCAATGAGGCCTTTCTGGACATTCGATATAAAACTGTAACCCTCCCCAGTACTTCCCTATCCCCCTTACCTGCTTTTTATTTCTCTAAGTACTTAACACTATTTAACATACTCTATAATTACTTGTCTCCTTTATCTCATGAAGGCAAGGATTTTTGTCTAGTTTTAGTTCTCCATATAACAAAAACTTTCTCATTTATTTCTTTTTCATTTATTTACTCATTCACTCGAACATTTTCTGAACACCTAATCTGTGATAGCATGTTGCTAGGCTCTCAAACTACAAAATAAAGCAACCTCGTCCTACTCAGTCTTCTAAGAGTCTCTTCTTCCCAAATGGATATTTGGATTGTTGTCATTTTTTTCTATTACAAAAAATGTTGCAGTGGCCATTCTTATTTATGTTTATGTTTTGTGTTTGTTTGTTTTTTATTGAAATACTTAGAAGTGGAATTGCTGTAATGGGGTGTGTACATTATAACTGTTACATGTATTGCCAAATTATTTTCTAAAACGTGAGAGTTCCCCTTTCCCTACCTCTTGGTCAACACTTTGTACTGTCGGACTTGAAGAAATTTACCGATATGGATGGGTGTGAATTGTATTTTATTTTGTTCTTGTTTGCATTTTCCTGATTGCTAGTGAGATTCAAGTGTCCTGTATTTCACTCATATGAATAGATTTCTCATTTTTCTATTGGATAGTTTGTCTTTTCCCTGTTAGTTCTTTCTGTAGTCTGTATTCTTATTCTTTGTTGTGGTTGTAAATCTTTTCTTCCAGTTCGTCCCTTGTATGTGTTTAACTTTGTTGATGGTGTCTTTTTTTGATAGAGAAATTTTAAATTTATTTGTAGGTAAATTTATTAGGACTAATGATTTTGGTCTTTATTAGTTGTTTAGATAGTCTTTTCCTATACCAGGATCATAGAGCTATTTTTCTAGTGTTTTCTTCAAATTGTCTTAAAATTTAGTTTTTCAACATTTAGGTCTCTAGTATATCTGGAGTTGATTTTTATGTATGGAATAGAGAATTTGCTTTACTTTCTCCCATATGGAAAGTTATTTGTCCCAGTACTTTTTATTGAATGAGCCATGCTTTCCCCACTAATGGATGTTGTTTGCTTTCTCTGTTATATACCAGCATTCTCTTTCACATATCATGTTCTCTTCCTAGATTCTCTATTTAGTTTCATTCACCTATTGATCTGGCGTACCAATAATGCACTGTCTTTTTTATTAAGTTTTTAATTTTAATTCCAGTGTAATTAACATACAGTGTTATAGTAGTTGCAGGTGTACAATATAGCAATTCAGCAATTCTATACATTACTCAGTGCTCATCATGGTAAGTGCACTCTTAATCCCCTTCACCTATTTCACCCGTCCTCCCACCCATCCCCCTCCAGTAACCATCAGTTTGTTCTCTATAGTTAAGAGTCTGTTTCTTAGTTAGGCTCTTTCTCTTCCCTTTGCTCATTTGTTTTGTTTCTTTTTTTTTTTATTTAAGATTTTATTTGTTTATTTGACAGAGAGAGACACAGTGAGAGAGGGAGCACAAGCAGGGGGAGTGGGAGAGGGAGAAGCAGGCTTCCCACGGAGCGGGGAGCCTGATGCGGGGCTCGATCCCAGGACCCTGGGATCATGACCTGAGCCAAAGGCAGACGCTTGACGACTGAACCACCCAGGCGCCCCTCATTTGTTTTGTTTCTTAAGCAAGATCATATGTATTTGTCTTTCTACGACTGGCTTATTTCGCTTAGCATTATACTTGCTAATATTATACTTGCATTATACTTGTTGCACATGGTAAGATTTCATTCTTTTTTATGACTGAGTGATATTCCATTGTATGTGTGTGTGTATATATGTAAAACATCTTTTTTATTTTTATTTTTATTTATTTTTAATTTTTTAAATTAACATATAATGTGTTATTTGTTTCAGGGGTACAGATCTGTGATTCATCAGTCTTACACAATTCATAGCGCTCACCATAGTATAGACCCTCCCCAATGTCCATCACCCAGCCAGCCCCTCCCCCCCACCCCCCTCCACTCCAGCAACCCCCAGTTTGTTTCCTGAGATTAAGAGTGTCTTACGGTTTGTCTCCCTCTCTGGTTTCATCTTGTTTCATTTTTCCCTCCCTTTCCCTATGATCTTCTGTCTTGTTTCTCAAATTCCTCACATCAGTATAACACATCTTTATCCATTTATCTATTGATGGACACTTGGGCTGCTTCCATAATTTGGCTATTGTAAGTAATGCTGCTATAAACATAAGGGTGCATGTATCCCTTTCAATTAGAGTTTTTGTATTTGGGGGATAAATACCCAGTAGTATAATTACTGGTTCATAGGATAGTTCCATTTTTAACTTTTTGAGGACTCTCCATACTGTTTTCCATAGTGGATGCACCAGTTTGCACTCCTACCAATAGTGCACAAGGGTTCCTATTTCTCCACATCCTCTGCAACACCAATTGTTTCTTGTGTTTTTTATTTTAGCCATTCTGATAGGTGTGAGGTGATATCACATTGTAGTTTTGATTTGCAGTTCTCTGATGACAAGTGATGTTAAGCATCTTTTCATGTGTCTTTTGACCATCTGTATTTCTTCTTTGGAGAAAATCTATTCATGTCTTCTGCCCATTTTTTAATTGGATCATTTGCTTTATGGGTGTTGTATAAGTTCTTTATATACTGTGGATACTAAACCTTTAATGGATATGTCATTTGCAAATATGTTCTCCCATTCAGTAGGTTGTCTTTTAGTTTTGTCGATTGTTTCCTTTGCTGTGCAGAAGCTTTTTATTTTGATGTAGTCCCAATAGTTTATTTTTGCTTTTATTTCCCTTGCCTTTGGAGACATACCTAGAAAAATTTGCTGCCTCCAGTGTTGGAAAAATTACTGCCTTTTCTCTCTTCTAGGATGTTTATAGTTTCAGGTGTCACATTTAGGTCTGATTGCTGTGGCTAGGACTTCCAGTACTATGTTAAATCCAGTACTTTGTTAAATAACAGTGCTGAGAGTGGACATCCCTGTCTTGTTCCTGATCCTGGGAGAAACGTTATCAGTTTTTCCCCATTGAGTATGATGTTAGCTGTGGGGTTTTATATTGGACTTTATTATGTTAAGGTATGTTCCCTTGAATCCTACTTTGTTGTGGGATGAATGGATGTCCTACTTTGTCAGGTGCTTTTTCTGCATCTATTGAAATGATCATATGGTTTTTATCCCTTCTTTTATTGGTGTGATGTATCACATTGATTGACTTGTGAATATTGAACCACCCTTGCATCCCAGAGATAAGTCCCACTGATTGTGATGAATCATTTTTTTAATGTATCATTGGATTTGGTTTGCTAATAGTTTGTTGAGGATTTTTGCATCTATGTTGATCAGAGATATTGGCCTGTAGTTCTCTTTTTCTGTAGTGTCTTTATCTGGTTTTGGTATCAGGGTAATACTGGCTTCATAGAATGAATTAAAAAGTTTTCCTTCCTTTTCTATTTTTTGGACAAGTTTGGGAAGAATAGGTATTATCTCTTCCTTAAATGTTTGGTAGAATTTACCTGTGAAGCCATCTGGTCCTGGACTTTTTGTTTGTTGGGAGTTTTTTGATTATTAATTCAATTTCACTACTGGTAATTGGTCTGTTCAAATTTTCTATCTCTTCCTGATTCATTTCTGGGAGGCTATGTGTTTCTAGGGATTTATCCATGTCTTCTAGGTTGTCCAATTTGTTGGCATATAATTTTTCATAATATTCTGTTACAATCTTTTGTATTTCTGTGGTGCTGGTTGTTATTTCTCCCCTTTCCTTTCTGATTTTATTTATTTGTGTGTTCTCTCTCTCTCTCTCTTTTTTTATGAGTCTGGCTAAAGGTTTATCAATTTTTTTGATCTTTTCAAAGAACTAGTTCCTGGTTTCATTGATCTGTTCTTTTTTTTTTTTTTAGTTTCTATTTCATTTATTTTTGCTCTAATCTTTATTATAATTTCCTTCCTTCTAATTTTGGGTTTTGTTTGTTTTTCTTTTTTTGGATCGTTTAGGTATAAGGATAGGTCGTTTATTTGGGATTTTTCTTTCTTCTTTAGATAGGCCTGTATTGCTATAAACTTCCCTCTTAGAAAGCTTTTGCTGGGGCGCCTCAGTTGGGCGTCTATCTTCGCCTCAGGTCATGATCCTGGGATCCTGGGATTGAGCCCCACATCGGGCTCCCTGCTCAGCAGAGAGCCTGCTTCTCCCTCTCCCTCTGCTACACCCCTTGCTTGTACTCTCTCTCTCTGTCAGATAAATAAATAAAATCTTAAAAAAAAAAAAAAAAGCTTTTGCTGCATCCCAAGGATTTTGGACAATTGTGTTGTCATTTTCATTTGTCTCCATGTATTTTTTTATTTTCTCTATGATTCCTTGGTTGACCCATTCATTGTTTAGTAGCATGTTATTTAACCTCCATGTATTTGTGTGCTTTCTAGGTTTTTTCCTTGTGGTTGATTTTTGGTTTAATAGCATTATGGTCAGAAAAGATGCATGGTATTACTTTGATCTTTTTGAATTTGTTGAGACTTGTTTTGTGGCCTACTATGTGATCTGTTCTGGAGAATGTTCCATGTGCACTTGAAAAGAATGTGTATTCTGCTGTTTTAGGATGGAGTGTTCTGAATATATCTGTTAGATCCATCTGATCCAATGTGTCATTCGAAGCCAACAAATTTCCTTGTTGATTTTCTGCTTGGATCATCTATCCATTGATGTTAAGTGGAGTGTTATGCACTGTCTTAATTATAGTATTTTTATAAGTCTTGATATCTGGCTGAGCAGACCCCAGTCCTTTTTTTTCTTTCAGAATTGCATTGAACTTTACTATTCCATATGCTGTTTATAATCGGTTTGTCTAATTCTGTGGAGAATCTTTCTAGGATTTTGATTGGCTTTGTATTGAATTTGGTAAGTTCCTTTTCATATTTTTTTCTTTGATGAGGTAGAAGCTATGGATTGTATTTCATGATTTTCTACCTATAACGGTTGAGTATCTCTATCCACATACAAATAATATAGGGATTTAAGTTTTAACTCCAGTATTTCTTCTTTCACCTTCCACATTACTATTATGTAATAGTTTGGTTCTGCTTTTTTCCTTTTATCAGCTTTATTAAGACTTATCTCACATACTGTACAGTTTACCCATTTAAAATATTCAGTTTTTTTAGTATATCCATAGAATTGTGCAGCCATCACCACAGTCCAATGCTAGAACATTTTTATACCCCCTAAAAGAAACTCCCTGCCAATTAACTTCCACTTTCCATCCCCCCAAACCTCTAGCCCCCAGCCCTAATCAATCACTAATCTAACTCACCATTGTTTCTTGTGTACCACCTCATCTCTCTGGGTTCACTTTTTTAATAAAATACATCCTTTAGTAATTTTTAAGCAAGGGTTTGGAGGGATGATCTGTTTTAGTTTTTATGTCTTTATTTCATAATTATTATTGAACACTAATTTAGGTAGATACACAATTCTAGATTAACATTTACTTTCAACATATTGAAGGTACTTCTTATTCAACTGCTTTCTGACATTTATAATTGCTGGTATAAAATATGTTTTTAATCTAATTGCCATTACTGTTGGTAATCTGTGTCCCATTGATTTTAAGATTATCTCTTTGTCCTTGATATTTTGCAATTTTATTTTGCTGTATCTGTCATATTTTTTCATGTTTTTCCTGCTCTGCACTTGTGTCTGCTTTCAATCTGAAGGCTTTATTGCTATGGTTCAGAAAATTTTTCAGCCATTTTTTTTCTTTAAATATTGCTTCTCAGCCTTTAATTTTCTCAGTCTAGAACTCTTGCTTGATACTAATCTGTCTTCTATGGCTTTTAACTTCTTTTTCATATTTTTCATCTATTTTCTCTCTGTGCTGCTTTCACTGTGAATTCCTTAGTTCTAGCTTCCAGTTCACTAATTCTCTCACCTGTGTCCAGTCTAGAGTTCATCCTGTCCTCCGAATTTTTAATTTAAATGACTGTTTTTTATTTCCAGAATTTATTGGATCTCTCAATTCCATCTTTTCTTGATGCATATCTGCTTGGTTTTTCTCAGAATATTTCCTTTTTTAAAAAAGTAGATATTATTATCTCTTTGGAGGTTTTATACATATTTAAAGGTATGCAGCTTTTTTCAGCTTCCTTTTCGGTTGAACCTGACCCTAGGGCCCAGGTACAAAGGGGTGCTGTTAATCCTTATCATGCCATAGGAACTGAACTTCAAACTGCTTCTTTCCAGACACAGAGTCCCAAAGGCTCAGCCCCTGATTACAGAAATGGTTATCTTATTTTAAGGCTAGCTAAGTCTTCTTAATTAAAGAAAAAAAGATATTTTATCCATGTTTGCTTTTGTGAAGAAAAGGGAAGGGCTCAAAGTGTGGACTTTTCCAAGGTCAGTAGCTAATGAATACCAGTGGCAAGACTTGAACCCAGAGAGTTTTTCCAGGGAGTTTAGCAGTGTGGAAGAGAATTAGCAACAGCAGCAGTTTTCCCTGTATCTCTCATTCCCAATCCTGCCATCTTAAGTCTGTTCAAGAGTGAGGCAAGGCTAGAAAATGAGTTAGGAGAAATTTCTAGGTGGCAGCGGTACTCTGGAGTGACAGGTTTATAGAGGAAAAGGAGAGAAATGATCAAGAGTTCTTTTAGTTACTCAGCAATGGCCATTCTCAAGTTGACGTAATATTTTAGGGACCAGAAAAAGTTAGGACTTGCTTGTACCTTAATGTGTATCTCCTCTTGAAAATGTTATCTACCATAAAATGCAGTACATATAAATTGGATTTGAATAGCATGGCAAATTTTTTGGAATTTTTTCAAGTTTTTAATTTCCTTTTTGTCTGTTCTGAACCTTAGGGACTCAAAATTTTATTTTGAAGTTTGACAAGTTTGTGGTATTGAAATAGAAATTGGAAATGCTGAAAAAATATACTCCATTTTTGTTAATAACTTTTATTATATCTGTAATGAAATTATGTCATACATTTAACTCTGTTCAGAAAGGTGTATTTGATAATTTTCTATAGGGAAAAAAGTGAGTCATCAGGGCCAGCTGGGTGGCTCAGCTGTTAAGCGTCTGCCTTCGGCTCAGGTTAGGATCCCAGGATCCTGGGATCGAGTTCCGCATCAGGCTCCCTGCTCAGCGGGAAGCCTGCTTCTCCCTCTCCCACTCCCTCTGCTTGTGTTCCCTCTCTCGCTGTCTCTCTCTCTGTCAAATAAATAAAATCTTAAAAAAAACGAGTCATCTAATGAGTTACTACTATTTCAGTCAAAATTTTACTTGATATTTTGTTTCTTTTTGGTGCTTATTAAGAGGCCTTATTTTTTCTAAATGAAGTTTTATCCAGAACAGAGGCCCTAACTTCTATTTTGGTATTTCCACCGTACTGAGCATAATACCTAATATATAGTCAATGCTCATAATATTTATAAATTGAATTTTTAAAAATTAAATTATAGGATAGTTTAATAAATGACATACTAAGTAGCTTGATATTTCAGAATGTTCAGATATTTTTACTGAAATTTGGTACAGTGCCTCATATAGTATCAAGCACATTTTTCCCAGTAAATACTTGTGTTACATATTGGTATTGTAAGATTTTGCTTTGAAGAGTCCTTTGCCTTGAGTGCAATTGGTAGACAAAGCTTAAGTAGTATGTAGTCGGTTCAGGTCTTAATCATCTGTTACCTAGGAAATTGTTTCTTTACTCTTGCATCTCCTGAACTACAAAGGGAATATAGATATTCTTGCTTATCTCAGTTCTCCACTGTACTCTTTAATATACAAATTTGAAAAATGCTAACAAAGAGGTGAAGGTGGACTTGATTCTTTACTATTGAAAGGTAAGTGGTTCTCTAACGTGTGTTTTCCTATTGAAATTTAAAAGTAAAGACACTGGCCTCTATCTAGATATTCAGCAGACCCCCTGACTTTATGGCTCCAACTCTTTATGCAAATTTAAAGGAAACTGGTGCAGTGCCTACTCAGTGTTGATCAGCCCTTTTTCCAGCACATATTTGCAGAATTTGAAAAAAAAAGAAACTTAGGAATTTATTAGGAGACAGTAAAAGTCAGAATTCTTAAGTAATCAGAGATGCTTTTAACAGTTTTTATAATATCTCCTAGACCATGAGTTCCCTAATGATGATGTTTCCTATAGCTTGAGATCAAGTTGTCAGTGATCTATGCAAAATGAGAAAAACTAGGTTAGTGTAATGCACCTATGGCCGTGTGTGTGTGTGTGTGTGTGTGTGTGTGTGTGTATTTGCTTACATTCGTAGATGTACTTGTTTTTGAGAACTGTATTTTTTTAACTTTTATTTTTTTATTTTTATTTTTTTAAAGATTTTATTTTGTTTATTTGACAGAGAGAGACACAGCGAGAGAGGGAACACAAGCAGGGGGGAGTGAGAGAGGGAGAAGCAGGCTTCCCGCCGAGCAGGGAGCCCGATGTGGGGCTCGATCCCAGGACCCTGGGATCATGACCTGAGCCGAAGGCAGATGCTTAACGACTGAGCCACCCAGGCGCCCCTATTTTTTTAACTTTTAAAAAATAAACTTTTTTATCTTAGAATACTTTCAGATTTATAGAAAAGTTGCAAAAGAATACTGAGAATTCCTGTAGATTCCCTTCACCCAGTTTCTCTCTCTCTCTTTTATTTATTTTTTATTTTTATTTTATTTTTTTAGATTTTATTTATTTATTTGACAGAGACACAGCGAGAGAGGGAACATAAGCAGGAGGAGTGGGAGAGGGAGAAGCAGGCTTCCCGCTGAGCAGGGAGCCGACGTGGGGCTTGATCTGAGATCATGACCCGAGCTGAAGGCAGACGCCTAACGACTGAGCCACCCAGGTGCCCCTCTAGCTCTCTTTTAAATAAGATTTTATTTATTTATTTTAGAGAGAGAGAGACAGAGTGCCTGTGAGAGCCTGTGAGCTGGAGCAGGGGCAGAGGGGGAGGGACAGAAGCAGACTCCCTGCTGATGACAGATGTTGGGCTCTCAGGGCTCGATCTCAGGCTCCTGAGATCATGATTTGAGCTGAAATCAAGAGTGGGATGCTCAACTGACTGAGCCACCCAGACGCCCCACACCCACTTTCTCTTATTGTTAACATCTTATATTACTAGGCTACACTTGTTACACTAATGAACCAATACTAACGCGTTATTATTAGTTAAGCTCCATACTTTATTCAGACATTGTTATTTTTTCAAGAAAATTCTTTCTTCTTCAAAATCCCATCTGGGATAACATATTACATTTAGTAATTCCCTGGTCTTCAATAATTTTTTCTTTCTCATAGCTTTGTTTTTCTCTGTCTTTATCAGATTTTTCATTTCAAACCTGAATATATGATTCGTTTACACTAAAAAAAAAATCTTTCATTTGATCCAGCTGTAGTTAATCACTCTCCCCACTTCCCCACTCTCCTCTTCATCCCCATTTAATCAATACGCTGTAGCCCTTTTAACTTTACTCAAACTGTGTTGACAAAAGCCACCAGTGATTTCCTAATTATTAAATTCAGCACTCTTTTTTTCAGTTCTCATTTCTCTTTACGGTATATGAAATAATTCCTTCTTGCAACTTCTTCCTGTGTTTCTGCCATACTACTTCTCTGTTTTCCTTCCTGTCTGGTGATCTTTCTCCTTTGCTTATTCCTTCTCTCCCATGTGTATCTTAAATGATAGCCTTGAGAATTCCATCTCTTGCTCTTATTCTCTTCTTCCTCTGTACACTCATAATAGGCAGTCTCATACATGTTTTTTTTTTTTTTAATTTTAACTATCATCATTATGCTTGCTGGGTTCCAATCTCAAGTCCAGCCCTCTTTCCTTAACATCTAAACAAAAATATCCAGTTGCTTTCTAGATAACTATGCAGGGAGTCCCATGTTGAAATCAGAAAATAATTCTAGTCTGATCTTAAATACATGAGTAGAAATAGGAAGTTAGGTGATATCTGAGGTAAATAAGGCCAAATCACTAAGGTTTTATCAACTCCACGTGGGCAGGGACCAAGTCATCTATTTTTATCACCTGTGGTCCTTAGCTTACTACAGAGCACATAGAAAGTACTCAAATACTCTTTGCATGCTAAAGTAAATTCTTTTCATTACATGTAGAAGTCAAGAATTGCAGATCAGCAGTACAGTTTTAATAGTCATTATGCAAGGTAAATGAACTGCTTGCTCCCTGGAAGAACTGCAAATAAGCTAAAATACTCTTGTGTGTTTTTAAAAATAAATTTTTAGAATTATGTCAGTTGGACCCAGTGTTGCTAAATAATAATTTCTCTGCTTAAAGTTTAATTTTCAAATTTTTGTAACAATAGTTTCAAGATTTGCTGGGTCCTGTTTGTTTTACCTTGTATGGACATGTTTTATTTTCTTCATGTTTCTCAGGTTCCCAGCAATATAAAATTAATAAGGTAATTATCATTTTTCTACCCTGCTGTTTTCTACTCTTTGTTTCATTTCTTGTCTAAACAGCTAAGTAGGATTCACTTAGCATCTCTGTTCTTTAACTTCAATATATTTTTATGTTGTTATTGTTTATAATTTTTTACCTAATACATTACCCTGTTTAAATCTGTACTTGGAAATATTTGTTGTGGTTTCCTGGTATGAATACTGGCTATACTGTACTGCTCATGGTAAAAGCAGCAGCTTCTAACTTAAGGGATTCTGTTATAGACCCAAAACAGTCTTATAACTTATATTTTGGTCTCCCAAGTACCTAGTTGCTTTTCCACCCTATCAGACCCTAACAAATATTTTATAAATTCTTCATCCCTTCTTATCCTGTGTTAAAGTTTAAATACATAACCTGACTGACTACTTAATAGCTTCTTTAAAAAATCAACATCAAAACTGAAGTTGTTATATGAAGGAAAAATAAAGAAATACACTTATTAAATATACCTATTTCAGTATGTAAATGTGCAGTCATGATGTCAGTATACATAATAATCAAATGGTATCATCATTGTGAATCCATGGCCACTAATGCAGACTGCTGTGAAAGTGTAGTGCACAGGCATACCTTGGAGATGTTGTGGGTTCAGTTCCAGAGCACTGCACATAATAAAGGGAGTATCACAATATAGCAAGTCGAATGAATTTTTTGGTTTCCTAGTGCATATAAAATTTATGTTTATACTATATTAAGTTTGCAGCAGTATATGTCTAAAAAAGCTATGTACATACCTCTGTTTAAAAATACTTTATTGCTAAAAAATGCTAACAATAGTCTCAGCTTTCAGCAAGTCGTAATCTTTTTGCTGGTGAAGGGTCTTGCCTGGATGTTGATGGCTGCTGACTGATGAGGGTGATGGTTGCTAGAAGTTGGGGTGGCTGTGCCAGTTCTTTCCTAAATAAATAGGATTCACCCTGTGTCTCTGTTCTTTGACTTCAATATGCTTTTTCATGTTGTTGTTTAGAATTTTGTGGTTGTGTCTTTGTGCTTGATATTTTTAAATATTAAACTTTGGATATACTGTGTAAAAGATCTGTTTTTTGATTGACAACATGTCTCCAGCCTGTCTCAGTTATAACTCATTGCTTCTGATATTCTAAGGAGGACCTATAAGCCATCTTCATTGCTACTGCTGTGTATGATTGTGAGGGGAGAAGGAGAAGGCTCGGAAGTATTTGAGAAACCTGTGTAGAAATTTCTTTTCAGGGGCCCCTGGTGGCTCAGTCGGTTAAGCATTGGACTCTTGATCTCGGCTCAGGTCATGATCTCAGGGTATTGAGATAGAGCCCCATGTCAGGCTCCATGTGGAGCCTGCTTAAGAATCTTTCCTCTCTTTGCCCTTCCCCTTGCTCACACGTGTGTGCGCGCTCTCTCGCTCTCTTTCTCTCCCGTGCGCGTGCACATGCGTGCACTAAAAAAAGAAATTTCTTTTTACCCATCTGTCTCTAATTTGGATACCACAGTTAGAAGATTTACCAGTTTCGCTTCTTGTCTAGTCAGTGTTCAACCTGATAGGCAGAACAGCAACAAAAAAAATCAAATTTAGGGTTTTTAGTCTATGATTTTTAAATTTGATCTAAACTAAAACAGCCTCACACATTTATTTTTATTATAAATGTCTCTGTTGCCATACATGGAAATCACCAGTCTAACAGAAGACATTCATTATTATAATGGTTGAATTATGACCAAATAGGACTCTTCTAATCCATCAGAAAATTTCAAATGGATGAAATTGATTTTTTTAATTGATATTTTAATTGTGGTAATAGATATATAACAAAATTTATCATTTTAACCATTTTTAAGTCTACAGTTCTGTAGCATTAAGTACATTCACATTGTTGTGCAGCCATCACCACCATCCATGTCCTGAACTTTTTTATCTTCCCAAACTGAAACTCTGTAACCTTTAAACACAAACTCCCTATGCTCCCATTCACTAAACAGCTGGCTGACTGAATTTGGCTATTTCTTGTATAAGAGGAATCATACGGGGGCACCTGGGTGGCTCAGTCGGTTAAGTGACTCTTGGTTTCAGCTCAGGTCATGATCTCAGGGTTGTGGGATCGAGCACTATGTTGGGCTCCCTACTAAACAGGGAGTCTGCCGGAGATTCTCTCTTCCTCTCCCTTTGTCCCTCCCCCTGCTTGTGTGTGAATATGCGTGCGTGCTCTCTCAAATAAATAAATCTTTTAAAAAAAGAGGAATCATACAGTATTTTTCTTTTGTGACAGGCTTATTTCACTTAGCATAATCTCTTTCAGGTATATCCATGCTGTAGCATGTGTCAGAATTTCCTTTTTTAAGGCTGAATAATAGCTCATTGTGTATATGTGCCATATGTTGTTTATCCATTCATCTGTTGATGAACACTTGTGTTGCTTCCACCTTTTGGATATTGTGAATAATACTGCCTTGAACATGGGTATACAAATATCTGTTCAAGGCTCTGGTTTCATGTCTTTTGAGTATGTACCCAGAAGTGGAATTGATGGATCATATATGATTATTCTGTATTTACTTTTTTTGAAGAGTTTCCATATTTCCACTGAGGCTATACCACTTTTACATTACTGCTGGCAATGCACAAGTATTCCAATTTCTCCACGTTCTTGCCAGTGCTAATTGTTTTCTGTTTTGGTGTGGTTTTTTTTCTGATAATAGCCATCCTGATGGGTGGTAGGTGGTATCTCATTGTGGTTTTGATTTGCATTTCCCTAATAGAATTTGGTTTCTTTGACATCCAGAAATGAACCCCAATCAACTGTAAAGCTTTAACAAATGGCTTTGATGAGAATAAGATAAATCTAGGAACAGCAAAATGAAAAGCTTCTTATGAGCCTTTCTTTTACTAGTAATAGTAGATTTCACTTTGCAGAATCACTCTTAAAGTTTTTCCGTTTTCATTTAAATATCATTGAATTTAAATTTAATTTGGTAGAAAAGTTGTTAAAGATATTTAAAAACTAAACCTGGAACCTCAAAACTAGAGAATTTAGCCCATTCAGTAAATATTCATTAAGTAATTAATTGGTACATGCTGCCTTTAAGAATCTTCAGTCTGGAGGGGGAGATGGATATACAGACAAGCAATTACTATTCCGTTTAATAAAATCCATAATGAAAGTGTGCAAAAGGTTTGGTGAGCATAATAAATAACAGGTGCCTTCCTTTGTTTCTGGGGAAAAAGGAGTGTCAGGTAAAACTCCACTGAGAAGGAAACTCTTAAGCTGAAACTTGAAGGATGAAGAGGCTTTTGCTGGAGGTGTATAGGAAATCAAGTTTGGGAAGTAATATAACCCATCAGAGATGAGCTTCCTGTAGTAAAGCATTGACAGATGATTTAAGAATTTGAGTCAAAGATCACTCTAAATTTTATATCATATAGTTAGAAAGCCAGTCCTAACCCACCATTGCAGTAAGCCAAAGTTCCTAGAAGCCCAGACTGGTTTGATAGATGGCAAACAACCTTAAGTCCTAAAATGAAAATTATATAACATGAAATAAAAATGTTTAATTATTGTGTTTGTTTATATCACGGGCATTTTAAGTTATTCTCTGTCACCTTCCTTTCTGTTAACAGTGTAAAATTATCTTGCTCTTACCGTACCTTCATATAGGTGTATTTTATTTAAAGTCTATGTCCAGTAAACAGTAATTCACAATTAAGTTTATAGATTTGGTAAAATACACTAAATCATTCTTTCCCAGTATCATTAAATTTTTGCTAGGCCATTTTCATGTGCCTTTGTACATTGGAGCATACAGCCAACAAAAATTACTTTCTGTCATATAATAAAGTGTGTGACATAAAGCTTTTGTTCATATATTTTAATAAAAATGGTATTGAAGTTTTGACTCTGAAGCTTCTTTTTTTGTTTTTTAGTTTTGGTGGGTTTTTTGGTGTGTGGTTTGTTTTGAAGCTTTTTTCTTTATATTTTAGAGTAAATAAATCACATAAGAATAAGAAGCGCAAATTTACTTTGATCACTGAACCCTAAAGATGATGTTTTCTTAGTTATGTTAAAGAAGTGTAACAATTTTAATTATAGGACTATGGTTTTAGTCTCTTGTTAGTGCTTTTATTTGTAATGTTTGTATTTTTCATAAAATCTTTGAGCTTTTAAGATTATGGAGAGGCTGGTATAGTTGGTATGAAAATGTAAAATGTTATGATTCATTTCTAGGTACTGCTGTGTGCCAAAGACTAACTTCTAAAAATTACAAAGCTGTTTACTAGTTTGGTTTCCCTAGGTCTCATCAGTTTGTGGTTACAAAAGGAGTCTCTTTTCAAACCAATCCTGTTTGTTGTCAGTTCTTCCCCAAGAAGCCATCCTGAGATTTTTTGCTACCTTACTCACTTTTTTTTTAATACCTGTGACTTTAACATATGCTCACAAATTCAGACTGAAAAGAGGTTTTGAATTTCATACTTTCAAAGAATATGAGAGTTTTTTATTTTTAAATAGTTTAAATTTGTGTGCTTCCAAAGCATAGACGCTACTTTTTAGCAGGAATTAAAATAGAATCAGGGTGACTAGAATAGCATTAATCTATCTTGGTTTCTTTGCCCAGGGCAAGATGAAATCAGAGGAGAACGAAGCAGGCTAGCACCAAGGAGTTAAAGGTGTGAATGGGTAGTCTGAGATGACAAGAGAAAATGTAATGTGTGCCAACCCTGGCATGTAGCCTTGACCTAGTGATTAGGAAGTTCAGACTGTATTTCTTTCTCAGTGCCATGACTTGCAGTTAATCCTTGCTAGAAAAGCATGGAATACTTGAACCTCACACTAACAGTATAGCTGTACAGTTACTTTTGATACAATGTTTGTTTAGACTCCTTTTAAAAAGAGTAGAGGTGTTATTGAAACATAGATTCTCTTTTAAAATCTGCAATATTGAGATGGAGTACTGACTATAAAGCAAGTAAAGTAGGTAAGTGGTTTTAAGCTTCTTTACGTCATGAAAAATCAATGAAACCTGTGCTCACTCTCATCAGAAAAATGTACATGTTATGCAGATTTGCATACAGTTTCAGAGATTCACAGACCTGAAGCTCATTTATGGATCCTGCTCTAAGTCATTTTTTTAATTTTTGGACAATTTTATTCTTTTATTTTTATTTCTTGTGGCTGACTTAATTTGTTGCAGAGAAGGTGATGCTAATGAACTAAAGTTAGAGGGTTTTTCCATAAGGGATATCTAGTTGTCCCAAATATAAAATTTATACCGTCATAAATATAAAATTTAACTGTTTTGTGTGGAAAAAAAAAAATACCCACACCTATAGGCATACCATTGATTATAAAATGATTGAGATCATGTGTATTAATTACAACTGAAAAAACTGAAAATGTATAAGTGGATGTTATAGAATAAGGAAAAACTCATCATTCTCCTTTTGGAATTATGTTAAATTATGATATTTTGGAATATAGTGATTCTGCATTTAAAATTCATTTTAATTTAAAATTGATTTTATTTTTAAAACATTTCAATATATCCCCTTGAAATAATTGTAGAAATCTAAGGAGTTTCAAAACTTTAGTATGTGATTACTGGTACAGCCAGTAGAGATGAATGGAGAAGGATGAGTATTTGCTTCCTAGAAAGTCATGAATGAGATGTTGCAATATATAAATAACATATGTAATTTGGGGGAGTCTTTGGCTTTTTGTTTCGTCACTTTAGATGTACATAGTAATACATTCCAGTCATGGTGGAATTTAGCGAAAAATAAAATTCATCAATTGTTCTCAGTCTCACTTGTCTTGACATCTTCTTAAAGATTTATATATTCTTGAGCACCTGGGTGGCTCAGTCAGTTAGTCATCTGACTATCAATTTCATTTCAGGTCATGATCTCAGGGTCATGAGATCGAGCCTTACATCAGGCTCCACACAGAGCACGGGAGCCTGCTTAAGATTCTTTCTCCCTCTCCCTCTGTGCCACCCTCACGTGAACACACATGCACATGCACTTGCTCGCTGTCTTAAAAAAAAAAAAAAAGATTTATATATTCTTTCAGAACCACAAATTTACTTTTTTTAATTTAATTTATCCCAAAAGCTTACATACATGGTATGTAACTTACTATTATTTTTACATGGTTACAGAGTGGATGTGGAATAAATATGCCTCATGTGGTCTAATGTTCCAGTTACCTGTGTCTGTCCCTCTTGTAACTTTATGAACTTTACTGGAAAACTTCATCTGAACCTCCTTTGAGAAATACAGCCACAGATTACAGCAGTAGCATGTAAACTCTTTGTTCATTCATTTTTATTTATTGAGTTGGAGCATATTGTGATTTGCTTGAGTAATTAACAAATCACAGAATCCTACATGGATTAACATGGTACTTAAACTCAATAAATATTTGTTGAATGGATAATGGCATATATCTATAAGATGATTGCAATATTCTAGATAGAGCAATGAGTTCCAACTCCAGTTTTGAGACCTGCCTTTTTCCCATGAGTTATTATAGGGAACAATTATGAAATGTTTAAAGGAAAATTTATGAGGAAGATAAATATGCATGCCACATTTTATCTTTGAAGAAACTGATTTTGAAATCAGACACATAATGGCACATTCACATCCACAAAATGTGGTCATCACTATAAATAGCATGAACAAATAAAATGAAACTTCATGGTTTTTTTATGGAACATACAAATGCATTTAATTTTCACAGTCTTGTACTAGCTATTTCTAAGATCACAGAATAAATTTTTTTAAACTAAGAATAACAGAAGTTGAAACCTATAGATAGCACTGTTGATATTCTGATGTACTAAACAAAAATATACCTCTAGGTAATATGGGAATTTCCACTGTCTGTGTATGTATGTGCTTAATGGAAATTTTACAGGGATGCGAAGCGTTGAATGGCAGCCACATCACTTAGTAGATTACTAAATTAGAGTCCTTAATATCTACAAGTGGATCCAGAATACCAACTTTAGTTAACTTTTTAGTAAGTTAGTAGCAGTAGTAAATAGCCATTGACCACCATGAAAAAAATGAAAATCTGAGAAATTTCAAGTCATTGCCAGATAGAACCCCCCCAAAAAGGCCTTGCTTTTGTTCGTTGCTTTCAGCCTGTCAAAGGATCCCCAAGATCTGCCAAAGGATTATTGAAGATTCACTTGTCACCTAGGAAAATAGTAAAATACTGTGGCAATAAAGTGTCAGTATTCTTGTTCCAGTGAAAACTTTTACATTGGAGATCATTACTAAATGTACCTTGAGAGATGGTTTCCTAATTTTCAGGCCAGAATTATATATCCATATTTCAGGGATTTGATTGATAATATAACTAGCACAAAGAGATGATTATGTGGAATGAATCTGGGCAAGACCCTACCCAGTGCATTGTGAGGCCTGTGGGATCAAAGCTCTTTGAAACCAAGTTGATCTGGGTGTGGAAGAAATAAAATAATAAACCTTTGTCATCAGATGTGATAGGTGCTGGCTAGGCCATCACTACACAGGATTTCCACATCACTGAGTAGGAATCCGTATTAAGAAGCAAGGCAAGGAACCCACAGGAATGAAAGGGAAGGAAAGAAGTCTTATCCTCAGATGCTTCTGTAAATCTTCTATATGACTTTTTTTCCCCTTATGGTAGCATTTCTAACAGAGTATGGATCATTTTTCATTACCAGGTGTATTACCTTGTTAATTTATACTTGAGGATAATATACTAGTTTACCTGAGAAAGAAAAAAATATATGGTTTAACTTTGCTAATAATTAGATAGATTGAGCCTATATGCAATTCAAGTCTAGTAATAATATGTGTAATCTGATTAGTTAAATAAAACCAACAGTAAAGAATCATAACAACTAACCTTACTGATCATTATTTTTCTTTTGCTTGGTCTTAGGGTTTTGACCCACCACATCAAAGTGACACAAGAACCATTTACATAGCCAACAGGTTTCCTCAGAATGGCCTTTACACACCTCAGAAATTTATAGATAACCGGATCATTTCATCTAAGGTAAGCATTAACACTTAATATTAAAACTATAGATATGTTCCATTTTGTTTGAAAAGTGATTTGTATATTCTAGTATACATTTATATCCTTAAAAATTCAAGGACATGGTTGTGGCAGATTTATCTTTAACCAAAATTGTGAACTGTAAAGTAAAAGGAGTTGCCAGTTGTTAATACCAGTTAACTAACACACCAAAAATTATCCTTAGTTGCAATTAAACTGAGGAACTAATATTTATACTATGTGCCAGTCACTATGTTAGGTACATCTCATATCATTTAATTCTTACAACTTTGAGGTAGCTTTTGCCAAGCGTTATGCTCATTTTATATTTGTTTCTTCAATTAAAGCGTTAGGAAATAATTTACCTAGGGTTGCACACTAGTAAGTGACAAGATTGGAGTTTGCACTCAGTTCTATGTGACATTAAAGCCTGACTTCGTCCAATTTTACCACTCTTCTGTAAACATTTAATAGTACCAAGGTACTGCTTCACTCACATATTTTTCCTCGTTTCATTTTTTTTTCTATGACTTTTTTTTTTGAAAGATTTTATTTGAAAGAGAGCAAAAGAGAGAGATCAGAGAGGGAGAGGGAGAAGCAGACTCACCGCTGAGCAGAGAGCCTGATGCAGGGCTCGATCCCAGGACCCCGAGATCATGACCTGAGCCGAAGGCAGCTGCTTAACTGACTGAGCCACCCAGGCGCCCCTTTCTGTGACATTTTTAAGATGTCTTAGTTTATCTTGAAACTGAAGATTACAGGGTCATGCTGTCCCAATAGACTTTTCTCTCATGATGGAGGAAATGTTTTCTGTGCTGTCTGCTATGATAGCCAGTAGCTATATAGAGCTAGTTAGGCCTTGAAATGTGGCTAATGCCACTGAAGAAGCTACTTTTTAAATTTTAATTTATTTTAAATTAAATGTCAGCCATATGCAACTAGTGGTTACCTATTGGACAGTGCAGTTAGAGAGGATGTGAATTAAAGAGACTAAGGGTAAAGTTCTCCTTAGATCATTGCTGTTGCTTAATAGACCACCTTCAGAAGCATCTTTGTAGTGCACACATACTCTCTCAAATAATAAAAATAAGTAGAATCTTTAAAAAAAAAAAGGTCCTTCTTAAAAATTTTAAGTTTTTTTTTTAATTTGGGTCTAATTTAAATACACTAAAATTCACCAATTTTAAGTGTACAATTTGATGAGTTTTGACAAATGTATATATAACATGTGACCATCACAAATCAAGATATAGAATATATCCATCACTAAAAAATTAACAGCCAGTCCTCCTCCTCTTCACCTCTAGCACTAGCAACCACTGATCTGTTTTCTATAACTATAGTTTTGTCTGAATTTCATATAAATTCAGTCATATAGCGTGAGTCTTCTGTGTTTGGCTTCTTTTGATGTAACAATAATCCTGAGATTCATCTTTGTTGTTGCGTATATCAGCAGTTCATTCGTTTTTGGTGCAGAGTTCAGCTGTCAGCCTAGGTTTGGACAATTTACATTCTGAATTTGGGTCATTTTCCTTGCATGGTTCTTTCACTACCAGTATTTTCCCCTTAAATGTCCATCTACCTTTCCAGTCCTAAACTCAAATCTCTGTCATATTTTGTAATAAGGGTGTAGTTTTTCCCTACTGTTTGCTGCCATAGGTTTGAGAGTTGGATAGTATCTGTAGGGTAAGAAGCCATAGTTCACAATTCATATTCCCTCCATTTACATTTTTTAAAATTAAACTCTCTTCCAGTTTCTATCTATATTTTGGATACTTTCCAGGATCCATTTTTAAAATCTAGTTTTTGTAATTCTTATCTGCTGGGAGTTACAGGACCACTTTAGTCCTCTGCCAGTATTGAAAGCTGAGTGTCCTGGAAAACTTTTGGGATTAAATATCTTTATATGATTGTATTCAATGCAGCAGTATTAGGTTTATTGTTTTTGACCACAGTTTCAAAAATGCAGATATTTAAATAAACATTCCTTTTTTTTTTAGCATATGAGGACTCTCTCTCTCATTACTACCTTATTATTCCACTAATTCTTTCTCATAGTCCTTCCAAACTAGATTACCTGCTATTCCATAAGCCCGTGTTGAACTTCCCTACTACTGTGATTTGCTGTGATGTCATGTTGATAACTACATTTTTTATTTTTATTTATTTATTTATTTTTTTTTTTAAAGATTTTATTTATTTATTTGAGAGAGAGAGAGAGCGAGAGAGAGCACATGAGAGGGGGGAGGGTCAGATGGAGAAGCAGACTCCCTGCTGAGCAGGGAGCCCAATGCGGGACTCGATCCGGGGACTCCAGGATCATGACCTGAGCCGAAGGCAGTCGCTTAACCAACTGAGCCACCCAGGCGCCCGATAACTACATTTTTTAAATGTAGCTTTTATGTTTCTGCAGAGATTGTAGATTTCATGTTTTTATGGAAATACAAAATTCATGTTTTTGACCACAGATTCAGGAATATAGGTATTTATATAGACAGTGTCCATTTTTTCCTGACCATAAATGGGGCTGACTTTTTCTAAATTCTCTTTTAACTACCTTTCTACTCCCTTATTATTCCCATAAACTCTTCTATACTGTATTATTTTCTATCCCACAAAGTCATGATGAACTTTCCTCCTCTCTGCCTGTGTTCATGCTGTCTTTTTTTCCTGAAATGGTCTCCCTCTAATTGCCCCCTATTGCGCCTGGGTGGCTCAGGCATTGGGCGTCTGCCTTCGGCTCAGGTCATGATCCCAGGGTCCTGGGATCGAGCCCCGCATTGGGCTCCCTGCTCTGCGGGAAGCCTGCTTCTCCCTCTCCCACTCCCCCTGCTGGTGTTCCCTCTTTCGCTGTGTCTCTCTCTGTCAATAAATAAATAAAACCTTAAAAAAATAATAATAATAATAATTGCCCCCTATTTTCAGCCTATTGAATATTTACCTCTTAAAGCCCATGTCAAATATGACCTTCTTCATTAAATTTTTCTCTCACTGACTGCTTTTCATTTTAATTCTCTATATATTCCATCACTTAATCTTTGAATATAGCTATTGATATTTTGTTCTTAATTTCCTCTAATATTAAATTCTTGGGTGCCTGGGTGGCTCAGTCGTTAAGCGGCTGCCTTCAGCTCAGGTCATGATCCCAGAGTCCTGGGATCGAGTCCCACATTGGGCTCCCTGCTCGGCGGGAAGCCTGCTTCTCCCTCTCCCACTCCCCCTGCTTGTGTTCCTGCTCTCACTGTCTCTGTCAAATAAATAAATAAAATCTTTAAAAAAAAACAAAAAACAAAACAAAAAAAAAAACTTCTTGGTTTCTCTCATAGTGCAAGTGTCTTGCACATTGTAGGTACATGATATCTCTGTTTAATTTACCATAGTAACTACCTTATCTTAAATTTTAACTTCTTTGGAAAAGATTTGATTTCATAACTATGTTTTGTTTTTCTTACTAATGTCAGAATTTGAGAAAAAAGGTCAATTATATAGTCATATATATAGCTCTAAAGAAGTTATACTAATTTATTTTTATTGACCATTATTACATAATAACTAAAATTTAAAGTGTAATAAATCATTATTTTTCTTATAATATTTTTATATTGTTTAATATTTATTCTATAGTTCCTCCTCTACATATGATAGGATAAGCACAGAATTTAGCCTCGTTCAGTCTATTAATATATTTGTATTTTAGAAAACCTGGAAACAACAATTCCTAATATTTGTAAGCTAGTTTTCATAAGAAATTATTATTTATTCTGAGTTTTTCCATGTGTTATTGAACTAGCCAAAGAAAATATCCTGAGATCAATTACCCTACTTCCAATTTTTGTACTTGTTCTTTTTGAGATTCTGGAAGACAAAATATATTGTCACTGTTATGATTTAAATAGATTGATGTAAACTTAGGACGTTGCCAACTTGATTCCTATGAAATTTTATATATTTGATTTGGTGACTAAGGGTGTTACCTGGAATACTCTGACCCCTATAGGGACAACTGTCTTTTTATTCCAGTTAAGATCAGCTGGAGATGATATGACCCAAAGTTACCATCTTATATGTTCACATTGAGCAGTGAATAGAAAGCATCTACCGACATCTCTTCTCTCTAGAACCCTGAACATAATCCCCACTCCCAGATTCTGGAGCCACTGGTGGTACCACTACCATAGGAAAATATGTTTCAGATATTTTAGTAGAACTGAAAATATAATTTCACCTGAGAGAAATGTTGTTAGGTATTGTACTGCTTATATATCCTTGGGTCAAACAGGCTTTTGTGGGCTCTTCTGGGAACCTAACTCTATTTATAAAATTATTCATATGGGAAAGGACATTTCAGGTCTCAAACAACTGATGAAGTGAATTTTTCAAATAAGAAAATTCAGAAATTAGAACCATCTTAAATTGCACCAGAGAAAAGTAGGAAAACTTCCTCCTTACAAATCTCAAAATCGTCAATAACCATTAAGGCTTCATTGCCTGACATAGGATAGTTATCTGAAAAAAAATTCATTTCAACCTTATGTATGTGTGTGTGTGTTTGTGTGTGTATTCATCTGTTCTGCTAAAGTTTTGATCTTCAACTATGTGCTGAGTAGTAGTGGTAAGTGCTGGAGATAGAGCAGTAAATAAAACAATGTCCCTAGCCTCAAGAATCTTACATGCTACTGAGAGAATGTAT
This sequence comes from Phoca vitulina, assembly GCF_004348235.1. NCBI lineage: Eukaryota > Metazoa > Chordata > Mammalia > Carnivora > Phocidae > Phoca > Phoca vitulina. The sequence goes on along the minus strand of NW_022589711.1, from coordinate 60,225,689 downwards.
ATAGGATAAAGTAACAATACTACAAAGTGTTTTCCTGTTTCATATATGAAGTGTTGTGAGCAGTTAGTGACACAAGTAGAATTTGTACTATTTTACCCTACCCCTATAATATAGCATTATAGGCTTATATGCTTATTAGTAATATAACAACAAACACATAGAGGTTAATATGAGCCAGTTTCTGTCCTAAGTGCTTCATAGATATATTAGCTCATGTAAACCTTATAACAACCCTATACACTATGGTTATCATTTTCCTCATGTTATAGAGGCACAAAGTGGGGTGCAGAGAGATTAATCCAAGGTCATTTAAGTGACTGTCTTACTTTAAAAATTGACATTGTGACAGATTTTTATGCCTTTATGAGATATTCTTGGTGGTTATACTAGTGATCACTTATGTAAAGTATTTTTAATCTTTTTCACATTCTAGGTTATTTTTCCATATTCTGTACTTAACAAAGAATAATCAAATAATTATACCATTTCCTTTATTTCTGACATTGAGCTACATAAAATAGAAAATAAATTGTATCTAGTGTCAGCATTTTTATCAGCTCTTATTTATTTTTAACATTAGTTCAATTTTGTGTAACCAGAGTCCAAAATAAATTATTAAATGTTGTTTTAGATCTGTCATCTCCAACTCCTAAAAAATCAAGAATTTAATAGCAAAATTGGTAGGTTCCAGTTTATCTCATCTTTTTAAATTACACTAAAATTGCCAATAAATAGTATAAGAAAGAAAAAAGTATAGAATAAAAGTTCTGAAACTCTTAAAAGCCAGATAGTTTTAGTAGCGTCAAGATTTACATCATTTGTGTAAGGACTTAGTAAATCTGATTTTACTTTTCTTATTATTACATTGATATAGTGTATATTATTTTAAATATTAATTTATCCATCTCTCTCTTTTTTTTAGTATACTGTGTGGAATTTTGTTCCAAAAAATTTATTTGAACAATTCAGAAGAGTGGCAAACTTTTATTTTCTTATTATATTTTTGGTTCAGGTAAGCTTTATCACTCAATATAGAATGATTTCTAAAATTATATCTTCAGGGAAAAGTTGCATTGCATTCTAAATTATTTGACTATGGGATCTTTTTTTCTTTTCTGCAGAGCTTCCCCATTGTAATCAGGGAATATCGTGATTTAAACCACATGCAGATTTCTAAAAAATAGCCTATGAATTTTAAGATTAATTTTATTTTGTTTCATCACTGATACGCTGTGGTGTTGATAACCATAATCAAAGCCAATTTTACATTTCAGTTGCTCTGCCTCAGAACATAAATATTTTGGCTTTTAATATATAGCACATGTTTTTGGCACATTTCTGCTTACGGAACCATCTTTGTCCATGAAAATATTTTTTTGGCTTTCCCTTTGTTTTCAGTTTAAATTTTAGTTTTATTTTAAGATTTTTTTTTTTAATTTTAATTTTTAAGTATCCCCATGAGTATAGATTTTTATTCTGGGGACCATTTTCTTAAATCTGTATTCATTATAAACTCTTTTACAGTTTCTTAATTTTCATATTGTTCCTTTTTTCTCTAATATCAAAGTGTCAAGAGAACAGCTTATAAAACTTGAGTATAAGTCAAAATTTAAAAATAGTGATTGCCATTTTCTTTTAAAGGGGTTATTCTTTTCTGATGATACATTAGCAATCTCTTTCAGTGTGGCATTGAATTTTTGTATAAACTGAACTTTTCTCTCATAGAACCTGGAATTTCAGAAAAAAAAAATTGTCAAGTGATTACTTTAAAGCTTGAGGAAACATTTACTTTTTTAAAAATTTGCTTTCCTTCATGAACAGAGAAGGAACTTCTGATTTTCTGTCAGTAGAACATCAGCTTGGTTTTTTTTGAAAAGTGAGAATTTATATTAACCGTGTCCACATTAACACATGCATTTGTGAAATTACTAGCTAAGATCAGGAATTCAGCTTGTCTGTGGAATAGAACAAATATAATTGGCCTATTCTGGGTAAAGGAACATTAATAAACCATTAGATCCATTTTTTAACTAACCAAACATAATTACTGCAAAAATTACTTCTCCAGCAATTTATTGAAACCTCAGTTGTTTGATTTAGATCATAATTACGGCATCATTTTCTGAGCTCTACCCCTCTGGCTCTGTAGATGTGACAAATCACTGTAGAAAAAAAAAATCCTTTTCCTAGTCCCATTCCTTGTTCTCTCTTCTTAAGTGGTGAATTTATTCTGAATTCCAGCGTAAAAATTGCTGACAGACTTTTCAGCATTTACCAGGATGGGCAAAGAAATGTAAAATGAGATTCTGAGCAGCTGTAGCTCTGCTTCTAGGCAAATACTGAGGAGAAAGACCTTAAGTACTCTTAAAAAGGCAGAGGTGACTGAGTCCATTCTAGCAATATTTGTGGGTATGCAGTAGATTTAGATTACTAACTTCATATAATAACCAACAAAATAAACTTGGTGAAACTGTGAACTAAACTGTGTGCATGATATCTCTGTCCTATTTTTTACTCTGGACCATGATACACATTTTATATAGTGTTCTCAGAATTCCCAATAAGTTTGAGATTTTAGATGTTAATAGTGTGATGTATACAATATAAAAATATTAATATTCTGCATTCTTTTTTTGTTGTTGTAAATCTAGCTTATGATTGATACACCTACCAGTCCAATTACCAGTGGACTTCCGTTATTCTTTGTGATAACAGTAACCGCCATAAAGCAGGTATGAAAATACTTTTTATTCCCCCCCCGAAATCATTTAGAAGTTGCTAAATATTTCCACTTCAAACTAACATTTATTGTTGTGAAAATAATTTCCATAGGAAAGCAACAAATTTGATATTGCATATGGTAAAGTTAAACTGAGTTAAGCCACTTTTATATTTCAAGTACTAAGGACTCATGGAATGATTACCATTGTTAAAATATGTTGTTCCCTTGACACACCTCGGAAGCATCCAAAAACAAGCATTTTATATGTACAAACCAATTTATATATGAAACAGATTAATTATTATAATCATCTTTGTAGGTTTGGCAATATTTAAAGGAAGTACAATTCAAAAGGGATATATTTCTAGGGAGTGAAGCGTGTACTTTTGGCAAGACCATTTTGAATAAAAATTGTATAGTGTTTTCCTACTTTCTACAACTTTCCCTGGTGATGTTCATTTTTATATAAAGTAATACCCTAGGGGAAATAGCTTCAACCAAATCTTGAATTGATATTAAAATGTAGATATAGAAAATCAAGATTATTAGATACACATGCTGAGTAAGAAATAAAGAAATTCATAGAAATGTCATGTCTAAATAGCTATCACTTCTCAAAAAATCTTGTCAGGGGCCCAGTTAAATAGATGACCCTTCCACCTGAAAGGGAGTTAATTGAATTATAATTGTAAATATGATAAATTTCCATTTTATAAGATTTAGGGATAAGATTTAAATTGACATGGACAATTTCACTACTGGGTATTTACCCCAAAGATACAAATGTAATGATCCAAAGGGGCACGTGCACCCCAATGTTTATAGCAGCAATATCCATAATAGCCAAACTATGGAAAAAGCTTAGATGTCCATCAACAGATGAATGGATAAAGAAAATGTGGTATATGTATATGTGTGTGTGTGTGCAATGTAAAATGAGATTCTGTGCAGCTGTGTGTCAATTGTCATTGACAATTGGGGTGCATACACACACACACACACACACACACACACAAAATGGAATATTAAGCAGCCATCAAAAAAGAGGTCATCTTGCCATTTGCAATGACGTGGATGGAACTAGAGGGTATTATGCTAAGCAAAATAAGTCAATCAGAGAAAGACAATTATCATATGATCTCACTGATACGAGGAATTTGAGAAACAAGACAGAGGATCATAGGGGAAGGGAGGGAAAAATGAAACAAGACAAAACCAGAGAGGGAGACAAACCGTAAGACACTCTTAATCTCAGGAAACAAACTGAGGGTTGCTGGAGTGGTGGAGTGGGAGGGGTGGGGTGGCTGGGTGATGGACATTGGGGAGGGTATGTGCTTTGGTGAGTGCTGTGAATTGTGTAAGACTGATGAATCACACACCTGTACCCCTGAAACAAATAATACATTATATGTTAATAAAAAAATAAAAAAAGAAATTGACATGGAAATAAAATTGACAAACATTCTTTAATTCTGGGGTGTAGTATATTTTTTATTACTTACATAGAAGGATAAGAGGAATCTATGGATTAACAGTTACATTATAAATCTGGTGTGTCAGAATACCATGCTACTGCTTTCACTAAGTTTGATTTCCTTTTACTGCTTTATTGGAGGCTTAAAAGCATCCAAATCACTTCATACAGTTACATATTTACTTGGTTTTGTAGATGTCATTTATTTCATCGAAGTAACATATATTTGTCCCTTGGACCTCTTTTCTGTATATACTTTACTTCTTAGGTGATTTCATTTAGTCTAGTGGTTTATAGTACCATTTATATGTTGATGGTTCTCAAATCAACGTGTATTCTAAAACTATTCCCTGAACTCCAGACACATATATACAAATGTTTGTGCAACATTTCCACATGGATATCTTAGGCTTTTCCTGACCACCATGTTACTCTCTCATTTCCTGATCTGGTCTTTTTTCTTCATATCATTTGTCACTTCCTGTTGTTCTCTTGAATAAATGTTTATTAGTTTATCTCTTACCTTCATTTGAATGTTTAGCTCTATGAGCGCAGAGACTTTGTTTTATATACCAGATTATTTCCAGTGACCAGAACAAAGTCATGCACATATTGGGCCTTCAATAAACATTTGTTTGATAGATGAATAAATGAATGAATAAACCTATTGAATATATTTTAAAGCAATGCAACATGTTATGAAACTTCTTACCCTGATTTCCCAATGTCTTGGCCAAATATAGACTGGGTTTAATTGAAATGCGGTGCCATTAACTGAGTTGAGAAACAGTGGTGAATTTATATCTGCAAAATGAGAGAGTTTAATATGATAATGACAATTGACAACCTGTCTTCCTCCAAAATGAGTTAAGTAAAACACATAAAATCTAAAGATAGGAAGTGGGAAGATTATACCTCAAACCTGTGTTAGCATGGTTATTGCAGTTGAGTACTAAATTTACTTGAGAGCTTTTTGACAACTAAGGCAAAAGAAGAAATACGAAAGGTCATAATTTTCAAAGAGAACATTTGATTTATAAAGATTTTCTCCCTTTTTCAGGAACAATTTCAGAACTCAGAATTTTCTCTTGTGCAGTATCTGTTCCTAAGTTTCATTCATTCAAGAAACACACTCATACCAGAGTGTGTACTGTTCAGGTTTATATATCCATCACTATAGATTAGTGGAACACAATTTTGGAAAAATTATAAAAGTGGAAGTTGCCATGTTCCAATCTTCCTTCCTTGTCTTCTCCCCTTTTAGTCTGCCTTTGTATTTTTATCAAAATAGGAAAAGCTTTATTATCAGTTATTTACACTTTAATTTGAATGAAGTTATTATTTTGTTTTTTAACTTCTTCCAGTCATACTTACATATTAAGTCTTCTCTCTAGTTGTATAATGCAAGATATAGTGCTCTGGTAAGTATCAAAGTCTTTGCCTTCTGTGAACTTAAAACCTATGAAGTAGGGAAGATAAGACCAAATACAATAATAATTACAGTTTAATAAGGTACTAGTAAGAGCCAATGAGGTGTTAGGTATTCAGAGAAAGGATGGAACACTTCATCTGATAATCAGGGAGGTTTTGTGGAATAAATAATAGAAATGAAACTTGGAATATTGGTAAAATGACAGTTGGTGAAGAAGGTGAGACAGAAACAAACAACTTAGGCAAGGGCTAAATGCAGGAAAAGCCAAGACCTATTTTGGGGAATGACATGTCTGACTAAATGTTTGACCCTGTAGAGGGAAGTATTAAAAGATAATACTAGAAACATAGGTTGATACTAAAAGAGGTTGGAAGATTCTTTGCTGTAAGCATTGAGAGTTATTGAGGGGGTTTTGAACAAGATAGTGACTTAAAACAATGTTTTGGAAACATTAATCTGGCAGTAATATGTAGGGTAGATTAGATTTTGTGAATTTGTGTTTTAAAAGATAATGTTTTTATCATTGTTGCTCAGCTATTAATGCCATCTGACTATAAAAGGAATTGTGCTTTTTGACAGTTTCAGAAAAGATGTTTTGACTCTCAGTTAAATTTCTCTAAAATCGACATACTACATCTTAAATGAGATCAATGTAATTTAAGTAAATTTAAGTATCTTAAGAATGCTTTCCCAAAGGTTTCTCCCTGGGAAAAAAAAAAAAAAAAAAAAGACCGTCAAAGTAATCCTTAATATTTGCTTTATATTTTGAAGTGTTATATTTTTAGGTAATAGATGCACATATTTTTCAAAAACAGAAACAGTACAAAATAGCATATAGTAAAAGTTTTTTATATTCCTAAACCCCCAGTTCCCTGTTTTCCTCTCCTGATATATTTGTACATTAGTCCTGATATCTAGGCAGAATGTTCACATAGGCAGGCATACTTTTATTTTCATATATGATAGCATAGAACACAATACATTCTGTACCTCATTTTATCACTGAATGCTATCTCTTGGATATCATTCCATTATCTGTATTTATGCTACACCCCTGAGTTCTTGAATGTTCTCTAAAATAGCATGAGAAGGGGTGCCTGGTAAATCTCAGTCGGTTAAGCATCTGCCTTCTGCTCAGGTCATGATCCCAGGGTCCTGGAATCAAGCCCCACATCAGGCTCCCTGCTCAGCGGAGAGCCTGCTTCTCCCTCTCCCTCTGCCCCTCCTCCCCTTGCTTGTGCTCTTTCTCCCTCTCTCTGTCAAATAAATAAATAAGATCTTTTAAAAAAATAAAATGGCACAGAAAGCCGTTTCCACTTTAAAAAAATTGCCACTCCTTAAACATTTAATCAGAGGTTTTTCTGAAATGCTTATGTCTGTGCCCCTTTTTAAATGACAATGCATTTAGCCTACCATATTTTTTAAGTACATAATATCATTAGTTCTGTTGGCCTATTGTTTAAGAAAATGAAAGAACTCAACCTCAGTTTAAAAATCTGTTCATTTTCTTTGCTGTTGTCTGTAGTAATGCTCTGTGAATTTATATTTTATGATTAAAATATCATTTTTACATAGAAGCAATAGAACTTACAGATTGAATAAGTGTAGGAAAAGGTAAGAATCAAGAATGACTCCCCAGATTTCTGCTAAGAGCAATTCAGTAGATGTTGATGTCATTTGTCAAGATGGGGAACATTAAAAATGCAATAGATTTGGAGGGATAATATCATCAATTTGGTTTTGAAATGTTTACTATGACACATCCAAATGGAGATATTAAGGTTGCAGTTAGATATTAAAGTTTGAGTCCAAAAGAGAGATACGGGCTAGAGATACAAATTTCAGGACTTTTTGAAGACATGGGTATAGAAGAAATCTTGTAGTGAGAAAGTGAAGGGTGAAAAAGGGGCCCATAAAGCTGACATGGAAGGAGTCTCCTGTAAGGAAATTGAGGAGTAACTAGAGAGGTACTATGAAAACCAGGAACATGTGTGTAAGGACACCAAGAGAAGAGTGTTTCTAGTAGGAATGAATGTCAGATACCGTGAGTTGTGTGTATCAAACTAGCCTAATATAATTCTGGTAAATGAAATAAATGTTTTGAGGAAGTGTTTATGTTTCTTTTTCTCATGCAATAAAAGTATCTTCTAATTACATTAAAAAGGGTATTTTTTTGTTCTTTTGATATTTACAGGGATATGAAGATTGGTTACGACATAACTCAGATAATGAAGTAAATGGAGCTCCTGTTTATGTTGTTCGAAGTGGTGGCCTTGTAAAAACTAGATCAAAAAACATTCGGGTATGCGTTTAGTAAATGTAAATCAATTATATTTTGGTATCACAAATTCTAATCTGATTATATTTTAGTTAAAAGCCTACTTTCCTACATTAAAATATTGTGATAGGCCATCTGTTTAGAACTCAATAAAAATAAGTCTCTGCCTCATAAAATCTGTATATTTACTTTTCTCCCATAATTCCTTATAGGTGGGTGATATTGTTCGAATAGCCAAAGATGAAATTTTCCCTGCAGATTTGGTGCTTCTGTCGTCAGATCGACTTGATGGTTCTTGTCATGTTACAACTGCTAGTTTGGATGGAGAAACTAACCTGAAGGTTTGTACATGTATGTTTGTACATGAATATGTATAAGTGTTGCTCTGGGTGAACAAAATGTTTTTGGGTTATGGTAATATTTTCCTTTGTTTGACTTGCTAAGGAAGAAATTTTTTAAATCACTGAAGCTTTTAAAAATTATAAGTTTTTTAAAAGAAATAATGCTATGTATGTATTTCAAGGGTAGCCTCGTGGTTTAATCAAGTTAAAGAAAAATGGAAAGTGTTTTTAGGAAAAAATGTTATCCTTTAATATTTTGGTGCTTTTTTAGATAAGGGACACCTTTAAATTGTTCTTAGTTTTCAGAATATGAAAGTGAAAATTCGTATTTTTTCCTATTAAATTGCTTTATAATAAACTTTGAGCAAATAGTGACTGCTAATACAGACTTAATTTTGGGCACCTGGGTGGCTCAGTCATTAAGCTTCTGCCTTCGGCTCAGGTCATGATCCCAGGGTCCTGGGATCAAGCCCCACATTGGGCTCCCAGCTCCGCGGGAAGCCTGCTTCTCCCTCTCCCATTCCCCCTGCTTGCGTTCCCTCTCTTGCTGTGTCTCTCTCTGTCAAAAAATAAATAAAATCTTAAAAAAAAAAAAAATACAGACTTAATTTTTTTTATATGCAAATGGTCTGTCTAGGCAGGTAATCATTGTAGCTCCTTTTGCTATTCGTTATTTTGTAATCTTTCTCCTCTGCTATCTAGCTAAGTGATCTCAAGTACAGTATACTATGATTTCATCTGAAAAGAGATTTGAAATAGATGATACCTAAGGTCCCATTTGGCTCTTGAAACTGCAGTGTAATCCTTTTTTTTTTTTTTAATTTTCCCAGACACACGTGGCAGTTCCAGAAACAGCAGTATTACAAACAGTTGCCAGTTTGGACACACTCATAGCTGTGATAGAATGTCAGCAACCAGAAGCAGACTTGTACAGGTATGGTATAGTAGTGGATTATTTCCTAAGAAAAGACAGAGCTGCAAAAGTAGAATTGTTGGATTAAAATTAATCTATGGCCTTTACAAAAACATTGGACTAATTTTTATTGCCATGAGCAAAGTATAAGTTTAGGACGGGACCACTCTTTACACCACACACAAATGGATTAAAGACCTAAATGTGAGACCTGAGACCATAAAACTCCTAAAAGAAAACATAAGCAGTAATCTCGTGGACATCACCTCTATCAACATATTTATAGATATATCTCCTCAGGCAAGGGAAACAAAAGCAAAAATAAACTGTTGAGACTACACCAAAGTAAAGAGCTTTTGCACAACGAAGGAAACCATCAACAAAACAGAAAGGGAGCCTAGTGAATGGGAGAAGATATTTGCAAATGATATACCTGATAAGTGGTTAATATCCAAATATATAAAAAACTTAATTCATCTCAACACCAAAAGAAATTTTTTTTCAATTAAAAAACAGGTAGAAGAGGGGTGCCTGGGTGGCATCTGACTCCTGATTTCAGCTCAGGTCATGATCTCATGGGTTGTGGGATTGAGCCCCATCCATGCTGGGGGTGGGGGGGTGGCTATCATCTGAGATTCTCTCTCCCCCCTCCCCCTCCCTCCATTTGAGTGCACTCTCTCTCTCAAATAAGTCTTTAAAAAATAAATAAAACGAGTAGAGGACCTGAGTAGACATTTTTCCAAAGAAGACATGCAGATGGACAACAGGCACATGAAAAAATACTCAACATCACTAATCATGAGTGAAATGCAGATCAAAACCAGGCAGAATGGCTGGTATCAAAAAGGCAAGACATAACAAGTGTTGGCAAGGATGTAAGGAGAAGGGGAACCCCCTCGTGCACTGTTGATAGGAATGTAAATTGGTGCAACCACTGTGGAAAACAGTATGGAAATTCCTCAAAAAATTAAAAATAGAAATACTGTATGATCCAGTAATTCTACTCCTGGGTATTTAAAGAAAATGAAAACACTAAATTGAAAGATATATGCACCCCTATGCTTATGACATTATTTACAGTAGCCAAGATCTATTGATAGATGAGTAGATAAAATATTTATAGCAACCCAAGTATCTATTGATAGATGAATGGATAAAGTATCATTTATAGCAACCCAAGTATCTAATGATAGATGAATAGATAAAGATGTGGTGTATGTATACAGTGGAGTATCACTCGGCCATAAAAAAGAATGAGATCTTTCCATTTACAACAACACGGATGGACCTCTAGAGGCATTATACCAAATGAAATAAGCCGGAGAAAGACAACTACCATATGATTTTACTTATATGTGGAATATAACAAAACAAAACCAGATTCTTAGGTCCAGAGAACAAACTGGTGGTTGTCAGAGGTGAGTTGGGAGGGGGATGGGCTCCTTTGCTCCTTTAGTTCTTTCTATTTTTACAACTCTTAATTTTTTAAACTCTGATTCAGCACCTGCACTTCTAAGAATTTTTTCTAATGAAATAATGAAATTCTCCTAGGAATGTATCTTAATGAAAATATGAAAAGATATATACACAAGGTTGTTCAAGGCTACATTGTTTAAACTATCTGTAAGGTGGAAAAAAACCTACACTTCCCTCAGCAGTGAATTATTTATATTATGCAGTAACCCCCAAAATGCAGTGCTGTATGTGGCCATTAAAAATAATGATGTAGATCTATGTTTTTGACAGGACATGTTAAGTGAGGGAAAATGTTACCAACAGTATTTATGGCATGATTCCATTTTGTTTTTAAGATATATGCATGAAAAAAAAGTCTGGAAAAGATACTCCAAAATATTAACAGTGTTTATATTTGAGTAGTGGGATTACCAGTGATTCTTATTTCCCTCTTGATGTCTTTTTAAACTCTCTAAATTAAATCATTTTATAAAATGTGTGTGTTTCAGTGTAGGTAGTCTTTATAATCAGAAAAGAGAATAATGAAACAATTTCCATTTTGAATCAAATTAAAGTGTGGGTTTGGAGAAATGGCTAGGGAAAGTGCAAGATGAGTTAATCCAGTATGGAACCAGCATAAATAGATGGGAGTACCTTAGAATCAAGGATAACAGGACAGATGAAATGAAGGCAAATAGGTCTCTTTTTGGAATTTAGCTCAGGGAAATCAAAAGAGTGATCACACATCATCTCCAAAAGTTACCGAGGGAAATAGCAGCTGAATTGGTTCTTTGAATCTAAATCCAAAGTTGAGGCTGGAATCAGGACTACATAAAATTCCATTATGTGGAGATAATAAAAAAACCTCAGTGCTGCTCCCTGATACAGGGAGCTGAAGGAAGTAGAAGTAGGAGATTAGCAAGAAACAATGAAGCCGAAGTCTATAAGCATCTGTGACCTGGAAACAGGGGGGTAATAGGGACATTTGGAAGGAATGCTTATTTCTTTGCTTAGGGAAATGATTAACATGAAAGTTCTGTCTAGAGTTTGCTTCAGCTTAGAATTTACCTCACCATAGTAGAAAGTGATTGTACACTTGAATTGACTCTGTGCTATGAAGCTGTTCTGGTTGTGGAAGTTGGAACTGAAAGGCCAGGCTGTGAAAATCCATTATGATAACAGGCCACTTACTCTAGATTTCAGGCAACCAAAAGTTAAAGAAGGTCTGGAGTTCACTGATAGGTTTTTGCTTAACTACTCAATCCCCACCACTTAACTCACACGTGGTCGTCATTCAGTGAATATTTATGAATGCATGCATAGAATCAGTTGGTGAGTGAATGAATGATTCTAGTCAGGAGACTTTACTTAATAAACTGTGGTATGTGTGAGCATTCATTGTTGGCTAAATAGTATATGCATCTTTGTGTAGAAATTACAAATTAGATCACTAAACTAATAATAAGATAAGACATTTTCATTGCCATTTTTGGGGTTGTTTTTTTTTTTTAAGATTTTTTTATTTATTCATTCGAGACACAGAGATAGAGCATGAGCAGGGAGAGAGGGAGAGGAAGAAGCAGGCTCCCCGCTGAGCCAGGAGCCCGATGTGGGGCTTGATCCCAGGACCCCGGGATCATGACCTGAGCTGAAGGCAAACGCTCAACCATCTGAGCCACCCAGGCGCCCCTTCATTGCCATTTTGAAAACATTTTTTTTATTTTTTACCTCATTCATAGCTAGATTGGAGATGCCAAGAATATCAGTTTTTTAAAGCTTAATGAATGATAAGTATTTACTTACGTAACTTCTAACATTAAAAATGGACCATTCCAAAAACAAAAGGTTAAGTTTTGTTTCATGTACAAGAATAGTGCCAAAACTGTTAAAAATTTTTCACCCATTGATGTCCTAAGTACTTCTGGTTTTTTTGTAACATGGTGAATTCTTTGATAGATTCATGGGACGAATGATAATAACTCAACAAATGGAAGAAATTGTAAGGTAAGAATAATTTGCATTGTCCAAATACTATTATGTGAGAATTGTATTGGGGAGGGACTAAAATCAAGTTAAAGGGAGATTAGGTAAGTAAGCAGCACATCATGGAAAAGGGTTAATTTAAAAGCATTTACATTTCATCTTCTAATAATTTGTAGCAGGAATGAGTAAGGACAAAAAAATCCCATGAAATGATATCAAAATAGTTCAGTAAGATTATTTGTGTACTTTTATTTCTTTTTCTGGTAGTATTAGGTAGTAACATAAAAGGAAACAGCCATTCTTATTGAAGTTCTTACACATTTAAACCACCACACTTAAAGTCTAGAATACAAAAAACGTTTTATATAATGTGTGACCAGTATAAATGTCATATTTAGTGGCCAATTTAGAACCTCTTATTTACTCTTCTGATTGGTTTTTGCTTAGTTGGTTGTTTTGGTGTGTTTGCCCTCAATATTCAGGTTAATTTCTGGCTCCTGCATGAAAGGCTTTGAGTTATTTCAGAAATGTGTTGATATGATGAGATTATATTGTTACTCATGACCACAAAGCCAAATCAAGAATAAATCTTGGAATCAGCCCTTGAACTTCTAGTCCAATTAGCATTCCACCGCTTTTCTGGAGATGTGTTCAGTTAATACAGGCTGCACGAAATAAGTCACTAACATGAAGAGTTGAGCATTTTTGAAATGAAGTTCTCAAAACAAGTCACCAAAAATATCGTGATACTTCAGCACAATTCACATTTTTAATAAACATTAACATAGGAGCACATTCAGTAAACTCCTTAACAAAGTCTTTGTAAGTGTAGGACCCCCTGCTGAATAACTATGACTAGGTTTTATTTTGAATTCTAGAGTGACATAGTGGAATATATATGTGGATACTAATCTGAATTTCATTAAGATATTGTGGCTGGTAAAGCAAAAGATCAATTATGTTACCCAGCACCTGAAATGGTTAAAAAGATTAGCCATGTTCTTTGCTAAAGCAACCTGAGTGAACTGATGAATTATCTTTTAATTTGAAAGCTTTCTATCATTATATCCCAATTTTATATATCAATGTGAGCTCAAAGTTTTTCTGTTCATTGTTGGAACCAACACCAAGTGAAAAAGCTATTTTATGCCTCCTGAATAATTGATTTTGGAATATCCATGGAGTGTGCTCTAAATATAACTATCTAATAAAACCATACTTGTTAACCATGTCCCAAATACCTGATCCTCCTTGGTTCATTTGGATTTGTAGATGTCTTCAGAATTAGTTCAGATTCTGTTTGATTTTGGTAACTGTATATGTATGTTTCAGAAAAACATAAGGAATATCAACAAAACTAAGGCTTTTTTACTTATCCATAACAGTCTTATCATTTTGCTATCACTAAGAAAATACAATTTCCTTTCTAGTTATTCCTTCTCGTTTCGTATCTCCTTTATGGAGAGAAATTCAAACAGCAAGAAGACTTGTGCTCCAAGGAGTATGCAATGCAAGTAGTCAAGTTGTAGTGTCGATCTTGCCTAGAGAAAGTATTAACTCACTTACTACATTATGTTTTATTATCCAGTGTAATTTTAATTATGAAGAATTGATGCATTTATATACAAATCATACTATAATTCATGTTTACATTGCGTTTTAATTCTTTATTTTCCATTTAAAAACTTTAATTTTGCACAAAATTTTTAAATTTCATTATGTTAAACATTTTTAAATCATTGGTTTATCTTTTGTGTTTTATGTTTAAAAATCTTGCAACTGATGGCTTTGTAAGTTTATTTATCGGTGTAGTCTTATTTCTGAGCCACTGATCTTAAAGTGCCTGAAATGCTAAAGCAGATAATTGTTGTTATGGTCACTAACATCATAATTGACCTAAACAGCTTTATAGTAACCCAAGATTTTGGTTTTGTATGGAAGCAGTGTTGTAACTAGCTTAGGGATTTTCTGCTGAAGATGCCATTTTAGAATTTAATTTTTAATATATTCAATGCTTTTTTTTTTTTTTTCCTCCCTAGACCTCTGGGGCCGGAGAGTCTCTTGCTTCGTGGAGCCAGGTTAAAAAACACAAAAGAAATTTTTGGTTTGTATATATTGAAAAAAAATTTTTTTTTAAGATTTTATTTATTTGAGAGAGAGAGTGAGCACTTGCAGGGGGAGGAGCAGAGGAGAGGAAGAAGCAGACTCCCCACTGGGCAGGGAGCCCAATGTGGGACTCAATCCCAGGGCCCTGGGATCATGACCTGAGCCAAAGGCAGATGCTTAACCGACTGAGCCACCCAGGCTCCCTATATTGAAAATTTTTAATTATAGATTCATGTTGATGCTTTATATAAAGTATTTCTTTTTGAAAGAGAGAGAATGCACACAAGTTGGGGTGGGTGGGCAGAGGGAGAGGGAGAGAGAATCTTAAGCAGGCTCCATGCCCAACACAGAGCCTGACACCGGGCTCAATCTCACAACCCTGAAATCATGACCTGAGCTGAAAACAAGAGTTGGACACTCAACTGACTGAGCCACCTGGGTGCCCCTATATAAAGTATTTTTTAAAGCATAGCATTTGTGGTCTTTTGGTTGGATAATTTACTTAGTCAAATGTCTGTAATAATTTTCTTGCAAAGACTGTGTTAATAAAATTTTGTATTGTATTTTTTTGTTGTTAATCCCTATTTTTTAATAGTAGACTAGAACCTTGCTCTTTTGTGGATACTTGTGAAGCACTGCTAAGAAGATAATTCTGATTTTAATGGTGGTATTTAATGGCAGGTATTATTGGAATGTATACTGACTGGATCAAAAGGATGAATAAATAGTGTTCTAGTGTTGGAGATCTAAATTAATTCACATGTTCTGAGTCAACTCTAGGCAAATTGTGAAGTCCTGATAACCTTTAGCTGTCAGCTAGCTCCTCCCATTTTAGGAATGGCCTTTCATATACTGCCCAGCCTGTTATTCACTGAATGTTTACAGCTTTTGAGGTTCTCTTCTTCATTCTCTTCTTTCCTATTAACTGTGCTATATTTTATTTCTCAGTATGAGGCTCTCTGATAAAGATATGTATATCCTTTAAAAAGCAGAAAACAGCAAGTATTGGTGAGGTTGTAGAGAATTTGGAATCCTCATACAGTGCTGTGGGAGTATAAAATATCACAGCCGCTATGAACAATAGTGTGGCAGTTCCTCAATAAGTTAAACCTAGAATTGTTGTATGACCCAGCAATTCTACATATGATCCAGCAGTTCTACTCCTAGGTATATAACCAAAAGAATTGAAAGTAAGTGTTCAAAGACTTGTACAGGGTGTTCATAGTAGCACTCTTCAATAGCCAAAGGGTAGAAACTGCCCAAATATCTATCAACTAATGAATGGATAAACAAAGTGTAAGATGCCTATATAATGAAATATTATTCACCCATAAAAAATGAAGTACTAGTTAGTGCATGCTATGACATGGATAAACATTGAAAACATGCTGAGTAAAAGAAGCCAGACATAAAAAGCTACATATTGTATGATTCCATTTACTTGGAATACCCAGAATAGGCAAGTTTATAGAGACAGAAAGTAGATTTGTGGTTCCCAGGGGCTGGGGAGTGGAGGGGAATGGGGAATGATTGCTTAATGGGAACAGGCTTTTCTTTGAGGGTGATAAAAATGTCAAGTTAGTGAGGGTTGTACAACATTGAGATTGTACTAAGGGCCACCAAATTGTGCACTTTAAGATGAATAAAATGATAAACTGTATATAATGTATATTATAGTTAAAAAAAAAAAAAAAGAAAGAAAACCATCATGTTCTGATGGCCAAAGCCAGAAAACATCTCCAGGGCTTTTAGACCCTCTCATGCAATGCTGTATTTGAACACATCTCTCTAGCAGGAACACCTTTCACATTCTTAAAATAAAACGTATATTTGAATGCCTTTAGCTGGGTTCTGCTGTTGTCACCTCAACCCCACCTGTCTGTTGCATATCATTCTGGCTGATTGCTCCCATTTCTGTAATTTCAGTGTGCTTTGTCATCTGAGTTATAATCCCTGCCTCTAAAGAATACTGGTGAAAATTCTAGGACAAATCTTTAGAAAGAGAGCATGATGAATCCTACACTGCTTCTCAGACTTCACTCTTTAAAGATGGGTGTGAATACTTACTGATCATCTCTCTGTTTCTAGGCATTTTGCTATTTTGTCATACAAATCTCACAACAATTCTGAGGGATTTTTTCCTATTTAAAGATGGGGAAATTGAGACTTAGATTAAATAACTTGCCCAAGGACCCAGAACTAGTAAGTGGCAGAGGTAGCACTCAAACTAAGGTCTAACTCCAAAGTTTTTTATAAAGCTGGTCTTAACTAATTTCATTCACTCCCCAATTTTAGACCGTTATTACTGTCATTCTTGCTTATCTCAGTCATTCATATAGGCACACATTTTTAAAATAGTACTTTACTTTTGTTTACTTCATTTACTCTGACAGATTTCCATATTATCTCTCCAGTGGTAGAAAATTATGTCTTGACCCCAGTTTCTGGCATTCAGGGCCTTTCAAATTCTGACTGCATTCCATTGTTCAAAGTGCTTTTCCATTTCTGTCTTCGTTAACAGTGTTTACTTATAATAGCCTTCCCTGCTATCTTTACCTTTCCAAATCCTTTTCCTCCATCACTTTCAACTCTAATAATATCTCTTTCATTCAGATATATTAATTATAACTCAGAAACAGAACCCTCATGCCTTTCCCATCCAGCAGGTTGAGTGACTGGAGTTCCCCAAAATTGGACTTGGAAAGCCTTTTAAAAACTCCAAAAAGATTTAAAGGCAAATTGTAACAATAATACATTTCCTTTCATGCTAGTGAGTAAACCTCTCTTTTGAAATATGCCAGTGGATTATTTTAAAGAACTGTTTTGTTTTGCAGGAGTTGCTATCTACACTGGAATGGAAACTAAGATGGCATTAAATTATAAGAGCAAGTCACAGAAACGATCTGCAGTAGAAAAGTAAGAAAACTATTTTCATTTACTTACACATGAATATGTATTATTCATATATGTTTAAAATACTATATTTATAAAAATATATATCAGTCAACAAAAGATGGTATCCTTGAGAATAGAGATGTATACATGTAGCATTTTGCACAATCTTTGGCCTCTAGTAGGTGTTACATTATGACTTTAAAATAAATACTATTGGATAATACCGGAATCACTTGGTAAGACTAACCCTCCTGCAGATAGCAATTATAAAACCTGGACAAAATTTTTTTTGCATAAACAAGTATTTGAAAATACAAGAGAGTGACACAAAGGAGACAGAAAATGGCAGAGTCTACTCCTGAAAGGTGGCAGGAGCAAGGGGAAAGATTTAAGAGTGCAGATTTTTGCCTGAAGGCATTCCCCAATTCATGTGCTGCATAGGGCATCAGAGAGCCTGATCTTTACAAGATTTAAGTGCTAGAGGAGGTTTAAAGCTGGAAGAACAGCTAGACAGAGGAAAACCAGGTAAGGGAGGGAGCCACAGAAGGGAATGAACTCCAAAACCTGCACATAAATTATGCCCAAATCTTTGGCTGACTGTTAGAACTATACATGTGCATAAGAGACCCCAGTGGGCTTGACAGAAAAACAGTATCAGAAAGCTGAAAGAACAGAACAGAGAATTTTGCTGTTGCCTGTTGCAGTGGAGATAGACTTTGATATTTGAGCCTAGCCAAGTTAACTTCTGCTAAAATGAAAATCAGCACTCTTCTGAGGAACGTAAAAGAGTACAGAATCTGTACGACCAATTATTTATAAAATCCAATAATGTAATCAAAAATAAGTAGACCTGTAAAGAAAATGTAACTTGTTTTTAAGAGAAAAAGCATTCAATAGAAACTGTCACCATAATGTTCTGTATCTTGCAGTTGGCAGGCAAGGTCTATAGAGCAGATACTGTAAGTATTTTCAAGGGACTAAAGGAAGATGTGAATAAACATGTAAAATATCAGCAAAGAAATGGAAACTACAGAAAACAGTATGGAGTTTCCTCAAAAAGTTAAAAATAGAACTGCCCTATGATCCAGCAATTGCACTACTAGGTATTTACCCAAAGGATACAAAATTACTGATTTGAAGGGATACATACACCCTGATGTTTATAGCAGCATTATCAACAATAGGCCAAATTATGGGAAGAGCCCAAATGTCCATCAACTGATGGATGGATAAAGAAGAAGTGGTATATATACACAATTGAATATTACTCAGCCATAAAAAAGAATGAAATCTTGCCATTTGCAACGATGGGGATGGAGCTAGAGAGTAATATGCTAAGCGAAATAAGAGAAAGACAAATACCATATGATTTCACTCATATGTGGAATTTAAGAAACAAAACAAATGAACACGGGGGGTGGGGCGGGAGGGGGTGGGCAAGAGGCAAAGCAAGAAACAGACTCTTAAGTATAGAGAACAAACTGATGGTTACCAGAGGGGAGGTGGGCAGGGGATGGGTTAAATAGGTGATGGCAATTAAGAAGGGCACTTGTGGTGAGCACTGGGTGTTATATGTGGGTGATGAATCACTAAATTCTATACCTGAAGCTAGTGTTGCACTGTATGTTAACTAACTAGAATTTAAATAAAAAACTTGGGGGAAGAAATGGAACTATAAAAAAAAATTCAGTGGATATTTTTGCACTGAAAATATAATTGCTGAAATGTAAGTGCCATTAGATGGGCCCAACACCAGATGGAAGAAGGCAGAAGAAATTGTCAGTGAATTTAAAAAAGCAATAGAAATTATTCAGTCTGAAGACCAGGGAGAAAAATGATTGAAGAAAAATGAACAGAGTTTCAGAGCCATGTGAGACAATGCTAAGCTATCTATCTAATTGAGTCCAAAAGAGGAGAGAGTAAAAGGGGCAGAATAAAACTATTTGAAAAAATAATAATTGAAAATCTCTAAAATTTAAGAAAAAACAGAGTGGTAATTTAAATCCAACAAATCAAAATTTGTGGACTCAAGGCAAAGCCTAAGTTGGAGAGAAATTTCTAGCTATAAATTATATATATAAAAGGAAGAAAAGCTTCAAATCAGTCATCTAAGTTTCTGCCTTATGAAGCTAAAGAAAGAGGAGCGATTTGACCCAGTCAGAGAAGAGAGAGAACAAATATTAAAGATGTGAGCTGAAACCAATAGAATAGAAAACAAATAATAGACAAAATTAACAAAGCCAAAACTTGGTTCTTTGGAAATATTAACAAAATTGGTAAATCTCTACCTAGATTAAGGGATTAAGGGGAAAAAAGAAGTAGTAGGAGAGAAAACTACAAAATTACCAACATCAGGGATGAAAGAGAGGGTATCAGTACAGATCCTATCTACTGTGGTCACTTTATCCACAGGTAAAGAAATATTGTGAACAACTTTATGTAACTACGTTTTTCAACTTAGATGAAATGGATAAATTCTTTGAAAATACAACTTACAACAGTTGATACAGGATGAAACAGAAAGTCTAGATAGCCCTATTATCTATCAGAGATTTATTTTTTAAAAAAATGGTCCACACCAAAGGATAGTCTTTTCAACACACAGTGCTGGAACAATTGGATGTCCATATGCCAGAAACCAAACTTTAACCCTTACCTCCCACCATATACAAAAACCAACTCAGGGGCACCTGGGTGGCTCAGTCAGTTAAGTGTTCAAGTCTTGGTTTCAGCTCAAGTCATGATGTCAGAGTTGTGAGATGGAGCACCACATGCTGAGTGCGGAGCCCCCTTGAGACTCTCTCCCTCTCCCCACTGCTCTCTCTGTCTCTCTCATTCTCTCTCAAATAGATAAATAAATCTTTAAAAACAAACAAAAAACTAGCTCAAAATGTAAGACCTAAACATAAAAACTTAATCTATAAAACGTGGGAGAAAATATTTGTGACCTTGGGTTAAGGAAAGATTTCTTAGATAAGAAACATGCAAAAAAGGAATCAAAAACAAAACCAAAATTTGATAAATTAAACTTCATCAAAATTAAAACTTCAGCACACCTAAAGCTAATATAACACTATGTCACTGTTTAAAAAAATAATAAAACTTCTACATTTCCAAAAGACACTGCTAAAAAAAGAAAATGAAGAGAAGCCACAGATTAGGAAAAATATTTACAAAGCACCTATTTTGTAAGGACTCATCTCCAGAACATGCATGCATTTTCACCACTTCTTTTAAACATTATCCTAGAAGCCTTTTTCAGTGCCACAAGACAAAGAAATAAAAGGCATAAGTACTGGAAAATTGTCCTTACCAGAGGACACATGATTTTTCACGTAGACAGTTGTACACATTCAACAACAAAACTATTAGGATTAATAAGTGAGTTTTAGCAAGGTCAAAACTACAAAACATGGTGAGAGATGTTTATTTAATGGAGAAATCACATTAATAGATTGGCAGGCTCAGCACTGTTAAGCTGTAGTTGATGTGAAGATTCTTTCAATACTAATTAAAATCCCAGCAAGCTTTTTTGTAGTAATTGACAAGATGATTCCAAAATACATATCCGGGGTGCCTGGGTGGCTCAGTCAGTTAGACATCTGACTCTTGATTTTTGGCTTGGGTCATGGTCTCGGGGTCATGGGATCAAGTCCTGCCTCAGGCTCCATGGTTGGCACAGAGTGTGCTTGAGATTCTCCCTCTCCCACTTGTGCTGTCTCTCTCCCTCTCTCTAAAATAAATAAAATCTTTAAATAAATAAATAAATAGATAAAATGCATATTGAAATGTAGTAGCCCAAATGCATATGTAGAATGAATAAAGAAAACAGTCTCTTAAAAAAGCTGGAGAATTGGGCGCCTGGGTGGCTCAGTCGTTAAGCGTCTGCCTTCGGCTCAGGTCGTGATCCCAGGGTCCTGGGATCGAGTCCCGCGTCGGGCTCCCTGCTCTGCGGAAGCCTGCTTCTCCCTCTCCCACTCCCCCTGCTTGTGTTCCTGTTCTCGCTATGTCTCTCTCTGTCAAAAAAATAAATAAAATCTTTAAAAAAAAAAAAAAAAAAGCTGGAGAATTTATATTATCTGACTTTAAGACTTAATATAAAGCTGCAGTAAATGTAGTATGGTATTAGCAAAAAAGATTTTTCAGTGGAGTTGAGAAATAGATCCATTTATATATGGTCAGTTGGTTTTCAGCCAAAGCATTAAGTAAATTCAATGAAGAAAATGATAGTCTTTTCAATAAATGATGTAACAATAATTGGATATCCATATGGGAAAAAAAATAATAAACCTCAATTCCTACCTCATATCATACACTAAAAAGTTTTTGAAGATGGGTCATATACCTAAGTGTAAAGGCTAAAACTATAAAACTTTTAGAAGAAAACTTAGGAAGAAATCTTCACAACCTGGGGATAGGTAAATATTTCCTAGGACACAAATCCAATAACCACAAAAGAAAAAATTGGTTAACTATACTTCCTCAAAATTCAAAACTTCTCACGCTACACAATTAAGGAAATGAACAGGGAAGCCACAAACTGAGAGACTATGTTCATAAAACATATATCTGACAAAGAACTTGTATCCAGAATATATAATGAGCTCATATGTCTATAATATGTCTATAATAAAAAAAACAATGCAATGAAAAACATGGATATAAGACTGGAGCAGAGAAATTTTCACATAGAAAATACACAGATGGCAAATAAACATACAAAAAAGTGTACAACATCATTAGTCATGAGAGAGATACAAATTAAAACTACAAAGAGATACATACCAATATATACTTAGTGGAATGGCAAAAATTAAAAAGCTTAAAAGTTCCAAGTATTGGCAAGGATATGGAGCAGCTGGAACTCTTAATTCTAAATAATCAATGGGTCAAAGAGGAAATCTCAAAGAACATTTTTTTTAAATATCCAGAAGTTAATGAAAATACAGTATCAAATTTTATAGGATGAAGCTAAAGCACTACTGAGAAGGAAATTTATAGCACTTGTGTTAGGGTTTTCCAGAGAAACAGAACCAGTAGGATATATATGGGCATATGTAAGAGGAGATTTATTATAGGAGTTGGCTCACGTGGTTGTAGAGACCACGAAGTCCCACAGTCTGCCATCTACAAGCTGGAGAACGAGGAAAGCTGATGGCGTAATGCAGTCAGCATCCAAAGGCCTGAGAACCAGGGAGCTGGCCACTGATAAAAAACCTGGAGCTCTGATGTCCCAGCTCAAGAAAAGAGAAAAAAATTGTCTTTTTTATTTCATTTGGGTCCTCAATGATGATACCCACCTACATTGGTGAGGACATGTCTCTCTACTAAGTCTGTTGAATCAAATACTATTCTCTTTCAGAAACACCCTCATAGACACACCCAAAAATAATATTTTACCAGCTGTATGGGCATTGCTTAACCCGGTCAACTTGACACATAAGATTAACTATCACAGAACTAAATATTTACATTAGAAACACCAGGGGTGTCTGGATGGCTCAGTTGGTTAAGCATCTGACTCTTGATTTCAGCTCAGGTCATGATCTCAGGGTTCTGGGATCGAGCCCCACGGCAGGCTCTGCAGTCAGCGGGGAGTCTGCTTGAGGATTCTCTCCCTTTGCCCCTCCTGCTGCTCCCGCTTGCTGTCTCTCTAAAATAAATAAATAAGTCTTAAAAAAAAAAATGAAACACCAAGGACAGAAACTGAGATTAAAAACAATACCATTTGCAATCATTCTCAAAAAAGGAAATACCTAGTTGTACATCTAACAAAATACATACAGGATCTGTGTGCTGAAAATTACAAAATGCTGATGAAAGAATCAGAGATGTAATGTTAAGCTTGCCTAGCGAAATGCTACAATACCAAGCTTGCCTGGTGAAAAGAACAGGGATTCTAAAGTTAATTCCTGACTTGTGTGATTTTGGTAAATTTATAGAATGATTTTTGGGCTTTGATCTTCATTATTAAAAAGGATGTGATCTCACAGAGGTTTTACAAAGATTAGACATGTAACAAAGTTTTGTAAAATCTTAATACTACACAAATGTTAGTTATATTTACACTTAAAATTACCTGAAAATGTAAAAAAAATTTTAGAATAATTATGGCGAGAATAACTGGTCAAAGCTGTCATTTACTGGAAGCATTTTGAACAGTAATATAACTAATTCAAATAGGCTTATAATCCTATGTATTGGTTATTTTATCACTGGTAAATAGATTCTGTTGAATGGTCATTTCTTAAAATACGAAGACTGTTTATTTTTTTTTAAATTGTATTATGTTACGTTAATCATCATACATTATTACATCATTAGTTTTATTGTAGTGTTCCATGATTCACTGTTTGTGTATAACACCCAGTGCTCCATTCAGTACGTGCCCTCTTTATTTTTTTATTTTTATTTATTTTTATTTTTTATTGTTATGTTAATCACCATACATTACATCATTAGTTTTAGATGTAGTGTTCCATGATTCATTGTTTGTGCATAACACCCAGTGCTCCATGTAGAACGTGCCCTCTTTAATACCCATCACCAGGCTAACCCATCCCCCCACCCCCTTCCCTCTAGAACCCTCAGTTTGTTTCTCAGAGTCCATAGTCTCTCATGGTTCGTCTCCCCCTCTGATTTCCCCCCCTTCATTTTACCTTTCCTACTATCTTTTTTTTAACATATAATGTATTATTTGTTTCAGAGGTACAGGTCTGTGATTCAACAGTCTTACACAATTCACAGCACTCACCATAGCACGTACCTCCGCAATGTCTATCACCCAGCCACCCATCCCTCCCACCCCCACCACTCCAGCAACCCTCAGTTTGTTTCCTGAGATTAAGAATTCCTCATATCAGTGAGATCATATGATACATGTCTTTCTCTGATTGACTTATTTCGCTCAGCATAATACTCTCCAGTTCCATCCACATCATTGCAAAAGGCAAGATTTCATTCCTTTTTATGGCTGCATAATATTCCATTGGGTATATATACCACATCTTCTTTATCCATTCATCTGTCGATGGACATCTTGGCTCTTTCCATAGTTTGGCTATTGTGGACATTGCTGCTATAAACATCAGGGTGCACATACCCCTTCGGACCACTACATTTGTATCTTTGGAGTAAATACCCAGTAGTGCAATTGCTGGGTCATATGGTAGCTCTATTTTCAACTTTTTGAGGAACCTCCATACTGTTTCCAGAGTGGCTGCACCAGCTTGCATTCCCACCAACAGTGTAGGAGGGTTCCCCTTTCTCCGCATCCCTGCCAACATCTGTCGTTTCCTGACTTGTTAATTTTAGCCATTCTGACTGGTGTGAAGTGGTATCTCATTGAGATTTTGATTTGGATTTCCCTGATGCCGAGCGATGTTGAGCACTTTTTCATGTGTCTGTTGGCCATTTGGATAAGACTGTTTCCTTTAAATAGCTACCATGACATCTTATATATTTTTATCTCTTACTTAATACCCGTATAAAATTTCCAGGCAGATGAATATAATAACACAAAATTGACATGTTTTATATTCTTTTTTTTCCCTCATTTCAGGTCAATGAATACATTTTTGATAATTTATCTAATAATCCTTATTTCTGAAGCCATCATCAGTACTATCTTGAAGTATACATGGCAAGCTGAAGAAAAATGGGATGAACCTTGGTATAACCAAAAAACAGAACATCAAAGAAATAGTAGTAAGGTATTTTATGGTGTTCTTGACTCTGCTGGAAAGGAAACTTTATTCTTTGGCAGTTACTGATTCGATAGTGACTTCTGATAGGAGTGACCACTATAATCTCCTAAAACCATTATTACTGAAAGGTGACAAAAAGACACTGTAAGTGAAGAGTGGCCAGCATGTTTATACTGGTATGCTTTTTGCATTTTAGGGCATAAGCAATTGT
This sequence comes from Phoca vitulina, assembly GCF_004348235.1. NCBI lineage: Eukaryota > Metazoa > Chordata > Mammalia > Carnivora > Phocidae > Phoca > Phoca vitulina. Next base: position 60,200,173 of record NW_022589711.1, on the reverse strand, counting down.
ATTCCCTATGGCATGACTTGAATAGTTACAAGAGATCACAAAAATTTAAATCATCTATAATGGCATTCCCCTTCAAAACTACAAATTCAGAGTTTTATTCCATTTACTGTGTGTTATAAAGTGAATGAAAAAAGTTGATTTTCAGTTCTGTCAGAATAATTCAAGGAGTCTGTCAGTCTATTGATGGTATGAAGTAATAACACAAAATATGTCATAATTAAGTTTTAAACTGAATAAATGGACTACCAGGAAAATTTAACCTGCAATTTTGGTAAATAATTATTCCCCAGATTTCACATTAGATTAAAATATAAGTATTGGAAGACAGATGTGGATCTCAAGAAACCACAAAGCAGATCACAGAACATATTTTCCATATCATTCATAATTAGGTATTTTACCTTTCACAGAATACACGTTAAAATGTGATACTGCTATGCTATTGAAGTAAGCTATTACTATATAATCTGTGTTTTCATTGCCAGCAGTTCTGGTCTAGCAGTTCTTAAAATAGTTTTTTTAAGTTGCAGTAAATTTTTAGTTATCTGTGATTTCGAAGGGTGGAAATGGAATGGTAAGTATACTCCAGGGGTTACAATTATAATTTTTTTTTTTTTTTTTTTTTTTTTTGCTTAAGGTTGTTTCAGTCACACCAGGCTTTTTGGTAGCTTCTGAAAAGTAACAAGTAGTTCAAATTTAACCTTTTCTTCTTTTACTTTGTTCAAGATTCTAATGAACAATAAAACGAACAAAAGAAATGTATTAAAGAAACAATTTAAAAAATGAATTTCAATTCATGAAACTTGTGCTTCAGAATATAGTTGATGGTCTGTTTAGACATGAAACTTTCTGCTAATGTTCTTCAGTATTACTAAGGAAATTCTCATATGTTTTCTCTTATCAAACAATCATTTTTCTCCCTAGATTCTGAGATTCATTTCAGACTTCCTTGCTTTTTTGGTACTCTACAATTTCATCATTCCAATTTCATTATATGTGACAGTCGAAATGCAGAAATTTCTTGGGTCATTTTTTATTGGCTGGGATCTTGATCTCTATCATGAAGAATCAGGTCAGAAAGCTCAAGTCAATACTTCTGATCTGAATGAAGAGCTTGGACAGGTAAAAGGATCTTTTTATTGTGTTTTTCTAATTTGTTATTTTTCTTAAAACAGTCCATGTACAAAGACTAATATTATGTACAAAGAAAAATGTTATGAGGCTTATACCAAAAAATAGCCCTACTTTCCTCCACACCTAACTCTTGTTTCCCATTTTTATTTTTTTTTAAAGATTTTATTTATTTATTTGAGAGAGAGAGAGAGAGAGCAAGCAGGGGGGAAGGGGAGAGGGAGAGGAGAAGCAGGCTCCTCGCTGAGAAGGAACCAGATATGGGGCTCGATCCCAGAACCCTGAGATCGTGACCTGAGCCGAAGGCAGATGCTTAACCGACTGAGCCACCCAGGCACCCTTGTTTCCCATTTTTAAACCTGAAATCGTTTCTTCCATTAGTTAGCACTATATAGTATTCTTTCTTGATTTTTAAATTTTAGACATTTATTATGGGATATAAAGATATAATCTTATGCTACTGTTTTATATATACATACCCAGATACATACTCATTTTGCCTCCCCATAACCCCCTAATATTTTTATATCACAATTAGAGATTTAATAAATATTTATTGACATTATTTTGACTCTTTTAGTATTGCTCATTAATTTCAAGTTCTTTAAGTGTGCCCTATGATACTATAATTACATTTTCTTTTTTATATATTATTTTCCCTAGAATTAATTGCTCTGTTTTTTCATGCTTAATTGCACAAACAAGTTTCTGATGAATATATGAAACATCTCTCTACATATTGAAACACATGAGGTAATTTAGGATTTCCTTTCTCTTTCTCTCTTTCTCTTCTTTTGGTGGCAGCTTTTTTGGAGACTTTTGTCTTCTTCAGTATGGACTTATGTCTGGGCCTGCTTCTCAGCTGTCACCCAAGGACTTCCCTTTACTATCACCCTAGGAATTCCTTTGCCTCTCTCCTGTTTTGGATCTCCTGGATCCTGTGTCAGCCCACCTAGGGCTTATTCTCTCATTTTGGTAGAACACATCTAATAACTTCCTGGAAAAGGATGCATGAGAGGAAAATATTTTGAGGCTTTGCATGGCTGAAAATATCTTTATTCCCGTTTTTTTTTCTTCATTCCTTTTTTGTACTTGATTAATAATTTAGCTGTATAATGCATCCCAGGTTGGAAATTGTTTTCCTCCAAATTTTAAGAGCCATTTCTCCATTTTTTTCTAGCTTCCAGTGTTGCTGTTGAGAAATCCAGTGCCATTCTGATTCCCAGTTCTTTATGTGCGATCTATTATTTTATCTCTGGAAGTGTTTAAGATCTTTTCTTTATGTGATAATTCTGAAATTTCATGCTGATATACCTTGGTGTGAGTTTTTTTTTCTTTCATTGGACAATGAGCTCTGTGAGCGATTTCAGTCTAAAAACATGTGTACTTCGATTCCAGGGATTTTTCTTATATTATTTCTTTGATAACATGTCTTTTTTTTTTTAAGTTAGTATTTGGATATCTGAGACCATTTATCTTGATTCTCTAATTCTTTCTTTGACTTTCAATTTTCATTTACTTGTTTGTTTTTATAATTCTGGGAGAATTTGTCAACTTTATCTTTCTACCTAACTTTTGGTTTCTTTTATTTCTGTTATAATATTTTTAATTTCTTTTTTTTTTTAAGATTTTATTCATTTACCTGAGAGAGAGAAAATGAGAGGGAGAGAGAGAGCACAAGAGGGGGGAGGGTCAGAGGGAGAAGCTGAGCAGGGAGCCCAATGTGGGGCTCGATCCCGGGACTCCAGGATCATGACCTGAGCTGAAGGCAGCTGCTTAACCAACTGAGCCACCCAGGCACCCCATATTTTTAGTTTCTAATATTCCATTATATCTGAATAGTCTTCTTTTAATTATATCTTACTCCTTTTCTTGAGTATGATCTATTCTTTTAGTTCTCTGAGGATATTAATGATGGTTATTTAAAGTTTTCTGTTCCCTGCATTTTCTGTTTGCTCCTAGTTCCTTTTTCAATACAGTCAGTTCTGCTATAATGTGAAAAAGCAATCCTAAAAATTACTGTTCTATGTAAAATTACTTAGTAAAAACCACAGGGCTAATGGGATTAGGAGTGCAACAAAAATTTTGTAACACATTTAAAATAAATTGTTAAGAGTTACATAAATACTGGGGTACCTGGGTGGCTCGGTCAGTTGGTTGTCCGACTCTTGATTTCTGCTCAGGTAATGATCTCAGAGTCCTGGGATCAGGCCCCATGTGGGGCTCCACACTGGTGGTGAGTCTGCTTGAGGATTCTCTCTCTCCCTCTCTCTGCCCCACCCTCCCCATTCACGTGCGCACCTGTGTGCACTCACCCTCTCTCAAATAAATAAATCTTAAAAAAAAAAAAAAATACATAAATACTATATAATATATGTGGCATTTTGTCTTGAAAAAGACCAGAAGGTTAATTGTGGAAGTGACCATCAGAGAAGTGTTGCAACCTGTGTGTCATTGTGAACTATTGAAAGGAAGGTTATCTGAAAGTAGAAGTGGATGGCTGTGGCTTCTAACACCTGTGGTGACTTGAGGTGGCTGGTAGCTGTTTGAGATGTGTACATTTCATGTGTTCCTTGTGTGCAGTTTGCTGGTGTTTCTCACAGAGGAAATGGTGCATAACCAAATGCAAAGCCCACATTTTGCTCAAATTGTTCCCTCATATATGAGTTACATTGTTATAGATTCATATTTTCAAGACAGTGTTATAGCAGAACTGACTGTAATTTGTTTTAGACTCTACCTTTCTTTTAAGGAGTAATCCTCAAATGAATGCTAATCTTTGGTTTTCCTTACAAGCTTAAAAATTTTCCCTAGGAAAGCCTCGCCATCCAGCTGTTTTTTTGACATATTCCCTAGTGTCAGTACCGGTCTTTCCTCAGTTTCACCAGAGAAAATGACTACAGTTAGTATCTCTGCTGCTTGTGATTGTTAGAGCCATCCAGTAGAAGTCTCCCTGTTTTTAGCATACTGTCAACACTTCTGTTTTCAGCTGTCTCAGACCTGTTTTCAGCTTTCTATGGGGCTCAGATTCCCTTTGGTTCAGTCCCCTTCTTAGAGAATAAACCTTCCAACTATTACTCAGATAGATGAAGGGCAGTCTCAGGTTTGCAAGTTATGAGGGGATTTCAGGTTTCAGACTGTTCCTGGTACCTTCATTTTCAGCCTCATCCTATACTTTCACATTCAGTAGTAGCTGGTACATCTACTTCCTGCGAGTTTTTGGGAAAGGGTTTCTCCCATTGCTAAGGTTTCATATTCTAAGTTTTGTTAAGTCACTTACCACTCATTCATCTCCTTTCCATCTTCCAAACTTGTCATATCTCCCTTTTCATGTTCTCATCTACCATTATTTTTGTTCTTTTTTTATTCCTTTACTCTTATTTTAGTAAAGTCTCAAGAGGAACAGAGATAATTGTATTTGCTCAACCTACCATTTTTAACCAGAAGTTGATCCATTTATTTTTAGCATTTAAGAGACTTTAGTAATTTATGCTAAATATTAATTCATGTCACATTTCTTTAATTATGTATCACCTATTCAAGGCCTAAAAACATAGCCTGTTTTTACTGCTTCTTTGAACACATTTTTTTTTCCCATTTTTTTCTTTCCTTTGACCTTTTCTATCCCAGTTTTCCCCTCTTCCTCTTTTCTTCATGTTAGAATATTGTTTTTCTGGAACCTCACACTGTTTATGCATATACTCCTACTTGCTCTCTCTATAAGAAACTTTAAATGATAACTTTTTTAAATTTATAATTCATCTAAGTCTCTCTTTTTACTTTTAAGCCTGCAAGTATTTCTTTTTTTTTTTTCTTTTTTTTTTTTTTTTTTTTTTTATTAAGATGGGAAAAAGCACAGGAGGGGGTAGTGTCAGAGGGAGAAGCAGACTCCCTGCTAAGCAGGGAACCCGATATGGGACTCAATCCCGGGACTCCAGGATCATGACCTGAGCTGAAGGCAGTCGCTTAAGCAACTGAGCCACCCAGGCACCCTGCAAGTATTTCATAATATGTTTATTGCCTCTATTCTTTTATCTATTTTTATACCAATGAAAGCTACTTTGTCATATTCTGTGCCCTTTCATTTCCATACTGTAGAAGAAACTGCTCTTATGATGGTGTATAGTGCCCTCTCTATAACTAAAGTTAAAAGTTAAAACTTGATTTTATATATATTTTTATTTTTTTTTAAGATTTTATTTATTTGAGGGGGTGGGGGGGAGCAAAAAAAGGCAGAGGGAGAGGGAGAAGCAGGCTCCCTGCTAAAGAGGGAGCCTGATGTAGGGCTCAATCCCAGGACCCTGGGATCATGACCTGAGCCGAAGGCAGACGCTTAACCCACTGAGCCACCCAGGTGCCCCTGTATATTTTTAAATATCAAAGTTAATTTCTTTTATTTATCTCTATCATCTAAATTCTAAAGAGTCCTCCATGACTGATAGGTCTGTGTCTATTCTAATCATCTTTGAAATATTATTTCTCTCTGACTGCTGATATATTTTATATCATAATTTTTTTATACCTTATTCTTATTATTCTTCCTGATCTAAAAGTTTTTTATTAACTTGTATAGGTAAGTGACGTCTCTCTGTATCCATCTTTATAATTTAACATTTGCTGTAAGTAGTGGGCAGTCTTTAATACCACATAGGAAAGATAAAATAATTCATCTTTTATTTCTAATTTCACCATTTGCTAGCTCTGTGACTGGGTAAGTTATTTAACCTAACTCTTCCTTTGTTTCTTTTTCTCTAAAATATACATAATAATAGTACCTACCTCATGGAGTTGTTGAGAGGATTAAATGAGTTAGGACACTTAGCAGTGCTGGCAATATAGTGATTGCTGTACAATTATTGGCTTTTATTATTATTACTTTACATAGCAGAATTCCTACATCTCAGGTGTTGTAGTTATCTTTACTATTTGCAAGAAAATGAACTTTAAGGTATATTTTCTCACTTTATTTCTTGGTCCTAACAATTTTTTCCAGCTTTAACTCTGCCTCCCTTTTTGTATGTTGAGCTTTTTATTCTGCAGTCTTGCTGAACTCATTTATTAGTTCTAGTAGTTTTTTAGTGGATTCCCTAGGAATTTCTATATATAAGGTCGTGTTGTCTACAAATGGTTTTACCTCTTTTCTAATCTGAATACCTCTTATTTCTTTTTTCTTGCCTGATTACCCAGGCTAGAATCTTCAGTACAATGTTGAATAAAAGTGGCAAGAAGAGACATCTTTGCTTTATTCCTGAACTTAGTTTAGGGGAAAGCATTCAGTCTTTCTTCATTAAATAGGATGCTAATTATGGGGTTTTGTAGATACATTTTATCGGGTTGAAGAAATAGCCTTCTATCCCTAATTTGTTGAATGTTTTTATCATGAAAGAGTATTGGATTTTGTTAAATGCTTTTCTTGCATCTGTCAAGATGATCATTTTAATAAAGGAATAAAGAATAAGTACCAGTGTATTATTGTGGTAGGTTTCATTGACTGATTTATGTTGAACCTATCTTGAATTCCAGGGATAAACCCCACATATTCATGGTGTATCTCTTTTTTATATGTTCCTAGATTTAGCTTGTGTTTATTTTCATAAGGTGTATTGGTCTATAGTTGTTTTTCCTTGTGATGTGTACCTCCCTTTTTAAATGACAACTTTCTCAGATCACTATTGCATTAATCAAATCCTCACCATAATCCTAGTTGTATCAGGACTTGACTATTTCATCCTTCTCTTTTGGGACCTACCTTCTTATAGGGTTAATTTTCCAGAATTAGTCTCAAAAGAGTAGTAAAATTATTTGTCTTATCTACTTTTAAAAATATTTTCATTTAGGGGCACCTGGGTGGCTCAGTTGGTTAAGCATGTCTTCCACTCAGGTCATGATCTCAGGGTCCTGGGATCGAGTCCCGCATCAGGCTCCCTGCTTAGCAGGGAGCCTGCTTCTCCCTCTCCCTCTGTCCCTCCTCCCTGCTTGTGCTCTCTCTCTCTGTCTCAAATAAATAAATAAATCTTAAAATATATTTTTTTTCATTTAAACACTTTCCTTTTCACTGAGTTTGTTTTCTACCCTTGGTTTCAATTTCCTCCATCTATCTAATATTTTAGACAACTTTCCATCTCTGACTTCTTGTGTTGCTATCACTTTGTGTTCCTGATCCCAGTTCTGTACCATTTCTTCTGAACCACTTCTTCTGGACCACATACCATTTCACATTTCTAGGTTATTAAGCATCCCTTCCACCCTAGCTCAAAGATCATTCTTGGTCCTACTACTTCAAAACACCTTATCCAGGAGATGGAAAAAAGTATTAATCCCACATTATCAGTCAGCTGTACACATGAACATGCACCTAAAAATGCCACAAACTTCAAAGTTTATATAGATTTGAAATATTTTATGTTACCCTGTTTTATTTCTGTGCATCTTTATTTATTTGTGCTTAGATTATAAAAAAATCTCAACATCAGTATACTAATGTTAATAGGTAAGCTTGACTTTAGGAGACAGAGGAGGACAAGGTTTTTTTTGTTTAACATAAGACCATAAACACAAAAGTTTGTTTTCTTTTATCTTCCATCTCTAGGTGGAGTACGTGTTTACAGATAAAACTGGTACACTGACAGAAAATGAGATGCAATTTCGGGAATGTTCCATTAATGGCATAAAATACCAAGAAATCAATGGTAGACTTGTATCTGAAGGACCAACACCAGACTCTTCAGAAGGAAGCTTATCTTACCTTAATAGTTTATCCCATCTTAACAACTTAACCCATCTTACAACCAGTTCTTTTAGAACCAGTCCTGAAAATGAAAGTGAACTGGTAAGCAACTTTTAAATTAATAAATTGGAATTTCATTTTAAATAATTCTCTTTGGTAGTTACTGGATTGTAGGAGAAAAAATTTAAGTGTCAGTGGGGCAAGGATTATATACTTGAAATGTATATCCTTTGATTCAGCACTGAGAATTTGTAGTCACAACCCATTTTTACTTGCAAATTAATTATGTGTCTGCCTTAGTTCTCTGAGTATTTAAATGAGACTAAGTGGAGAACCCTTACTGCCTTGAAGTAAAGAAGAAAAGACTTTGCTAAGAAATAGAATTTAAATGTATTTAATACTTTTTGAGATCTCACTTTTTCCACAAAAGAGTTTTCATCTTTACTTGCAATTTGGCTATGTTTCCTAAAAAGATACTCTTATGTTGAAGGGTTATAAGCAATTTTACTCTTTGTAGTCAGAAGCAACCAGCTAGCATTCAGGCAGTTCAGGATTATAGCACTCCTGTTGTAGATCGAAGATAACCAAATTATTAACTGTATTTATTGACATTTTTTTCGAATTCTGCTTACAGTTTTCTAAATGTTACTTGGGAATGGTATTTTTATTGAGAATATTATCTTTCTACAGATTAAAGAACACGATCTCTTCTTTAAAGCAGTCAGTCTCTGTCACACTGTACAGATTAGCAATGTTCAGACTGATGGCATTGGTGATGGTCCCTGGCAATCCAACTTTGCACCCTCCCAGTTGGAATACTATGCATCTTCACCAGATGAAAAGGCTTTAGTGGAAGCTGCTGCAAGGTAGTTTGATCTAATTTCCAAATCTTCAGAAAAACACCTTTTAAATGAAAATGCATATACTAGAAAATTACTTTAAATTGTCAGACAAAATTCATAAACACATAAAGGTAGAAGTGCACTCTAAATTGTAAATGAGAATTTTATATGTGTTATTAATGTTGTTGTCAAGCTTGCATTGAATCATATTTTGAAGAGATCTTTAAAAATCTGGTTACTACAAAATATAAAGAATATAATTTGTGAGAAATACTTGTGTATGTATTGTTTTGAACCTACTCTGATTCTTCACGTTCTTAAAAACAATGCCATATTCAAAGAAATATTTTAAAATACATCTTAAATGTATACTTTAAATGTTTTTATTCATGCTAAGTTATAATGACATATTATGAAACATGAAATATCATCCTTAAATCTTATATTTCTTTATCTTTTAATCCCTAGAATTGGCATTGTATTTATTGGCCATTCTGAAGAAACTATGGAAGTTAAAACACTTGGAAAACTGGAACGGTAATTTTTTTCTATACTGTAGTTTTCTATGTATTTAATATAGAACAGGAATCTGTAAACTATGGCCCATAAGTCATATCTGACCTATAGCCTGCAAACTTCATTACATTGTTGAGGGGTTGTTTCCGTTTTTTTTTTTTTTAAATGCAACAGAGACCATATATGGCCTGCAAAGCCTAAAATATTTACTACCTGGACCTTTATAGAAAAAGTTTACTGACCCCTGCTCTAGAATGATGTAATACTATGTTGTAGTTCATCACAGTAATAACAATATCCTACTCTGACTCTTTCATTTGTATTTTAGCTTAATGTTTCTTGAATTTACTCATATGTTTATTTTTATACACCCCTGGGATAATGAGTTTCATGAGTTTTCAATAAATAAAGAAAAACTTCTTCATATTTCCTATGATTTTATTTTTCAAACATTAAGGAACAACTGCCTATTTCCAATATTTACATTGCTTGATAAATTAGTCCATTCCTATTCTATTCATACCTTTCATGGTTTTAACCAATTCCAGTCATATCTCAACTCCAGCTGTCCCTTTCCAAATTGTGCTTTTTCAAACTAAAATAGAGCCCGTTCTTTGCTATTTTCATGTAGAAGCCTGTCTAGCTCATTTCATCAACTTATGAACCATCATCCCACTGTTTTTTTTTTTGAGATGTACACATCATTATGTATGTATATCACTATATAAATCTATCCAGAAAACTTCAAGCCGCACCTGACCTATCCACACATACTCTCCTACTACTCCTTATCAAGGCATTTGTTACCCCACCTGTACATACGTTCACTGTGTCGGGTTCAGAATCACTGCTATAATGATCCTCTGTTACTAATGTGAGTGTGTTGTATTTCTCAGGTATGTTTGGGCAGAAAAGAGGGTTGAGAATCAATTACCTTTTTTAGTGAGAAAAACGTGAAGCTGGGCAGATCTGGATTCCAATCCTTGCTGTGCCACTCACAAGCTTATTTGACTTTAGGAAAATTACTTAATCTTTCTGAGTTTAATAGTTCTCATCTGTAAAATGAGATAAGACCTACCTTCTTTGGTTCTCATGGGTATTAAATGACATAAGGTATGTAAAGTACATGGCATTTGGTAAGTACTCAATAAATGTCAGTTCCTTCTATTTCTGTCTTGTGTTGTTATTAATGATTCATAACCCATCTTGAAAATGTAGTTGAGATTAATTTCTTGTTCTAATTCTTACTTTTATAGGGGTTCTTTTCAAATATTCACTTAATATTATTCAAAAAAAAGTAAGCTTTTGGTCTTATTTTTTTCCTTAGGTACAAACTGCTTCATATTCTTGAATTTGATTCAGATCGTAGGAGAATGAGTGTAATTGTTCAGGCACCTTCAGGTAACCTATCTAAACTTTTATGAATTTTTATTTATCTAATATTAAGAGTTTGATAACTGATTTTTCTTTTTAGGTGAGAAGCTTTTATTTGCTAAAGGAGCTGAATCATCAATTCTTCCTAAATGTGTAGGTGGAGAAATAGAAAAAACCAGAATTCACGTAGATGAATTTGCTTTGGTGAGTGTAAATTTCTAAGTTATACAAAATTCTAAAAGATATATGTATGAAAGATTTAAGGCTTCATTTTTGCATTAGTAATTTATCAAAAAGTATAGAATTTCTGCAGTTCTGTTACATTATGTGTTGGCTTCTACATTCTTTGGTTAAAAATTGACTTTTAACCTGCTAAAATACAAGTCTTTTCTTTGAAACTGTTACAGCTAGGGCTTTTTTGGCTGCAAAGACCATTCAAATTAATATATTAAAAAGAGGAGTTTACTTAAAGAATATAGGGAAATCCCAAGGATGTAGAGGTAATGGAACCTTTATACATTGCTGGTGGGATTATAAATGGTACAAATACTTTAGAAAATAGTTTAACAGTTCCTCATAAAACATAGAATAATATAGTTACTATATAACCCAGGAGTTCACTGCTAGTTATATATACCCAAGAGAACTGAAAACATATGTTCACACAAAAACTTAGCAGCATTCCTAAATAGGCAAAAGGTTGGAAACATCTGAATGTCCATCAGCTGATGCATGGATTAAGCAGTGTGTCATATTCATATAATGGAATGTTGTTTGGCCATTAAAAGAAATGAAGTACTCATATGCTATAACCTGGGTGAACCTTGAAAAGTTCCTATGCCTCGTGAAAGAAGCTAGTCACAAAAGGTCACATGTTCTGTTTATATGAAATATCCAGAATAATGGAATTTATAGGGACAAAAAGCACATTAGTGGTTACCAGGGGCTAGAGGAAGGGGTAAAAGGGAAGTGTCTGCTAATGGATATGGGATTCCTTTGGGGGTGATGAAAATGTTCTGAAATTAGATAGTAGTAATAGTACAACTCTGTGAATACACTTATAAAAAACCACTGAATTGTACTCTTTAAAGGAGTGAATTTTATGGTTTGTGAATTAGTTCTCTCTTACTAGAAGAACGAGGAGAATCTTACAAAGTGCTACAATTCATGTGAAGAGGAAAATTTTTAGGCAGCTCTTAGTCTTAACTCATGATCTCTGATTTCTGCATTTCTATAAATGATTCCTCTATACTCATCTCTGCCCACCTGATCTAGTTCATCTATCACACTGTACCATCCATGAGAATAGAGACATTGTTCTACCTTACACTCATTTTAATCCAGAACAATACTGGCACATAGTTGGCATTCAGTAAATATTTGTTGTAAAATGAATTAGTTTCCTATATTTACAACTCTCATGGTCCCTTAACTGTTGTTTAAGGAAAACAGTTATTTATAGGTATGGGTCATTTGTAAATCAAGGAACATTAATATTTAGAAATCTGAATAGTGTCATGTAGTATTTTATAATGTACCCTTTCCAAGTTCTGTTATTAGAATATTTATTTTGGGGGATGCCTGGGTGGCTCAGTCGTTAAGCGTCTGCCTTCGGCTCAGGTCATGATCCCAGGGTCCTGGGATCGAGCCCCGCATCAGGCTCCTTGCTCAGCGGGAAGCCTGCTTCTCCCTCTCCCACTCCCCCTGCTTGTGTCCCTCTCTCGCTGTCTCTCTCTCTGTCAAATAAATAAATAAAACATTTAAAAAATATATTTATTTTGGGTTTTTCTGAGGAGAATGTACAGCAAGAGAAGGAACTTGTATAGCTCTTAGATGTAGACACCAATTTTCAAATAGTAGCACCTAAGAAAAATTTATGCCCAGGAGAATCAGATAATCAAATATATATTCCTAAGTGTTGTGTAATTCCATTTCACCAGTGAAGTTATATAATGATACAGTTTAAAATCATTTGGTGACTATAGAAAGTATTGTTTATTTGACTTCATTATTTGAACTGTAAATTCATCATACCATAAACTCTCAGGAAATTATGGTCCCCTTTGCTTAAAAAATTTTCTTACAAAGTATATAAAGTAGATTTGTAAGTGTTAAAACAAGAGTAGAACCTGGGGCTGCCTCTCTCTTGACAGTCCTGAAGTTACCCCTATGGAACTTTCTGGCTTTCCAGGTAAAACAGTTTTAAAACCACAGTGAGATAATCTTTATGATCCTGTCTAGGCTTTAATATGCTACAACTTAAAAACTTTAATTATTTTGAGCAACTTTTAAGAACGCATCAGAAATTAAAAGAGCTATGATAATATGCGTCCCATAACTCAGGTCATGAGGGCTTTGTGACACTTCATTTATTTCCTATTACTAAATGATAGTACTTTTTAAATTTTGTGATTGATTTTTGGTAAGGCATCCTCAATTTATTTCAGTGACTTCTTGATTTCCCATTAGTTATTTTTGTTCAATTTTTGTCTTTAATTTTTCTGTTTTAGAAAGGGCTGAGAACTCTGTGTATGGCCTATAAACAGTTGACATCTAAAGAGTATGAGGAAATAGACAGACGTCTGTTTGAAGCCAGGACTGCGTTGCAACAACGGGAAGAGAAATTGGCAGCTGTCTTCCAGTTCATAGAGAAAGACCTGATATTACTTGGAGCTACAGCAGTGGAAGACAGGTAAGCATCAAACAGGCAATATCCTTTTTCTTGTGTAAGAATTTTCTTAGCCAAGTGTTTCTAATTTATGACATAAATTCCATTTATTAACATCCTATAATAATGTATTTTAAATCAAAATAGAGAGTTAAAGCCTTAATTTTTCCCAATCAGTATATACAATTTTTACTCTAGCCAGATATCTTAAATAGATGAAAGAATTCTGCTAGGTACAGTTGTGCCTATAGGCTTGAATTTTTAGAATACTCCTCTGTGTGCCATACAAAGGCTTTAAACACCTGCTTAATTCTCCAGCCTCATTTCCCACCACTGCCTGCTTCCACTTTCTGCTTCAGCAGTACCAAGCTGTATGTAGTTCTCTGAACAACTATAGTTAAAACTATTCTATTTTGTGCCTTTGTTCTTTGGCAAGGCTGTGCCTTCTGCCTGGATAATTTTTCCTTTATCCATTTGTTAATGTCTTTACAAAGTATAGCTCAGTTAGTACCCCCACTCCAGTAAGACCTTTCCTTACCACTAATAGGATTAAAAATTCTCTTCTTTGTGAAGTATTCATGTTTTGTAGATAGTTCTATGTTGTTTTTGTGGCAGTACATTATAATTATTTCTTTAAAGACTTTCTTCTCATTAGTTTGTGAATTCCTTGAGGTCCATTTAGTCTTTGTTCCCCACCACCTGTCTCTAAGAGTGTTTGTATTTTTTAAAATTTAGGTTTTCATTTACCTTTCATTTGGCCTCATGAGATTTCTGAGACTCACCTGAAATTACATCATCCTTTATTGTCCATAATTTGATTTTTAAACTACTGATATGAAAATTTTTCTTATGAAAAAAGAGGAAAATCTTCTAATTTCAAATTTAAGACTTTCTAAATAAAATAGTTTATGAAGACCATATATTTAGTTTGATTCTATAAAAATCAACTTTGAAGATAAATTCTTAAGATACAAAGTTATAGATGTTATGTTAACCAGGTGATCACTAATTTGATTATTCCTGTTTCTTCCCTAATGGGGAAAAAATCAGTTATATCACTATACTATAACATTTTTAGTCAGGGAGTCTAGAATTTACCTTACATGTACTATCTGGTTTATATTTAAAATGGTCAAGGATGTATTCTCTACTGCTAATGTTGTTTCTTTTATTTTCAGGCTACAAGATAGAGTTCGAGAAACTATCGAAGCATTGAGAATGGCTGGTATCAAAGTATGGGTACTAACTGGTGATAAACATGAAACAGCTGTTAGTGTGAGTTTATCATGTGGACATTTTCACAGAACCATGAATATCCTTGAACTTATAAACCAGAAATCAGACGGCGAATGTGCTGAACAATTGAGGCAGCTTGCCAGAAGGTAAGAATGTAATTATCTCATGATTCAAGGGTCAGCAAACTATGGCTCATGGGTCAAAGATGGCCCATTGCCTGTTTTTTATAGCCCATGAGCTCAAAATAATTTTTACATTGTTTAATGGAAGAGAAAGAATCTAAAGAAGAGTAATATTTTGTGATGTGAAACTTACAAAATTCACATTTAAACATCTGTAAGTAAAGTTCTATTGAAACACAGGCACATTAGTTCATTTACATATCATCAGTTAAAGATTTTACACTACGATAGCCTGGTTGGATAGTTGTGACAGAGACCTTATGAAGCACTTTTATAATTTCTCACTGCTGCTTGATTTACTGCAGCTTACAGTGACACCATTCTAAATCAGTAGTGTTTTGAGTGCCACCCATATTGCCCTATGATATTTTACTGTATTTTTATTATCAGTATTTATCCATCATGTCCAAACAAAAGAAAAATGGACTTTTAATATCATACTTTTAATGCACAGTGGAGTATTGATTATTTTATTATCGAATTAGATGGTATTGTATTTATTAATCAGTGACACTTCTTTTAATTTTATTTTATTATGTTAATCACCATACATTACATCATTAGTTTTTGATGTAGTGTTCCATGATTCATTGTTTGCGTATAACACCCAGTGCTCCATTCAGTACATGCCCTCTTTAATACCCATCACCAGGTTAACCCATCCCCCCAACCCCCCTCCCCTCTAAAACCCTCAGTTTGTTTCTCAGAGTCCATAGTCTCTCATGATTCGTCTCCCCCTCTGATTTCCCTCCCTTCATTTTTCCCTTCCTACTATCTTTTCTTTTTTTTAACATATAATGTATTATTTGTTTCAGAGGTACAGGTCTGTGATTCAGCGGTCTTACACAATAGTGACACTTTAATATACTACCTGTTTGAAAAGACATTCAAAAATATAAAATCTCATTAAAGATATTTCTATTGTGTTAAAATGTAAAATCTCGTTATAGATCATCATTAAGAGGTAGACATTTGCAATTGATTTTGATGATAGGGAGCATTAACTTTAAACCCCAATTAACCAAATATTATCCTCCTGCCCCCAAAGAAAAGATTTCCATTCTTCTCTTTGGTAGATTTATGTTATTTAAAAAATTGTGTTCAATTAGTATTATTACATTTTTTTACTTAGTCAATAAAAATTTTTGTCAAAATCTGTTTCCTCTCTTTTAATATCTTGGCTCACAAAACCAAAAATTGAAATATTTACTTCTGTCTCTTTACAGAAAACACTTGCCAAATCCTGATCTAGTTTATATGACTAAACTGGAAAATTAATCTGCATTTTATTGTTCAAAGATAATTACCCAAGTATTTATATTCTAAATTCATTTTCTTTTTTTCTAAGTCTGTTTTTTGTAGTCAGATCAACTTTATTTAGGAGCTCCCTTTAACATTCTGACTTTTTTTAAATTTTTTTTTTTTTAAGATTTTATTTATTTATTAGAGAGAGACACAGAGAAAGAGAGAGAGAGCACAAGCAGGGGGAGTGGGAGAGGGAGAAGCAGGCTTCCCGCTGAGCAGGGAGCCTGATGTGGGGCTCGATCCCAGGACCCTGGGATCATGACCTGAGCCGAAGGCAGACGCTTAACAACTGAGCCACCCAGGTGCCCCAACATTCTGATTTTTCACATTAAATTAGGATTGCTTCAGTTAAGCATCAGTGTTGCTTATATGTAGGTATCTTAGGTCTCCTACAGGTACCTGTCATTTGTGGTCTTGTGATGCTAATACAGAAAAACAAATGTGAAAAGACTGTGCCACAGTTATCAGTGTATTTTCGGAGCTTTATTCACATTTGATATGCAGGCACTGATGTGGTACTAAACTCAATTTCATCAAAGGAAAACTTATTTAAGGAATGTTTTAAAGAGACAGTACAACTCTCAGAAGGTTCTTTGTTTGAATTCAAAAACGGGGTTGATCTAGGTAATTATACTACAGCTTGGGAGTAGTGACACCACCATTGTGGCTGCTTAAACATTTAAGTACCATAATGTCAACAAGAACTCCCTAAAACATAGAAATTAATTGCTCAGAATCATTTACTTTATATATGCTTTCTAAGATATTAATCCTGATTTTAAAAGTAATAAGTGTCCATTTAAAAAATACTGAAAATGATAAAGAAGAAGATACCTCGGAATAAACCTAACCAAAGAGGTAAAGGATCTATACTCTAGGAACTACAGAACACTCATGAAAGAAATTGAAGAAGACACAAAAAGATGGAAAAACATTCCATTCTCATGGATCGGAGGAATAAACATTGTTAAAATGTCTATGCTGCCCAAAGCAATCTATACCTTCAACGCCATCCCGATCAAAATTCTAATGATATTTTTCAAAGTGCTGGAACAAACAATCCTAAAGTTTGTATGGAATCAAAAAAGACCCCGAATCGCCAAGGAAATGTTGAAAGAGAAAAATGCTGTGGTATTACGTTACCCAATTTCAAGCTTTATTACAAAGCAGTGATCACCAAGACAGCATGGTACTGGTGCAAACAGACATATAGACCAATGGAACAGAATAGAGAGCCCAGATATGGACCCTCAACTCTATGGTCAAATAATCTTCGACAAAGCAGGAAAAAATATGCAATGGAAAAAAGACAGTCTCTTCAATAAAGTGGTGCTGGGAAAATTGGACATCTATATACAGAAGAATGAAACTTGACCATTCTCTAATACCATACACAAAGATAAACTCAAAATGGATGAAAGACCTCAATGTGAGACAGGAATCCATCAAAATCCTAGAGGAGAACATAGGCAGTAACCTCTTTAACATCGGCCACAGCAGCTTCTTTCAAGAAATATCTCCAAAGGCTAGTGAAACAAAAGCAAAAATGAACTTTTGGGACTTCATCAAGATAATAATCTTCTGCATGGCAAAGGAGACAGTCAACAAAACAAAGAGGCAACCCACAGAATGGGAGAAGATATTTACAAATGACCCTACAGATAAAGGGCTGGTATCCAAGATCTATAAAGAACTCCTCAAACTCAACACCCAAAAAACAAATAATCCAGTCAAAAAATGGGCAGAAGACATGAACAGAAACTTCTCCAAAGAAGACATACAAATGGCTAACTGACACATGAAAAAATGTTCATCATCATTAGCCATCAGGGAAATTCAAATCAAAACCACACTGAGATACCACCTTACACCAGTTAGAATGGCAAAAATTGACAAAGCAAGAAACAGCAAATGTTGGAGAGGTTGTGGAGAAAGGGGAACCGTCTTACAGTGTTGGTGTGAATGCAAATTGGTTCAGCCACTTTGGAAAACAGTGTGGAGGTGCCTCAAAAAATTAAAAATAAAGCTACCCTATGATCCAGCAATTGCACTACTGGGTATTTACCCCAAAGACACAGATGTAGTGAGAAGAAGGGCCATATGCACCCCAGTATTCATAGCAGCAATGTCCGCAATAGCCAAACTGTGGAAAGAGCCGAGATGCCCTTCAACAGATGAATGGATAAAGAAGATGTGGTCCATACAATGAAATATTACTCAGCCATCAGAAAGGATGAATACCCAACTTTTACATCAACATGGATGGGACTGGAGGAGATTATGCTAAGTGAAATAAGTCAAGCAGAGAAAGTCAGTTATCATATGGTTTCACTTATTTGTGGAACACAAGGAATAGCATGGAGGACATTAGGAGAAGGAAGGGAAAAATGAAGGGGGGTGGGAATCGGAGGGAGAGACGAATCATGAGAGACTATGGACTCTGAGAAACAAACTAAGGGTTTTAGAGGGGAGGAGGGTGGGAGGATGGGTTAGCCCGGTGATGGGTATTAAGGAGGGCACGTACTGCATGGAGCACTGGGTGTTATATGAAAACAATGAATCGTGGATCACTACATCAAAAACTAATGATGTATGGTGACTAACATAACATAATAAAATAAAGTAAAATTAAAAAAAAAAGATATGATGGAACATAACATAATAATACAGCCATCTAAAGATAATTATTGTATTTTAGAATGTTTTCTTTAAGTCTTCTATATATGTGCTTTTAGTGAGTCTGTTAAGATTATGGATATTGTTTTTTCCCCTTTTTGTACAAAAGCTATATTATAAAGTAAAGACTACAGTCTTTTTTTAGGCTTGCTATATGAAGTTTATATTATATTTTTAGATATACCATCTTTTTGGTAGAATATATTTCCTGAAATAACCAGAGAAGTCGATAGGATTTTGATTTACAGGCTTCCAGGAAACGTCTGTTCTAAAAATCTTGGGTAGAACAAAAAATTCCATACCTTTGAGAGTTTTAGTTTATATACCCGTTCCTTCACAAACATGTATTGATGGTCTGCTATCTAGAATTTGGAATACAGAGTCATATAAGGCGTATTGTTTACTCTCAGAATACTTACAGTGTATAGGAAAAACAAGTGGATATACTGTCCTAGACCTATCACAACTGGATTGTAACAGGCAAGAACAGAAAGCTGTGGGTGGATAGAAGAGGGAAGCTTAGCCTAGACGACAGAGCTCTGTGGAAAAACTCAAGACTGTTGTTTCCCAAAAGAAATGTTAACTGGTCAGACTGTACCTCTGAAACAAATAATGCAATATATGTTAAGAAAGAAAAAAAAAAGAATGTAGCAGGAGGGGAAGAAGAAGGGGGGGAAATCGGAGGGGTAGACGAACCATGAGAGAGGATGGACTCTGAAAAACAAACTGAGGGTTCTAGAGGGGAGGGGGGTGGGAGGATGGGTTAGCCTGGTGATGGGTATTGAGGAGGGCACGTTCTACATGGAGCACTGGGTGTTATGCACAAACAATGAATCATGGAACACTATATCTAAAACTAATGATGTAATGTATGGGGATTAACATAACAATAAAAAAATTTAAAAAAAAAAGGAGAGACCATGAAAATTAATGAAATAAATTCTATAATAACACTAAAAAAAAAAAAAAAAGAAATGTTAACTGGTCAGAGAGTAACACGAAAAAGCATTAGGGGCAACATATGCAAATTTCCAGAGCTGAGAGAGAGGTGATGGTAGTTGAGTATGGCCAGAGAATACAAGAGATGGAAAAGAGGGTATGGGAAGTATTGAGACATGAAGCCACAGAGATGAACAGATGCTGCCTACTATTTGCCAGAACTGTGAGATGCTTTCCCATCGTTCATAAATATCTCATGGTTAGTGAGGTAATATGGTGACTTATAAAGCCTGTCCAGAGAAAACCTAATAGAGTGCCTTGGGAAGGTTCCAGAGGAAAACTGATCTGATCTCTCCCACTCTTGGCTGCTTGCTACCCCCTTCTTCTGAGACTTCTGCTCAGGCAGTGCTTAGACTGAACGCATTGGAGGGAGCACAGGTTGCTAAGTAAAGATTGGCCAGTAGGTAGGAAAAACAGTCAATGTGGTGTTGCTTTCAGATACTAGGCAATTAATAACAGAAAAATACATTCTTTAAAATTTTACATTGTAAAAGATAATTGTTGACCACTTATTAGTTACAGTGCAACACAATAGTGATAAGGCATACTGTGAAAGACATCATTTTAGCTGATAAAAGATTTTTTATAAGACTAAAATCTGTTGATACATGTTTAGTTTTTATAGCTTGTTGCTCATTTGATAGTGTTCTCACTTTTGATTTAAAAATGGAGGGTATAGCGAAATAAGTCAGTCAGAAAGACATGTATCATATGACCTCACTGATAATGAGGAATTCTTAATCTCAGGAAACAAACTGAGGGTTGCTGGAGTGGTGGGGGGTGGGAGGGATGGGGTGGCTGGGTGATAGACATTGGGGAGTGTATGTGCTATGGTGAGCGCTGTGAATTGTGCAAGGCTATTGAATCACAGATCTGTACCTCTGAAACAAATAATACATTATATGTTAAAAAAAAAAAAAAGAAGATAGGAGGGGAAGAATGAAGGGGGTGAAATCAGAGCAGGAGACGAACCATGAGAGACGATGGACTCTGAAAAACAAACTGAGGGTTCTAGAAGGGGAGGGGGATGGGAGGATGGGTTAGCCTGTGATGCGTATTAAAGAGGGCACGTTCTGCATGGAGCACTGGGTGTTATACACAAACAATGAATCATGGAACACTATATCAAAAACTGATGTATGGTGATTAACATAACAATAAAATTTTTTTTTAAAAAGGAGGGTATAGCCACTATGGTAAACAATATGGAGGTTTCTCAAAAAACTACAGATAGAACTGTGTGCTCCAGCAGTCCCACCTCTGGATATATATCCAATGAAAATGCAGTCACTACCTCAAAGAGATATTTGCACCCCCCACCATGTTCATTGCAGCAGTATTCACAGTAGCCAAGAATGGAAACAACCTAAGTATCTGTTTTTCGATGAATGGATAAAGAAAAGTGTGTGTGTGTGTGTGTGTGTGTGTGTGTGTGTGTGTGTGTGTAAGTAAACACAGGAATATTATTCAGCTATAAAAGAAGGAAATTTTTTTTGTGACAACATGGATGGACCTTGAGGGCAGTATGCTAAGTGAAATAAGTTAGACCAAGAAAGACAAATACATACAGGTGGAATCTAAAAAAGCTGAACTCATAGAAACAGAGTAGAATGGTGGTGTCTGAGGCCAGAGTATGGGGAAATGGAGAGATGATGGTCAAAAGGTACAAACCTTTAGCTTATATATAAAATGAATAAGTTCTGGGATTCTAATGTACAGCATGATAACTATAATTAACAGTACTCTATTATATATTTAAAAATTGTTAATAGAGTAGGTCTTAAATTTATCACCACACCAAAAAAACGGTAATTACATGAGGGGATGGAGGTGTTAACTAACCTAATTGTGGTAATCATTTTGCAATATATATGTGTAACAAATCGTCACGTTGCATGCCTTAAATAATGTTAAATGTCAACTGTATCTCAACAAAGCTGGGAAAAATGGAATAAAAATGGAGGGATATGTCCATCGACAGATGAATGGATAAAGATGTGGTATATGCAATGGAATACTACTCAGTCATCAAAAGAATAAAATCTTGCCATTTGCAATGACGTGGATGGAACTAGAGGGTATTATGCTAAGTGAAATAAGCCAATCAGAGAAATACATCATATGATCTCACTCATATGTGGAATTTAAGAAACAAAACAGAGGATCATAGGGGAAGAGAGGAAAAAATAAAACAAGACAAAATCAGAGAAGGAGGCAAACTTATAAGAGACTCTTAAGCATAGGAAACAAACTGAGGGTTGCTGGAGGGGAGGGAGGTGGAGGGATGGGGTAACTGGGTGATGGACATTAAGGAGGGCTTGCAATGTTATGAGCACTGGGTATTATATAAGACTGATGAATCACAAACTTCTGCCTCTGAAACTAATAATACAATGAATTAATTGAATTTAAATAAATTGAATTTAAATAAAATGTAAATAAATTTAAATAAATTCAATTTAAATAAATTGAAATTCAATGAAAATTTAAAAAACAAGACACCAAGTTAAAAAAAAAAGGGATATTTCTCAGTAGCAGTCTGCTATACTGTTAACCCAGTGGTGAACTATAGTATTTACTTTATGGATGTAGCACAGTGCTACTTTGAGTGCTGGCCTTCAATTATATAAAGGAGTTTGCAGCAGAATATAAATCTAGACACTGCTTCTTTTATCACGGAAGTCTTATTACTAAGGGAGAATGGGGAGAAACAGTTGAACAAAATAGTGTGCCCAGTATTGTAGTTGATTCACATACTGATGCAAGCTTTTTGTCTCTTCCTGGCAACAATTTTCCCAGCTGTCAGTAATCAGATCATACTTTGAGTGGTACTCATATAGCATATGCCCACAGAGAGGTGTTATCCATGTTCCACCATAGTAATATCTGGTGTTACATAGAAGGGGTTAATATCAAAAGACAATTTTGATTCCTTCATTCCTTCCTGCTCACATGGTGAATCTAGCTCATGAATTTTCCTGAACATTGTTGATTGCATTTAATTTTTTAGAATTAGGATTTACTAAATGTATAACTAATAGTGTTTTTATTTTTATAAGATTTTTCATACTAAAATTAGGGAAAGTATCCTCTGATTATGTGTTATAATTCACATTTTAGAAAATCAGTTACTATATCTGTATCAATTCATTGTAAAACTGAGTATCATCTGTTTTACTCATATCAGTCACTCTCAGTTCTGCCTAATTTCAGCTTTCAGGTAATCATAACTTAGTTTCTTCCCTGGCATATCAGTTTTGTAACAATAAAGCCTATGGGTAAATGGTCCATCTTTTTGTAAGAATTTTTTATTTACTAAATGACTATAAATAATGTGGCTTCAATGTATCTAACAGAGGGTATAATTATTTTCTCTTAGAATTAAAGAGGATCATGTGATTCAGCACGGGCTGGTGGTGGATGGGACCAGCCTGTCTCTTGCACTCAGGGAGCATGAAAAACTATTTATGGAAGTTTGCAGAAATTGTTCAGCTGTATTGTGCTGTCGTATGGCACCACTGCAAAAAGCAAAGGTATGTTTGTGTTACAAAACATTCCAGAAAGATATTTAGATCTAAAAGTATTCTTGGGGGTTCCTGGGTGGCTCAGTCAGTTGGGCATCTGACTCTTGATCTCTGCTCGGGTCTTGATCTCAGGGTCATGAGTTCAAGCCCCACATTGGGCTCCACGCTGGGTATGGAGCCTACTTAAAAAAAAAAAAAAGTAAAGGTATTCTTTAAGGCTAATGCCTTATCTAGTCCTATTTGGTAATATGTAGTATATGAATGTTACTAAGTCACTTCTCACATTTTGAATGTTAACCAAGTGCATTAGACCTTTGGAATTTTCAGAGTGAATATTAGTTTCAACTATTCATAATGACCTACAAAGTCTTTGATGGGTATCAGTTTGTGATTTTGCTGAGACACAAATTGAACTGTGATAACTGTAGTTTCATAAGTTATTTAGCTGTGAGAAAGACTGTTAGACTTCAGTTCTTCCACTTCAGGTGGTTCTCTGCTTACTCCTGCATTCTCTTTGTTAAAAGTGGCTATTAAGTGATGAAACTTTAGTAAAAAGTTGAAAAGTCAGTTCTTGTGATTTAAAGCTATACACAAAAAATATTTAAATTTCAGCTGTGCTTCAAGTGAAAGCCTATACAGATATTTTTTATAACTCTTGATTTAAAATTTGGGTCTTATACTGTATCTTTCACAAATATCCTTTGAAATCCACATCTGCACACTGCTTGTTTCTCATATGGGTCTAATAAATTAGACATCAACATTTTTTTGGCTTAATGGGATTTTGTTAAAATGCCTATATTGTTATAATTCATGTACCCCAGTCTGTGGAGACTAAAACTGGAGACCAAACAGAGCTAATACCTAGGTTCTTTAAGTATGTTCAAGAATTCCAAAGAAACCTTTCTTTTGATTTTATTGAATTTAATCTTGGTTGCTTTTTAAAATTTCTTAAATTTTATGACAAGAGAAAATAATTATCTTTCCTCTACTTTAAACAAAAAGAATAATTTCCTAAGAGAAAATTTTGCCTGACAAAGTTTATGTGTAATTATTTTCTAACACAATTATTATTGAGCTTTTTACACATTTAAGCTGTATTTAAGAGTCTTGCTTCCCATCATAAAATCCAAAGATAATATTCTCTTTTGCTATGACATTTTTGAAAGGCAGTCCTAACATCTCAGAAAATGAACCCCAGTGCATATTATTGTCTAATACAAAATTAATTTTTTTCATTATTCAACTGTTCTTATAACAGTCGTTTCAGATAAATGACTATATAATATAAGAAAATTGAAATTTTATAATAAATAACTAATTGTATATCTTTCAGGTAATAAGACTGATAAAAATCTCACCTGAGAAACCTATAACATTGGCTGTTGGTGATGGTGCTAATGATGTAAGCATGATACAAGAAGCACATGTCGGCATAGGTGATTAATTTTTTTCCTGAATTTTTAAAGTTGGTATAATTATTTAGTGATTTTGAATTTTACTTTTGTGGATGAAAGTGCAATATCAAATATATGAATGCAATGTAGTAATATATCAGTGTATCCCCCTCAGAAGGCCATTATACTTAAGCCCAATATTTAGGATTTTTTTTTTAAGATATTTTATTTACTTATTTATTTGTGAGAGAGAGATTGAGAGCACAAACAGGGGGAGTGGCAGGCAGAGGGAGAAGCAGGCTCCCTGAGCAATGAGCCGGATGCGGGACTTGATCCCAGGGCCATGGGATCATGACCTGAGCCAAAGGCAGACGCTTAACTGGCTGAGCCACCCAGGCATCCCTAGGATACTTTAATTACAAATTTTCAAGGAAATAAATACCATGTTAGTGAATTTTATCTTTGCCAGTTCTCCTTCATAATAAAGTAATTTTATTTTTACTTGCCATTTTGTACCTTTTAAAGTACTTTCTCACATTACTTTATCATTTTTAAACTCTAAATTTGTGGTTTACATAGTCCTCCTCATGGTTTCAATTTTTTGTTTTAGAGTGTTATTATTATTTACTCTATTTTTCAGTCTAAAGATTCTGCAACTCATTCTAATGACAATTTTAGAAACAAGAAATTATACTAAACTATAATAATAAATATAAAATTTCAAATAATTTTCTAACTTAATAACTTTTATTCTAATTTATTTCTTTTCAATTTTTGCCTAAAATTTTTGTTGGATTTAGATTACTAATATCATTTTATTATGTTTATCAGTCATTTTATATTTAAACCATATTCTGACCTGTTTTCCTAAATAACTTTATTATACAAATACAGATGCAAAGGTAAAAAGTATGAAGGCTTTTTAATGAAGTAGATAAAGTTTTAGAGTTAGAAAAGAGGCTAATCACTGTTCTGGAATCACCTCTATAATGTCCTGTGAAGTAGTTCTCAGGTCTAATATTTCCAGTGTAGCTCTCAGATCAATTCCTTACTCTGGGCTAATTTAACTCTTCATTATGATAACTAAATTTTCTTTCTAACTTGTATACTGTCGTTTCCCATAAATCTCCATAACAATTTGATGATGATTTCCTATACCATACATTAAAGCATAAAAAGCTACAGTATAACAGTTTGATTCTAGTATGGTAACAGACCAGTGAACAGAATAGATTCAAAACATCTGGAAATTTAGTTCATAACAAAGGAGATGTTTCAAATAAGTAGGGAGACATTATTTGATAAAAAAATATATGTAACTGGTTTGGTTATTCAGGGAAAAAAAGAAGTTGGATTCCTTTCCATTGCATATAGCTAAACAAATTCTATATGGATTAAAGATTTAGAAAACTTTAAAGAGGGGCGCCTGGGTGGCTCAGTCAGTTGAGCATCCGACTCTTGGTTTCGGCTCAGGTCATGATCTCAGGCTCTGTGAGATTGAGCCCCAAGCCCTGCATTCGTGCTCAGCAAGGAATCTGCCTGGGATTCTCTTTCTCTCCTTCTGCCCCTCCTCTGCTCACGTGCTCTCTCTTTCTCTCTCTCAAATAAATAAATAAATCTTAAAAAAAAATTTAAAGACCACAAAAAGTAGTAGAAGAAAAGATTTAATGAGTAATCTTGTAATTTGAGGTATGGAAGGATCTTTTTAGTAAAAATATAAAAGAAAGCAAGGAAGTAAAGGAAGAGATCAGTATGTGTGGCAGAAGTAAATACCCCCAAATGCAAATTTTAAACATGAAACTAATAAAGAACATTTGCAAAATAGATGACAAAGTCTTAATATTTCTAGTATGTGAGGTCTTAACAAGTTAAGGAGTATAAGAAAAACACTTTGGTAAAATATGTGGAAGGATGTAAGTCATCAGTTGTCACAAAATGAATACTAAATGCATGAAAAAAGTGTTCAGTCTCACTAATCAAAAAACACAAGTAAAATTGCCTATGAGATTGGCAAAAATTACAAAAAATGATAAACCTGGAATTGGCAAAAGTATAGAATTAACAAATCCTTGTATACAATAGTAGTGGGAGTGTAAATTGGTATACCCTGCATTATTATGTATAACAGAATTTTAAATGTGTGCCTATTGACCTGGCAATTATGCATCCAGGAATTTTTTTTTTGAGAAAATAAATAAATATGTTGACAAAAACACGTTATAAGCAATATCCATAATGTATTAAATGACAATAGCAGATTATAAAACAATCTCATTTTGTACACTTGTTTGTATATATATTAAACACACACCAACAAGTGCAGAAGGAAAAATTCTAAAATGATACAGACCAAAAATAGTGGTCTTCTCTAGGTGTTATAAATGTAATTATCTTTATCTATACATTTTGGAAAATTTTAATCCTTTTATGACAGAAATAAAAATTATAATTTTGAAAAATGATTTTTCAAAGCTGTTTCCAGATTGAAAAAAACAAACTTGGCAATAACTCTTTTGAAACCTAAAAGATTACTGTAACCTTAAAAATGTAGTCATATTTATCAGATAAAATTATGTACTAATTTCAAGTGATATTGTACACTTTTAAAAAGCACATTTTGTCCCATCTCAATTAGATAAGAAACAAGTAGGGAGCAATATTGTCACATTAAACATTTAAAATATATATATACTTGGCATTTGTTCAAAGTGTGCACATAGACATTTAAATATGGTGAATTGCTATTTCATGTGTAACTTTTTAGGTACAGTTGTGGAAAGATAAAAAGTTATGAGTGTGATAGCTTTTCTCACTATTAATGATGTAAGAATTTTTAGCAAACCTTACATACAATTTTTGTAAGTCTTTTTGTTTGCTCTATAATGTTTGTTCCAGTTATATTTATTGAAATATTTCTTGCCTGTTGAATCCAATAATGAACAAAATCATGGGTTCCTTTTTAAATAAGTTCAATAAATAAAGAGCACATTTTGTTTGACTTGTGTGTGAAAGTTTTAAAACCATTAAACATGCTCATTTTTGCTAGCTTCAAATCATTCAATTTGGATATTTTTTATGTTCACTGGAAATAACAAAGTTAAAGCTGTTTTATAGCACTTCTCTCCATTAGAAATCTATTAACTAGTACTTTGTGTCTATTAGTGTAAAACTTGATGTTATTAGATCCTGAACTTTGAATATTATTTTTATATTAATTGTATTTTATTATATCCTGAGTCTTTGAAACTTGATGTTACATGCCTGGTATATATATTGTAGCTTTGTATTAATTACCTATTTGATTTAAGTCGAACAACTTTTTGGGAATCTACTATTTGCTATATATTAGGGTATAGTGATCTTAAGTCCAGGTTCAGCTGCTATAGATAATTAAGATATTGCAGATAAATTATGAAAATCACACTTAACAGTTATCAATGAACTTGCTGTTTTGTCTTCTTTATTATAGGAATCATGGGTAAAGAAGGAAGACAAGCTGCAAGAAACAGTGACTATGCAATAGCTAGATTTAAATTCCTCTCCAAATTGCTTTTTGTTCATGGTCATTTTTATTATATTAGAATAGCTACCCTTGTACAGTATTTTTTTTATAAGGTGAGTTTCATGGAGATATTTTACAATTGTTTACTGACATAGTAATATAGGTTTCAATTTAAGATATGCGGTTACCATTCAAATTATTCTTTTAAAAATTGTTTCTATAGGTAAAAATAAGTTTATGGAATATATCAAGATTTTTGTCATAAATCTAATGTTTACCGACAGAAAGCAAATCAGTGGTTGCCTGAGGCCGAGGGTTCAGATGATAGCACCAACTGGAAAGGGATATAAGAGAACTTTGCATGATAGAGAAGTTCTCTGATTTGATTGTGGGGGTGGTTACATGGGTATATACATTTGTCAGCATCAAAATTCACACTTAAAATTGATACATTTTATCCTATGCAAATTAGATGTAATTAATTTTATTTCTTTCATGTTATTTTGTCCTGAACCAGTAATAAGTTTTAATTTAAGTCCAATACAGTGGTTTCAAGCAGAGGTTCTTCATCTTTTTTGTTCCATGAATGACCTTTTGGTAGTCTAGTGAGATGTATAAACTACTTATTAAAGGGGCTTTAAATGCATAAAGTAAAAATACATAGGATTACAAGAAAACTATGTTGAAATACTGTTTTATCTCTTAACCCTTTTGGGGGAGGTGAACTTTCAGTGGAACCCATGTTAGGAGCTCCTGAGTACCAAGACATTTAGTACACCAGAATATCTTATATTGCATATATTCTATAAATAATAGCTATAAGCCAATGAAAGAACACAGGTAGATTGCATATTGCTAATAAATGATGGTGGCAGTTCTTCTCTACCTTATTAGCTTTTGCTGTGATATAAGTATATTGAAATGGAAAGATGTTTTCCTAGTTCCATTTATTGTTTTAAATATTTTTTATTTTAAAGCTATTGTAGCCTAAAGTTTAATAAACTATACTTATTGTATTATATATGAAAAGTATTGAATAATAGCTGGAAGGTTGTAAATTCAAAATTATGGCATTGCTTAGCAATAAGAGTCCAAGGTGTTTTCATTCTGACATTTGTGGTCCTGCTTAGAATTCTTTTAGACATTGTTAAATAATGGGACAAGTTCTTATGAGCAGATCTTCTACTTACCATATCAACTGGGATTGTGTTTCTGGCTCTTTAATAGCCATTTTTAGAACTCATTTCTCTTTCAGACCCAAATATTTTCATTATTTCCATTTAATCTTGTTTTTCAGAACGTGTGCTTTATCACACCCCAATTTTTATATCAGTTCTACTGTTTGTTTTCTCAACAAGTAAGTAAATAGAAGCTTTTGATTTATCCTTTTAGAATAAGATATGTGTATTCAGTTTTTGATAGATAGTTGGAGGGATTTTTTTACATTTTTCCTATTCCTTCAGATAAATAGACAAAACTTGCCTAATTAGTGTATTTGATCAGTATAACATTGACAATATTTATTCTAATTTTCAAGTTGAAATGAATGTTAATACCAAAATATATTCAATTCTGGATGCTTTCTAAAAAAAAAAAAAAAGGATACTAACTCTTAAACAGCTTATGAGATAATTTGGGTAACTTTTTTCAACTTACATTTAATATTTCTGTAAACTCTGTATCAAGCCATATCAGGGTAACTACTAGGGAGATTACCTCATTTATTTTTTGATAGAATTTTTTTGGATTGGGAAGAAAGCTTAGTGACTGTGTCCAGTAATGACATATAAGCTTTATCTCAGAAGCTAATTCTAAATAATGGATAGAGACCACCAGGAATGCTACATTCAGAAAGGTTCTAAAGCTATAGGCTCAGAGAGAAAACCCTGTAATTGGTTAGTAGTAAGCTATAATGAGCACATGTGGGTCCGTGGTTGTACACGTGTCACATATTTGCCTTTCCTGATCTACTCTGTCTTATTTTATAGAAAATGAAATTGAAATCCACAGAAATTAAGTAACTTGCCCAAGATCACATAGCTAAGTTAATAACTATACCATACTAGGACTTACAGCTTTTGGCTAATTGAGCATCCTTTTCACATACCACACTATACATCTCTAATTGATCAAGACTTTTGTTCTAATTAATTGAAATAATAAGAGCTTGGGCACCTGGGTGGCTCAGTCGATTAAGCATCTATCTTCAGCTCCAGTCATGATCCCAGGGTCCTGAGATCGAGCCCTATGTCGGGCTCCCGGCTCAGAGGGGAGTCTGCTTCTCCCTCTCCCTCTCCCTCTGCCCCTCCCCCTGCTGCCTCTCGCTCTCTCAAATAAATAAATAAAATCTAAAAACAAAAAAAAAGAAATAATAGTTTATATTAGGTTTTTCATGGGTTGTCTCTATCCTTAATCACTGTTTTCACTTCTGTTTACAACCTGTAACTCTAAATTCCAAATATCTGCTTGGGCATTGGAACATGCCTTAAAGGAAATGTAGGACTTAGATAGGAAGACAGAGACATAAAAGCAAAACTATTTGTGTAGCATATCAAAGGAATAATATAAAGACTAGGATGCATGTAGGAGAATTGTGTAAAATTACATCACAGTAACCAAATTGTGAAGAATCTTGAAATGTAGATCCAAGTCACTATAAATATGGATCACTTGACATAACAAAATGTTCCAATTCCCACAAGAATATAAATCTGGATATTATATGTTTATGTCTATGTAAGAAGCAAATTGGAATTATTAAAATTGATATTTGTGTGAATTGGAAAAAGCTATATAATTCTAATGCTTATTTTTAATATACTTCTTTGTGATCATATACATAACAGTAATACATAGTTTAGAATCTCAAAATTCCTACCAATTTCTCTTTCTAGACGCTATATGACAGCGTGTACCTGACTTTATACAATATTTGTTTTACTTCCCTACCTATTCTGATATATAGTCTATTGGAACAGCATATAGATCCTCATGTATTGCAGAGCAAGCCCACCCTCTATCGGTAAGTATTTTCCAGTATTAAATGTCTGAAACACTTTTGATTGAAAATAATGTATTACCTAGTTACCAATTTTTGAAAGCACCTTATAAATAAGCAAATATATTAGGTAGTGTCTTGGTGATTAATACTTTACTAAGGCAAGTACTTTAGTTTATGGCTTATAATTGTTGAACATCAAAGAAAAAATTTGAATAACTTTTCTAGTGTTTTTAGGAATGAACACTTTCATAATAGGAATGCATTGGGCAATTGTGTAATTTCCATTTACTGTTGAAAACCAGTAATATTCCATCTTACGTGCACAAAAGAAGTTATTCAGTAATTGGTTGTCTCTAGAATTTCTAAAAAATTAGTTCATGTTCTAGCATTGACAAATTAATGAGTCATAATCAATGTAAAAATGAGAGGTTGAGGACATTAATTCCCATTCCAGATCTTCTGGGTTATCCCTGCTTCTTCAGAACCAAACAAGTAATCACAGAGTTGTGGAATTATTCCTCAGGACCAGCTAGCTTATGGTTCCCTCATTAACCAGATGTCCACTCTTATAAAGGTATTCAGTCATCCAGAAATGGCAATAACTCACCTTGATTTCCCAGGATACCTAGGACTGGGCTTGACCTAAGATTAGCACAGGCTGTTCTTCCCATAATAGCTGTTGATGGATATGAAATTGATTAGGAGCCTCAGTGCTGAACTCAAATGACTCTACTAAAAAGAGACAGTCTTAGCAGAGTGACTGAATGTTTACAACAGAATATAATACAAATAGATCAACTTTTCACACCTAAACTGAATTATTATGCCTATATTATGTTCCTTTCTTAAATGAGAAAAGGTATTTAAATACATTAAGTGAACTGTAAGCTGTTCCACAGATGTATATTATTATAAACAGTGACTTATAAATTCAGGTTTATTCTTTCTGCTAATATTTTCAAGCAATTTTAAATAAAATATCCATCTTGTTTTTTAACTATCAAATTGTAATAGTAGGTAATAAATATGAATCCTAATATGCTCTTTTTTCTCTTCTTTTTTTTTTAAATATACAGAGACATTAGTAAAAACCGTCAACTAAGCATTAAAACATTTCTTTATTGGACCATCCTGGGTTTCAGTCATGCCTTTATTTTCTTTTTTGGATCCTATTTTCTAATAGGAAAAGATATATCTCTGCTTGGAAATGGCCAGGTAAAATATATCATTTTTTAAAGAATATTTGTTAATAACCTGATTTAGTTTGATTTTTCATAACTTTAATTAAAAAAAGGAAAATTCAATTCAAATTATAAAATTGTAGATATTAAATTAAAATGCAATTATAAAAAGATTTCAAATAAAAGTTAAAATGAAGGCAATACAATGAAATCTTAATATGAGACTCAAGTTACTAAGCAATTTTGATATTCAAAAATTAATTCAGGGACGCCTGGGTGGCTCAGTCAGTTAAGCATCCGACTCTTGGTTTCAGCTCAGGTCATGATCTCAGGATCATGAGATCATGCCCCACCTCAGGCTCTGTGCTCAGTCAGGAGTCTTCTTAAAGACTCTCTCCCTCTGCCCCTCTCCCTATGCTCACGCTTTCTCTCTCTCTCTCTCTCTCTCTCTCTCTCAAATAAATCTTAAAAAAAAAAAATTCACACAAGAGGATATACCTCTGAATGAGGTTCACTTCAGGATTGTGTTTTAATAATAATCACTGTCTATTTAGTGGTTAGTATTTTGTTAAGTGCTTTACATGCTCCATCTCCATTAATCCTCACGATAATCCTGTTGGAGAGAGATTATGACCCATATTTTTCATATGAGAAATGAGGACTTAGTGTTTAGTTTTGCTTTTAATTATGTGAATTTTTTTTTTTTTTTGTATCCTTAGGAAGTGGTACCTTACTCTTCAGTACATACTAGCAATTCTGAGAATGTTATAAGTTACTATTTAGAATGGCCACTTTTCTGAAGTGTGAAATTGAGAAAGAGTGCCACACAGTACATTGTTACTGTGTCCTGATTGGAGAGCTCATGTTGACTCCTGATGGAATTAGGCCTCTCTTTCTAGGCTTAGCTGCATGAGTAAGGAGGAAAGGAAGTGGTAGCAGAGTGGTACTGTGGTAGATTGGAAATGCTTTTCACCTTTAGTTTACTTTTTCCAGTACTTAAGTGTTGCGAAATATATTTTGAGACACAGAGGTACAGGATTTGCCATTGGGAGAATATGAAGTTTTATCTGTTTGACAAATGTTTATTGAGGACCAGCCATACCTGTGTATTATACTAGGCTCTGGATATATGAGATTAACTAACACACTTAGTCATGGAGCTTAGTTTTGTGTGAGATACAAAAAATAAGCAAATGAAATAATAACAAAATATAGCAAGCACAATGAAGGAAATGGATTTCAATTGTAGAGAGATTTTAACCATGCAGATCCCTTTAGGATGTAGTGCAGGAACATACATAGTACTGCCACTTCACTTTTGAGGATATTTTTAGCCTGTTTTGAACAAAAATATGATCCTAGTTTGTGTAACATAGAGAATACGGCACTTCTCAAATACTAACTACCTTTTATTGAGTTCTTTGTGTCATGTGTATGTGTTAGCTTATTAAATTATAATAACAACCCTCTGTAAGGAAAATATCATAAATACTTTTTGCATATTAGAAAATTAACCTGAGAGAGGTTAAGAAACTTGCCTCAGGTCACACAATAAGTAAATTACAAGAAAGGAATTCCAGCTCGGTTCTGTGTGACTTCAAAGCCTGTGTGCTTAGCCATGATCCTAAGTTCCTTTGAGAAACAAGTTATTAGCCCAGTGCTTTTCTGCATAATAGTGCCACCTATGCAAGGATCATCAAACTTATAGAAATATGAGTAAGTATGCCCATTTCTACCTGAAATACTGGGTTGAAAACTGAACAGAAGGAAAATGAGGAAGAAGGAACATGTCATCCATGAAAGGAAATTAAATTTGTTGTTGCTAGTTACTACTTTTTTCCTGATTCTAAAAATAGTATGCGTCCATTATAGTAAATTTGAAATATATGGGAAAAAATATAAAGAAAATTAAATCACTTGTTGTCCTCCTAAGTATAATTACATCTATGATTTTAACATGTTTCATCCATCCTTTTTTATTTTTTGCTATTTTCCATTAACCTCATAATTTATATCCCCCTATTTCTCAATGATAGCCTTATAATTACCCCCTATTATAGCCTAAGTGATTTTCCAAGTTATTAAAAATGTTTCAAAACTATTTTTTCATGGCTGCATAATATTCTATTACATAATTTAAGTATTCCCTTAATTTGAGAACTTAAATTTTTTTCTTGTGTTTAGTGACTCTTCTGAAATTAAATCTTGAGCATACTGTATACAAAAGATAATTTTTTTTTTTAATTTTAGAGAGCTGGGGGCCAGGGGGAGGGGCGGGCAGAGCTGAGGGGGAGAGAGAGAGAGAGAGAATCTCAAGCAGGCTCCATGCCCAGTGCAGAGCCCATTGCTGAGCTTGATCTCAAGACCCTGAGATCATGACCTGAGCCAAAATCAAGAGTCAGATGTTTAACCGACTGAGCCACCCAGGTGCCCCCAAAGATAAAATCTTTATGAAGGTAAACTGTTTGGCCTCTGGTACAAAAGTTCTCTTTAGCACCTGTATTAATTATTGGTTTCCTTTTTTTTTTAACTCGAATTGTAAATCATTAACTTCATTTCCCTTTTAGCCTACCAGTTCTACCACTCTGATATATACCACTAGAAATTAATCTACTACTCCCTGCCACCGATACTAGGTACAGTGGAAAAGAAGCCCACATTGGAATCAGGTGCATTGGATCCACATCCTGACACCTGAAATTATTAGAGTGATTTGAGATGAGTTAGTTAACCTCTCTAAGATTCCATTTCCTCACCCACAAAATTATAAGAGCATAATCCTTACCTTATAGGTTTGCTATGAGGATGAAATGATATATGTAGGGCATTAGGCATAGTGGCTAGCATATAGAAGTACTCAGTAAGTCTTGGCACTGTTAGTTGTTATTTTTACCATCCAGTCATTATTTTGAAGACCCCGTCCTTCCCAATCCCTTCTGATCTACTTCTTCCAGAATCTCTCCTCTTTAAATGTGTAAACTGTCCTTGCTGGCTCTCTCCGAATGTGCTGCACTCGTTTCTAGTTCCAAGCCATTGTTACATTTCCTCTAGAGTGTCTTACCTCTTCTTCCCAAAGTCTCTCTTAAGACCATCAGTTCTTCAGGGTTGAGCCCATAGAGCTCTGTCCTTTTGCTACCTCTTAGGTCTTCCTGGTCTGAAAATCTTTTTAGACATCTAGCCCATGTCCCATTGTTCAGCACTGGATGTATTGAATGCTTTCTGTTTTCCAGTAATTATTCTTGTATGCCCAAGAAATTTACAAACAGTTGAAAGCCTGAAGTAGAAAACATTATTAGGGGGAAGTGCTGGGAGAGTAGTGGCTCAAGGTAAAGATGAAGTTGATGCAAATAAGTGATCCTGAGAGAGGAGCAGGAAAGAGTTGAAATAGTTTGGAGTCCAGGTAGGGTAGGACAGTTCAGGGGAAGTTAAGGTTCTACTCCCATTTTTTTTGTATGAGGGTCTAGCAGTATCATAAATATTATAGGTGTGAATTTTCAACAAGTATTTTTGAGGTATTCTCTCATTCTTAATTTGTCTTTAACTTAGGAAAGAACTACTCATTCTTCATATATTCTCAGATCTTTTTGAGCAGGTCTTCCTTTCCCTTAGTAAAATACAAGAATCCTGAAAATTTTTCTCTGAGATTTGGAAAGACTGGAAGAATGTATATGACATGGCTGAGTATTTGTGTGTGTCTAAAAAGATGCTTTCCTATGGGCAGATCTTTACCTTCAGAGCACCATTTAAAAAAGACATAGTGACTAATTTTTAATTGTTTTTCTTCAAAATAGTAAAAGAATTAAATTCATGTAGAATTTGCCTAGCCTTATGCAGGCTTAAGATACTCATAGTGTTTGGAATATGAGTTAAAACCTGGGGCTTCTCTTAAAATGCAGTAGTGTCATTTTATCACAAATATCAAGTATTTGAGCAAAAGTCACAGATTAGTAATTTGGGGAGTATATTGTAATCTTATTTTCAAAGCTAAAAATGAGCTTAACATAAAACTTTAAATTATCTCTGTAATCCAACAGGATCACATTTAAAGAATTTTGACAAAAGGTAACACTAATAAAATATTTGTTAGAGATCTTGATGTTACTTTGTTTTTGACAAAAACTTTAGTTTTATTTTTTTAAGTTTTTATTTTGATTCCAGTTAGTTAACATACAGTATTATCTTAGTTTCTAGTGTACAATATAGTGATTCAACACTTCCATATTTCACCCAGGGCTCATCACAACAAGTGCACTCCTTAATCCCCATCACCTCTTAACCCATTCTCCCACCCCTCTCCCTTCTGGTAACCATCAGTTTGTTCTCTATAATTAAGAGTCTGTTTCTTGTTTTGTCTCCCTCTCTCTCTTTTTTCCTCTTTGCTTGTTTGTTTTGTTTCTTAAATTGCACAAATGAGTGAAATCATAATGCTAAGTGAAATGAGTCAGTCAGATCTTGATATAACTTAAAAAATTTTTAAGTCCTCCAGGGGCCCATGGCTGGTCCAGTCGGTAGAGCATGTGACTCTCAATCTCAGGGTCATAAATTCAAGCCCCACATTGGGTGTAGAGATTACTTAAAAATATTAAAAAATATATATATATTTTTTTTTAATTTTAAGTTCTCCAAAAATAATAGAAAAACTGACTTCCATGAAAGCATATTTTTTAAAACAGCTTGATTGAGGAACACCTGGGTGGCTCAATTGGTTAAGCATCTGCCTTCGGCTCAGGTCATAATCGCGGGTTCCTGAGATTGAGTCCCACATTGGGCTCCTTGCTCAGCGGGGAGCCTGCTTCTCCCTCTGCCTGCCACCCCCCTGCTTGTGCTCCCTCTCTCTCTCTCTGACAAATAAATATGTAAAATCTTTTTTAAAAATAAATAAACAAAAACAGCTTGATTGAGTTGTATTTGATATATAGTAAACTGCACATATTTAAAAATATATAATTTGAGGGACGCCTGGGTGGCTCAGTTGGTTAAGCATCCAGCTCTTGATTTCAGCTCAGATCATGATGTCAGCGTCATGAGATTGATTCCGGCGTCCAGCTCCATGCTGGGTGTGGAGCCTGCTAAGATTCTCTCTCCCTCTCCCCCCTCCCCCAGCCCCTCTTACCCCCACTCACGCATTCGAATGTGCACACATGTGCTCTCTAAATAAATAAATATATATATATATAATTTGATACTTAAAAGGTTTTTAATTCCAGTTAACATACAGTGTTATATTAGTTTCAGGTGTATAATACAGTGATTCAGCAATTCCATATGAAACTCAGTGCTCATCACAACAAGTGCACTCCTTAATCCCCATCACCTGTTTCACCCCACCCCCTCACCCCCACTCATCTCCTCTCTCGTAACCATCAGTTTGTTCTCTATGATTAAGAGTGTGTTTCTTGTTTTGTCTTTTTTTCCCTTGTTTGTTTTGTTTTCTTAAATTCCACATGAGTGAAATCACATGGTATTTGTCTTTCTCTAACTTATTTCACTTAGCATTATACTCTCTAGTTCCATCCATGTTATTGCAAATGGCAAGATTTCATTCTTTTTTATGGCTGAATAATCATTGTATATATGTACCTCCTCTTTATCCATTCATCAATCAGTGGACACTTAAGACTGCTTCCATAATTTGGCTATTGTAAATAATGCTGCTTTAAACATAGGGGTGCATGTATCTCTTTGAATTAGTTTTTTTGTATTCTTTGTAAATACCCAGTAGTGCAAATTGCTGGATCATAGGATAGTTCTATTTTCAACTTTTTGAGGAACCTCCATACTGTTTCCCACAGTGGCTGCTCCAGTTTGCATTCCCACCAACAGTGCACAAGGATTCCTTTTTCTCCACATCCTCACCAACACCTGTTGTTTCTTATGTTGTTGATTTTAGCCATTCTGATAGGTGTGAGGTGATACCTCATTGTAGTTTTGATTTGTACTTCCCTGATGGTAAGTGATGATGAGCATCTTTTCATGTGTCTTTTTTTTTTTTCCATGTGTCTTCTTGGCCCTTCGGATGTCTTCTTTGAAGAAATACCTGTCCATATCTTCTGCCCATTTTTAACTGGGTTATTTGTTTTTTGGGTGTTGAGTCTTATAAGTTCTTTATATATTTTGGATGCTAACCCTTTATTGGCTTTGTCATTTGCGAATATTTTCTCCCATTCCATAGGTTGCCTTTTCGTTTTGCTGATTGTTTCCTTCGCTGTGTAGAAGCTTTTTATTTTGACGAAGTCCCCATAATTTATTTTTGCTTTTGTTTCCCTTGCCTCAGGAGACATGTAGAAAAAAGCTGCTAAGGCTAATGTCAAAGAAGTTACTGCCTATGTTCTCTTCTAGGATTTTTATGGTTTCAGGTCTCATATTTAGGTCTTTCATCCATTTTGAATTTATGTTTGTGATATAAGAAAGTGGTCCAGTTTGTTTATGTTGCATGTTGCTGTCCAAGTTTTCCCAACACCATTTGTTGAAGAGATAGTCTTTTTCCTATTGTATATTCTTTCCTGCTTTGTAGAAGAATCTGATACTTTTTTTAACTAAACATTTTTAAGAATACAGTTCAGTAGTGTTAACTATATTCATATTGTTGTGCAACAGATCTTCAGAACTTTTTCATCTTGAAAAACTGAAACTCTATAAACAACCACCCATTTCCCCCTCTTCCCAGCCCCTGGAAATCACCATTCTACTTTCTGTTTCTATGAATTTGACTATCTATGAAATCACTTTTATAAAAAAGCTAAATAATTGGGAGGTAAACACCAATGAAGAATGTTTATTTAAGTAAATTAAGAGGTACTAAAACAAATGACTGTGGTTTTTTTTTTTTTTTTTTTTTTTAAAGAAGAATTTATCTCTTCCTCTGTTGATCTGTGCAGAGTAAGTCATCTCATCTTGGGACACACTTCCTCTGACAATGTTGCTGTTCAGAGTGTTTTTGGAAATAGCTTCTATTGTCTTTCTGTGATCTCAGCAAGGTAACTCTCAGGGAAAAAGCTATTTAAAATTACAGATGGGGAAGATGCTACTTAAGATTAAGATAGGAAAGAAGGTGGAGGAACAATTCAGATTCAAAGAGTTCACCTCCAGTTAAAGCAGACTTCTACAGGATGCAAAGGCAAAGCATGCTGGCTTGCTTAAGAGTATATTAGAAAACTAAAACACTATAATGAAGGAAACAGAAAGGAGGGAATTGTAGGCATGGTGAAAGTAGAAAACTATGATATAGGGAGGAAAATATCAGAAGAGTTTCAGAGGTAGCTGAGTTCCCATCCCAACCCTACATGACATTCTGCTGCTCTGGTGGTTTCAGCCCAGGCTTCACAAGGAGAAGGATTAAAGAAAAACAGTTCCTGTTACCTCAGGAGCTCAAATGCTAATATCTACTCCACTCATTCTCAGTGGTCTGATGTGAAAATTACAAACTTAGGTAACTACTATTTAAAATGATATCTGGCCCAAATAAGGGTTTTTTTAATTTGCTTGTTCATTTCGTTTTTGTTCTACTGAAGTGTACAGGAACTCAAAGGAAAATGTCTACCATAAATGATTTTTGCTCTTTATGAAATTATACCCAATTATACCCAAAAACTAAAATAATTGACATTCCAAAAATACAGGATTGGGAGAAAAGCTATTAGAGTATTCTAATTCCAATTAGACTTCTCCAGTGGAGATGTTGGAATTGTTAGAGCCTTAGTACCCTTCTAAAATATATATTGTATACTATTCCACCACATTAAATATTTAATGAGATAGAAAGGATTAAGGAAGAAAAAATAATTCACCCCTTCATCAGCCCTTCTAGGTGTGGACCATTTGCCAGATTAATTAGCAATACAAGGTAGAATGAGCAGATGAAATTTCAGGTTGTAATTTTGAGAGAAAGAGAAAAATAAATCTTTTATACTATTTTTTTCTTGAAATTATAATGATTTTCCCCTTATTTCGTGTCCTTAATTAATTTCTTTTTTGTGCTATACATGTCATCAGCTGTTGAAACCTAACCATCAAATGGTAAGAGCTCTGTGTTAAGACTGGAAATATACCATTTTGTATCTGTATTCTCCAGAGAATACAGTATCTTTTATTTCAGTGTAAATGATTTAACCACTGTTATTACCAGCCAGGTCATTCAAGAACACATATGCAATTTAATTCCTGTAAGTAAATACAGATTTCTTTGAATAAAAGCTTATATAATTAATATAGCTTTGATTATCTAGTTCATTATAGAGTTTCCCTGTATGTTCATTTATTCATGAGACAGATATTTAAAGAACTAGTAATATTCCCAGCAACTGATAGAAAATGAAATGTAGTATACATTAGAGGAGAACAGAAAAATATACCTTGCTTCTTATGGTATCACCCAGCAATTGGTCAAATTTTTAAAATCTATAATAAAGAATGTTTGTACTGGAGAACTGAACAACTGATTGAAGGTAATTCACTTATAGATCACTGTATAGTTCAATTGAACTTAATACAGAAAAAGTTTTCATCTTTTGTTTATTCTTAAACTCCTTCTTGCCTAACCTAGGACTTTACTTCTGCAATTATCTTTTCTCTTTTCTTCATCATTAATCTGTTGTCCTCTATTAGATCCAACCAGTCACATACTGTTCCAGTATCTCCTATCTTCTAATAAAAACCATAGTTGCTTGACCTCCCGCTTTGCTGCACAGCTTCTGCTGTATTTTTTTGTGTATCTTTAGAGCAAAATTTGAAGAAGTTACCGTTTTTTGCTATTTCTACTTTCTGCCTTCTCTTCTCCCTTGAACATACTCCTATGGGGCTTTCACTCCCAGTACTCCATCAAAACCATGTTTTTTATGGTCACCAGCCAACCCCACATTGTTAAATCCAAGAGCATGTCTCAACCCTTATGAACTCAACCACCTGGCACAATTTACAAAGCCTTCCTACCTGCCACATTATCTTCTCTCAGCTTCTGTTACTTTGGCTTTCTGACTATTCCTTTTCAGTCTTCTCTTCCCGCCCCCAGAATCAGAGTTTCCCACCCTCTGCACTAATGGTATTTTGAGCCAAATAATTTTTTATTGTTGGGGTTCATCCTATGAATTGTAGGATGTTAAGCAGCATGCTTAGCCTCTGCCCACTAGATACCAGTAGTGTACACGCATGCCCTCCCCAGGTATGACAATCAAAAATGTCTCCAGACCCAGCCGAATGTCCCTTGGGAGGAGAAATCACCCCCACTGGAGAACCACTGTTCTAGATGGAGCAGCGGCCCAGGGCTCAGTGCTACGACATTTTTTCTTCTTTATCCATACATCGGGTAAACTCATTTTTCCCATCATTTAAATACTGCTTATATGCTGAGAACTCCTAAATTTATATCTCTGCCAGTCTCTCCTCAGATTCAAATAACTACCTTCTCCACTTAACAAATCACATAGGAATCTCAGACTTTACGCAGCTAAATAGAATTTTATAGCTTCTGCAAACCCATTTCCCTTCCAGTTTTCCCTATATTAACAAATAGAACCACTTTTTACCCAACTGCTCAGGCAAGTCCAGGGATCATTTTTTATTTCCCTTCTCTTACAGCTGATATGCAGGCGTATTGGTTCTAGTGTCACATATATCTTGACTGTTTCCACTTCTCTCCACACAGTCCAGATCTCACCATCTCTTTCCCGCACTGTAGTACCGCCTCTTCCTGCTCCTGCTTTTATTACTCCCTTTTCTCCTGTCTCCTCTCCACACAGCAGCCCAGGTGGTCTCTTGAGAATGAAAATTTGATCGAATATCTAATGACCTGCACAAAATCATCCAGTGACTAATTACAGTATAAAAAAAAATCTCATCCATCCTGACTCCATCTGCCTATTGGACTGTATTTCCTACCACTGTTCTTTTTGTTCACTCTACTCTAGCTGTACTAGTTGTGTTGTTCCTTGACTAGATCAATTTGTTCCTGACTTAGGACCTCTTCATCTGCTGTTTTTCTGCCTGGATGCTTTTCTCACCTGTGGACATGTGACTGACTCCCTTACTCATTTAGGTCTGCTGAAACATTACTGGGTTGAGTAGGCCTCTCTGCCCACTCCAGTAAAATGTTACCTCCCTCACCTTCCATCACTTCTTGACACCCACCTCCCCTACATTTACTTTTCTTCATAGCATTAATCTCTACCTAAAAGTATATTTTTACGTTTGTTTATTAATATGTCTCCTCCACTATGTAAGCTTCATGAGGTCAGGAACTTTTTCTTAGCACTGCTTTATTCCCAAGGCCTGGAATGGTATTTGGCTTATAAAAGATGTTCAATTAGGAAGGGAAAAATTGAAAGGG
This sequence comes from Phoca vitulina, assembly GCF_004348235.1. Classification (NCBI taxonomy): domain Eukaryota; kingdom Metazoa; phylum Chordata; class Mammalia; order Carnivora; family Phocidae; genus Phoca; species Phoca vitulina. The sequence goes on along the minus strand of NW_022589711.1, from coordinate 60,157,591 downwards.
GGGAAATCGGAGGGGGAGACGAACCATGAGAGACTATGGACTCTGAGAAACAAACTGAGAGTTCTAGAGGGGAGGGGGTGGGGGGATGGGTTAGCCTGGTGATGGATATTAAAGAGGGCACGTACTGCATGGAGCACTGGGTGTTATACGCAAACAATGAATCATGGAACACTACATCAAAAACTAATGATGTGGGGCGCCTGGGTGGCTCATTCGGTTAAGCCTCTGCCTTCGGCTCAGGTCATGATCCCAGGGTCCTGGGATCGAGCCCCACATCGGGCTCCCTGCTCCGCGGGAAGCCTGCTTCTCCCTCTCCCACTCCCCCTGCTTATGTTCCCTCTCGCTGTGTCTCTCTCTGTCAAATAAATAAATAAAATCTTTAAAAAAAAAAAAAAACCTAATGTATGGTGATTAACATAACAATAAAAAATTTTTTAAAAGATGCTCAATTACTGTTTGTTGAGTATACAAATAAATAATGAATGATCCTTTTTAAATTGGAATATAAATTTGGCTTTATTAAATAATTAGGTAACAAATTCAGCTGAAAAAGTGATCTAGAAGAAAAGCAGATTGTGATAGAAAGGGTTTTGAGCATCTTTCTCTTCTGAACAGGGGTAGACCCAGGTTTAGGAAAGTCTAAACATTACACATTTTGGCAGGCCCTCTTTAAGGGGAAAAAATAGAACTATAAATACAAACATAAGTGTACATGAATGTAACTGAGTGACATAAATGGTTCCATCCCACTTAACCAAAGCCAATGTAATGTGCCCAGCTCGACTTCTCTGTAGCCTGATCTCAAAATGCCCTCTGCCATTCACTTTATCATCAACTGGCTCAAGTGGAAGTCAGAATGGAAAGAGACAGGAGTCTTAACTGATTGGTTTGAAATATATTAGTTTCGCTAATTTTATAAAACAACAAAAAAGACCACGTGAATGTGTTTCTACAGCCCTCTCTGGGGCCTTGAATGCAAGAGGGAGCCCTAAATCCTGTTTCTAAGGAAGATACCATTAGCCCTAAATCTAGGCCCAGTCAAACCAGAATACTGAGGGATAGACACGTATGGTTGTTACCCACTTCCAGGCACAGGCTCCTTGGCTGTATCAAATCTCTCCAAAGCCCTGAAAGAGGTGGCAGGCATTCCTCCAAGAGCAGAGTTGAGTGACACTGATTGATTTTTAGTATTTCCAGGTCATTTCTAGAGATGATAAAAGAGGAAAATGAGTTTAGTATGACTTTTCCATTCCTTTACTTTTGAAAATCAACTCCCAATATACCCTCAAATGAAGGATTATTCATTGATGTTTCATTGTTGATGATAGTAACTACTATTTATTGATTGCTTATTATATACCAGGCACCCTGTCATTTTTACATCTCCCAATTCTTAAGGAAACCTGTAAATTTCTTCCCCCATTTTACAAGTGAAACAAGTCAGATACAGAGAGGTTAAGTAATTTTTCGAGTAAATGCTAATTGTTAAACACCAGTAATAAAAAGAAACAGAGCCTTTTAAATACTTTTTTAAACCAGTGGTAAAAACTGACTACTTGGTAAACTTAACATAAACTTCTGGTTCTGTTCTTATTTATAAGTGGAAATTAAATCCTGACAGTCTTTGGGGATTCAGCATTTTTAATAAACCTTATTAAGTTTTGGCTATAAATCCCAGAAAAATACTTTGACTGGCATTAACTTCATTTTTACATAGAATCCTTTGAGGAAAAATTCCATTGGCCATTATCTTTCCTTTCAGGTATTGGTTTTGTGTGTAAATTTCTTTTCTCCTGCTCTGCCTACACTGTGTCCAGAAATACAGTGTCAAGTGATCTGTCGTAACTTCTGGTTGGAATGGTTTCAGAAAATAATTGTGATTGAAGAGTTATTTTTATTGTATGACAGGAATAAAGCAGTCACTAACATTCTAACTAAAAACTAAAAACATTCTGTGTCACGCAGTCTCAAAGCCTTCTTTTTGGGCTTCCAATCTGATAATGTTATCCAAAGGATCATTTTACATGATAAAATAAGCATAATAATATGCTTTATGATTTTTTTTCATACTGCTTTAACTTTACTAATGTCACAGATTTCAAATATAACTGGCTTAAATAATGCAAGTGATTTTTAGTACTTTTTGCCTTACATCTGATTTAGCATCATGTTAACACATAATACAGTGATGGATTTGGTTTGTTTGGTTTTTTTTTCTGTTTAGATGTTTGGAAACTGGACATTTGGCACCTTGGTTTTCACAGTTATGGTTATTACAGTCACAGTAAAGGTATGGTGCAGAAATTAGAAACATGGACGACACATTTTGCATCTGTGTAATGCATAGTTAACTTTCTTTGTTTCTTTAACTGTAGGTAGATATTTTTCCCTTTTTTCATGAATAATTTCACTGATTAATATTTTAATTAATTTTAATTTTTATAAAAAAACACAACTTTAAGTTCATTATTTTGGAAAGCTTCAGCTGATTTTTATGGCCAAATAAAGATTAAGCCCACAATATTCATCTCTGAAATTTTACTTCTCTGTATATAATGCTAGACAACATGGGTTGTTTTAGGCTGATGTAGTAGAAAATAAAGTACTCCTGAAAATTTCAATGCTGCTTCCCCATAGAAGAAAAACATTATAAACTTGAAATTATTCAATTCCATACTGGACTCTTTCATTAATATTTATGTTCTGAGGGACTTTGCCATAGGAACGTTAGGCACCTACAATTACTACATTTTATTCTTGAATTTTATCTGAGAGGTTTAATTTAAGTAAATATTACCTTGTATTAAGGATTTTTAAAAAATTTTTTTTAGATGGCTTTGGAAACTCATTTTTGGACCTGGATCAACCATCTTGTTACCTGGGGATCTATTATATTCTATTTTATATTTTCTTTGTTTTATGGAGGGATTCTCTGGTGAGTGACTATATTAGATTTTAATTATATTGATTCAGCTGTTTATTGTGATAGATTATATTATGAACAAATTCCCCTCAATAATTTTGAGACCCTATCTATAATAAATTTACTTCTTTCAGTTGATCTTACTGATATGGAGAAGAAAAATTAACAATTACTGAATATCTACTATGTTCTACCTTCTTTCTTTGCAGGCCATTTTTGGGCTCCCAGAATATGTACTTTGTATTTATTCAGCTCCTATCAAGTGGTTCTGCTTGGTTTGCCATAATACTCATGGTTGTTATGTGTCTATTTCTTGATATTGTGAAGAAAGTATTTGACCGACAGCTCCATCCTACAAATACTGAAAAGGCACAGGTAAGCACTCTTTATATACAATACCTTTTTAAATTAGAATTGTTCTGTAACAATGAACAGCTGTCATTATAATTTGCTTATATCACAGAATAGGAAATTATCCATTCTTGTATCAAGTATTTTGTAAAACAAATATTGTTAAATATGATATTTTTAAGTTAATTCTATTTTGACTCCTGACAAAAAAAAATTTAATTATATTGTTATTAATGGAACTTCAGACTTTTAAATATAAGACTATCAAGTAAAAGGAAAAAAAAAGACTACCAAGTTATGTCCAGATAATAATGGTAAATATGTTTTAAGTAACATTATCACAGCATTCTATCAGAGGTATATAATTGAGATATATATACATGTCTTTAGAAACATTAGAATTCTAGTAATACTTTTTCAGGTTACATTGTTTTCAACAAGAGTATGAAATAAGTTCTTTAACCTAAATAATTTTTACAGAATGGATTTTTGTAAAATATATTTTCTTACTAAACATTTATCAATAAATATTAAGCTACAGCAAATATTAACAGTATGTTACATAGTGTGTAAGAATACAGGCTTTAGGGCCTGATAATTCTCAGTTCAAAACCCAGTTCTAACACTTGGTAGCTCTGTAACTTTAAGTCTCAATTTCCTCATGAGTAGTAAAATTATGATAGAAATATCTGTTTTATTACCTTTGTAATGAGGATTAAATGAAATGTTCAGTAACAAAGTAGATGCTCAAGAAACGGTAACTATTTAGTCGAATGTGCCATTTTGTGTATTTGACTTGTACGTGGTTCAGATTTTTTGACTTGTACTAGATTGAGATTTTTTTCTGCATGTTTGCTACAGGCCAAGCAAATTTTCTTTAAATTTTGGAAATTTAGTTGCATATTCAAAAATAGAATAACTGTTCCCTAAGTACTTAATGACCTGAGTTAGGCTTCCTAAACGATGTATTAGCTTTAATTTCAATTGATCATGTCAACACGTCTTTAGCATTTATTTGTCTTGGTAACTCAATACTAGCCAATATACATTTTAACACCACCAAAGCAGCGTAGGTCTCCTGAAGCCTGAAAATCTTAATTCAAGTACTATTTCAACAATTTGTAAAATGTATGTCCCTAATCAGGTCACATCCCTCGGCCTCAGTTTCCTTTTCTGTAAAATCAGAATAGTAATTACTACCATACATGATCGTTGAGATAATGAATATAAAGCACCCAACCCTGGGCCTGTATGTAGTGAGTTCTCAGCAGAAGCATCATAACTATAAGGACAATGAGGATGTTGCTCTATGATACTGATCTCCAAATGGGGCTGGATAAATTTGCATAATTGATTACTCTGTCTGCCTATGCATATATTTATATCAGTATGCTACTAACTTTTCTACTTTGCAATATATTGCTTAAATATATATCAGAAAGTTTTGCCTTTTTTCTAATCTTTAGACATAAATATTTACAGTAAGAGAATACTATTTTTAATACATTGTCTCTTACACTTTTTCTAGATCTTTAGGGATAACACACTTTTCTCCTCCTCTTGGCCTTTATAAAGTTATATTTCACCAAAATACATTAACAACATCACGTTTAAAACTTAATTCTTTATAAAAGTAAATAATCAGATTTATTTACATTTATCTTTAGAAATCTACATTAGAGCATTTGCAAACTTATGTGTATTTATAGAGCTTTCTTAATGATAAGAAAAAGTGATATTAGTTCTTGCTACCTTTTCTATAAAGGGTTATATAGGATTACTTAATCTTAAAGGATTACATAGGAAATATTTGTTACCTTAGAGTGGACCCTTAGACAAGAAAAAGTTGAAAGTACTTTATATATATTTTGGTTCTTTTACCATAGGTTAAAACTGATTAAAAATGAAACGTGTGGTAAACTAATCATTTTATCTGGGTGTGAAAGCTAATCTCCCTTTTGTCCCACTAAACTCACTTTTAAATAACTTGACCCAGATGTTCTGTTGTGGTCTAATCCAAGGAGGAAATCTCTACTTCCACTCAGAGATCTTCTAGCCTGCTAGAAGGGTTTTTTGGGGTTTTTTCTTTTTTGCTAAAACAGTATATGGTCTATTCACATCCTACGTGTGACATTATTCCTTTGCTACATGCAGTAATCTTTATTATTTCAGATTTATACTATTACCACTGATTGCAAATGATGAAGAAGTGGTTAGAAAGTTATCAGGTACTTCATTGTTTACCAAAAGTAGCAAGAAAAAACATCAAAAAAAGAGTTGTCAGCATTTATTTTGAGCTTTGTTTTTCTCCAGAATAACCATGTGGTATTAAGAGTGAAGAATAAATTATTTTGATAGCAAAGCCAACAGCCCTACAAATGTCAGTCATGTATGTGTACTATGTATGATATTTCCTATTCTTGGAGGAACAGATGTCTTTACAAAGTTTGTCCTGTGTCTGTCTCTTAGGTGATGAATACAGCTCACTGACTTGTTGTATGTACCATCCCTTTTCTGTCCACTTATAGATGTACTCCAACACAGTTGCTTTAAGTGACGAGTTCATCGCACTGCAGCCATTGTCGAGGGCAAGGAATCAGCTGAGCAAACTTAGGTAGAGTAGGAGGAGTAGAACCTTGTTAACTCTTCTGCATGCTAAAGGTCAATGAAACAATATTCAAAAGATGGGCAGAGGCATGAATTAAGAGTGGGGCATTTTTGTCAGCACAGCTCTGTCTCTAATTTGACCTTTATTAATATGTATATTAAAACTTAAAAATATATCCATTTCTTCTTTGAGATGAAAATTCAGCATAACAGGACAGAGATCTGTATCTTATTATATATTTTACACCTTTACTACCTTTTATAGTACAATTCTAATGCTTCTGCTTGTCATATTATTTTCATAACTGAGGATGCTCCTGCATGTTGAGTAACTTAAGCTACAGAAATTCATCATAAAGTTTAAAGCTTTAAGTTTCAGTTACTTAGAAGTGAGAGTTGCCCATTTTTTATCTTGCCTTAATCTGTGCTGTAAATACATGTGTATATTTGTCTTTGTACACTGTAATGGCTGCTGAAGCATTTCATATCCTTGCTACTGTTTAGTGCATTTATAAATTGCACAATATATTTTGTACCTCTTAAATATATATCTTTATCTCCATAGACAGATCCATTCTGTCTGTTTCCACAAAAATAATAGTATAGAGATGTCTTTTGATGGAAGAGAATGAAAGCTTAAATCCTGAAACATTTCATATTAAGATACCAGAGCTATTTATTAACTTTAACTCCAGTCTTATTTGAAGAGGAAAAGTAATATAACTAAAAAAAATTTTTTTAACTTTTGACACTCTTCAGTTTTTCACCCTCTCAGTATCCTGTGTATTCTTAATTATATTTTTAAAATTTTTTTTTATTCTCCGAGTTTCTGTGTTCATTTGATCAAGCAAGTGGCCTTGACGAAACATTGCTTAAATAATGTCCTATGGAACTCTGTGAGTTCACAATTTTGAGCTGTTCTAAAGTTTTATCAAACCTTTCGATTTTATTCTTACTATCTTCCAGATTTTTGAAATATTCTACTTTGAATTACAAAGGTATAATAATTGTACATGAATATAAAAATGGATGTTTAAGTGGTAGTCAACTAAATTTTATGTTTAAAACAAGAACTAAAATGAAAACAAACTTGAGGATTTTCCTTCACCTTTGGTTGAGTCAAATATGTATAACACATTTTATCCATATGTGCCTTTGAACATCTAATTATTTAACTCTAAGACAGTAGGAGAGCTTGTTATTTAAAAGAACACCTGGCAAACTCTTTGGTCAAGTGAAGATAATTTTTGCATTGTGAATAGTCTTCCTGTTTTTATGAAATCATATTTTCACATACCATATTGGCTTTTTGGGGGGGTTTTTTGAGCAATAATAGACTAAAAAAAATGAGGTACAGTTATCATAAATTAGAGAGATCCCAGTTTCTGTAACAATGTGATAAGGTGGTAAGTTTAACATTCATCTGTGAAAAAACACAATGAGAACAGGATATACCGGTCAGGTGGCCTTTGCTGCAAGCCACTCTCCAATCAGGTAGTATAGCAAAGGGAGAAGAGCCCTGTTGGGGAGACAGCAGGCCTGGGTGTTAGTGATACCCTTGGTACTACTGCTTGTGTGTCCTAACCAAATCAGTTCACCTCTCTGAGCCTCCAGGTTCTTCACCTATCAGGTAATCATTTTACATACTGTGGTCTATTTACTTACTGTCAGCATCAGAGAACAAAAAGAAAAAATACTATGCTCAACCAAAGGCCAGGCAGAAATACCAGTTGTTTAAATAAGCAGTGAGTGACCACTGGGTGGGCATTTGCTTATAGCTGCATGAAGAACAAGTGCTCACATACATCTGTCTACTATGCATCCTGTGAATTTTGAATACATCTTTCTTTTTAATTGCATTAAACAGTATTCCTGGGTGTGATCCATGGTAGCTTAATTGTTTACTGTTGTGACAAAGAGGAAAATTATGCGGATATAAAATATCTTTAAGAGTTTTCAAATCTTTAATCAGGTTAGTCCTTCTTAAGAACCATTAATACAAAAGTATTAACTTTTTTAATGAAAGAAAACTCATTTTGGGTATTTTCCCATCCCCTGTATTATAGGCAAAGCTAAATAATAATAATCTATCTTCACATAAGCTTATTGTACTCTTGAAACCAAGGACTTCTACTTTATTTTTTATACATGTAAGACATTCACCATAGCATTTTTTTTGATAGAAATAATTGTTGGTCAGTCCTAAGACTGAGAAAACACAAAATGAGGAAAAATTGGTTTTTTATTCATTGAGGACATTTTCTTACAATTTAAAAAAGGTTCAAATTAACATGGCTATGGGAACATACTCCCTAGAAGAAAAAAAAAGCAAAGAATAAAAATTTATGTAAATTAGCACTCACTAAAAAGATACATTTCAAATTAAGGATTAAATTAATTTTGTTAAATAAGTCAAGCCCCCCCCCCTTACCCACATGTCTAGCATTTGAAAGGCCATGTGAGTGACCCTTCTACTCTGCTAAAGTTCACTTCGAGTAGAGAAGTCTTTTGAGAAGGGAGCATAAGAGTTGTGAAAAAGGGCATACATACCTTTGCAATAAGAACCCTAAATCTCGGTGGCAAGGAATATAATAGAAGAAATTGAATTTTTTTGAAGGCAATCTGGTTTTAATCTAACTTTGTGCACTGGAAAATCATGGCTTAATTTTGTGTGCTTTGTTGTATTCCCCTTAAGAAGCTGCTGTTAGCTCTCTTTCGTGACAGTAAATGAATGTGGTGTTGTATGAACATTCATTTTCCCTCGCAGATTGTGGACCCCAACTTGCTGTTTTGATTCTAAACCTATTTTACAGTGATAGTATTGTTCTTTAATGTGAGACTTACTGCTTTTCTGTCCTTCCAGATGGAAGAAGATAAGGGTTCAGTCAGCTCAGCATATGAATTTGCTGAAAGCAAGCACAGAGGGGAGGACAGTAGGCACCTGCTAGCTGAGGCTTGCAGCCAGCAGGACAGTTCTTGCGTGCACTAGGTAGTACTGCGCTGGACCTTCCTGGGGACATATCCGCTAAGTTCTCATGCTTGGGGCATGCTATGGGAGAACTGGCCTGACCTTCAGTTTTTACTTTCCTAATCCTTCACTGTTCCTCATATGTTTACTGTTTTTGTTTACTTGTCTTCCTTTTTTTGTGATCTTTACATTTTTTATATGTCCATCCCTGAATATTTTTTTAGTCTTCCTTTAGAGTTACAGTGTTAAATCATACTTCACCTCAAATTCTAACCTAGTAAGGTATTCTCACAACCTATTTTATATTCAAGAAATTACTCCTTTTCCCTTCTTTTGAAAATATGTCATGCTACTTCTGTTATTTCTGAAGTCAGTTTTCCCATTTGAAGAGGTAGTTGTGTATCATTTTATACATCTTAATGTAGTTAGACACCAAATTACTTATCCAAGTCTAGCTCTTGAGTTGAATGATCCAATGAATGAGTGCTTAGGCGTGGTACTGAATAATTTTCTGTTGACTGATATTCATCAGATTCATCAGACTCTCACTTCTTACTTTTCATAAACTTTCATAGTTATATCTTTGTAATTAAAAAAAAGTATGAATTGATGAGGACTTGATTCACTCACCTCTTGAGGAGTAAACCCTAACAACCACTTCTAGACCTTATTGGAATATGCAAAATATTTTGATTGGTAGCAATTATGGAGGATAAAAATTCTTACTACTAATAATTATATTTTTACTTGGATTATTTGTCATTTGTATATTATAATTACTGGTCAGTAAGGTGCTATTGCCTCATTTGAGATAAAACATCGTAAGTGGTGAAACTTTCAAACAAAACTACTTAAAAATTATAAATCTTAACTCTACCGTGGAATCAGACCATAGAACAGGTACAATAATTTGAAAAATCTGAATTATTCTGGAAGACATATTTTTAAAATTAGATTCCTTTAGTGAATTGCTCTAAATGAAAAATGTTGAAGATTATGTTGAAAAATGTTGAAGATCAACTCTTAGTATTATTATTAATTGAAAAGAAATTCAAAAGAATTCAGAACTTTTGTTTTGGGATGCTCCGTATGATTATTTTTACTATATTTTGCTTTGATAAATATAGAAAAATTGTTAGTTTTTAAAAATATGCCCTGTTTGAGCTGTGAAGAAAACTCAGCTGAAGAGCTCACTGGGTAAAGGGGGGGGAGCTGGCCTGGATTTGTATTATGCCCTGGATAATCCACAAAGCAGATAATCAATCCACTTGGGACCTGACTAGACTAAAGCTATAAAACTATGTCCTCTGTGATAAAAGTTCCCCAAAGGTTCAAGTTCAAGTGGATATTTCATAAGACATGGATCTGGTACTGCTTTGCTTTAATATGTCCATTAAAATGTATTGTTGAGAGATGGCTTCTTAGAACGCTCCTAGTAACAGGGGCCTTGTTATGGTTACTTTTACAAAAGGGTGATGAGTGAAAATATCTCATCATCCTGCGATAGTTGGTCTTTCTTCCTATAAACAAGAAGCTAGAAGAACCCTGAAACCATGAATATGATTTTAGTAAAATTGCTGGGGTTATTGCCCTGACCTGCAATTTTTTCTGCTGATTATCACTGAATTTTCATTGGTTGAGTGAAGTATACCTTGAATATTTTTCTTATATATTCCTGCCTTTGGCATATATTTTGAAATAAAAATCAGTTCAAAAAATAAGTGTTATATAATATCCCTCTTCTATTTTTTCTGTCTTGACATGGCAGTTGTTTTTCTCTAATCGAAATGCGGTGAGCCTTGCCAAATCAGGCAGGGGATGATGCTGAGCCCTAAATGTTGTCGTGGGCTAGGGCCTTCTAGTCATCTCCCTCCACTGTGACCTGCCTCTTTGGCCTCCATTGTTTTGTCATTTCTCTGTCCCTAGATTCCTGGCCTGCTCTGGATGCTCTCTTTTCAGCTATACCTAGCAACTATAGGGGTATCAACAGGATGTTAGGGCTGTTGACCTTTCTCATGGTGGACCTGGATGCTAAGCCCCAGACCTGAAACTTGCCACCACCTACAACAAAACAAAACATTTTGAATAGTTTCAACCACCTACAAGTCACCTTCCTCTTCTGTGACAAAGATACTTACATCTACTGTCTCATTTAACAAAGCGGTGAACTACAAAAGGAACAGAAAACTTTAATGGCCTGGATTCAGTTGTTTGCCAGTAAAAGCTATACTTTCCTGAGTAAAATTCTGTGAGCAAAAAGAAGTGAACGTTTAAAAAAACTAATAATAAGGCTGCCGTGAGTAGCAAGACCTGCATGTTTACCTGATAAATACAACACTACAAAACCAATGTTATTTTCAAATCTGTGCTGAGTTATTTGAGCAGCTTTTCCATCTGGAGGTCAAAATGAAGAAAAATATTAGTGTTGACATTATTTCTATGAAACAATTACCCTCTGACATTCTTTGAACGATTCATACTTAAAAAACTGAATTCTTTTTTTTTTTTTTAAGGAAAAATTCTTAACATCAGCTATACCATGGTTTAGTTCATTAATTAGTGCTATTCTGATTTACCCTCTCCGTTAAAATAGGTGATTTTATCATTTTTTACAGATACTTGATACTCTTCTTAACCTAAACTTCAGATTCCTGGTCAGATATTGTTATTTATGTAACTACATCATTAAAATAAAGGGGTCTCAGTTCTTAAACTAGAATAAACCAAATTATTAAAATAACCATACCTGATAAATGTAATTCTTATTGTATGCTTATTTTCATAGTTAAATTTAGGCAACACGTACAGAAATCTCCTCTCTGGAGATCCCTAAAAGACAGTATGGAGGTATTTATATTTATAACTATCTTCCAAAGTTGTTTATTTTCCTTGAGGAAAAGGAAAGAGGGAAGAGAATGTAGAGGAGTGAATGTGAGCTTTTGAGGCATGTTTTGAAGAAATGGGCCTTGAGTAAGAGACAGCAGTCTTCTAAATGCCATTGCTAAAAAGCTACCTCTTGCAATTCTGAATAATGAATTGAAGCCATTACTTGTTTTAAGGGTTTTATTATTCTTAACCAAATTTGGAAATCAGTACTATTTGATGGCTTTTGATTTCACATTAAAAAGAAAAACATTTCCTTAAACACAGCGTTGTTTTTGTTGTTGTTGTTTTTCATAATTACAGTTTCCAAATATCTCCTTTAAGGCTATACAAGATTCTCACTTTGATTATATATTTATTATAAAACTGTTTTAAAGACTAAAGAACCAATATGGTTAATAGTTCAATAATTCTTATCTAAACTTAAAAAGACTTACTTGATTTGATAGGTAAGATGTCATAAGAAAGACTAAATAATTTAAAGATGTATGACGATGTTCTAACATCTAGAAGATTCAAGAAAAATAGAAGATAGAAGTAGAAGCACTAGGAGAAACTTTTAAATGTTTACTCTCATTGATATGAAAATAATAGAAACAAGAGCAGTGAGTCAGAATTTATTTCAGAAGGCAAGTTCTTTTATAAAGATGAAAATTTTTATTAGCCATACATAATTATGTTGAATCTCCGTAGTTGTTTTGCTTGGCAGCCCTTTCAGCTCTAAGGTATATGGTCATTCCTGGGAAGCAGATGTGGCAGAGGGTCTTACCAATGATTCAAAATTTCTGGTAAATTAAAGTGCCACCAAGGAGGGTCTCACTCCCATTACTTTGCTTTTTTTTTTCCTTGTCTAGTATTTATAAGCAGTTCAAAAAAAAAAAAAAAAAAAGAAACACACACAAAAGGAATAATTCCCTCTCCTTACTTTGAATGAAATGAGATTTAAATGTTCTACCCTTTTCCTACTCCCACTTAATTGGCAGCTGTGGCTACATGTATCTGGCTGGTCTCCCAGTTCCTGAATATGAGATCAAAGATATGTATATGGGAAAGTGGTAGAGCTTGGACGTTTGCTGGAGAACAGTGTAGTTTTTTATATAAATAGCAGCTTTACAGAAGCACAGTTAACCAGCATTCAGCATTTTTAAAACAGCTGGGTTTTTTTTTTTCTCTTTAGAGAAAAAAAGGAAATATATTTTTGCTAATTCAAAAGGTGATCTTAAGGAAGTCATTTCTTTATAATATTTTTGATATTTCGAGATGTTTACTCTCTTTGGGGTTATCCATGTAGTAATACCTGTCCTTAGATTTTAAAGTGAGAGGTAATAAGTGCAAAGCAACATAATTACCTAAAGTCAGATCAGACCTAAGCGGTGTTGTGCTCATACGTGGTCACTCAAATGCTGCTGACCTTATGGACTTCATCTTCAGTGAATCCTTGAAAGTTGAGCACCAGCTATATAAGCAAAGCACAAGTTGTTAAATTAAGAAGTACCAGGCAAACTCCTTGCTCTCTATAGTTTCTGGTCTAGTTTAGTGTTCTCCAGCCAAATGTGAAAGACCAGTTTGTTCTCTTGTTTTGTTTTGTTGTTTTTAATTTCCAGTCCATCACGGACCAATACTTTGGTAAAATACAATAAAAATGAGTTACAGTTACCCTTGAACAATGTGGGGGTTAGGGGCGCTGACACGTCATGCAGTAAAAAAATCCAGGTATAACTTTTGACTCCTCAAAAACCTAACTAATTGCCTACTGTTGACCGGGACACTTATCGATAACATAAAAGTGCCAATTAACACGTATTTTGTATCTTATAGGTATTATATGCTCTGTTCTCACAATAAAGTAAGCTAGAGAAAAAATCAAAAGAGAATATATTTATAGTACTGTATGTGTATTTGAAAAAAATTTATAAGTGGACCTGTGCAGTCCAAACCCATCTTGTTTAAGGGTCAAAATGTGTACTAGGAAATGAAATTTAAAAGACATATAAAATAAGCTCTGATTTTTAAATTACTATTAGATTTAATAGTTATAAAAGTATTCTGTCAAATTGCCATAAAATTTTCTAACCTCTTATTCGTACAGACCAGAAACACTTAATCTCCTCATAGACCAGTAACAAATGTTTTTGGACCAACACTGATGCATGGATCACACTTTAAGTCGCACTAGTCTTTTTGCAAGGGGGCAGGTGTAACAACTACTTTCTTATACGTAGGCTAAACATGTGCTGAATACACATCATACTTTTCTACCCACATATAATTACTCATTCTCTTTGCTTAGCCTAGAATGCTCTTTCTCTCCCATCTCCAACTACTGAAATCCCACCCAGTCTTTAAAATGTGTTTCAGATGCTATCTTTTTCATCAACTCTTTCATGCCCTCCCACCAATACCAACAACAACAGCTGGGTTTGAGCTTTCCCTCCTCTTTGTTAATATTTGTAGTCAGCCTCATTACCATAATTATAAGAAGGCAGTATAATGGCATGATAAAGAGGTTTGAGCTCTGGAATTAAAGAAACCAAGACTCAAGCCTCAGCAGGGTGATCTTGAACAAATTCTCAACTTCTCTCTTTCCTCATCTGTAAAATGTTTCTGAATATGGTACTTACCCCAAAAGTTTAAGTTTTAAATGAGAATAATCCATGAGAAGCATCTTACATAGGAACTGGCACATACATAGTAAGCATTCCATTAATATAACTACCATTATTTGTTCTGACTTATCTCCCATCCTTTCTTTACCCTTATTAACTTACTAGATTGCCATCCCCTCTGGGAATCAGCACAGTGCCTTGCTCAATAAATACAAGTTGAATTTAAGTGCTCGTACCATTTAAGTTATGCAAACAAGCAGTACAATAGAATCCAGAGAGAGATTCCTGGTAGTTGGAGAGGTGAGGGAAGTTTCATGGAGATGATGGTATTTAAACTGAACTAGGTGTAGGGGTCAGCATTCTGACCATAATTGGTGACAGGCCCTGACATCTGCCCGAAGGCAAGGAACACTGCACTGGTTGGCTGTGTGAAGACTGTACAGGAGCATTGGGAAGTTGAGCAAGAAAGGCAGCCTGAGGTCAGGTTATAAAGGGCCTTAAGGCCTCCTTGCAGTATTGTACTTTCACCTTTGAGTATGTGGGAGCTTTCGAGTCCTGCTTCCTGTGGAGGGTTATTTTGAGTTGGAGGAAATTGGAGCCTAAGGACCCAAGGAGGAAACTGGGAGATGATAAAATCCTTAAACCTGGTTTAATTCTTAAACCAGCATTTTTTAAACTGTTCCTCTGGATATTAATGTTCTTCCTAGTGTTGATTGATTCCCAGGGGCAGTGGGGGTGGGATGGAAGATTTTACTGGGGGAAAAAAAAAAGCAGTTTGAGAATGCACCATGTCCAGCTCTCCCCCTGGAGACTGACCATGCATCCTGACTTATTGACAGTCCTTTACTCAAAAAGTCTGTTTATACCATCATTGAATTAGTGTTTCCCAAACTTAATTAATTGGCCGCAGAACATTTTTTCACAAGACATCTGTAAACATCTCTCAAAAAACAGTTTAAGAAACAGTACCATAAACAGTCCTAAACCAAGGGTATTGTAATGAAAGAACTAGTAAAATTTGGCTATTTCTCAGTTCTTAGCAGACCCTAGGACATTGGTGCAATTAGGTAATTGCCAGACAGGAACCATGTTGTCTTGCACTGCTTGGTATTTGGTAGGATTACTCTGAGCAGGGGTTTTGCAGGACCTCACCCGTTCCTTATATTCCGAGCACCAGGTTATTTATGTTCCATCATATCCATCTTATGTCCGTTGTGTGCGTCTCCACAAATGTCCCCTGTTGCCATGCCTTTGTGACTCCCAACCTTTGTGAATTGCAACCCTCTAATGAATCTATTTTTGTTCTCCTTCCTCTATACTTTCCAAAGATTTGTTAATACAGTATGTTATATATGTAAAGGAAAGTGAACGAAAAACAGTTTGTTTAAAATGATACCCCCTGAGAAATTAAGGAGTACACTTGATCATGTCAAAACCAGGGTTGGGATTCATTGGGCTATGTGATCATACCATTTCTTCCCCTCATTTTAACAGGATTAAAATTATTAGTAGTAATGGCTTTAAGTTATTTTGCTGGATTATTTATGCCTGAATCAGTACAAATCTTGCATACCTTCAGAAATTAATAAAAATAGTAGTAAGCCATTTGTTTAGTGGATTTTAATACAGTAGCTTAAATTAATCAGTAATTTTTTTAAAAGCAAGATAAGCTGATTATGGCCATAATTGGCACTTAATAGTTGCTTAGCAAATTTAAGGTAAATGATGCTTTTTTTCGAGGAGAATTATAAAATTATAATAAATTTTCAAGGATTGTTTCAGTGGATATATGTAGAGTGCTTAGAACCCAGCACATAGAAAACATTACATAAAGTATTTGCTACTGTTGTTGTTGTTGTTGTTGTTGTTGTTGAAGATTGGGGTTAGGTCCTGCCTGGTTATTATTTCCCAGTCTTCAGAATGGTTCACACTCTGTTTTTCTCAATTGCTAGACATTTTTCTTGAAATTGCAGGAGCATTTCACCTAAACAAAAACTCAAAGAAGAATTAGAATTCAATTTGAGTGGTTGATGTAAATCATTTTGGCTATAATAAATTGTTAAAGTGAGACATTAAAATCCAGAATCTTTGCAGATTTAAATAATAACCAGCTACTTATTTTTATATAATTATTTTATCCATTTTCTAATTTAGGACACAGTGCCTTTTAAATATTTTTGTATATTAGGCTTAAAGCCTTCCATACATTTTCATATTATAGAAAACATGTATATTTATATACATTACTTTTGATTTTAAAGTGCTTGTTGTAGTTTTTTTTTTTTAATGCTTTTTAGAAATCCAGATCTATAAATAACTAATTTTTTTCTGTTTCAACTCCTCCAGCTTACTGAAACAAATTCAGGTATCAAGTGCTTGGACTCCATGTGCTGTTTCCCAGAAGGAGAAACAGCGTGCGCATCTGTTGGAAGAATGCTGGAACGAGTAGTAGGAAGATGTAGTCCAACCCATGTCAGCAGGTGTGAAATTTCTCTAAGTAGCCTTTGCTGCAGATGAGTGTCCTATAAACTGGAACAGGATGAACCTGCATCTCTAGATACCTAATAAATCAGCAGCTGGTTTTACCAACTGAAGCGGGAGGTGTGCTATTTATTAGCACTCTTTGATGGTAGATTTCATTTTGTGGCTTTGGGGTAGGGGGCTCTTTCACTAACAAAGGAAGAGAAAGCACCTTTGAAGAGACTTCATCTAATGAACAAAAAATTTTCTTTACAGTCTTTCTAAAATATGGTGAATAGGAGTGTGTATATGATACTTATTTGGTTTTTATAGCTTTCTTTTTTTGATTATACCTTATATTACTGTTTTATTTCCTGTATTTATTTTTTGTTTGTTTGCTTTTTGTATTACAAAATAGTCTACACATAATAGTAAAATCAAAGGATTTCGCTTCTCTTACTCTTCATGTATATTTTCTGTTCAGTCATTTGAGACTTTGAGGTATTTATAAACACAAAAGGCTGTATTTCTGCTCTCCTACACCATTTTATCTCTGTAATGAGGTTTTTAAAATGAGTTGTGATATTTTTTACTTGGTATTCATGGTCTAATTAAAAGTTTTTAAGTTAGAATAGGCACATTAAATTATGGTTTAGAAGAATCTTAGCATTTCTGTCCCCTCCCAAATCTATTTCTTGAATTAGATATATCAGTGCTTGCTTTTGTGGATCATAACAAAAAATGCCGTGTTTTGGTAAATGCCACTTAAATTTATTTAAAAGTGAAATGGATTCATTTCTTCATTATTTCCCCAAGGGACATATTATTCAGGGGACATTAGGAAGTGGAAATAACTTTTTTCATGCTTTGGTGTCCTTAAGGTGAATTATATCATATTCCTAGAATGAGAGCAGCAGTGCACTGGTGTGCAGGAAGAGTTATAGATGGGCAGGGATAGATAGATGGTGATTTCCATTGCCCACCGTGTACCACATGAATAATCACTTTCTAAGTGTGCCATGGCCTAGAAAAGTTTGGAATATACCCCAGGGGCAGGGAATAGAGGGGGTGGAGGAGGCACTATTATCTGCTGATAAAATAATTTTTAATATTTGTTTAGCTTTTTGTTTTAAAAATGATGAGTAATTATCATTCATATGTATCATAAAATTCAGGTAACATTTACTGGCGAACTTATTAGTTCCCACTTTGCCTTTAGTTATGGCCATGTCTTTGTGGTACAGTTGCATTTATAAATAGCATTCTTAAAACATCTGTGTTTTCAGTCTCCATTTATTGATTATAACATGTGATCAAAAATATTTCCATAATGCTGTGGTATCATTTTGTAGTAATTTTATTCTACATAAAAGAATTACTATGAACAGTTAAATTTATTGGGACTTATGTATTTTGACTTACACAAATGTATTATAAAATGCATTATTAGAAAGGAGCTCTGTCATGTACCCAGGCCACCAAGTTTTCCAAAAGAAGTTCCAGAAGGACCTACTTTATAGTATTATTTTACTTATTAAAACAGCTTTACTGTATAGAACTAAGGTGGAGTTAGACTAAGAGACTACTATAGAACTTCCACAGAATTTTTTAAATTTCTGCTTCAACAGGGATTTTAATTTTAATTTAATTTTAATGACAGTATACATCTTCACTATTAAAAAAACTGTAATTAATTTTAAATAAGCCAAAAATATTTTTTGGTTTATATATATATTCTCATTGTTTGATATCCATTACTCAGGTAATAGACCCCCATTTTTCTTTACATAGCCATTTTTACACTGTATTATTATCCCTTTGAACCTGCCCCTGGAAATAGGGGATTTATTTCAGCACATCCTGAAGGTGGCTCTTATCATCTGTACTTTTTTTCACTTAAAATTGTATCATAATATTTTCTTTTGTAAGATTTTTTTATTTTCCTAATAAAATGTTTAACGGTAATATCTTGTTTGACAGACTATAAATATCTTACCATTTTTGTCCAACATCTCAGGTTATGTTATTGGTTAGTACTGTATCCTCCCTTTTTTTTTTTCAAATGAATAATCTAAAAAGTCCTTTAAGATCTATTCAGTTTTTTTCTAGTGGATAAAAATCATACAATATGAAAAACCACTTGGCGCTTTTCAAAGGGCTATATGGAAATTGCCATATATCCATTATCATATTTAAACTTTGAAAGTCATTTTGATATGTAGAGTTTTGTTTTTGTTTTTTTCCATATAATTGTATTAGAGAAAGACGTTTGGTATTTCTGTTTTGATATTGAAACAGCCTTTATTGCCGTGATCGTATAGTGGTTAGTACTCTGTGTTGTGAAACAGCCTTTATTCTACATTTCTATTTCATGTCTAACTTAAACGGTGAAACAAGACTACTACTTCTGTTACAAGATGTAGAAGCCCTTGGATATTTGTTCTATTAACCTATTAAGCATAAGAGGTAATGAGCATCACTTGAGAAATACAACTAGTGCTTTCATATGCACATTCTACTGATTAAAAACTTTTACCGTCCAGGCACAAAAATTCTTACATTTTATTAATTGATGTTTTCAAAGGAATATGCCATATTGCAGGCTCAGTTTCAAATGTAGCATCATGGTGCTATATGAAGAATATGCCATGTTGTACACTAAAGGCTGTACTTCAGCAATAAATGATTTTCTTTTTGCATTTTACCAACAGTTACTTTATCCTAATCAAACCTATTTTCTAAATAGAAAGGACTTAATAGTTAATATGTAGTTCCAGTATTTAATGTTCTGTCAAATATGATATTTAACATATGAATGCACATGTGTGCTTTGGAAAGATCAAAAACAAAAGAAACCTTACCTAATAAAATTCTTCTATGTAAGCAATGGTTGGAAAAGAGGAAAAACTAATATAAAATATTGGCAATTTGGGAATAGACTCTGAGTGACTCCCGATAATTAGGGTGTTGGGAGCTATGTTTTGTCATATGTATCTAAGCATACTTCTTCTTGGATAAATACTTTTAAGAAATGTTCATAGACTCACTTCATTCATTTATTTATTTTACAAATACTGCCTGCTATGTATCAGGTGCAGTTCTAGGTACTAGAGAGAGACAGTAGTGAACAGGCCCTTCCTTAAACTAAGGTGTTTAAAATTAGAGAATTTGTAAACTACCAGTATGGTTGTAGCTTATTTGTGTTCCTCTTTGCCAACTTTGTAAAATTTCTAGGTTCCAAACTTCATTATCACTGTGCTTGCTTAATTGATTTAAACTTAAACTACATACAGAATCTCAAGGAAACAGTGGATATTTGATGAGTGAATTTAAAAGCCATTTTAAATGCTAATCTCTTCCTCCAACATCTTTGTTTAGAAAAGTAGGAACCCTGGAAAAAGTTACATAAAATGTATTTATTGTTTAGTGCTTTTAGTCTTCTCTAAGAAAAGCCACCTTTGACTTGGTAATCCTGATACTGTCCTTGAAATGGGTTAGGCTGTTTTAAGCATGGAAGGCTATTTCTGGTCTTGGGTTATTTTAGCTTAAATTAATAGAGCTACAAATAAAGCATTATGTAATTAATTGCTTATAGGCCTTATTATTCAGACAGTAAATTTTCCAGACCATTAAAGGTTTATTTGTTCTCAGTTAAGTGAAAACCCTAATGAGTCACAGCTGTCTTTGATACCTATTGAATAAACCATTTACTGCATTCAAGCTAATTATGCTAAAATCTTTAGAATAGAATTTATAGCTGAAAAGAAATAGTATAATATAATATGAACATATTACTATTTCATTCCAAAGCTTTTGGTAAGTGGGATGTTTGTTTGCTTCTGTAATGTCAAAATATAGCCTAGTTGCTTTTCAGTAAAACTGATTGTGCATAACTCTTAGTAACATACTTATTTCTTATTGTATTGTTAAAATTTTAAGAGCATCTCATGCTTTACTACTTACAGAAATTGTTTTAATGCTAATGAATGTCTGAATTTTGGCTAATATTTTATATAATGACTAGAGCATTATTTTTTTTCCAAGTTCTTGTATTATATAAATAGACTGGTCATTCAAGGCTAGTATGAAGAACTTCTCTTAGCATTTAAAAATGAATCAATAAGTGATTATTTTAATATTCAAATTTCATTTTGATCCTAAGTTTTAGAGTAAATTTTTGTCTCACTTAAAACATAGGTCCTGGTGAGCCAAACTTTTCTCTTATTGTTACTTTAGATCTTGGAGTGCATCGGATCCTTTCTATACCAACGACAGGAGCATCTTGACTCTCTCCACAATGGACTCATCTACTTGTTAAAGGGGCAGTAGTACTTTGTGGGAACCATTTCAACTCCTTTCCTAAAATTCAGTGTGATCATCCTGGTAATGGCCACACTAGTTCTGCAGAATTACTTTTTGAAATTTCTCGAGTATTTCATACCATTCAGTTATAATGGCAAACAAATAAAAAGCATTGACATAAACCCCTTTCAACCCCTTTAATTTAAATCTGAACATGTTAGAATTTGTGAAAGAGACATTTTCCATCTCTTTGGGTTGTCCCTTGTGCTTATGGGACTCCAAATGGCATTTCATCCTCTTGCTAAGGCCACTATATTTTAATATCCAGGTAGAAAAGGGAAGTAATTCCTAATTAATTGTATTTTTTAGTATTAACTTGGTTATTGAGTCTTCTATTCAAATCTGCTTCTGTAAATTATGCTGAAAAGTTTGCCCTGAAAACTCTATTTTTTTATTAGAGTTATATTTAAAGATTTTCATGCGAAAAGTTAATGTGAATAGAAAGGAATTTTGGTCCCTCAGTGACCCATGTTGTTAATTCTTTAGTGCTTTCTAAGTTCACAGAGCAAATTAGGAGAATTTGCTGCATTCCCACCATTATTTACTGCATTGTGGATAGTAAATATATACCAATACCAAACTTCTCTAAATACTGTAACACAACCAGTAAAGTTAAGCATATACATGCAAAGGGTATATTATATATATAAATCAGGAATCAAGTCCATTCACCAAATTTCAAGTTGATGTTTAATATTTTTGTGACAGAATACAAAGAACCTATAGTGGGTAAATTATATACCATTAGCATATTATTATTTAATGTGTTTATCATTGGATCTTTTGCATGCTTTAATCTGGTTAATATATTTAAATTTGCCTTTTTTTTTTTCCTCTATCTGAAGCCTCTGTTTATAGTATTTTATGACACTGTTGTAAAGTTCAACTATATCAATAAAAAACAAGTTTGGACAGTATTTTAATATTGCAAATATTTTTAATCATATAAATCAAAATATTAGGGTAATTAAAAAGATAAGAGCTCTTTCTATGGCTAATTTAGAATTGCTCTTGCCTTTCAGTAAGCTAGAGTGCAGAATAAAGGATTTCACATAAGAATCCTATTATTTTTAGGTTAGTATATGTTATCTAAGTTATAGTAGACTACCACAGTGAAGTGAAATCTGTTCAGTGTCCCATTACTAGGTATATTTTCAGGCATGGCTATAGGATGTAAGTGAAACAAAGTTTAAAATGCTAAATCTTAAGGGGTAATGGCAGCATAAGTTAAAATGCTAAGAATGATTAATCAGGTACATATTGCTGTAATTGACTCACTGTACTTCAGTACTTAATTTCCATCCTGAGTTTATCATATGATCAGTGTTGTCATTTGTTTTGATAAAAAGTAACGTCATTTTAAAATTTGGAAATGATTATTGGTTAAAGAACTTACCGAGCTCTAAGTATGTGATTGTATACATATACATTTAAAATTGTATGGAAATGGTTAAATAAGGTTTTCCAAAATTTTCTCTTGAGAATATAATTCCTTTCTGTAGATATATTCTTCAACCTTCCACCTCTTCCCATCTCATGAATATAAGACTTCTGGAATTGGGCTAGTAGGGAAAGAATGATAGAGTCAAGAATTAAGACTTTACCTTGTTTGCTGGTAAACTATTTAAGTTTTTATTTTCTTGCTAATATAACATTTGTCTGTTTCAGTAATGCAAGGATATTAGATTATGAATTTCAGCTTAAATATTAATTTTCATTAATAGCCCTTCTTTAACTTAGATATTCCAAAATTGAGTTTAAGAATATACTGTGATTCTGGAAGTACATTAAAGGGATAATACAGTGTACAATATATTCACTTACAATTCATGTTCCAGAGGAGGAAAATTGCAGAAAATACTCAGGGTAGTTTAGTGGAAGATAACTCAGAATTTGTTTTTTCTTAGAATGTCTTATAAAATATTTATCTAACAAAATGACATGTAATAGTCCTACATTACATCTTCCTTAACAATTTACAGTGTTTGTTTGCCATAAACCAAACTGACTACTGACACTAGAGAAGGACCACAAAGCCATCCAAGCAGTCTCTGACCAACTGCCGCAGTGGAGGTCAGCCAGGCTATATGGTGCTGAAAGTGGTGATGTAATTGTCTGCATTGACTATTTGAAGTTATTTAAGAACTTTATGTCAAAAAAAAGTAAATGTCATCTACTGATAATGCTCATCCTACTCTGTTGGAAACCTCTTTTTAAAGGAAAATTATAAGAAAAGAGCTTTCTTCAATTTATTTAAGAAAGTAACTGTTGTCTATAAGCTTTAAATAGTTTTCTAGTGCTAATACTCATATTTTAAAACTTATTATGTAGCCAGTAATCACAAAACAATCCCCTTTGCATATTTCTTTAAAATTCTTTGGAGAGTATGATGTTGGCAATTAAGTTACTTTTAAACCTGGCGAAACCAGAGTAAAATGCTACATGTGTTTTTACTAATTGATGGTCTCAAATCTGTTTGCCTCACTTTCTTACCTTTACTACCTAGTCTGAAGGCTGTAGCCCTGAAGATAGTAGTAAGCACCAAGACGGTTTTCAAAATTGCCCATCAGCTGCTTTAAAAGATAACTCAGTACCCTTCCTCAGCTTCAGCAAGCAATAGGCTCACCTTAGGAGGATTAGAGTATGGGCCAGGAGAACTACAGCTACCAAGCTTGCTGTGGAGTTGAGAAGAAAGAAGGGAGAATTTAGTTTGAATTTCTCTTAACTGCCCTCCTCCTTGGGTCTCAATCTCCATGATGTCCAAAAAGGCTTCCCAGACCTATCCAAACTCTGGCACTGTCCTGAGTAGGAGATTAAACTGAGGCAAATCACTGCATCAGGAAATTCCTTTACTCAGACCAGGCCGTTTCTGCTGTAAGATTGTGGATTGTGGAATTGAGCTTGTGTGAGAAGCTTGAGACTCCTATCCAATAGGCAGAAGTCAAAGCCACTAAAAAAATTGACAGTTAATATCAAAAAAAAATTTTAAATATGCTACTCTGAGAAGTTATTGGGGGCAGGGGAAAAGGCAAAACCATCTATGCTTGTGTTTTCCTGTAAAGATCACGTTGAAGTGTGATATAAGCAGGTATTCATAAAAGAAACACACCAAAGAGTTATGTAAAATATGTTTTATTAATTTTGGTCCTGCTTCTGAGACATTATTTCTATCTTGAAATGAGTCATCTATTTTCATAAAAATAGAACATTATTAAAGTGCTGTTTATGTGAGAACACTTGAATGATTTTCCTACAAAAAAATAGATCACAAGTAATGATATGTTTCTAATAATGGTGATTGTTAGATTTTTCTGGGGAATTAGTAGTTGGCAATACTGTGGCAACACTTAGTTTAAAATCCAGGACCTCAGACACTGTGGCTGTCTAATAAAATCCTTTAACATCTCTCTGCATTGTCAGTAAGTGTAGTTACTTATTGTATAGCTCTCAGTAATTTTTTAAAGTTTATGAAATTATATTTATTGAATAAAAATTTTCCTACATAATTAAAAGTGTTTTTTCATTATTTAAGCATTTTAAGCCTCTATCTACTTGTCACAACTAACACTGCCAAAAACTTTTTTGGTGAAATTTTATTACATTTACCTTCCATATGGTACAGGGATGCTATTACGCCATTCACTGACTCCAGTGTCAAAAATCTCTAAGTTTTTCATTTGCCCAGATTTTATAGATCATCAGTACAGCTCCTGAAAAGCAGCCTGATAGAAGTGTCCCAGCTGTAAAGACCAACACACTTCAACTAGAAATTGCATCACTCATGAAAAACTAGCCAGTGTGAACTTGGAAATGAAAATATGTGCTTTTTAAAAAATACAGCTGATATAATGTCAATTTATATATAAAGTATTCTAACCTCCTAATGGTAATCATTATTCCTTATGCTTCCTCAGTTGCCATTTAAAGCACACATAACTGTCTAATATACGTTTTTTATAAGGTAAGCTGTTATATTTGCCCAAGTGTTAGTATATGCAAAGAGTGACAATGTATAATATATATTTTTTTATTTCTGAAAGGAAATAATATGATCCTGGACAAATCACTTTAGGCATCTTTTTATTTAAAAAGTAGTTGAGGGTTTGGACTATATCTAGGGTAACTTCAGTCTTTAACTTCTATGGTACAAGATGATGAGTAATGTTTTTGAATTAGAAATTTAGGACAAGAAATAAAACTTTATGAGCAACATTTCACCAGAAGACTTCGTGAATTCGGAAACAAGTTTTCTTTTGAAGAGCTGACTCAAGGACAAAGCTGCTATAAATGGAGATAAGTAAACATGTCTCTGTGAACAACTTTTTTTGGAAGTGATAGATAGCCCTCTGATAAATCAGGGGAAATGATTTGTCCTCAAGTAAAATTTGTGGACCATGGAGTGCATAGATTTTAGAATTCTATCACTTTTAACAAATCTATATACATCTGTGTGATGCTTACCGCAATCCAGATAATTTTCCACCATCTCAGAAACTTCCCTTTTGCCACTTTCCAATGAATTTATTCCTCCCTTTCTCCCTTGCAACCATTTTTCTATTTTTCATTGTCATAGAGTAGTTTTACCTGTTCTTGAATTTCATATAAGTGGAATTATACATGGTCACTTTTACATCTGGTAAAAGTGACCATGTATAACTTTACATTTGCTCAAAATGAGATTCATCAACATTGTTGCATATATACTTGGTTTATTTTTGCTACTCAGTCATGTTGCATTTCATGAACATCCTGTAATTTGTCCATTCTCTTATTTATGGGCCTTTGAGTTATTTACAGTTTGGTGTGATTATAAATAAAGTTATGAGCATTCTTTCTGGACATGTTTTAATTTCTCTTTTGAAATAACTGGGATTGCTGGGTCACAAGTTAGGTTTATGTTTAATTTTATAAGAAACTGCTGAAAAATTTTCCAAAGTTGTTGTATATGCCATTTTATGTGCATTCGTATGCAATTATGAGAGTTCCAGTTCTATTATATCTATAGCATGATGATTAATGATGTTTAACTCCTTTTCATATGCTTATTGGCAGTTTTTTGTTTTGGGGTTTTTTTTCTGAAATGCCTGTTCAAGTCTCTGACCATTTTTTCATTAGACTGCTTGTCTCATTACAGAATGGCTGGAATCCTTTATATAAGAATTTAAGTCCTTTGCCAGGTGAATGTATTGCTCACATTCCCCCCCTCCCCCAGTCTGTGACTTGCCTATATTCAGTTGACCCCTGAAAAACATGGGTTTGAACTGCATGAGTCACCTTATGTGGATATTTCACAGTATTGTAAATGTATTTTCTATTACAATTTTCTTAACATTGTAAGAATATAATACATATACAAAGTATATGTTAATCGACTTTATGTTATCAGTAAAGCTGTCCAATCCAACAGTTAAGCTGTTAATAGTTAAGTTTTGAGAAGTCGAAAGTTATAAAGTGGATATTCGTGCACAGGAGGTCAGTGCCCTTGACCCCTGTGTTGTTCATGAGTTATTTTCTTAATGGTGACTTTGGTTTGCAGAAGAAGTGCTGTATTTTGATGAAGTCCAATTTTTTTTCTTTTTATGGATACATGTTTTTTGTGTCTTGTCTAAAATATACTTGTCAAACCCAAAGTAATGAAAATATTCTCCTATGTTTTCTTCTGAAAGCATTACAGTTTTCACTTTTATGTTTAGGTCTATGATCCCTCTCTCATTCATTTATATGTAGGGTATGAGGCAAGGACTAAGGATCTTCCTTCCTCCTAACCCCCGTAAGGCTGTTTGGTTTAGCTCCATTTGTTGAAAATATTCTCTGTCTCCATTGAATTCATTTGGTGTCTCTTTTTAAAATAAATTGACTGTAGGGGTACCTGGGTGGCTCAGTCGGTTAAGCATCCAACTCTTGGTTTCCCCTAAGGTCATGATCTCAAGGTTGTGAGATTGAGCCCTGTGTGGGGTTCTGTGCTTAGCACTGAGTCTGCTTGAGACTTTTTCCCTCTCCCCCCCCACCCCTCCCCCTGCTCCTGCATGCTCTCTCTCTCTAAAATAAAATAAAGTCTTTAAAATTAACTGACTATAAACATGGATCTACTTTTGGGCTCTCTGATCTATTCATTTATTCTTGTGGCAATAACACACTATCTTGATTACTGTAGTTTTGGGTTTTTTTTAAGATTTTAATTATTTGACAGAGACACAGTGAAAGAGGGAACACAAGCAGGAGGAGTGGGAGAGGGAGAAGCAGGCTTCCTACTGAGCAGGGAGCCCAATGTGGGCTCTATCCCAGGACGCTGGGATCATGACCTGAGCCGAAGGCAGACGCTTAACCGACTGAGCCACCCAGGTGCCCCTATAGTTTTGTTTTTTTTTTTTAAGATTTTATTTATTTATTTGAGAGAGGGAGAGAGAGAGCACGAGCAGGGTGTAGGGGCAGGGGGAGAGAGAAATGCAGACTCCCCACTGAGCAGGAAGTCCAACCAGGGCTCCATCCCAGGACCCAGGGATCATGACCTGAGCCAAAGGCAGACGTTTAACTGACTGAGCGACCCAGGCGCCCCTTGATTACTATAATTTTATACTGAACTTTGAAATCAGGTAATCAAAGTTCTCCAACTTTATTGTCAAGATTATTATGGCTATCCTAGGTCCTTTAATCTCCATATAGATTTTGAAATCAGCTGATGATCAATTTCTAAAACAAAATCATGGTATGATTTTGATTTGGATAGTTCAATTTGGAAACAAGTGACATCTTAACAATATTGAGTCTTCTAATCCATAAACATGATGTATCTCTCCATTTTTTTTCGGTCGTCTTTATCTCAGGAATGTCTTATAGTCTTCAGTGTTGACGTCTGGCAAACCTTTGTTAAGCTAAAATTTGTATGTTTTTTGATGCTATGGTAAATGGAATTGTTCTTTCATTTATTTTCAAATTACTCATTACTAGAATACAGAAATGCAATTAATTTTTATACTTTTGACTCTAACCTACAACCTTGCTCAATTCATTCAATTCTAGATTTTTAATTTTGTGTAGAATCTTTTCAGTTTTCACATACACAGTCGTGTCATTTGAGAAAAGTGACAGTTTCAGTATTTTTTTCCAATCTTCATGATCTTTGTCTCTTGTTACTGCCTTATTGCTCTGGCTAGAACTTCCCTGTGAAATGTTAATTAAATAGACATGGTGGGAACTGTGAATAGGTGTTAAATTTTGAAAATGCTTTTTCTCCATTTATCAAGATGATCGTATTTTTTGGTTTGTTTCATTTGGTATTATGGTAAATTACCTCAGTTTATTTTCAAATGTTAAGCCAACTTTACATCCCTGAAATAAATTGCACTTTGTTATAAAATGTTATTCTTTTATATATTGCTGTTTAGTATAGTAATATCGTGTTAGGGACTTTTGTATCTGTGCTTACGAAGGATATAGGGTCTGTAATTTCATTTTCTTATAATGTCTTTATCAGGTTTTGGTATTAGGGTTATGCTGGCCTCATAAAACAATTTGTGAAGTATTCCTCCCTCCCCTCTTTTTTGAAAGAGTTTATGTAAGGTTGGTGTTATTTCTTTTAATATTTTGAATTCACTGTTGTGGGCCTAGAATTTTTTATTTGTGGGAATATTTTTTAGTAGGTATTACTTTTTATTGCTATTGCAGCAGATTACCACAAACTTAATAGCTTAAAACAACACAAATTTATTATCCCAAATTCTGTAGGTTAGAAGTCTGACACAAGTCTCACTGGAATAAAACTAAGATGTAAGAGCAGGACCATATTTGTCTTCTGAGGCTTACAGAATTTTTTTTTTTTTTTTTTTTTTTTTTTTTGAGTAGACACACAGTGGTACATTAGTTTCAGGTATACTACTTAGTGATTTGACAAGTTTATACATTATGCTATGTTCACCACAAGGGTAGCTACCATCTGTCCCATTACATCATATTCCTTATGCTGTGACTTTCATTCCCATAACTTGTTCATTCCATACTTGGAAGCCTATTTCTCCCACCCCCCTTCATCCATTTTGCCCAAACCTCCTACACCCTTCGCTTCTGGCATCCATCAATTGTCAGTATTTATTGGTCTGATTGTGCTGTTTGTTTATTCCTTTTTCTTTAGTAGATTCCACTTATGGAGTAGAATCATACGGTATTTATCTTTCTCAGTCTGACTTATTTCACTTAGCGTAATACCCTTTAGGTCCACATGTTGTCTCAAATGACACAATCTCTTTTTTTATGGCTGCATAATATTCCGTGTGTGTGTGTGTGTGTGTGTGTGTGTACATACCACATTTTCCTTATCCATCCTTTTTTTTTCATTTTTTTAGTTTATATTCAATATATAATGTATTATTGGTTTCTGAGGTAGAGGTCAGTGATTCATCAGTCTTATATAATACCCAGTGCTCATTACATCATATGCCCTCCTTAATGTCCACCAGCAGTTACCCCATGTCCCCATCTCCCTCCCCTCCAGAACCCCTCAGTTTGTTTCCTATGATTAAGAGTCTCATGGTTTGTCTCCTTTCTGATTTCATCTTGTTCTATTTTTTCCTCTCTCCCCCTATGTTTTGTTTCTTAAATTCCATATATAAGTGAGATCATATGATAATTGTCTTTCTCTGATTGACTTATTTTGCTTAGCATAATACCCTCTAGTTCCATCCAGGTCATTAGAAATGGCAAGATTTATTTTTTTTTTGGTCCATCCATCTATTGATGGACACTTAGGTTGCTTCCATATCTTGGCTGTTGTAAATGATGTTGCAATAAACATAGGGTGCATATATCTTTTAAATTAGTGTTTTTGTTTTCTTTGGGTAAATACCCAGTAGTGGAATTATTGAATCATATGGTATTTCTATTTTTAATTTTTTGGGGAACCTCCATACTGTTTTCCACAGTGGATGCACCAATTTACATTCCCACAAACAATGCACAAGGGTTCCTTTTTCTCCACATCCTTGCCAACACCTGTTATTTCTTGTCTTTTTTATTTTAGCCATTCTGGTGTAAGGTAATCTCTCATTGTGGTTTTTTGTTTCAAATTTTCATTTAACTTCTAGTTAACATATAATATTGGTTTCAGGAGTGGAATTTGGTGATTCATCACTTACATATAACACCCAGTGCTCATCACAAGTGCCCTCCTTAATGCACCATCACCCACGTAGCCCATCTTCCCACCCAGCTTCCCTCCCGCAACCCTCAGTTTATTCTCCATAGTTAAGAGTCTGTTTTATGGTTTGTCTTCCCCCCTTCTCTTTTTTTCTTTCCCTCATGTTCATCTGTTTTGTTTCTTAAATTCCACATATGAGTGAAATCATGTGGTATTTATTTTTCTCTGCCTGACTTGTTTTGCATAGCATACTACACTCTAGCTCATCCACATCATTGCAAATAGCAAGATTTCATTCTTTTCTATGGCTGAGTAATAGGCCATTGTGTATATATGCATATCTTCAGTAGATGGATATTTGGGCTCTTTCTATAATTTGGCTATTGTTGATAATGCTGCTATAAACACTGGGATGCATGTGCCCCCTGGAATCAGTATTTTTGTATCCTTTGGGTAAATCCTTGGTGGTGCAATTGCTGAGTCATTCTGTTGTTAACTTTTTGAGGAACCTCCATACTGTTTTCCAGAGTGGCTGCTCCGGTTTGTGTTCCCTCCAACAGTGTAAGAGGGCTCCCTTTCTCCACATCCTCGCCAACATCTGCTGTTTCCTGGGTTGTTAATGTTAGCCATTCTGACAGGTGATGAGTGCTGTTGAGCATCTTTTCATGTGTCTATTAGCTATCTGTAGGTCTTCTTTGGGAAAATGACTATTCATGTCTTCTGCCCGTTTCTTAACTGGATTATTTGGTTTTGGGGTGTTGAGTTTGATAAGTTCTTAATAGATTTTGGATACCAAACCTTTCTCAGACATGTCATCTGCAAATATCTTCTCACTCCAAAGGTTGCCTTTTAGTTATATTAATTGTTTCCTTCACTGTGCAGTAGCTTTTTATCTTGATGACGTTCCAATAATTCATTTTTGGTTTTGTTTCCCTGGCCTCCAGGGATGTATCTAGTAAGAAGTTGCTATGGCCAATGTCGAAGAGGTTTCTGCCTGTGTTCTCTATGATTTTGATGGTTTCCTGTCTCACATTTAGGTCTTTCATCCATTTCGAATTTGTTTTTATGTATGGTGTAAGAAAGTGGTCCAGTTTCATTCTTCTGCATGTAGCTGTCCAGGTTTCCCAACATCATTTGTTGAAGAGACTGTCTTTTTTCCACTGGATATTCTTTCTTGCTTTCTCAAGGATTAGCTGATCATATAGTTGTGGGTCCATTTCTGGGTTTTTTATTCTGCTCCATTGATCTGTGTGTCTGTTTTTGTGCCAGAACCATACTGTCTTGATGACTACAGCTTTGTAGTATAGCTTGAAGTCCGGAATTGTGATGTCTCCAGCCTTGCTTTTCTTTTTCAAGATTGCTTTGGCTATTCGGGGTCTTTTGTGGTTCCCTACAAATTTTAGGATTGTTTGTTCTAGTTCTGTGAAAAATGCTGGTGGTATTTTGATAGGGATTGCATTAAATGTGGAGATTGCTTTGGGTAATATAGACATTTTAACAAAGTCCTTTTAATCAATGAGCATGGAATATCTTTCCATTTGTGTCATATTTAATTTCTTTCATCAGTGTTTTATAGTTTTTGGAGTGCAGGTCTTTCACCTCTTCAATTAAGTTTATTCTTAGATATTTTAATCTTTTTGGTGCAATTGTAAATGGTATTTTTTTAAATTTCTGTTTCTGAAAAAAAAATTTCTGTTTCTGCTACTTCACTATTAATATATGGAAACACTACCGATTTCTGGGTATTAATTTTGTAACCTGTCACCCTACTGAATTTGTTTATTACTTCTAGTAGTTTTTTGGGAGGGTCTTTAGGATTTTCTGTGTATAGTATTATGTTGTCTGTGAATAGTGACAGATTAACTTCTTCTTTACCAATATGGATGTCTCTTATTTCTTCTTGTCTAATTGCTGCGGCCAGGACTTTCAGTACTATTTTGAATAAAAGTGGTAAGAGTGGACATCTTTGTCTTGCTCTTGACCTTAGAGGGAAGGCTCTCAGTTTTTCACCATTGAACATGATGGTAGCTGTGTGTTTTTCATATTATGGTCTTTATTATGTTGAGGTATGTTGCCTCTGAACCCACTTTGATGAGGGTTTTTATCATGAATGGCTGTTGAATCTTGTCAAATGCTTTTTCTGTATCTATTGAGATGATCATAGGATTTTTATCCTTCATTTTGTTGATGTGGTGTATGTTGATTGATAGGCGAATATTGAACCATCTTTGCATCCCCAGAATAAATCCCACCTGATCATGGTGAATGATCTTTTTAATGTATTGTTGGATTCAGTTTGCTAATATTTAGTTGATTTTTGCATCCATGTTCTCAGGGATATTGGCCTGTAGTTCTTTTTTATGGTGTCTTTGTCTGGTTTTGGTGTAAGGGTAATGTTGGCCTTCTAGGATGTATTTGAAGCTTTCCTTCCTCTTCTCTTTTTTTGGAATAGTTTGAGGAGAATAGGTACTAACTCTTCTTTAAACATCTGGTAGAATTCCCCTATGAATCCATGTGCTCCTGGACTTTTATTTTTTGGTAGTTTTTTTAATTACCAATTCAAATTCGTTACTTGTAAACTGTTCACATTTTCTGTTTCTTTCTGGTTCTGTTTGGCAAGATAGTATGTTAGTAGGAATTTATCCATTTCTTCTGGGTTGTCCAGTTTGTTGTGGCTCAGCCACTTTTTCCTTCAGTCCCATTGTCTGCAGTGACTCTCTTTGCCTTTTGTGGGCAGGGTTTGGTTCCTCTGTTGTTAGTGGGCCAGTCTGGGGCCACCTTGGGCTTCGCTTGAGTCTGACAGGCATTTGTCAGAGATGCAAGTAGCAATGAACTTCAAGGCACTTTCCCTGTTTTGTCCTCTGAGAAGCTTTTGTTGATGGACGGAGCCTGCAGCCAGACCAGCTGTCTGCCCTCAGTGCACTGCTGGGGCCACAGTCTGATCGTTGTATGTGGCTATCTTTTCCACTGTCTGGGTCAGGAGTCACTTTGGAGTGGTACTGGCCCCATCAGGGCTGCTTGCACACTGCCAGCCTTGTGGCACTGCTTTGGATGGGCTCCAGACAAGAGCACGTTAGAGGGGGCAGATCAGAGGTGTGTGGGGCAGGACGTGCGGCGGCGTTAGCAAGTTCTGTGTGGGTCTGCTCTGGGAGGAGATCTGGAGCAGAGGCCTGTCTGGAGGAGGCGTTTCCACAGGAGAGTGTGTGATGGGGGGCACTGTTAGCAAATTAGGTAGGGAGTGTTGGCACTGCTTGGTTCCCACAGGTGGCTGTGTGTTTATGCTGGCTAGGGAGGTGGGGAGGAATGGTGCCTGCCAGCTCCTTTGTTCTGGAGAAGTCTTCCAATGATCCCTGCCCCTCTAGCACATGCTTTGAAATTAGTAAACAAATCTCCTTCCTGTATACTCCAGGCATTTTTCGAACTGCTGCTTCTATGCTGCATCTCTGCAAAGCTTTTGGGCTGTCTCTTTAAGGGCAGGGATTCAGTTTCCTCCTGCCCTCCTGGCTCTCCCAGAGCCAAGCGTGCTGATCTTTAAAGTTCCAGATTTTAAGTCCCACTGATAATAAGAACTTATGAAATTGAGCCTTTCTGGGTTTTCAGACCCAAATGTTATGAGGATTCATCTTTCCTGTGTGGGCTTCCTGGTTAAGTCTGTTTCACTCCCCTTTTCCAGCCCGCAGTGTCCCTCCCTCCTGCTGACAGTCCCACAGGTCCCTTTAGCTTCCAACTGCATCTCCACCCTTCTATCCTCTTTCATGGAACCTCTTCTCTATATGTAGGTGAAGAGCTTGTTCTGCCAGTCTTCCAGCCATTTTCTGGGTTATTTACACTGATGAGAATGTTATCTAGTTTTATCTGTGGGACGAGGTGAGCTTAGGGTCCTCCTACTCAGCCATCTTCCCCAGAAGTCAGTGTTTTTGTTTTCTTCTGATAAATACCCTGAAGTGGACTTGCCTAATCATATGGTAGTTCTATTTTTAATTTTTTGAGGAACCTGTATACTGTTTTCCACAGTGTCTGCACCAATTTATATTTTCACCAACAATGCACAAGTGTTCCCTTTCCTACACATCCTTACCAACACTTGTTATTTCTTGTCTTTTTGATACTAGCCATTCTAACAGGTGTGAAGTGACATCTCATTGTGGTTTTGACTTGCATTTCCCTGATAGTGATATTGAGCATCTTTTAATGTGTCTGTTGGCCATGTGTATGTCTTCTTTGGAAAAATGTCTATTCAGATCCTCTGCCCCTTTTTTAATCACATTGTTTGATTTATTATTGAGTTGTAGGAGTTCCTTGTATATTTTGGATATTAGCTCTTTATCATATATATGATTTGCAGATATTTTCTCCCCATCCATTAAGTTACCTTTTCATTTTGTTGATTTCATTCTGTTCATTTCTTCGGCTGTGCAGAAGCTTTTTAGTTTGATGTAGTCCCATTGTTTATTTTTGCTTTTGTTGCCTTTGGTTTGGGGGTCAAATCCAAAAATTCAATGCTAAAACTGATGTCAGGGAGCTTAACTGCCTTTTTTTTTTTCCTTCTAGGAGGTTTACAGTGATTTCAGGTTTTACATCAAGACTTTTATCAATTTTGAGTTAGTTTTGAGTATGGTGTAAGATAGTGGTTCAGTTTTCCCAACATCATTTGAGATTGTCCTTCCCCCATTGTATGTTCTTGGCTCCTTTGTTGTAAATTAACTGACCATATATATGCATGGGTTTATTTCTGGGTGCTCTACTCTGTCCCATTAATACCATACTGTTTTGATTACTATAGCTTTGTAATATAGCTTGAAGTCAGGGAGTGTGGTGCCTTGAGCTTTTTTCTTTGTCAAGATTGCTTTCGTTATTCAGGGTCTTTTGTGGTTCCATACAAATTTTAGGATTATTCTACTTCTGTGAAAAATGTCATTGGAATTTGGTTGGATGGAACTAGAGGGTATTATGCTAAGCAAAATAATCAGAGAAAGACAATTATATGATTTCACTCATATGTGGAATTTAAGAAACAAAACAGGATCATAGGGGAAGAGAGGGAAAAATAAAACAAGATGTATCAGAGAGGGAGACAAACCATAAGAGACTCTTAACCATAGGAAACAAGCTGAGGGTTGCTGGAGGGGAGGGGGGTGGAGAGATGGGGCAACTGGGTGATGGGCAATAAGGAGGGCATGTGATGTAATGAGTACTGGGTGTTATAAACAACTGATGAATCACTGAACTCTACCTCTGAAATGAGTAAGACACTATATGTTAATTAATTGAATTTAAATTTTAAAAATGTCATTGGAATTTGGATAGTGATTGCATTGAAACTGTAGATTGCTTTGGGTAGTATGGGCATTTTAACAATATTAATTCTTCTAATCCATGAACATGGAATATCTTTCCATGTATTTGTGGCTTCAGTTTCTTTCATCAGCGTTATAGTTTTCAGTCTTTCACCTTCATGGTTAAATTTACTTCTAGATATTTTATTCTTTCTGATGCAGTTATAAGTGGGATAGTTTTCTTAATTTCCCTTTCTGTTGGTTTGTTATTAGTGTATAGGAGTACAATAGATTTTTTTTTATATTGATTTTGTATCCTGCAACTTTACTGAATATATTAGTTGTAACAGTTTTTGGGTGTAGTCTTTAGGACTTTATAATATGTCATCTGCAGATAGTTATTTTACTTCTTTCTTTCTGATTTGGATGGCTTTTCTTTTTTGTGCCTAGTTGTTATAATAAGAACTTCTAATACTGTGTTGAATAGAAATGGTGAGAGTGGACATCCTTGCCTTATTCCTGATTTTAGAGGAAAAGCTTCCAGAATTTCAGTATTGCATATGATATTAGCTGTGGGCTTGTCATATATGACCTATATTATGTTGAGGTACATTCCCTCTATACCCACTTTGTTGAGAGTTTTTATTGTAAAAGGATGTTGAATTTTGTCAAATATTTTTTCTGTATCTATTGATACGATTTTTATCCTTAATTTTGTTAGTGTGGTGTATCATGTTGTTTGATTTGTAAATGTTGAACTATCTTTGCATTTGTGGAATAAATTCCACTTGATCATGGTGCGTGATGATTTTAATGTATTCTTGAATTTAATTTGGTAATATTTTGTTAAGGACTTTTGCATCTATTTTCATCAAGGATATTGGCTTGTAATTATTTTCCTGTGGTGTCCTTGTCTGGTTTTGGTATCAGGGTAATGCTGGCCTCATAAAAACAGTTTGGGAGTATACCCTTCTCCTCTATTTTTTGGAAGAGTTTGAGAGAGATTGGTATTAATTCTTCTTTAAATGTTTGGCAGAATTCACCAGTGAAGCTGTCTGGTCTTGGACTTTTTGTTTGTTGGGAGGTATTTGATTACTGATTCAATATCGTTACCCATAAATGGTCTGTTTAGATTTTCTATTTCTTCCTGATTCAGTCTTGGTAGGTTGTATGTTTCAAGGAATTTATCCATTTTTTCTAGGTTGTCCAATTTGTTGGCATATAATTGTTCAGAGTATCTTATCCTTTGTATTTTTGTGTTATCAACTGTAATATCTTTCATTTCTGATTTTGAGGGTTTTTTATTTTCTTGTTTGTTTTTTGGTGAGTTTAGTTAAAGTTTTGTCAATTTTTTCATAGAACCTGCTCTTATTTTCATTGATCTTTTATCTTTTCTGTTTTTTTAGTCTCTCTTTCATTTATTTCTACTCTGAGCTTTATTTCCTTTCTTCTACTAACTTGGGGCTTCATTTTTTTTCTTCTTTTTCTACTGGAGGTATAAAGTTGAGTT
This sequence comes from Phoca vitulina, assembly GCF_004348235.1. Classification (NCBI taxonomy): domain Eukaryota; kingdom Metazoa; phylum Chordata; class Mammalia; order Carnivora; family Phocidae; genus Phoca; species Phoca vitulina. Next base: position 60,120,515 of record NW_022589711.1, on the reverse strand, counting down.
ACTTGTTTGAAATTCTTCTTGTTTCTTAACATATTAATTATCACTATGAACTTCCATCTTACAGCTGGTTTTGCTGCATCCCAAAGTTTTGTTATGTTGTATTTCCTTTCCATCCATCTCAAGGTATTTTTGATTTCTCGATTTCTTTGACCCTTTGGTTGTTCAGTAGCATATTCTCTAATCTCCATATGTTTGTGATTTTCCTAGTTATCTTTTTATAATTTTTAGTTTCATACCATTGTGGTTGAAAAAGATGCTCAGTATGATTTCTGTCTCCTTAAATTTATTAAGATCTGTTTTGTGGCCTAACATGATCCATCTTGGAGAATGTTCCATGTGTACTTAAAAAGAATGTGTATTCTGTTGCTTTTGGATGGAATGTCCTATATATCTCTATTAAATCCATCTAATGTGTAACTTAAGGCCAATGTTTCCTTATTGATTTTGTATAGATGATCTATCCATTGATGAAAGTGGGGTATTAAAGTCCCCTATTATTGTACTACTGTAAATTGCTCCCTTTAAATCTGTTAATATTTGCTGTATATATGTGAGTGTACCTAGGTTGGGTACATATTTATAAATATTTACAAATGTTATATCCTCATATTGGATTGGCCCCTTTATCATTATGTAATGCTCTTCTTTATTAGTCTTTGTCTTAAAGTCTATTTTGTCTAATATAATAAGTGTAGCTACCCTGGCTTTCATTTTGTTTCCATTTGCATGGAATAGCTTTTTCTATCCCTTCACTTTCAGTCTGTGTGTGTGTTCCTATATCTGAAGTGAGTTTCTTGTGGGCCTTATATAGATGGATCTTGTTTTTTTAATCCATTTAGCCACTGTGTCTTTTGATTGGGAAATTTAGTCCGTTTACACTAAAAGTAATTGTTGATATAGATATGTCCTTATGGTCATTTTGTGAATTGGTTTCTGGCTCTTTTGTAGTTACTTTGTTCTTCTCTTGTACTCATTTGTGATTTGATGATTTTGTGTGTAGGTGGTATACTTAGATTCCTTTCTCTTGTTTATCTACTGTAGGTTTTTGTTTTGTGCTGTGAGGCTTACATATAACAACTTAAGTTTGAATGGATTCTTTTTTTTTTTAAGTACTTTTTAAAAAGATTTTATTTATTTGAGAGAGAGCACAAGCAGGAGGAAGCACAGAGGGAGAAGCAGACTCCCTGCTGAACAGGGAGCCCAAAGTGGGGCTCTATCCCAGGACCCCGCCGAGATCATGACCCAAGTTGAAGGCAGACACCTAACTGACTGAACCACCCAGGCACTCCTGAATACATTCTTAAAGCTCTACATTTTTACTCTCTTCCCACCATGTTCTGTTTTTGATGTCAATTTTTGTAACTTTTTGTGTATCCCTTTTTACTATTTTTGTCTTTTAAACTAACTTTCATAGCTTTGTAAGTATTAATTTTTATACTAATTAAGCAAGCTTTAAATTTAAATTAAGCTTTATCAGTGTTTTAGTGATTATTGATTTTTAAATATTTGGGGGACATTTTTTTTTTTTTTTACCTGTTACAATTCTTTTATAGTCAGGGAACATCCTCTGTATGATTTCAATCCTTGGGAATATATAAAAACCCAGCATTTGATTTTCTTGGTAAGTGTTCCAAGTGCACTGTAGAGTTTGTTTCTGGTTCCACATTTATTTAAAGAGCTTAGAAGTCACCACTACATCGTATCAACAAGTAAAAAGCTGAACAGTTTGAAAGCAAAATGCAGGAGCAGAAGCCAACACAGGAACCAGTGCTGGAGTAAGAAAACCTGAATTGTGACGGGCAAATTGCTGGAGGCTCAGCATGGACAAATCTGAGCATTAAACTCCAAGGAACCCAGTCATAATGGGGCACCATAAACATTGTGAGATTTACCTTCAGGAGCTTGGATAGATTCCCACAGTAAATATAAGAGGAAAACTCCTTTGTGCTTCCAGCAGCTGGGGTGTGTGTGTTGGGAGAGGGGTGGATGGAACAACTTTAAAATATGCCAAAGTACTCTTTTTAAGAAGGCCTGCCCTCAAAGGAAACCAGTTAACCAGAACCTGTCATGGAGGGAGGGACATACCCAACTCTAACCCACTCTAGCCATCCTGTCCCACCTAAGCAGGGAAGGAGCTACTGTGAAACACTTGTAAAGTTGATAGTCTTATGATACAGGCTCACTAAAAGACTGAGACCTAATCATAGACCTATAGAATACTTCTCCCTCTACCAATCACTAAAGGCCTATTTACAGCAGTTTCTCTGGTCCAGTACATTTCCAGCTATCAAAAAATTACAAGCCATACTAAAAGGCAAAAAATACACAATTTGAAGAGACAGCACATCCATCAGAACCAGACGTGGCAGGGGTATTAGAATTATCAGACTGGGAATTTTAAACTATAATCAGTATGGTAACAGCTCTAATGGATAGAGAGCATGCAAGAAAATGTAGGCAATATAAGCAGAGAGAAATCCTAGGAAAGAAAAAATTCTAGAGTTAAAAAAACACTAATAGAAATGAAAATGACTTTGGTCAGCTTATTAGACTGGACACAGCTGAGGAAAGAATTTCTGAGCCAGAGGATATATCAATAGACTACTCAAAGCAAAGAGAACAAAGACTAAAAAACAAAAAACCAATATCCTAGGACTGTGGGACAACTGCAAAAGGTAGGACATATGTGTAATTGGAATGCCAAAAGAAGAAAGGAAGAGAAACTTGAAATAATGACTGATTTTCCCCCAAATTGTCAGACAACAAATCACAGACTCAGGAAACTCAGAATACCAAAGAAGATAAATACCACTACACCTAGGTATATCATTTTCAAATTACAGAAAATCAAAGATAAAATCCTGAAAGAAACCAGAGGGAAAAACATCTTAACCTACAGAGGAACAAAGATAAAGATCACATCCAACTGCTCAGAAACCATCTAAACAAGAAAAAAATAAACTATTTAGTGTTGAGGAAAAGGTTACCAACCTAGAATTCTGTACTCTGCAAAACTATCCTTCAAAAGTGAAGAACTTTTTCAGACAAACACAAATTAATGGAATTTGTTGCCAGTAGACCTGCCTTGCAAGAAGTGTTAAAAATTTTTTCTTTAGAGAGAAGGAAAATAATACAAGTCAGAAACTCAGATCTGAATAAAGGAGGAACAATGAAGGAATAAGTAAAGGTAATGGGGCACCTGGGTGGCTCAGTCAGTAAAGCAGCTGCCTTTGGCTCAGGTCATGATCCTGGGGTCCTGGGATTGAGCCCCACGTCGGGCTCCCTGCTCAGTGGAGAGTCTGCTTCTCCCTCTCCCTCTGCCTGCCGCTCTGCCTACTTGTGCTATCTCTCTGTCAAATAAATAAATAAAATCTTAAAAAAAAAAAAAGAATAAGTAAAGGTAAAATAAAACTTCTTTATTCTTAATTGATCTAACAGATAACAGTTTGTTCAAAATTCCAACAATGTCTTTGATTATGCTACATATAAACATACTTAAGTGCAATGAATGACAGCAATGACATAAGGGACTGGAGGAAGGATTTTTGTGTTATTATAAGGTCCTTACACTACCTGTGAAGTGTTATTTGAAAGTTGACTTGGATTAGCTGCAAATGTGTATTGCAAATTCTAGGACACCCACTAAAAAAAAATATTTGTAAAAGAAATATAACCAATATGTAAGGAAGGCGAAAAAAATGGAATCAGAGAAAATGCTCAATTAAAACACAAAACCAGAGAAAGAATGGAAGACAAAAATAGGAAAAAAGATCAAGTGCAACAAATAAAAAACAGTAATAAATATGATAGATATTAATATAACCATATCAATAATCACTCTGAATATCATTGGTCTAAATATACCAATTAAGAGATTGAGTGGATCAAAAAACAAGACCCAACTATATGTTGTGTTCAGGAAACCCACCTTAAATATAAAGACACATATAGAATAAGAGCAAATGGATAGAGAAAAATTTATCATCCTAATCAAAACATGAGTAGCTATCTAATTTTCAAAAGGAACAGACTTCAAAGCAAGGAGATTTATCAGTGATAAAGAAGGACATTACATAATGACAAAGGGGTCAATTCTCCAAGAAGATATAACAATCTTTAACAATCTAACAACAGACCATCAAATTATGTGATGCAAGAAGAAATAGATGAATCTAATTATCAAATGGACAGATCCAGCAGGCTGAAAAATCAGTAAGGATATAATTGAACTAAACAATACCAATCAACGGGAATATAGTTGGACATACATGGACTGCTTTATCCAACAACAGCAGAATACAAATTCTTCTCAAGCTCACATGGAACATTCACCAAGATAGACCACATTCTGGGCCCTAAAATACACCTTAACAAATTTTTTAAAAAAGAAATCATACAAGTCTTCTCTTGGACCACAATGTGTCTAAACTAGAAATCAATAACAACAGAAAGATAACTGGAAAATCCTAAAATACATAGAGATTAAACAACATTTCTAAATAGTGTATGGGTTAAGAAATCTCAAGATAAATTTTAAAATATTTTGAGCTAGATGAAAAAGAAGCAACTTATCAAAATTTGTGAGATGCAGCAAAAGCAGCGCTTAGAAGGAAATTTATAGCATTAAATGCATATTAGAAAAGAAATATCTAGGGGCGCCTGGGTGGCTCAGTCGTTAAGCGTCTGCCTTCGGCTCAGGTCATGATCCCAGAGTCCTGGGATCGAGCCCCGCATCGGGCTCCCTGCTCCGCAGGAAGCCTGTTCTCCCTCTCCCTCTGCCCCTGCTTGTGTTCCCTCTTTCACTGTGTCTCTCTCTGTCAAATAAATAAAATCTTTTAAAAAAAAAATCTAAAATCAATAATCTAGGGGTACCTGGGTGGCTCAGTCTGTTGAGTGTCTGCCTTTGGCTCAGGTCAGGGTCTTGGGATCGAGTCCCTCATCGGGTTCCCTGCTCCATGGGGAGCCTGCTTCTCCCCCTCTCTCTCTCAATCTTTATGAATAAATAAAATCTTTTTTAAAAATTAAAATAAAATTAAATCAATAATCTAAGTTTCCACTTTAGGAAACTAGAAAAAGAAGAGCAAATTAAATCCAAAGTAAGCAGAAGAAAAGAAATAAAAGAATTAGAGCAGAAATCAATGAAATTAAAAACAGGAAATCAATAGAAAAAAAATCAATGAAGCCAAAATTTGTCTCTTTGAAAAGATAAATGAAATTGGTAAGCTTCCCAGCCTGGCTAACTAAAGGGGAAAAAAAGAGGACACAAATTACTAATATCAGAAATGAAAGAGGAGATCTCACTATAGGTCCCAAGAACATTTAGAAGGATAATAAATATTATCAACAACTATATGCCCACAAATTTGATACACTTTATGAAGGGACCAATTCCATGAAAGACACAATATGCCAAAACTTACACAAGAAATAGACAGTTGAATAGACCCATATGCATTAAAGAAATGGGATCAATCAATAACCTTCCAAAACAGAAAACAATAGGCCCAGGTGGCTGAATTCTAACAAACATTTAAGGAAGAAATTATACCAATTCTCTACAATCTCTTTCAGAGGATGGAAGCAGAATACTTCCTAACTCATACTATGAACCTAGCATTACCCAAATACCACACCAAAGACATAGAAAGGAAAAAAAAAAAAAAAACTACAGAATAATATTTATTTGTTATGAACGTACATGAAAAAAACAAATTTTAGCAAATCAGGAGGAGAGATGTCAGCGTCAGACCAGCATGTCTTTTTTTCTTTCCCCTTCAATTTACAACTAATCACACATCCATAACCCAAAAAAGGGGCCTCTGCATACAAAAAAGGGACACCTGGGAGGTCCAGGAACCTGTGTACCTCAGAGAAGGCTGAGGATCCAGGGGAGTGGTAGGCAGCAGCAAGCCAGCACAACCTTTCTGGCAGTGGATGTGGAGGGTGAAAGTGGTGACTGGGGGTCTACCTGGCCACACGTGCTTTAGCTGGAGAAACTTGTTGCTCCTCTGAGGAGAGATTACAGTGACTGGGGTGGGTAGGAAAAAGGAAGAAGGCAAAGAGAACTGAAGGAACGCATTTCCTGCCGTCTCCCCTGGGATTATCGCAAGATGACTGCCTGTGAACCTCTGAGAATCCCCACTACTGGAGAGTCCCCCTGTGGGGCTGTGGGCACACCCAAAGCCCCAAACATCAAACACATACCTCCTACCTCCCCTGACTCTGTTGCCACTCTTTTTTTTTTTTTTTTTTTTTTGAATGCTCCTCCCAACCTTAGCAAGGAGTCAGTGCTGGTAAAAGAAATTGAAAACTTGTGCTATCATGCCACCTTCTGGAAAACAAAAGGAAGGCTCCTAATTGCGGACTTATTGAGCTGTTACAATCGAAAGAAACAAAGCCTTACCTAAATAAGAATGGTGTTTGTGCTACTTCAGATGTGGCGATAGAGGCATAATCAAACACCATGAAAAATCACAGAACTATGGTATCACAAAAAGAAAATGAGAATTTTTCAGCAACCGAACCCAAAGACATGGAATAGTGTGATCTGATAACTCAAAGTAGCTGTTATCAAGAAATTCAATAACATACAAGAAAATTCAGAGGGCAGTACAATGATCTCAGAATAAAATTAATGAGCAGGAGTACTTTACCAAAGAGATTGAAATTCTAAAAACAAAAATCAAATCCTGGAGCTAAAGAACTCAATACATGAGATGAAGAATGCATGAGAAAGCATTGGAAAGAGAGTAGATCAGTTGGACAAGAGAATAAGTGAGCTCAAAGATAGGAATACAGAAATGTTTTGGGTGGAAGAGAAAGATTTTTTTTAAATGAAGAAACCCTAGGAAAACTTTCAAACTCCATTAGAAGAGCCAACACAAGATTAATGGTACACCAGTAGGAGAAAAGAGGGAAACAGGAGCAGAGAGCATGTTTAATGAAATAATACCTGAGAACTTTCCAAACCTAGGGATGAAACTGGATATACAAGCCAGTGAAGCTAATACGACACCTTATCTCAACACAAAAAGACCTCTAAGACATATTAAGTTAAAACTGTCAAAAGTTGATGATAAAGAATTTTAAAAGTAGGCAGGGGAATAAAGACAGTAACCTACAAAGGAACCCACTAGGCCATCAACAGATTTCTCAATAGAAACTCTACAGGCCAGGTGAGAATAGAATGATATATATTCAAAGTACCGAAAAATAAAAATTTCCAGTCAAAAAGACTCTATCTGGCAAGTTATCCTTCATATCTGAAGGAGAAATAAAGGCTTTCCCAGATAAACAAAAGCTGAGGGGGTTCACAATGACTAGACCTGTCTTAAATGTTGAAGGGAGCTCTTCAAGGTGAAATGAAGAAAGTACACAAAATACTGATTAAGGTGATAGAATTAGAAAGCCATAGTCCTTTTTTGAATAGCATATTAAACAATTATAACAAAGGTAAAAGGAAAAGAACATTTAAAATATCATTACTATAACTTGGGAATAAAAATCACAGCATAAAAGAGATAATTTGTGGCACCAAAAACAAGAGGGAAAGAGTTAAAGGGTGAAAAAGGCAAATGAAGATAAATTGCTATCAGCCAAAAAAGGGCTATTGTATCTACGATAAGTTTTATGTAAACCTTAAGATAACCACAAAGCAAAATTCTAGAGCAGAAACACAAAACAAAAAAACAAAAAAAAGGGAGTCTGAGCAAATCACCATAGAAAGCCACAAACTTAACAAAGGTAGAAATAAGGGGAAAAAGCAATGCAGAAATAAAATAACCAGGAGGCAAAAGATAAAATGGCAGTAGTAAATCCTTACCAATCAGTAATCTCCCTAAATGTAAATGGATTGAACTCACCAATCAAAATGAACAGAGTGGCTGGACAGATTAAAAAAAAAAAAGGACTCAACTATATGCTGTCTAATGGAGACTCATTTTAGATCTAAAACCACACATAGGCTCAAAATGAAAGGATAAAAGATGATATTCCAAGCAAATGGAAACCAAAAGAAGGTGGGCATAATCTTACTTATATTTGACAAAATAGGCTTCCAGCAAAAAAGGGTAACAAAAAACAAAGTCATTAGATAATGATAAAGGGGTCAATACATATCAAGAAGATATGTATCAATATATCAAGAAGATATAACAATCATAAATATATACATTCCCAACACCCAAGTACCAAACTATATTGAGCAAATACTAACAGATCTTAAGAGAGAAATATACAACATTACAATAATGGTAGGGGACTTCAATACCCCACTATCAGCAATGGATAGATTAAGCAGACAAAATCAACAAGGAAATGTTAGAATTGAACTACACATTAAAACAAATGGACTTAACAAATATATACATAACATTACATTCAACAGCAGCAGGATGCACATTCTTCTCAAGTGCACATGGAATATTCTCCAGGATAGATAGGACACAAAACATTTCTTAACAAATTTAAGAAGATTGAAACCATAATAACTATCTTTTCTGACCACAATGGTAAGTAAGAAAAGTGAGATCTACAAATATGTACAAACTAAACAACACACTTCTAAATAGCCAATGAGTCAAAGAAGAAATCAAAAGGGAAGTAAGGGGTACCTGGCTGGATCAGTTGGTGGAAAGTGTGACTCTTGATCTCAGAGTAGTGAGTTCAAGCCCCACACTGGATAAGGAGCCTACTAAAAAAGAAAAGAAAAGAAATGAAAAGCTATAACTAAAAAAATGAAAATAGAAATAAAACATCAAATATGGGGTGCAATAAAAATAATTCTAAAATTTCAGAGCAATAAACACATATTAAGAAATTAGAAATATCTTAACATAACTTTACACCTCAAGGAACTATAAAAGGAACAAATTAAGTTCAAAGTTAACAGAAGGGAAGAAATAATAAAGATCAGAATAGAAATAAATGAAATAGAGACCAGAAAAATAATGAAAAGGATCAACTAAGAGCTGGTACTTTGAAAAGATAGATAATTGACAAACCTTTAGCTAGACTAAGAAAGAGAGAAAGAAGACTCAAAATGAGAAATGAAAGAGATGACATTACAACTGGTGCTACAAAAATACAAAGGATCATAAGAGATTACTATGAACAATTATATGCCAGCAAATTACATAACCTTGAAGAAACAGATATAGTTCTACAAACATACAACCTACCAAGACTGAATCAGGAAGAAATAAAAAAAACAAACAAACCAATAATAAAGAGACTGGATCTATAATCAGAAAACTCCAGGACCAGATGGCTGCACTAGAGAATTCTACAAAACATTTAAAGAAATAACACCAATGCTCCTTGAACTTTTCCAAAATATCAAGGAGGAGGGAACACTTCCAAACTCATTCTATGAAGCCAGCATTATATTGATACCAAAACCAGATAAGGATGCCACGAAAAAAGTACAGACCAATATCCCTGATGAATATAGATGCAAAAATTCTCACCAAATATTAGCAAGCCAAATTGAAGAACACATTAAAAGGATTATATACCATGACCAAGTGGGATTTATCCCTGGGATGCAAGGATGGTCCAAGATATGCAAATCAGTAAGTATAATGTATCACATATATAAAATGAAAGATAAAAAGCACATGATCATTTCAATAGGTACTGAGAAAGCATTTGACAAAATGTAACATCCTTTCATGATTGAAAACTCATAGCAGATTGGGTATAGAAAGAACTTACCTCAACATAATAAAGATTATATAAAACAAACCTACTGCTAACATATACTCAATGGAGAAAAATCAAAAGTGTTTCCTCTAAGATCAGGAACAAGACAAGGATGCCCACTCTCACCACTCCTATTCAATGTAGTACTGAAGTACTAGCTAGAGCAATTAGGCAAGACAAAGGAATAAAAGACATCCAAATAAAAAAGCAGTAAAATTGTTACTATTTACTGATATGATCTTATATATAGAAAATTCCAAAAAGTTAGTCCAAAAACTGTTGGAATTAATCAATTTTAGTAAAGTGGCAGGATACAAAATCAACATACAGAAATCAGTTGCATTCCTTTGAACTAATGATGAAACATCTGAAAAAGAAATAAAGAAAACTATCTCATTAACAGCATCAAAAACAATAAAATACTTAGGAATAAAGTTAACCAAGGAAGGAAAAAAATCTGTAGAATGAAAACTACAAGACTTTGCTGAAAGAAATGGAATAAGACACAAACAAATGGAAAGGCATCCACGTGTGTGGATCAGAAGAATTGTTAAAATGTCTATTCTACCCAAAGTCATCTACAGATTCAATGCAATCCCCGTGAAAATACCAAAGGCATTCTTCACAGATATAAAAGAAACAATCCTAAATTTTGTGTGGAACCATAAAAGACCCCAAATAGCCAAAGCAATCCTGAGAAAAATGAACAAAGTCCAAGGTATTACACGTCCAGATTTCAAACCATACTACAAAGCCATACTAATAAAAACATATGGTACTGGCACAATAACAGACACATTGACCAATGGAACAGAATAGAGAGCCCAGAATTTTTTTTTTTTTTTTTTTTTTTTAAAGATTTTATTTATTTATTTGACAGAGAGAGACACAGTGAGAGCAGGATCACAAGCAGGGGGAGAGTTAGAGGGAGAAACAGGCTTCCCGCAGAGCGGGGAGCCCGATGCGGGGCTTGATCCCAGGACCCTGGGATCATGACCTGAGCCGAAGGCAGATGCTTAACGACTGAGCCACCCAGGCGCCCCGAGAGCCCAGAATTAAATCCAAGCCTGTAAACTAATATTCAACAAGGAAACCAAGAATACCCAGTGGGAAAATTATAGTCTCTTCAAAAAAAGGTGCTGGGAAAACTGGAGAACACATGCAGAACAATATAATTGAACCACTGTCCCATACCACTCATAAAAATTAACTTAAAATGAATCAAAGACTTAAACATAGACCTGATACCTGTACAATATTATTGTTTATATTCATTATACTGCGCATTAGATCTCTATGGCTTAAAACTCATAGAAGAAAAATGTAACGAATCAGCTCATCAATATTGGTCTTGGCAACGATTTTTTGGACATGACACCAAAAGCACAAGCAACAAAAGCAAAAATCCACAAATGGGACTATTTCAAATGCAAAAGCCTCTGCACAGCAGAAGATACAATTAATAAAATGAAAAGGCAACCTACAGAATGGGAGAACATTTTTGCAAACTATATATTGGATAAAGGGTTAATATCCAACATATACAAAGAATTTACACAACTTAACAAAAAGCAATCCGATTAAAAAATAGGCAGAAGAACTAAATAGACATTTTTTTCCAAAAGAACATCAAAATGGTCAATAGGCACATGAAAAGATGCTCAACACCATAATCATCAGGGAAATGCAAATCAAAACCCCAATGAGATCTCACCTCACACCTGTTGGAATGTTTATCATCAAGAAGACAAAGAGGCAGCAGGTGCTGGCAAGGATGTGGTGAAAAGGAAATCCTCATATTGTTGGTGGGAATGTCAATAGGTCCAATCACTATGGAAAACAATATGGAGGTTCCTCAAAAATTTAAAAATAGATCTACCATATGATCCAGCAATTCCCAAAGGAAATGAAAACAGGATTTCAACAAGATACACACATTCCCATGTTTACTGTAGCATTATTCACAATAGCCAAGATATGAAAACAACCCAAATGCCCATCAACGGATGAATGAAAAAGATGCAGTATATATACACAATGGAATATTATTTAGCCATGAGAAAGAAGAGTAACCTGCCATCTGCAACAGCAAGGATGGACCTTGAGAACATTATGTTAAGCAAGATAAGTCAGAGAAAGACAACTATTGCATGATATCACTTATAGGTGGTATCTAAATGAAGAAATAAATATAAAAAAGTCAAACCTGTAAAAAAAAAAAAAACCAGTAAAATGGTGATCATCAGGGGATGGAGGGGATAAGATTGATGGTGTTTAAGGGTACACACTTGAGGGTGCCTGGGTGGCTCAGTTGGTTAAGCGACTGCCTTCGGCTCAGGTCATGATCCTGGAGTCCTGGGATCGAGTCCCGCATCGGGCTCCCTGCTCAGCAGGGAGTCTGCTTCTCCCTCTGACCCTCCTCCCTCTCATGCTCTCTGTCTCTCATTCTCCCTTTCTCAAATAAATAAATAAAAAATCTAAAAAAAAAAAAGGGTACACACTTGAAATGAGTAGTAAATAAGCCATAGAGATCTAATGTGCAGTATAATGAATATAAACAATAATATTGTACTATAATTGTATAATGTGATAAATATTGCTACAGTGACAATTATATTACAATATATATAAATAAATGTATCACCTTAAACTTACACAATGTTCCATGACAAATTTATTCAAATAAATAAGATGTTTATAAAAGTGGCTAAAAAATTAGCAAATCAAATATATTTATCCCAGATATCAAAGCTGGTTCAACATTTGGAAATCAATTAATAAAGTTAAATCATTTTGCTGTATACCTTAAACAGTGCTGTATGTCAGTTATATCTTAATAATTTTCCTTTTTTTTCCTTTCAGTTTTAACATAATCCATTATATCATCAGGTTAAAAAAGAAAAATCACATGATCTTATCAACAGATGCAGAAAAAGCATTTGACAAAATCCAACAACGATTCATAGTAAAAACTCAATAAACTAGGAAGAGAGGGGATTTCCTCAACTGGCTAAGGAATATATACAAAAAACCTACAGCTAACATCCTAATGGTAAGAAACCAAAGTTTTCCCACTAAGATCAGGTACAAGAGAAAGCTGTCCCCCTCACCACCCCTTTCAACACTGTACTGAAGTTCCAGCTAATGCATTAAGAGAAGAAAGAAATAAAACTGTCTTTGTTCACAGATGACATTATTGTTTATGAAGAAAATCTGAAAGAATCAACCAAAAAAACCCCTGGAACTAATAAGTGATTATGGTAAACTTGCAGGATACAAGGTTAATATGCAAAAGTCAATTACTTTCTTACTTACCAGCAATGAACAAGTGGAATTTGAAATTAAAAACACAATACCATTTACATTAGCACAAATGGAGTACTTAGGTATAAATCTAACAAAATATGCACAAGATCTAAATGAGGAAACTGTAAAACTCTAATGAACAAAACCAAAGAAGAACTAAATAGATTGGAGACATATTCCATGTTTATTAATAGGAATAATAAATATTGTCAAGATGACAGTTCCTCCCAAATTGTACACATTCGCTGCAATCCCAATCAGAATCACACCAAGTACACGATAGAATGTGTAGAACGTACCAGCTATAGAATGTGTATTCTACAGGTGTTGAATGTAATGTTCTATAAACATTGATGTTATCAGTAATCACTCTTAATGTAAGTGGACTAAATGTTCCAATCAGAAGACATAGGGTATCAGAAGGGATTAAAGAAAAAAAAAACACCCATCTATGAGCTGTATACAAGAGACTCATTTTAGACTTAAAGACACCTGCAGATTGAAAGTGAGGGGATGGAGAAACATTGATCATGCTAATGGACATCAAAAGAAAGCTGGAGTAGCCATACTTATATCAAACAAACTAGATTTTAAGCCAAAGACTGTGACAAGAGACAAAGAAGGGCATTATAACATAATAAAGGGGCTATCCAACAAGAAGATCTAACAATTGTAAGTATTTATGCCCCCAACTAGGGAGGACCCAAATATATAAATCAGTTAATAACAAACATAAAGAAACTTATTAATTACAAAAATAGAGAACTTTAACACCCCACTTACAGCAATGGACAGATCATCTAAGCAGAAAATCAATAAGCAAACAATGGCTTTGAATGACACACTGGACCGGAAGGACTTAACAGATATATTCAGACCACAAGCATATTTTCAGACCACTACACTATGAAACTTGAAGTCAACCACAAGAAAAAATTTGGGAAGACCACAAATACATGGAGGTTAAAGAACATCCTACTAAAGAGTGAATGGGCGAACCAGGAAATTAAAGAAGAAATTAAAAGATACATGGAAGCAAATGAAAATGAAAACACGACACTCCAAAATCTTCGGGATGCAACAGAAGCAGTCGTAAGGAGGAAGTATATAGCAATACAGGCCTACCTCAAGAAGCAAGAAAAGTCTCAAATACACAACCTAACCTTACACCTTCAGGAGCTAGAAAAGGAACAGCAAATAAAGCCTAAAGCCAGCAGAAGAAGGGAAATAATAAAGATTAGAGCAGCAATAAATGATATAGAAACAACAATAACAAAGAAACAGATCAGTGAAAATAGGAGCTGGTTCTTTGAAAGAATTAATAAAACTGATAAACCTCTAGCCAGATGTATCAAAAAGAAAAAAGACCCAAATAAATAAAATCATGAATGAAATAGGAGAGATCCCAACAAACATCCCAGAAATACAAAAAAATTAAAAGAATACTATGAAAAATTACATGCCAACAAATTGGGCAATCTGGAAGAAAGGGATAAATTCCTAGAAACATATAAACTTCCAAAACTGAAATAGGTGGAATAGAAGATTTGAACAGTCCCATTACCAGCAAAGAAATTGAATCAGTAATCAAAAATCTCCCAACAAACAAAAGTCCAGGGCCAGATGGCTTCCCAGGGGAATTCTACCAAACATTTAAAGAAGAGTTAATAGTGATTCTTCTGAAACCATTCCAAAAAATAGAAATGGAAAGAAAATTTCCAAACTCATTCTGAGGCCAGCATTACCTTGATTCTAAAACCAGACAAAGACCTCACTAAAAAAGAGAATTACAAAGCCATATCCCTGATGAACATGGAAGGAAAAATTCTCAGGAAAATACTAGCAAATCAAATCCAACAATACACTGATCATTCACCACGATCAAGTGGGATTTATTCCTGGGCTGCAAGGGTGGTTCAATATTTGCAAATCAATCAATGTAATATACCACATTAATAAAAGGATAAGAATCATATGGCCCTCTCAATAGATGCAGAAAAAGCATTTGACAAAGTACAGCATCCATTCTTGATAAAAATCCTCAACAAAGTAGGGACAGAGGGAACATACCTCAATATCATAAAGGCCATATACGAAAGACCCATAGCTAATATCATCCTCAATGGGGAAAAACTGAGAGCTTTTCCGCTATGGTCAGGAAAAAGACAGGGATGTCCACTCTCACCATTGTTATTCAACATAGTACTGGAAGTCCTAGCCTCAGCAATCAGACAACAAAAGAAAATAAAGGCATCCAAATTGTCAAGGAAGAAGTCAAACTTTCACTATTCACAGATGACATGATATTCTATAGAGAAAACCCAAAAGACTCCACCAAAAAATTGCTAGAACTGATACACAAATTCAGTAAAGTTGCAGTACACAAAATCAGTGTACAGAAATCTGTTGCATTTCTATACACCAAAAAGGAAGCAAAGGAAAGAAAAATCAAGAAATCAATCCCATTTACAATTGCACCAAAAACCATAAGACACCTAGGAATAAACCTAACCAAAGAGGTAAAAGATTTGTACTCTGAAAACTATAGAACACTTAGGAAAGAAATTGAAAGGGTGCCTGGGTGGCTCAGTCGTTAAGCGTCTGCCTTCGGCTCGGGTCATGATCCCAGGGTCCTGGGATAGAACCCCACATTGGGCTCCCTGCTCCGTGGGAAGCCTGCTTCTCCCTCTCCCACTCCCCCTCCTTGTGTTCCCTCTCTCGCTGTCTCTCTGTCAAATAAATAAATAAAATCTTTAAAAAATAAAAAAAAAGAAAGAAAATAAGAAATTGAAGATGACACTAAGAAATGGAAAGACATTCCATGCTCATGGATTGGAAAAACAAATATTGTTAAAATGTCTATATTACCCAAAGCAATCTCCACATTTAATGCAATCCCTATCAAAATACCACCAGCATTTTTCACAGAACTAGAACAAACAATCTTAAAATTTGTAGGGAATCACAACAGACCCCGAATAGCCAAAGCAATCTTGAAAAAGAAAAGCAAGGCTGGAGGCATCACAATTCCGGACTTCAAGCTATACTACAAAGCTGTAGTCATCAAGACAGTATGGTTCTGGCACAAAAACAGGTACACAGATCAATGGAACAGAATAAAAAACCCAGAAATGGACCCACAACTATATGGTCAACTAATCCTTGAGAAAGCAAGAAAGAATATCCAGTGGAAAAAAGACAGTCTCTTCAACAAATGATGTTGGAAAACCTGGACAGCTACATGCAGAAGAATGAAACTGGACCACTTTCTTACACCATACATAAAAACAAATTCGAAATGGATGAAAGACCTAAATGTGAGACAGGAAACCATCAAAATCATAGAGAACACAGGCAGAAACCTCTTCAACATTGGCCATAGCAACTTCTTACTAGATACATCCCTGGAGGCAAGGGAAACAAAACCAAAAATGAATTATTGGAACGTCATCAAGATAAAAAGCTTCTGCACAGTGAAGGAAACAATTAATATAACTAAAAGGCAACCTTCGGAGTGAGAGAAGATATTTGCAGATGACATGTCTGAGAAAGGATTGGTATCCAAAATCTATTAAGAACTTATCAAACTCAGGGCGCCTGGGTGGCTCAGTCATTAAGCGTCTGCCTTCGGCTCAGGTCATGATCCCAGGGTCCTGGGATCGAGCCCCACATCAGGCTCCCTGCTTGGCGGGAAGCCTGCTTCTCCCTCTCCCACTCCCCCTGCTTGTGTTCCCTCTCTCGCTGTGTCTCTCTCTGTCAAATAAATAAAATATTTAAAAAAAAAAGAACTTATCAAACTCAACACTCCAAAACCAAATAATCCAGTTAAGAAATGGGCAGAAGACATGAATAGTCATTTTTCCAAAGAAGACATACAGATAGCTAATAGACACATGAAAAGATGCTCAACAGCACTCATCACCAGGGAAATGCAGATCAAAACTACAATGAGATATCACCTCACAACTGTCAGAATGGCTAACATTAACAACCCAGGAAACAGCAGATGTTGGCGAGGATGTGGAGAAAGGGAGCCCTCTTACACTGTTGGAGGGAACACAAACCGGAGCAGCCACTCTGGAAAACAGTATGGAGGTTCCTCAAAAAGTTAACAACAGAATGACTCAGCAATTGCACCACCAAGGATTTACCCAAAGGATACAAAAATACTGATTCCAGGGGGCACATGCATCCCAGTGTTTATAGCAGCATTATCAACAATAGCCAAATTATAGAAAGAGCCCAAATATCCATCTACTGAAGATATGCATATATATACAATGGCCTATTACTCAGCCATAGAAAAGAATGAAATCTTGCTATTTGCAATGATGTGGATGAGCTAGAGTGTAGTATGCTATGCAAAACAAGTCAGGCAGAGAAAAACAAATACCACATGATTTCACTCATATGTGGAATTTAAGAAACAAAACAGATGAACATGGGGGAAAGAAAAAAAGAGAAGGGGGGAAGACAAACTGTAAGACAGACTCTTAACTATGGAGAATAAACTGAGGGTTGCCGGAGGGAAGCTGGGTGGGAAGATGGGCTAAGTGGGTGATGGCGCATTAAGAAGGGCACTTGTGATGAGCACTGGGTGTTATATGTAAGTGATGAATCACCAGATTCCACCCCTGAAACTAATATTACACTATATGTTAACTAACTGGAATTTAAATAAAAACTTGAAACATTAAAAAAAATTGATTTTGTTGATTAACAGCGATTTTCAGTTCTATAGTTATACTAGTTTTTTTGTTATTGTTTTGGTTGTTTTATTTTTGTGATTTGTTTTTGGTCAATTCTATCAATTACTGAATGATGAATGATAAAATCTCCAAGTGTAATTGTGGATTTGTCCATTTCTCTCTGTCAGTTTTTGCTTCATACAATTTGAAGCTCTGTTATTAGAGACATACATATTTAGGATTGTTATGTTTTGATGAATTGTTACTTTTATCATTATGAAATGTCCTTTTTTAAATTTATTAATTAGTGATATTAATATAGCCACACAACTTTTCTTATGCTTATTCTTTACATGGTACATCTTCTTCTATCCTTTTAACCCATTTGTGTCTCTATATTTAAAGCATGACTCTCATATAAAAGCATTTACTTGGGTCTTGCTTTTTATCTACTCCAACAATCTCTTTTAAAGTTAGAGTGGTTAGCCCATTGATGTTCACTATAAATATTGATATATTTTCCTTTAAACTTTCCATCTTGCTCCTTATTTTCTATTTATTCCATCTCTACTTTGGGCCTTTCTTATTCCTTTCCTACCTTCATTTGGATTTTATTAGTTTTCAGCATTCAGTCTCCTCTTTTGGCTTTTTGGTTATACCTCTATTTTCAGAGGTTACTCCTAGGATTTAAATACATCATCCTTACTTTGAACCAGTCTATCTTGATTTATTACACCACTCCATCTATAATGTAAGAAGTTTACAACAGTATAATTCCATTTATCCCTCTTCCAATCCTTTCTACTATTGTCATATATATTTACATTTTATAAACCCAACAAAATATTTTTTGCTTTTGAACAATTTAAGAAATTAATATTTTATGAAGTCTTTTATATTTATCCACATTTACCATTTCCAACATTCTTCATTCTTTCCAGATTCGTACTTTCAAAAAGACTAACAAATGTCACTAGATTGTGATTTTTTTTTTTTTAAAGATTTTATTTATTTATTTGACAGAGAGAGAGACAGCGAGAGAGGGAACACAAGCAGGGGGAGTGGGAGAGGGAGAAGCAGACTCCCTGCAGAGCAGGGAGCCTGATGCGGGGCTCGATCCCAGGACCCTGGGACCATGACCTGAACCGAAGGCAGACGCTTAACGACTGAGCCACCCAGGCGCCCCTAGATTGTGATTTTTACATGGTTCTTTTTCTAATACTTTAAATTTCTTGTTAGTAAAAATGAACAATTAATTGTGGTGGCATAAGACAGATAATTAAGAATGAGAATAATAGGGGCATCTGGGTGGCTCAGTCGTTAAGCGTCTGCCTTCGGCTCAGGTCATGATCCCAGGGTCCTGGGATCGAGCCCCATATCAGGCTCCCTGCTCGGCGGGAAGCGTGCTTCTCCCTCTCCCACTCCCCCTGCTTGTGTTCCCTCTCTCGCTGTGTCTCTCTCTGTCAAATAAATAAAATCTTTAAAAAAAAAAAAAAAAAAGAATGAGAATAATAGAATGAATTGGCCTGGACAATGAACTGGCCTGGGCAAAGTGCCCATAAGCATAATGCAAAAAAATTTACAGAATTTATTGTGTAAGTTGTACTTTTACTATTCATTGCTTCAGAAAACACACACATAGGAATATAAGGACCCCTTGCACTAGCAAAGGTACACTAGAGTTACAACCTGGAATAGAACTACCCTGCAAGTACATTTTAAAATATGTGTGCATTTTGTGGGGCGCCTGGATGGCTCAGTCGGTACAGCATGAGACTCGATCTCAGGGTTGCGAGTTCAAGCCCTAACTGGGCATAGAACTTACTAAAATAAAATAAAAATAAATAAAATAAATATGTGCATTTTGGATTGTCACACTGGGAAGGAAGGAATCTGCCAGTAATTCATTTCCTGGGGTAAAACATGCAGGACTCAGATCCAGTGCAGAATTGTCCTGCCCAAAAGTGCTCACAGCATCCAGACAAGAAACATTATAAATATCTGGCTATACTTTGGAGCATTACTTATTTTGACTTGTTTGTTTTGAGAGAAGAATAAGAAACATGCATGACTAACCCTAACAGAATTCTTGATTTTCTTCCCATTTCTAATCCAGTTTTCTCCCATCATAATAAATGACACCATCATCCACACAACTGTTCCCATTAAAAATGTCTTTCCTTCTCTCCCCTGACATACAATCCATTGTTACATTCTTTGATCCCACCTTTAAAATATATCCCTAATCTGCCCACCTCTCTTCTACCATTGTCACCAGTTCAAACCAGCGTCACCTCTAGTGTAGACGCCAAGCTCTTATCTACCTAGGAACCACTCTCCACACAGCAGAGTCTGTCCCCTTTTTACTTAAGTATGCTCTACATCCAATGTGGGGCTTGAACTCATGACCATAAGATCAAGAGTTGCACATTCTAGGGGAGCCAGCCAGGCCACCCCTAGAGTCATTTTATAAAAGCAAAACTCAAATATTTTGCTCCTTATTTTAAAATCCCTAAAGGTATCCCAATGCACTTAGAAATTCAGACTCAAGAAAAAAAAAATTCAGACTTCTTGGCTTACAAAATCATAATCTATGATGTGGCTCCTGCCTGCCCCTCTGATTTCATCTCGTGCCACTCTCTCTCACCCACTGAGCTGCCACCTCACTGCCTTCCCTTCTGTTCCTCAAACTTACCAAATCCGTTCACGCCTCAGGGACTTTGTAGTCCTATTCTCTCTGCATGGAATGTTCTCTGCTAGGTCTTTATGAGGCTGGGTCCTTTTCTTTTGGAGCTCCAGCTCTGCTGAACCAATTCAGAATCTCTAGAAGTAGGACTAGGTGATTACATTAAAAATAAGCTAAAAAAACTCAGATACACTGAATTTTGTGAACAAGTGAGCTAAACATTCTTCATGTCTGTAAGCAAGTTACAGATTTGTTAATAAATCTGGAAATACAAAGCATCTGAGT
Source organism: Phoca vitulina (assembly GCF_004348235.1). Taxonomy (NCBI): domain Eukaryota; kingdom Metazoa; phylum Chordata; class Mammalia; order Carnivora; family Phocidae; genus Phoca; species Phoca vitulina. The sequence continues at coordinate 60,099,848 of NW_022589711.1, read as the reverse complement.
ATCCAATTCAAAATTTTTCTTGTTTCCCTTAGAAAAATTTTTCACATTCAGCACATGTAGTGATTATATAAGGCCATATTGCTGCAACAGACACCCAACAACAATAAAGAGGATTAAAGAGAAGAGGTATAACATTTTGTGATTACAATCTGTGGAGACTTCCAGTCAGCAGCTAGCCCTGTTCCGTGAAGTCATTCAGGGATTTGCATTTTTCATCCTGATGATCTACCATCCTAGGGCATTGTCACCATCTGCATGGGTGGAGTTGAGTTGACACAGGTTCTAATTGACAGGAAGAGAATATTTGGAAAAATAATGATGGTTAAGGCACTAATCCAGAACTAAGACACATCAGATCTGATTATTCTATTGGTAAGAACTTAGTCATATAACTACCACCTAACTATAGGCAGGAACCAAGCAATGTCCCAGACAGGTAACCGTGTACCAGCTATAAGTAACTATGGAAATAAAGAAGGATCGATTTTGATGGACTTTGTCACAGCATTTGTGGAACTAGGTTTTAGTTAACACTTCAGGTTACTCAATTACATCTGTTCCACCAGAAAATGATCCAACAGATTGGAGATAGTCTGTTGCATGTGCCTCACATGAAGGCATTATGGAATCAGAGATTATTGATAGAGAAGGAGCCCTCATTTGACAGACGTAAAAACAGATTCAGTTGAAACACACTTACCCTCAAGTTCACAATGATCAGTAGTGGAATCAAGGCCATATCTGTTTTTCTGATACTTGCCAGAATGTAACCATGGAAAGACAACCATTCTTAACAGTTGCCACCTCTACTAAGCTAATATCCAGATGTACACATTAAATAACTGGTTATTCATATAACCACCTCTAAAGCTGCTTATGGGAAATAGTTGAAATCATCCCATGATGTCTCTATCCCATATATCAAAAGCAGTATGTTCTCACTATGGTGAATTCATAAAAACCCTAACAATGAAAAGTAAATCCATCCATTCCTTTAAAAGTACCGAGAATTTAGTAATTCAAAAATTAAAATGATCTATAAAATGCCACATGAAATAGTTACTCTGCAGTAGAGTTCCAGTTCTTTCAGAATTTTAAAGAGTTCTCATTCATGTGTTGATTTTAAGGTAGAGATCAGGTTCTACAAACTGGAAAACTTTAACAATGTTTAAAGGCTTTGGAATTAAGCCTAGGTTCAGATCTTGGCTCTGCCATTTAATAGCTAGTTATAAGTTACTTAACCTTTTGGAGCCTCCTTTTTCTCCTTGTAAAATGGGGAAAGAATACCTGCCCTTCATAGTACTGTGAAGGTTGGACAATATGGTGTCAGTAAAGCACTCGGCACAACATGAAGCTTAGTGAGTGCTCAAGAAATGGAGGCGGAACACAGAAGAGGAGGGGCACTTCACCAAAAAAAGCTACATTTTTAATGCTGGGAATGTTTTTCAAAGTCTCAACACTAATACTAATTCTCTTTTTATGTGAAAATAATTACCAATGTCATTCATTTATCAGGCATGTGATGACTCCAAATTTCTAGAGTCCGGGAAGCCAAAGATAACCACAGTCTCTGGGCAAATTTACTTGAGAACATCTTAGGCACCCACGTCTGACCTACCTGTAATAAGAGAACTTCATGGCTACCTCACATAGCTCCAAGGTATGAGATCTCCTTGGGATTACTGTACTGCCTTTCCCCCTCAGACTGAGTGGGGTAGCTTCAGACCCAATTTTCATAATAGAAAGTTATGAATGAAAAGTCATTTTGATTAGGGTTACTTTCCAATTGACTATCTAATACCTCTGAAACTAATAATACACTGTATGTTAATTGATTCAATTTAAATTAAAAAAAAATGGCTATCTAAAAACTCACCTACTTTCCCATCTGTAGGGAGCAGTGGGAAGAATGTGACCGGCAACTTCAGAATGAGGCTAAACTGCGGTCAGTTCTCATTCACAGTAGTTATGTTATAAAGTTGCTGCAAATAATGAACCATTGCTCCTAGAGAAAACAGGGTTAGGTTCCTACAAGCCTCTGGTCACATTTTCATCAACCAATCAATATATAAACTTGCTCTGTGTTTCTCTTTAAAGACACTTCAATATATGTTTGTGTGTGTGTATGTTTAACGTAAGCTCTACATCCAACATGGGGCTTGAACTCACAACCCTGAGATCAAGAGTTGCATGCTGTACCGACTGAGCCAGCCAGGCAGCCCAATTTTTGTTTTTAATATATATTGTTGATTCACTAACATTGAGGTCACAACAAACAGAATTATAACTCATGCCTGAATGAAGCTTAACTAATGCCTATATTTTCTTCGTATGGCACATCACAGCCTTCTTGCACTAGGACCACCAGACAGCACTTCAGCATGACACTTGTGGGCATTTTAAGCAGCAAAATCATCCCCTGAAAAAGCATAAAATATGAAAAATGTGGCACCGGATATATCAAGAAAAGGACACTTGTTTACAGTATGAGAGCTAAAACATGAAAGCAGAGTATCACCTTGTTTGACCTCAACTAGGAATGCGCACAACAGGCAACACCAAATTTTTGCCACTCTGGACGTGGCTGCGAATGCCTGCCTCGCTGCTGCAGCCATTGATTTGGGGGTTACCGAGGGAGTTTAGTGAGTAGGCAAATTCACAAACACAGAACCCACAGACAATAAGAACTATTATATATTTTCTCCTTAATTAGTCAATACCATTTTCAAATCTAAAGTCAACTATCTTTCATTGCTAGGGCTTTTATCTACCACAAGAACTGAAGAAACTTCGAGCGTTCTTGAATTTCTTCTTTCAGAGACTTACTGTATATTCACTGTGTGTGAAACACTGTATGTGCCAAGGATTCAGAGTCAAGTAAGCCATGGTCCTTGTTATCAATATTGCCCTCATGGTCTAATCAGAGATACACAAGTAGTCTCAGTGTGGTAAGTACTGTGGTAAGTGCTATAAGAAGAATAAATACAGAGAAAGGGTATAGGAGCACAGAGGAAAACCATCTAAATCAGATTGAGGCATTAGAGAAAGCCTCTCAGGGTGATAACACTCAAGGTGTGTTATTGTAAAAATTAATATGAATCATTTAGGGGCGGAGCAAGATGGCGGAGGAGTAGGAGACCTGGATTTCGTCTCCTCTCAGGAATTCAGCTGGATAGGGATCAAACCATTCTGAACACCTACAAACTCAACAGGAGATCGAAGAAAAGAAGAGCAACAACTCTCTGAACAGAAAAGCGACCACTTTCTGGAAGGTAGGACGTGCGGAGAAGTGAATCCGAGGCGTTATTCAGGAGGATAGACGGCGGGGGAGGAGCCTCCGTCAGCCACTTCTGGCAAGTGATAGAGCCACGGAGCACAAAATCAGAACTTTTAGAAGTCTGCTCCGCTGAGGGACGTCACTCTGGTGGCGAAGTGGGGGGTGGAACCCTCGCGGGACAGTGTGGTCTCAGGACCCTCGGGGTCACAGAAAGACCGGGGGTGCCTGAGTGCGGCAGAGCTCCCAGGTATCGGAGCGGGTAAGCCAGCTGCAGAGACGGAGCCGAGGCGCAGGCTCTCAGCTCGGGGTTGTCATAAACCGTGATCTGCGGCACAGTCGGGCCACTGCTCCTCCAGCAGGGACCCAACAAGCGGCAGATCTGGGGAGACCCCCCCTTCTTCCCCCGGGAGGAGCGGCGCGGGAGCGCACCGCGGGGATCTGCTGGATTTGGAGACTCCACCCGGGGTCGGGTGCCAGATAGAAAGGCGCGGTCACAGGCCGGGGGAGCGCGGAGTGTGGCCGGAGACCGGGGAGACGGGAGTGACTGACTGCTTTTCTCTGGGGGCTCGCTGAGGAGCGGGACCCCGAGTTCTCGGCTCCTTCCGGGCGGAGACTGGGAGGCCGCCATTTTCACTCTCCGCCTCCAAAGCTGTACGGAAAGCTTGCAGGGAACAAAAGCTCCGGAGAGCAAACCCGAGCAGATTACTTAGCCCAGACCGGCAAGGGCAGGGCAATTCCGCCTCCGGCAAAGACATTTGGGAACCACAGCAACAGGCCCCTCCCCCAGAAGATCAGCGAGAACAGCCAGCCAAGACCAAGTTTACCGATCAATGAGAACGGCAGAACTCCAGCGCTGGGGAATACTGCACATAGAATTCATGGCTTTTTTACCATGATTCTTTAGTCTTTCAAAGTTAATTATTTTTTTTAACTGTCTTTTTTTCTTTTTTCTTTTTTCTTTTTTTTTGAATTTTTCTTTTTCCCTTTTTCAACCAACATCTTATCAATCCCTTTTTTAAAAAAAAACATTTTTATTTTTCATTTTTAAAGTCATATTCTATCCCTTCATAGTAGTTACCCATATTTTTGGCATATATATATAAGTTGTTCTCTCTTTAAAATCTTGAGATAGTTTCTTCTAACAGATCAAAATATACTCTAAATCTCTAGTGTATGGTTTTTTTCTACTCCCCTGCCTGATCACATTCTCTCCCTTTTTTCTTTCTTTCTTTTTTCAAACAACTTATCAAATCCTTTTTTAAAATTTTTTATAATTTCCATCTTTACAGTCATATTCCATCCCTTCATCATATCAACCCTTATTTTTGTACATATATAAGTTTTTCTTTCTTTAAAATTTTGGGAGGGACTTTCTTTTAACAGACCAAAATAAACCCAAAATCTAGTGTGTGGCACTGATCTATAAACCAGCCTGATCATATTTGATCACATTCTGTTTTTGTTTTGTTTTGTTTTGTTCTGCTTTTGTTTGTTTTTATCTTTATCTTTATCTTTTTTCTTTTTTTCTTTCTTTTTCTTTTTTCTCTCTTTCCCTTTCTTTTCCCACTGCTTCAGGTCTTTTCTGATTTGTTTAGAGTATATTTTCTGGGGACGTTGTTACCCTGCTAGCATTTTGTTCTCTCATTAATCTATTCTCCTCTGCACAAAATGACAAGACGGAAAAAATCACCTCAACAAAAAGAACAAGAGGTAGTACCGACTGCCAGGGACCTACTCAATACGGACATTAGTACGATGTCAGATCTAGAGTTCAGAATCATCACTTTAAAGATACTAGCTGGGCTTGAAAAAAGCATGGAAGTTATTAGAGAAACCCTTTCTGGAGAAGTAAAAGAACTAAAATCTAACCAAGTAGAAATCAAAAAGGCTATTAATGAGGTGCAATCAAATATGGGGGCGCTAACTGCTAGGATAAATGAGGCAGAAGAAAGAATCAGTAAGATAGAAGACCAAATGATGGAAAATAAAGAAGCTGAGAAAAAGAGAGATAAACAACTACTGGATCACGAGGGCAGAATTCGAGAGATAAACGATACCATAAGACGAAACGTTAGAATAATTGGGATCCCAGAAGAAGAAGAGAGAGAGAGAGAGGGGCAGAAGTTATAATGGAGCAAATTATAGCAGAGAACTTCCCTAATTTGGGGAAGGAAACAGGCATCAAAATCCAGGAAGCACAGAGAACCCCTCTCAAAATCAATAAAAATAGGTCAACACCCCGACATCTAATAGTAAAACTTACGAGTCTCAGAGACAAAGAGAAAATCCTGAAAGCAGCTTGGGAGAAGAGATATGTAACCTACAATGGTAGAAACATTAGATTGGCAACAGACTTATCCACAGAGACCTGGCAGGCCAGAAAGGACTGGCAGGACATATTCAGAGCACTAAATGAGAAAAATATGCAGCCAAGAATACTATATCCAGCTAGGCTGTCATTGAAAATTGAAGGAGAGATAAAAAGCTTCCAGGACAAACAAAAACTAAAGGAATTTGCAAACACGAAACCAGCCCTACAACAAATCTTGAAAGGGGTCCTCTAAGCAAAGAGAGAGCCTAAAAGCAACATAGACCAGAAAGGAACACAAACAATATACAGTAACAGTCACTTTACAGGCAATACAATGGCACTAAATTCCTATCTTTCAATAGTTACCCTGAATGTAAATGGGCTAAATGCCCCAATCAAAAGACACAGGCTATCAGATTGGATTAAAAAACAAGACCCATCGATATGCTGTCTGCAAGAGACTCATTTTAGACCCAAAGACACCCCCAGATTGAAAGTGAGGGGGTGGAAAACCATTTACCATGCTAATGGACACCAAAAGAAAGCTGGGGTGGCAATCCTTATATCAGACAAATTAGATTTTAAACCAAAGACTGTAATAAGAGATGAGGAAGGACACTATATCCTACTTAAAGGGTCTATCCAACAAGAAGATCTAACAATTGTAAATATCTATGCCCCTAACATGGGAGCAGCCAATTATATAAGGCAATTAATAACAAAAGCAAAGAAACACATTGACAACAATACAATAATAGTGGGGGACTTTAACACCCCCCTCACTGAAATGGACAGATCGTCTAAGCAAAAGATCAACAAGGAAATAAAGACTTTAAATGACACACTGGACCAAATGGACTTCACAGACATATTCAGAACATTCCATCCCAAAGCAACGGAATACACATTCTTCTCTAGTGCCCATGGACATTCTCCAGAATAGATCACATCCTAGGTCATAAATCAGGTCTCAACCAGTACCAGAAGATTGGGATCATCCCCTGCATATTTTCAGACCACAATGCTTTGAAACTAGAACTCAATCACAAGAGGAAAGTCGGAAAGAACTCAAATACATGGAGGCTAAAGAGCATCCTACTGAAGAATGAATGGGTCAACCAGGAAATTAAAGAAGAATTAAAAAAATTCATGGAAACCAATGAAAATGAAAATACAACTGTTCAAAATCTTTGGATACAGCAAAGGCAGTCCTAAGAGGAAAGTATATAGCAATACAAGCCTTTCTCAAGAAACAAGAAAGGTCTCAAGTACACAACCTAACCCTACACCTAAAGGAGCTGGAGAAAGAACAGCAAATAAAGCCTAAACCCAGCAGGAGAAGAGAAATAATAAAGATCAGAGCAGAAATCAATGAAATAGAAACCAAAAGAACAGTAGAACAGATCAACGAAACTAGGAGCTGGTTCTTTGAAAGAATTAACAAGATTGATAAGCCCCTGGCCAGACTTATCAAAAAGAAAAGAGAAATGACCCAAATCAACAAAATCATGAATGAAAGAGGAGAAATCACAACCAACCCCAAAGAAATACAAACAATTATAAGAACATATTATGAGCAACTCTATGCCAGCAAATTAGATAACCTGGAAGAAATGGATGCATTCCTAGAGATGTATCAACTACCAAAACTGAACCAGGAAGAAATAGAAAACCTGAACAGACCTATAACCACTAAGGAAATAGAAGCAGTCATCAAAAATCTCCCAAAACACAAAAGCCCAGGGCCAGATGGCTTCCCAGGGGAATTCTACCAAACATTTCAAGAAGAATTAATACCTATCCTTCTGAAACTGTTCCAAAAAATAGAAATGGAAGGAAAACTGCCAAACTCATTTTATGAGGCCAGCATTACCTTGATCCCAAAACCAGACAAAGACCCCATCAAAAAAGAGAATTACAGACCAATATCCCTGATGAACATGGATGCAAAAATTCTCACCAAAATACTAGCCAATAGGATCCAACAGTACATTAAAAGGATTATTCACCACGACCAAGTGGGATTTATCCCTGGGCTGCAAGGTTGGTTCAACATCCGCAAATCAATCAACGTGATACAATACATTAACAAAAGAAAAAACAAGAATCACATGATCCTCTCAATAGATGCAGAAAAAGCATTTGACAAAGTACAGCATCCTTTCTTGATCAAAACTCTTCAGAGTATAGGGATAGAGGGTACATACCTCAATATCATAAAAGCCATCTATGAAAAACCTACAGCGAATATCATTCTCAATGGGGAAAAACTGAGAGCTTTCCCCCTAAGGTCAGGAACGCGGCAGGGATGTCCACTATCACCACTGCTATTCAACATAGTATTGGAAGTCCTAGCCACAGCAATCAGACAACAAAAAGAAATCAAAGGCATCCAAATTGGCAAAGAAGAAGTCAAACTCTCACTCTTTGCAGATGATATGATACTTTATGTGGAAAATCCCAAAGACTCCACCCCAAAACTGCTAGAACTCATACAGGAATTCAGTAAAGTGGCAGGATATAAAATCAATGCACAGAAGTCAGTGGCACTCCTATACACCAACAACAAGTCAGAAGAAAGAGAAATTAAGGAGTCAATCCCATTTACAATTGCACCCAAAACCATAAGATACCTAGGAATAAATCTAACCAAAGAGGCAAAGGATCTGTACTCAGAAAACTATAAAATACTCATGAAAGAAATTGAGGAAGACACAAAGAAATGGAAAAACGTTCCATGCTCATGGATTGGAAGAACAAATATTGTGAAGATGTCAATCCTACCTAGAGCAATCTACACATTCAATGCAATCCCCATCAAAATACCATCCACTTTCTTCAAAGAAATGGAACAAATAATCCTAAAATTTGTATGGAACCAGACAAGACCCCGAATAGCCAGAGGAATGTTGAAAAAGAAAAGCAAAGCTGGCGGCATCACAATTCCGGACTTCCAGCTCTACTACAAAGCTGTCATCATCAAGACAGTATGGTACTGGCACAAAAACAGACACATAGATCAATGGAACAGAATAGAGAGCCCAGAAATGGACCCTCAACTATATGGTCAACTAATCTTTGACAAAGCAGGAAAGAGTGTCCAATGGAAAAAAGACAGTCTCTTCAACAAATGGTGTTGGGAAAATTGGACAGCCACATGCAGAAGAATGAAACTGGACCATTTCCTTACACCACACACAAAAATAGACTCCAAATGGTTGAAAGACCTCAATGTGAGACAGGAGTCCATCAAAATCCTAAAGGAGAACACAGGCAGCAACCTCTTCGACCTCAGCCGCAGCAACTTCTTCCTAGAAACATCGCCAAAGGCAAGGGAAGCAAGGGCAAAAATGAACTATTGGGACTTCATCAAGATAAAAAGCTTTTGCAAAGCAAAGGAAACAGTCAACAAAACCAAAAGACAACTGACAGAATGGGAGAAGATATTTGCAAATGACATATCAGATAAAGGGCTAGTATCCAAAATCTATAAAGAACTCATCAAACTCAACACCAAAAGAACAAAGAATCCAATCAAGAAATGGGCAGAACACATGAACAGACATTTTTCCAAAGAAGACATCCAAACGGCCAACAGACACATGAAAAAGTGTTCAATATCGCTCGGCATCAGGGAAATCCAAATCAAAACCTCAATGAGATACCACCTCACACCAGTCAGAATGGCTAAAATTAACAAGTCAGGAAATGACAGATGTTGGCGGGGATGCGAAGAAAGGGGAACCCTCCTACACTGTTGGTGGGAATGCAAGCTGGTGCAGCCACTCTGGAAAACAGTATGGAGGTTCCTCAAAAAGTTGAAAATAGAGCTACCATATGATCCAGCAATTGCACTCCTGGGTATTTACCCCAAAGATACAAAAGTAGGGACCCGAAAGGCTACGTGCACCCCGATGTTTATAGCAGCAATGTCCACAATAGCCAAACTGTGGAAAGAGCCAAGATGTCCATCAACAGATGAATGGATAAAGAAGATGTGGTATATATATACGATGGAATATTATGCAGCCATCAAAAGGAATGAGATCTTGCCATTTGCAACGACGTGGACGGAACTGGAGGGTATTATGCTGAGCAAAATAAGTCAAACAGAGAAAGACATGTATCATATGACCTCACTGATATGAGGAATTCTTAATCTCAGGAAACAAACTGAGGGTTACTGGAGTGGGGGGTGGGGTGGGAGGGATGGGGTGACTGGGTGATGGACACTGGGGAGGGTATGTGTTCTGGTAAGCGCTGTGAATTGTGCAAGACTGTTGAATCTCAGATCTGTACCTCTGAAACAAATAATGCAATATAAGTTAAGAAAGAAAAAAAGAAGAAGAAGAATGTAGCAGGAGGGGAAGAAGGAAGGGGGGGAAATCGGAGGGGGAGAAGAACCATGAGAGACAATGGACTCTGAAAAACAAACAGGGTTCTAGAGGGGAGGGGGGTGGGAGGATGGGTTAGCCTGGTGATGGGTATTGAGGAGGGCACGTTCTGCATGGAGCACTGGGTGTTATGCACAAACAATGAATCATGGAACACTGTATCTAAAACCAATGATGTAATGTATGGGGATTAACATAACAATAAAAAAATTAAAAAAAAATTAATATGAATCATTTAAAGGAAAAAGTATAGAAAGTGGAAACTGCACACTGGGGAAAGAACATGAAAAGCCTCCAAGGTGCAAAAACCCAACTATGCAAATGGCGCACATGAGCTGGGAGGCAGGCAGAGAGAGGCAGGCAGAGAGTGACACGCAGAGGGTGTTGGATGTTAAGTTAACAGTCAGAACTTTACCCTGCTTATCTAGGACAACTCACCAGGGAACCTCTCTCCTATAGCATCCATCTTTCTACCCAGTACAGCTTTCTCATACAACCATTTTGTTTTTCCTCCCATCTTTACAAAATCTACTCTTCCCCTTCCAGCTACCACACTGTTTCTTTGCTCCTCTTTGCTACAAAACTACTTGAGAGTTGTCTGTACTCGATATCCCAACTCCTCTTCTCCAATTCTCTCTTGAGCCCACTCCAATCAGGCATTCTCCTTCCATTACTCCACTGAAGCTATTCATCAAGGTCAAGAATGGCTTTCATGTTGCTAAATCCAATATTCAATTTGCAATTCTTATTTTTCTTGAGCTATCTGCAGCCTTTGACATAGTTTATCACTCCCTCCTCCTTAGAATAATCTCTTCACTTGGCTCCTACATCACTTTTCTGCTTTTCCTCCTCCATCACTGGTAGCTCATCCATTTTCTTTGCTATTTCCTCCACACTCACCCGATCTCTTTTTTTTTTTTAATATTTATTTGAGAGAGGGCACACGGTGGGGAGGGGCGGAGGGAGAGGGAGAGAATCTCACACAGGCTCCCTGATGAACGAGGAGCCAGATGCAGGACCCAACCTCATGACCCTGAGATCATGACCTGAGCCGAAATCAAGTCAGTCGCTTAACCGAGCCACCCAGGCGCCCCTCACTCAATCTCTTAATATTGGAGTGCCTCAGGGCTCAGTCCTTGAACTTCTCTTTTCTGTCCACATTCATTCTTGGTGATCTCTACTCAGAATTTCACTGGCTCATATAGGCATCATAAACATGTACCCTGAACTGAGCTCCTGATCTTTTCCTACAAAACCTGTTTCTCCCATATCTTCTAAATCTTGATTAATAGCAATTCATCCCTCCAATTTCTCAGGCCAAAAACCTTAGAATAATCTTTGAGTTCTTTCTTGCTACACAGTGACAACCTCTCCTCTTCTATGACATTACTCCTTCCTTCACTTACACCTAGTTCCTCAGAAAATCCAATTAAATCTACCTTTAGGGCGCCTGGGTAGCTCAGTTGGTTAAGCGACTGCCTTCAGCTCAGGTCGTGATCCTGGAGTCCCGGGATCGAGTCCCACATCGGGCTCCCTGCTCGGCAGGGAGTCTGCTTCTCCCTCTGACCCTCCCCCCTTCATGCTCTCTCTCTCATTCTCTCTCTCTCTCAAATAAATAAAATCTTTAAAAAAAAAAAATCTACCTTTAAAATATATCCAGAATTTAACTACTTTTTTTTTAATAGCTCCACTGTTATCACCCTAAGTCACCATCATCTCTCATCAGGATAATTGCATTAACTTCTTAGTTGACATATTATCTATTGCTGTGTAACAAATTATCCCAAAACTTTAGCATCTTAAAACAACAGGCATTACCCACATTTTTTGTGGATCCAGAATCTGAGTGCAGATTCAATGTGGGTAGCTCACATTTAAGGTCCCTCACAAGGCCGCAGTCAAGCTGTTAGTCAGAACTGCAGTCCCAACTGAAAGCTCAACTGAGAGAAGATCAGCTTCCAAGCTTATTGATGTGGTTGTTGGCAAGATTTAGTTCTCCGTGGGTTGTTGGGCCAAGAGCCTTGGGTCCTCACTGGCTGTTGGCTGGAGGCCACCTTCAGTTTCTTGCCACATGGGTCTCTCTTTTTTTTTTTTTTTTTAATTTTTTTGTTATGTTAATCCCCATACATTACATCATTAGTTTTAGATATAGTGTTCCATGATTCATTGTTTGTGCATAACACCCAGTGCTCCATGCAGAACGTGCCCTCCTCAATACCCATCACCAGGCTAACCCATCCTCCCAACCCCCTCCCCTCTAGAACCCCCAGTTTGTTTTTCAGAGTCCATCGTCTCTCATGGTTCTTCTCCCCCTCCGATTTCCCCCCCTTCATTCTTCCCCTCCTGCTACATTCTTCTTCTTCTTTTTTTCTTTCTTAACATATATTGCATTATTTGTTTCAGAGGTACAGATCTGAGATTCAACAGTCCTGCACAATTCACAGCGCTTACCAGAACACATACCCTCCCCAGTGTCCATCACCCAGTCACCCCATCCCTCCCACCCCACCCCCCACTCCAGCAACCCTCAGTTTGTTTCCTGAGATTAAGAATTCCTCATATCAGTGAGGTCATATGATACATGTCTTTCTCTGTTTGACTTATTTCGCTCAGCATAATACCCTCCAGTTCCATCCATGTCGTTGCAAATGGCAAGATCTTATTCCTTTTGATGGCTGCATAATATTCCATTGCATATATATACCACATCTTCTTTATCCATTCATCTGTTGCCACATGGGTCTCTCTTAAAGGCAGGTCACAAAATGGCAACTGGCTTCCAACAGTGAGCAAGTGAGAGAGCAAGAGAGAACATGCAAAATGGAGACTATAACCTAATCTCAGAAATGATATCCCATCACTTTGCCATACTCCATTCATTAGAAGCAAATCACTAGGTCCAGCCCACACTCGAGTGGAAGGGATTACACATGGGTGTGAATCTCATGAGGCAGGGATCATTGGGGATGTTTTAGAGGCTGCCTACCACAACTGGTCTCCTGCTTTCACCTTATCCTTCCCCCACACACAAACATACAGTCTTTTCCCAACACACCAGCTAAGGCACTTTTGTGAAATCTCAAGTACTGACCTGATATTACTCTGCTCAAACCCTCCAATGACTTCCCACCTCACTGTAAAAGCCATAGCACTAACAATACCCACAAGACCACACACAATTTGCTACCTGTTATCTTTTTTTAAGATTTTATTTTTTAGGTCACCTGGCTGGCTCAGTCAGTTAAGTGTCTGCCTTCAGCTCAGGTCATGATCCCAGGATCCTGGGATCAAGTCCCGCATCGGGCTTCTTGCTCAGCAGGGAGCCTGCTTCTCTCTCCCCCTCTGCTGCTGCTCCCCCTGCTGTGTCAAATAAATAAATAAAATCTTTAAAAAAGAAAAAAGATTTTTTTACGTAATCTCTACACCCAACGTGGGGCTCAAACTTACAACCCCGAGATAAAGAACTGCATGATATATTGACCGAGCCAGTCAGGCTCCCCTCTACCGTTATCTTTGATCTCATTTCCTATTATTCTCCTCACTCCCTCCTCTCCAGCCTGCTAGCCTCCTTGATGTTCCTCAAACGTGCTGCCAACTCAGTCTTTATAGTTGATATTTGCAGTGACTGCAAGCTTTCATTAGATATATGCATGGCTTATGATTTCATTTCTTAGGTATTCAGCTATCTCAGTGAAGCTCTCCCTGATTACCCTATTTAAAATTGCACATTCCACTGTCCCCTTCCCTGCTTTTTCCCCCTCCACAGCACTTCTCACTATATATCACAATATATATATTTTATACTAGAATGTAAGCTCCATGAGGGCAATTATTTTTCTTTTGTTCACTGCTGTATTCTTAGGATAATGCCTGACACATTAAGGGATTAGAGACATTTATTTAGAATATTATTAGAATGAGTGAATAAATTCTGAAAGATCTGAGGAGTCACCAAAGGATCTTAAGCCTTTTAGGTAAGTCATGCTGGTAACAGCAAGAATAAGTGATTGGAAGAAAAACAGACTAGGGCGCCTGGGTGGCTCAGATGGTTAGGCGTCTGCCTTCGGCTCAGGTCATGATCCCAGGGTCCTGGGATCGAGTCCCACATCGGGCTCCCTGCTCCTTGGGAGCCTGCTTCTCTCTCTGTGTCTCTCATGAATAAATAAAAAAAATCTTTAAAAAAAAGAAAAAAGAAAAACAGACTAAAAGTATATAGGAAGCCACAGGAACTTAGGCAATCCTGTGATGAAAACTTAAGGACAGTGACACTGGGAATCAAGAACATCATATGGACACAAAACTTATAAATGCTCCAAAACTGTTCTACAAATTCTACACAACCACCAAAATCCCAGCTGCATTTTCTTGCAGAAATTGACAAGTTGATGTTAATATTTGTATGGAAATGCAAGGGACCTAAAATAGCCAAAAAATTTTTTGAAAAACAAGTTGGAGGAGTCCTACGTCCTAATTTCAAAACTTAACTACAAAGTTACAGGAATCAAGACTATGTGGTTCTGTCATAAGGAAGGACATACAGACTGATGGGAATTAAGAATCCAGAAATACACCCATATATTTATGGGCAATTGGTTTTCAACAAGAGTGCCAAGACCATTCAATGGGGAAAGAAAGAATAGTCTTTTCAACAAGTGGTAAGGGGACAGCTGGCTATTCACAGGCAAAAGAATTAATCTGCCCCCCTACCTCATGCAATATACAAAAATTAACTCAAAATAGGTCAAAGACATAAAGAGCTAAAACCATAAAACTCTTAAAAGAAAACATAAGTGTACATTTTCTCACATTGGATTAGGCAATGGTTTCTTAGATTTGATATCTAAAGTGCAAGCAACCAAAGAAAAAAATAAATTGGATTTTATTAAACTTTTGTGCCACGAGGCACTATCAAAGTAAAAAGACAAACCACAGGATAGAAAATATACGTAGAGGGGGCCTGGGTGGCTCAGTTGGTTAAGCATCTGCCTTCGGCTCAGGTCATGATCTCAGGGTCCTAGGATCAAGGCCCACGTCGGGGTCCCTGCTTACCAGGGAGTCTGCTTCTCCCTCTCCCTCTGCCCCTCCCCCTGTTTGTGTGCTCACTCTCTCTCCCAAATAAGTAAATAAATAAAATCTTAAAAAAAAAAAGGGAAATATTTGTAGATCATATACCTGGTAAAGATCTAGTATTTTGAATATATAGAGAACACTTACACATCAATAATATAATAAGTAACTCAATATAAAAATGGGCATATGACCTAACCAAATTTAATACTGAAGAAACAGAAAAACTGAGCAGACCAATAACTAGTAAAAAAACTGAATCTGGGGGCGCTTGGGTGGCTCAGTCGTTAAGCGTCTGCCTTCAGCTCAGGTCATGATCCCAGGGTCCTGGGATCGAGCCCCACGTCGGGCTTCCTGCTCCGCGGGAAGCCTGCGTCTCCCTCTCCCACTCCCCCTGCTTGTGTTCCTGTTCTCGCTGTCTCTCTCTGTCAAATAAATAAATAAATAAATAAAATCTTTAAAAAAAAAAAAAAAAAAAAAAAAACTGAATCTGTAATCAAAACCTCCCAACAAAGAAAAGCCCAGTACCAGAAGGCTTCACTGGAGAATTCTACCAAACATTTAAAGAACAATAATCTTCCTCTAACTCTTCCCAAAAATTGAAGAAAAGGAATTCCAAACTCTTTCTGTGAGACCAGCAATGCCAATACTAAAGCCAGACAAGGAAACACAAGACAACTACAGACCAATATCCCTGAAGAATATTGGTACAGGAGTCCTCAACAGAATATTAGCAAACAAATTCAACAGCACATCAAGGAATTATACACCACAAGTGGGAGTTATTTCTGGAATGCAAGGGCGGTTCAACATATGAAATTCAATCATTCTAATACACCACATTAACTGAATGAGGACAAAGCCACATGATCATCCTAACTGATGCAGAAAAGCAATTGACAAGACTTAACATCCTTTCCCGATTTAAAACAAAAAACTTCCACACACAAGAAACAGAAGGAAACTATCTCAACATAATAAATACCATATATGAAAAACACACAGCTTACATTATATTTGATGGTGAAAGACATAAAACTTTTCTTCTAAGAAAAGGAACAAGACAAGGATGCCCGCAGTTTTTTTTAAAAAAGCAAATATTAACAGACAGGGAGAAATAGGAAGCAATACAATAATAGTAGGGAACTTCAATATCCCACTCCCATCAATGGACAATATTCATCAATCATCCAGGCAGGAAATCAATATGGAAACATTGGACTTAACATGTTAGACCAGATGGTTAATATCTTGAATATCAAAAGAACTCCTACAACTCAACAAGAAAATCAAATAACCCAATTCAAAAATGGGCAAAGAACTTGAATAGACATTCCTCCAAAGATATACAAATGGCCAACAAGTATATAAAAAGATGTTCAATATCACTGATCATCAGAGAAATGCAAAACAAAACCATAGATACTGCCTCACACCCGTTAGGACGGCTAGTGTAAAGAAAAAAGTGAGGATGTGGAGAAATTGGAAACCTTGTGCATTGTCAGGATTGTAAAATGGTATAATTGCTATGGAAAGCAGTATGGGGGGGTTCCGCAAAAAATTAAAAATAAAACTACCATATGATCCAGCAATCCCACTTCTGTGTATATATCCTAAAGAATTGAAAGTAGGGTCTCGAAGAGGTATGTGTACACTTAATTTCCTAGCAGCTTTATTCACAATAGCCAAATGTCCACTGACAAAAAATGTTGTATATACCTACAATGAAATATAATTCAGCCATAAGCAAAAGAATCCCTGTCACATGCTACAACATGGATGACACTTGAAGACATTATGCTACGTGAAATAAGCCAATCACAACAAGACAAATACTGTGTGATTCCCTTATATGAGGTATCTGAAATAATCAAATTCATAGACACACAAAGTAGAAGGTGTTTTCCAGGGGCTGGAGTGTGAATATATATTTTTCAATTCTCTTATATTTTTAGAAGTGGAATTGCTGGATCATATGCTAACTCTGTTTAATTTTTTGAGTAACAGCCAAACTGTGTTCCAAACCAGCTGCACCACTTTACATTCCCACCAACGTACAAGGGTTCCAGTTTGTCCACACCTTCATCAACACTTGCTATTGTCTATCTTTTTGATTAAAGCAATCCTAGTGGGTGTGAAGTCATTGTGGTTTTGATTTGCATTTCCCTAATGCCTAATAATGTTGAGCATCTTTTCATGTGTATAATGGCCATTTGTGATCTTTTTTGGAGATATGCCTATTCAGATTCTTTGCTCATTTGTAAAATGGGTTGTCTTTTTATTGTTAAATTATAAGAGGTTTTTATATATTCTGGATACAAGACCCATTATATTTTTAAATTAAGGAAATCTTTTGATTATAGCTTTTTATACACTTCATTAGCTTTCAAAATATTTTCAAGTTAGACTACATTCTTTAAGTACATGAAATGTCACCTTAAATATAAATTGCATAGGAATTTAAAAATTTAAAGCAACCACTGCTTTCTCAAACATATGTATTCCAAGGCAAGGAGTTGGGATATACGGGTCCCATAGGTGAAAAGATTTAGCGATAAATGCAATGTATGGACCTTATTTGAATTCTGACTTGAACTGGAAAAAGAATTATAAGACAATTTAAAATACTGACTGGATAATTACTAAGAATTTGTTAACATTTAAGTGTGGTAATAGTATTGTGATTATATTTAAGCATCCTTATCTTTTTGATATAAATACTGAAACACAAATGGAATTATCTATGTGGGACTTGCTTCAAAATAAATCAGGGTTGCAAAGATGGGTGGCATACAGAGAGGTAAGATTGGTCATAAATTCATCATGTTGAAGTAGGTTCATTATACTATTGTACTTCTGTGTATGTCTGAAATTTTCTATTAAAAATTTAAAAAGCACTACACTCCAATGTCCACTATGTGTAAGAGCACAAGTTGCTGGCAGCAACTAAATGGTACCAACTAAAGTTTTACAAATTTAAGAAATTCCCAGTTACCTTAAAAGCAAAAGAGCTCTGGGAAACTTAAAGAGACTGTGACATATCCATGCAGTGCAATGTCTGTACAATGTTTTAAATATTACCAGCAGTCACAGCCTGACTCGGTAGCTTTATCAACTATGATCCACACAACAGCACCAAGCACCAGCCACAGCACTGCTCACCTACACACTTCATCTCCTCAGCAGAATTCTAAGGGACCAGAGCACTCCCACTGGCAGGCTAGAATAACTTTTCTCACTGGCTACAGAAAATACTACCTTCAACTAAGTACATGTCTACAGTAAGTCATTTTACAGTAATCCCGCAGGGCACCTTATACTCACCCAAACTGCATATCCAATCTATGGACACACGAGTTAGGACTGCGAGGTATAATTTGCACACTTAAAATACATACCCACCAGAATGACTATAATAAAAAAAGACAAGTATTCTCAAGGATGTGAAGAAACTGCAACGCTTATGAATTGTGGCAGGAATATTTTTAAATAGTACAGCCACTCTGGAAAAGATTTGGCAGTTTAGGAAATTAAGCAAAAATTTTCCAACCAACCCAACAATTACACTCCTGGGAATCTACCTATGAGAAATGAAAACATTATGTCCACACAAAGGCATATATGTGAATGTTCATAGCATCATTATTCATAACACCCAAAAAATATGAACAATCCAAATGTCCATCAACTGGTGAATAAGCAAAATGTAGTACAGCCATACACTGGAAGATTATGCAGCAATTAAATGAACAAAGCACAGGCATAGGCTACAACAGGAGTGAACCTCAAAAACATCATGCCAAGAAGCTGGATGCAAAAGACTTCAAATTGTCTGACTCTATTTATGTGTAATTCCCAGATAGGGAAAATCTATGAAGCAGATGAAAGTGGCTGCCTGGGGCTGGGGGTAAGAGAGGGAATCAACTGCAAAGGACCATGAGGGGAGCTTTTATGGGCTGATGGAAATGTTCTAAAACTGGATTGTGAGGATGGTTGCACAACTCTATAAATTTACTAAAACCATCAAATTGCTTATTTACAATGGGTGAATTTTATCATGTGTAAGTTATACCTCAATAAAGCTTTTTTTTTTTTTTAAGTACCATTACACCAAGTCTTTGGAACGACTCTCTTAAAGTTCTGGCTGACAGCCCTGTTTAATTTCAATAGAATGAGTTCTAACCTAGTCTCAGGATTAAAAATAGTATTAGCATTTGCTTGAAACCTAAACACGCTACTTTTGAAGGATTCCAAGTACATACATCTCTAATCTTTACTGATCAATTATTACTCTTTTAGCTATGTGCCTTGTTAACTATAAGACAAATCCTTGTCTACAGACTACACTAGCATTTTCTCTTAGCCATTTTTCCCCCTGGATGTATGCCCGACACTATTCCTTTTTGTAAAAATCTTGTTTGGTATTGCCCCAGTTTTCCATTAAATACAAAGTTTTCTTAGAGTATTTCATAACTTGAGCTAGAATTTTAAGTAAATATTTATATTGAACATGAACATTCTAAACATATACATTCTAAATACAAAATATTATCCTTTTTGTTTTGTTTCTTCATTAAGCCATTCACATACTGCCTCTGGCAAGTTTCAAACTTCATTGTTTCAAATCAAGCTTTGCTTTCAACTACTTTGGTTCAAAATTCTTCTTTAAAATTATTTGATGGATTCTTCTTTCAAAGCAGTTGCTGTCTTCTATGATCAGACCTGCTTTAATTCTGGTCTAACTCCCATCTCTTTCCATTCCACTGAAAAATCTGCCAAAGGGGTAATGTTCCCGCTTACGCCAGACATTAAAAAACAATTTCTTTTAACCGAACATTTTTCTCAAACCAAATTTCACATGCAATGCCATTAACCTGCAAGAGATAAAGTAGGAAGCTATGGATAAAGTGGAAGAAGAGGCACCCTGCCTCCATGGCCCAACCTCATGGAATATAGCAGCCTCGAAGTATGGCTTACAAACCGATGCCCTACATTACAAGTCACATTTCAGCACAGCACAAATACAAAAAAATTAAACTGAAAATATTTAAGCAATATGCATAAGAAAAACTTGGATATACTTAAATAAAAAAATAGACTTTTGGGGACCTCAATTTTAAAAATTGGTAACTATAAAATAATTCCCAAAATAATGTCTTTAAAACTCCATAAATACATTACTTTTTAGGAATTCCATCTACTACAAAGATTGTGTACCTTTTATCATAATTTCCTTATTTATGACAGACTTTAAAAGAAGATCAACCAAAGAAAAGCCAAAAAGCCACAGTAACACAGAACATTGAGCCTAGTGGGAAGTGGTTAAATAAGTTGGTCAGCAGGAAACGCCAATTACCCAACAGGCAGTAAAGGAAAATAAGATGGCAAGAATGCTCTGGTAAAACCATTTATGCATCTGTATTATGAATTAAAAAAAAAAAAAAAAAGCACTATCTGCCTCCAGAATCAGATACAAATCAAGCAAATATTCAACCAAAATGGCAACAAATAGTAACGATAAACCTGGAAAAGGGGATCTGTACTATTAAGAATTTTCAAGTTTATATCAACTACAAAATATAAACCCCTTCCCCTCAGAAATCAAAGGTATCATGATATATAACTTCACATTTCTATAAAATAAAAATAGAAATTATTGCTCTATGACTGTAAAAATGGAGGCAAGTAAAGAGTTTAGAAATATACTCGTTTATAATCAATTAAATGATGAGCCATAATTTGAACCCTAATTATCACATTATGTAGAAATCACAATTCAGGTGTTGTGTCCTTAGTTATTAAGATATATGTTAAATAGTTCACATTTTAAAAACATTTTATCGTTACATAATCAAATTTGATAAAATTTTATCAAAACATCTATGTATTCAATATAAATCATATTGTTAAAAGTTTTATAAAGTAACATTTAAAGAAAACTGCTGAGGTGCCAAATAATTATTTTCTATTAAATATACAACTTAACATTTAGAACTATATAAATTAATTCTTGCTAAAAGTTGATTCAGGTTTACAAAGGCATACTTTGTGAACTATAATAAATTTCCCCAGCACCACTTTCCTTTTCCATTCCAAAATTCTTTCATTAGGTTTAACTTTCTTCTGTCATTCATATGTAAAAGTTACAGAAGGTTTACAATACGTTGTCTTAATAGTAACATGTTTTCAAAAAATCTAAGCAAAGTGCACATTAAACTAGCTACAACTACTCAAATTCCTTATCAAATAAAAAATAGATGAACACTTCATTCACTTAAATCTTTCTGAGGAAAAAAAAAAAAATAGTATAACCTTGCTTAAATAAGAATTCCCCAGTAAGGATATTATATAAAAGATTTCCCATGTTATTTTATTTACTTTCTCTCATTAAAACTTTTTAAAAGTCTAATGCAGAACACGCACTTACAATGCCATATTACACAACTACAGTACTGTTAATTAAACAAAGCAGCCCAGTATAGTTGTAAACATTTTAAAAATGTAGTAAACAAGACTTGGCATGTCTTTTCTTCCCAAAACTTGCCATTACAATGCTCTTTCCATGAATAATTACTCTTCCTGGAAAAGTTTAAGGTATATTTTAGTCTTTAAAAATATTACACTGAAATAATATGTGAAAAGATTTAGTCATGGCAATTTCACGGAAGCTTTTATTGCCTCTGTTGGTAATATGACAGGGATTGTAAGAAGCACAATTGAACTTACAGAGATTTGCAGATGATAGTCACTAACGATAATCTTGATCTCAAGTATTTTTATATGTGGGCACTTCTAATTTTATACACTTTACTATTTAAAAAGCATTACATTTTAAAATGTGTACCTGTTTTGACATTTGGCAAAAAGGAAACTGTACCTGTGGTTCAATTTAAAACAAAGAATCAGCCTGGGGAGTTTACCAAAATGAAGACTGAAACACTAATGAATTAAAGCATTTCAAGGGGGGTGTGTGTGTGTGTGTGTGTGTGTGTGCGCGTGCACGCGCACGCGCATGTGTGTATGAGCATGTGTCTCTCTTTCAACCTCTGTCAATCTCTCTCACAGACACACTCACACACATACACAGCCATATGTATAAGCATTTTTTTAGTACAAAATACTCCCTGTAACCAGACATTTATCCTCAAAATAATCACACCACATTAAACCAGTCTTCTCTTTTCAGCCCTAGTAATAGTATTGTTTAATTCTAAGATGCCATCATAGAGTGAACAACCTTAACTTTTATGCTACATAATTATATTCAAAGCTTTATGTATTTTTTGTTTATAATTACACAGTAATTATAAATGTTTAGTACCAAAATGATGACAAACACTATTTTGTTGAAAAAGGTCTTGCGTTTAAAAGGAAAAGTCTGTAAACCCAAGGCACTAAGCCATGAACCAATATCAGACTTCTAAGAAAAACCATTTATATTGGGGGAAAAAAAAAAAAAGCTAATGGGATCTCACTTTAAAACACAGCATACTCGAATTAATCAATCCGAAAACAATACCATAACTCAAAATCTTCAAGACAAAAAACAAAATAGTACATATATATATTTATCTTTTTAAATTTTTCATAATTGAAGTTCCTCTTTATATTTACAAATATGAAATCAGGAAATACTGAAAGCAGCAGGATTCTTTTTTTCTTTTTCTTTTTTTTTAAATAACCAATTCTAGTAACCTGAATAGGAGTTTTCAAAATATTCTTTTGGTAGAATTAATATTCTTGAGTTAAAGTTATGATTGGAATATTAATATAATATCTATGGGGAAAGCTCAATTTCAGAAACTGTGTAAATAAAAAGTAGTTGTAAGATGTCACTGTTTCTTAAAATCATTTCCACATCTACATAAAACATACTGCTATTCTGAAGTACATTCCTTTGATAATTTTAACATTGGGCCTTAGAGAGTTGCCTGGATATACCAAGCAAAATCTAT
Organism: Phoca vitulina; assembly: GCF_004348235.1. Taxonomy (NCBI): domain Eukaryota; kingdom Metazoa; phylum Chordata; class Mammalia; order Carnivora; family Phocidae; genus Phoca; species Phoca vitulina. The sequence goes on along the minus strand of NW_022589711.1, from coordinate 60,076,844 downwards.
TCCTGCTAAAGACCAAAGTCACCCAATATATGAAGTTTTACATTTTTTTACTTGCCTTACAGAAATGTTTAAGAGAGCAAGAAACCCTTCACATGTCAGGAAGTGAACAGAAAAGTTAGGCATTTTCGGCATGAAAGCAGTTCATGGGTCTTGTAATGAAAAAAATAAGATAGGATTCTGCTTTGATGTGAAAACTGAGCTAATCTGAACGAAACAAAAAAGGTGAAGAAACTAAATAATTTACAAAAATAAAAGCCAGATTGGTGTTTTGCATCAAGTACATGCTTGCTTGAAAATTTTTGCTCCTGAAGTAAGTATTTGGCAACCACAGTGATTAACAGTTAAAGGAATTTCAACAAAATAAGAAGTCATCAAAAATGGACTATTTGTCTGAAAGCAGTACCTATAAGGATTGAACTTCATGGCTCATCATGACCATTTTCAAAATTTAATTCCTACTATCTTCTTATAAATTAAGAGAATTTCATTTGTGTTCCATAGTGTGCTGACAAAAACAAACAAACAAACAAAAAAAAACAAAAAAAAATAAACCCTCATGCCTAAATTTAGAATATTGTATTGTGTAGCAATCTAAAACATTCAAAACAAATTAAATAGTTTAACTTATTCAACAGGCATATAAGCATTTCAAAATCATAATGAAATCCAATTATGTAGTGCATAATGTAGACAGGAGTAGAATCTAACATTATGCAGACATTTCCTAAATAAAAGTTCCCTGTAAGACAACTATACATAAACATGGGTAAGGTAAGTGCAGACTAGTTCTGTGGAACCTTTTGAAATCGAGGGTCTGAAACACAATAAATTTTTCAGGTAGGCACACCAAGTTATCCTAAAAATTTTTCACGTTGGTTATTTTGACATCAGTTACTCTACTCACATCAATACATGTGATTTGCCAGGAAAAAAAAATCCCCCCAAACCAAAACACCATTCCAGATCTGGTACACTTAAATATATCACTCTCATCGGAAGTGCTATCAGCATAGTCTTTGCAACTAGCCCAAAGCATATATTTAAGAAGTTTTTAGAAATTGTTTGTGATGTTCATATGTTTAATTCTTATGCCAAACTGCTTTCTGATGAAGACAGCATTGTGCTTTATGCAAGAATGGAAACCTCAAAATAATCACCATAAAGCTTCTAAGACTTATGGGAGAATAAACTAGGATGGTCCACAGATATAAGATGAAATCCACAATGTTGGAATTATAAATGTTTAGAGCGGCCCAGACTAGAAGACAAGCCCAAACCACCATTAGAAGAATGAAATACGATATGGTCCAAGATGTATCCTTAAAGTTTTGACACAACCCTCAGTCTGAATTGTGAGGATTGATCTTCAGTTCAGTCCAGCCAGCAGAAATTGACTGTGCAATTTTCCGTTGTATTTATTGTACAGACTATGTACATTCTAGAAGGTTCCTTTAGTGCTACACTGTTGTACTTTTTGTCCCAGCAATTTGAGGGCGTGCAAATTCCACAAAGTCATCAATAAGAACAGGCCATGCTCCTGGGGGAAAAAAAAAAAAAAGATTGGGAACAAAGAAAGGAGGAAAAGCAGAAATAAAATTTTAAAGAGAATCCTTTACTTTTTAAAATATCTTCCCCGTAACAGTTAAAGTATGTCATTACAAATATTCCCACTGATCAGACTTCCAAAATTCTGACTTTTTAGAGTTTCTACCTAAAATATGCCTTATATTCTCTCTGCTCTATTATTCTAAAACTTGATTATCCTCTGAATGATAAATAATAACTCTTCTGGTGCTCAATCAAGAATATCATGGTTTTCTGAAGGCCATGGAACTGGCAGCCTAAGAAATGGCCAGGCCATAATGGCATGCTGCCAGCACTGAGAGTATAGGTAGGTGGGAGGAAAAAAGTTTCCAGGCATTTTGTGGCAAACTTACAAGGGAAATCAACAGCAAATATCAACCTCTATCTAATTTCATGATAATAAATTACTAAAAGATTTTAAATTGCACATATGCATGCCTCTACACATCCACACGCCAACCTCTAAATCAGGAAGTTCTCCAGTTTTGTGTAAGGCCTAACAGAAAGCACAATTATCATCAGTAATATGCAGGCTTAGACATTTCTCACTTGTCAGTGGAGACTGTACATCACAATGAAAACAAAGAGAAAAAAATAACATCATCTCTGGTTAAATAGTTCCAGGACACTTTTAAGGAGGCCAAGGTCATTGGAGATTTTTCAAAGAGTACCTCTGTCTATTCAACAATCTCAAAAATGCATCCTGCTAATTCTCAAGGGAAGCTAAGTAAGGATGTGTGAGGAAATCAATGTAAACCACTGTCACTTCTCAAAAAATAAAAGCAAGGTCCTCGTAGTGGATGGTAATATCTTTTTACACACATGAAAAAATATCAGAAAATAATTCAATTGATGATCATTTACTGTAGTGAATGTCACTGAATGTCAACATACTACAGTAGGGCAGCTGAAGTACATTTCAAATTTAACAAAGTCACTGAACTTGAGTTTACAGTCAAGTTCACAGACAAGACAGATAACAGTAAAAACACAAATATAAAAGTACATTAAGAAGAGTAATGAGTAAACTGAAAATCTAAAGTAAACTGAAAATCTAAAACATGGACGAGAACTATTCATGCGTTTCTGGAAGACAGGATTACCGAGTTGGTATTTAAAGAAACAGAACAATATAGGCTAGTAAAGAGGACAAAAGCATTTTATATATTCGGAAGAACACAAGTAAGAGGTCAGAGGACAGAAATCCAACTCCAAGAAAAACAGAAGTAGATAAGAAGTTTAAGAGTATGTGATAAAGTAACAAAACCAAAGTTACTAAGGCCAAAACGTTCATTACCTTCTTCATCATAATTAGACATGTCATCTGCAATCATTGTACTGAAGTCTAAAAGAAGGTTCCAAGTATCTTTTGGTATTGATCGTTTATGATGTTCCTATTTTTAAAAAATAAGCAAAAAACATCCAAATCACCAGAGAGTTTCAAAATACCAGCCCAAATGATGCTAAATTCAAGAATGCAAAATAACTTGTGTAATGAAATTCTGGTAATCAAATTTCTCATTCTATGTCCACTACACACTCTGAGTTAGTCATGCTTTAAAAAGTGTTAATTTATCTTCAAAGTAAAAATGTAGAGAAAAGATGGAGCTGCAGAAAACATGAACTTACCAACAAAAATTTATTCCATAAGTCTAAGAATTTAAATCTTCCATTAAGCACTAAATTCCAGTAGGCAATGGCCATTTCTAGATCTGTAATATTAAAAATAAGTTATGTATTTCAAATTCCATGAATATTTATCCCTGCAAAAAAAACACAGGTAAGACCGAAGATAGCCCTAAAAAAAAAAAAAAAGTTTTGTTTTTTTTCTCCTGACTACTTGTGTCGTAAAATTTGCATATACAGATAAGACCAAGGTTTGTATCCTGCCCTCCCTCACTAATGAGTAGTCCCTTCAGGGCAAGAAGAATACCACTTACCTCACACGGGGTTTCTGAAGCCTAAATTGGATAATGCGAAGACTAGATAAGTAATAAAATGTTAATGTACACCAGTGTTTCTCAACCTCAGCACTTTTGATATTTGGGGCCAAATAATTTTTCGTTGTGGGGGACTGTCCTATATTTTATGACATTAGCAGCATCCCTGGTCTCTACCCACAGCTCCATTCTACCCCCAGTGGTGACAACCAAACTGTCTCCAGACATTGCCAAAGCTTTCCCCGGGTGGCGGGGGGGGGGGGGGGGGGGGGGGGGGGGGAACAAAGCTGCCCCCAGTTGAGAACCACCAATGTACAACTACAGGTTGTAACGCAAAAGACTGCTTTCCACAATGACTGATCCTGACTTCAGAGACCACTAAGAATACGGATTTAAAAATTAAAATTCGATTAAAAATTAAAATTAAAGTTTGATGAAGATGATATAAATGGCTATTTAACTGGGTTTGGAGCCAAGTGAAGCCATACTGCTACATGACAAAGTATAATACCTGTCATGACAGAGAGAAAGAACTATAATCTCTTTCAAGGAACTAAGCCTGTTAAGAAAGTATCAAGCTTTTATGAGTAAATTTACATCTCCAGGTCAGGAAAAATTACATTCCAAGTAACTTAAAAGTCCTTTCAGATACGATCTCCAAACCACCCGATAATGTGAAGAATCCTGAGACTAGGGAAGACTCCAAAAAGGCTCACATCCTACCTTAAAGAACAATATATAGGCCATAAGGCAAAAAATCCCCCTTCAGCACTGGACCTTCACCTCTTCAAGGATAGGGACTGCATATCCCCACATGAGCAGACTGAAACACAGTACACATTCCGAAACTGCTGATGAATGAACTTCCTACAGTTCCATGTGCAAATGCACTACTTACCCTCAAAGCCATCATTACGTCTTCCTTCAAACTCAGTGGAAAAGGTGTCACTTTTTTCTCTTCTCCAAAGATAAGCCCTTACCATCACTGTTCTCAAGCCAATACCATCATGCCTCTTCAGGAATCTTACCTATTAGTTAGTTTTCCTCTCTCCCTACATCTTCAACTTTGCCCTGTCTTCGGGCTTTTTCCCCTTCACAAAGAAATATGCTCAGGTTACAGCACTTACCATTAAAAAAAAAAAAAAACTTTCTTGGATCTCTCATCCCCTTAACTAGCTACCCTCTTTCTCCTTCCCTTCACAGATAATCTTGAAACGGTACATGGAGTCTTCTACTTCTATACATAATGTGCTCCTGAAAGCAAGGCTGAAAGTCAAATTCAGATCCCCAGGTTTTAAGAAAACTAGAAATATGACACCAACTCCTAATCATAATACCTTTTTAATCTTTGCAGTCTTTAAGGCTCTAGAGCCAATATTCCTTTCAGGTTCTGTAATTTTGTTCTTTTCTTTAACAACTAAACATGCTAATTGTCTGGCTCAAGTGCAGTACACAATGGCTCTTATTAGCATGCTTAATGATCTCCTTCTTCCCTTCAAATGAATGAAATTTATAACTAAGCTTATTACTAGTGCTAGCATTTTTTTTCCTTTTCAACTAATTTTCACAAAATAAGGATAAGAAACAACAGAGATATTCAAATAACTACAAACCAGGAGACACCTATTTTGTCAGCTGATACACTAAAAAAAGAATCTGACAAGGATGGAAGTGTATGTGTATGATGTTTGAAGGTTTAGGATGTAAAGGAAGAGAATTTGTTTGTAATGTACATTCATTGCCCCATTTCCTCACCTCCCACACACTCTTTAATTCTATAAACTAGGATGTACCTCTGTCACTCTACTGGAAATAATCTCTGCCAAATAAACACTTTGATGTCCTTAATTTACCTGGCTCTCTGCCACACTGGACAAAACTGAATACACCGCCTAGATGGATTTGTCACTTCTTTCTGCTTTAACTGATAGTGCTCTATTTTCCTCTGTCCTCTTTGGCTTTCTCTTTCTCTTTTATTGGCACCCCTTCCTCCATTCATCCCTTCCATGTTGGTGTTCTGTAATACTGTATGTCAGCAATAACCATTTCTACTACCTGCAGATTTTTCAAACCCTTACCTTTTTCCACGTCACATGCTCAAATGTCTTCAACAACTCCTAAATCTGAATCTTTTATCTCTATGTTCTAGATTCATATATCAAATTGCCTAAGGACATCTTCAACTGGGTATCATAAACAGCTCAAATTCAACAGAGTTCAAACTGAACTCACTGTCTTCCTCTACAGACCTGCTATTCGTTCTCTCAATGTCCTCACCCTACAGTGTTTCTCAATGAAACACAATTTCACACTGTGAAGAACTACCCTGTGCACTGCAGGACATTCGGCACCCTCCTAATGTCAGAAGAAACCCTCAGTCATTATGACAACCAAAAAACACCCACATACATTTCCAAATGTCCCCTAAAGGTGTTCAGAATTGATAGAGAAACTCCTTTCTCTTCCTCATCACACACTTTCAGTCGAAGCACTTTCATTTTGGCTTCTAAGTACCTTTTAAATCTCTCTTCTCCATCCCTACTGGCAGGACCAATGCTAGGGTCCTCTTCATGTCCAGCTAAATCACTGCCACAGCTTCATAACCAATCACTCTTCCTTTAGTTCTGACTCCACTCCTTTTAAAGAACCACAATGGTTTCATACGGACCTTTCAGGCATACAAATTTGGTGTCACTTCCGTGTTAAAATTCTTCAATGATTAAAACAACGAGATACCACTACACACCTTTTGAAATGGCCAAAATCCAAAACACTGACAACACCAAATGCTGGCGAGGATGTGAAGCAACAGGAACTCTCATTCATTGCTGGTGGGAATGCAAAATAGTACAGCTACTTTGGAAGACAGTTTGGCAGTTTCTTACAAAACTAAACATACTCTTACCATATGATTTAGCAATCGCACTCCTTGGTATTTACCCAAATGAATTCAAAACTTATGTCCACACAAAAACCTGCACATACATGTTTACAACAGCTTTATTCATAATGGTCAAAACTTGGAAGCAACCAAGATGTCCTTTAGTAGATAGAGAGATTATATAAACTGTGGTATATCCAGATGGAGGACTATTACTCAGTGCTAAAACAAAATGAGCTATGAAGCCATGAAAAGACATGCAGGAAAACAAATGCATATTAATATTACTAAGTGAAAGAAGCCAGTCTGAAAAGGCTAATTCTGAAAAAGGAAAACTATGGAGACAGTAAAAAGATCAGCAGTTGCCAGGTTAAGAGGGAGGAAAGGATGAATAGGCAAAGCAGAGGACTTTTAGGGTAGTGAAAATTCTCTGTATGATGCTATAATGATGGATACATGTTGTTATTACGTTTGTCCAAACCCACAGAATGTATAACATCAAGAGTAAACCTTAATGTAAACTTGAACTCTGGGTGATAATGATGTATCAATATAGGTACAACTGTAAGAAATGCACCACTGTGGGGTACAATGTACCACTGTTGATAGTGGAAGGAGCTATGTATGTGTGGGGACAGAAAATCTCTGTACCTTCTACTCAATTTTGCTGTAAACCTAAACAGCTCAAAAAAATAATGTCTACTAATTTTTTTTAATCTGCAATAATTTTCCTATTGCCTTCAGATAAAATCTGCCCTTCTAGTTAAATGAACTTACTTGCGGTTCCTCAAAGGTGCTATGTCTCTCACCTCTGAGCAACGGAACTTGCTAATCTCTCCACAAAAAGAGATGGCTTCTATTTTTTTTTTTTTTTGGAGGGGGGGTCCTTGAAAACATATACTCATTCTTCAAGGCTCAAAAATTAATCATCTTTGCTTGCAGATCCTGCACTGGAGGAGACGCACACAGCTAACATTGTCTTCCTCACTCAACTATTACAGCCGGTTCTCTCTGGGCACAATGGCAACTCTTAAGGAAAAACTGATTGCACCAGCTGCAGAAGAAGAGGCAACCGTCCCAAACATAAGATCACTGCAGTGGGTGCTGGACAGGTTGGTATGGCATGTGCCATCAGCATTCTGGGAAAGTCTCTAGCTGATGAACTTGCCCGTGTGGATGTTTTAGAAGATAAACTCAAAGGAGAAATGATAGATCTGCAACCTGGGAGCTTATTTCTTCAGACACCTAAAATTGTGGCAGATAAAGATTACTCTGACTGCCAATTCTAAGATTGTGGTGGTGACTGCAGGAGTCCGCCAGCAAAAGGGAGAGAGCCGGCTCAATCTGGTTCAGAGGAATGTTAATGTCTTCAAATTCATTATTCTGCAGGTAGTCAGGTACAGTACTGATTGTATCATAATTGTGGTTTCCAACCCAGTGGATATTCTCACATATGTTACCGGGAAACTAAGCGGACTACGCAAGCACCGTGTGATTGGAAGTAGGTGTAATCTGAATTCTGCTAGATTTTGCAATCTTATGGCTGAAAAACTTGGCATTCATCCCAGCAGCTGCCATGGATGGATTTTGGGAGAATATGGCGACTCAAGTGTGGCTGTGTGGAGTGAATGTGGCAGGCGTTTCTCTTCAGGAACTGAATCCAGAAATGGGAACAGACAATGACAGTGAAAACTGGAAGAAGTGCATAAGATGGTGGTTGAAAGTGCCTACGAAGTCATCAAGCTAAAAGGATATACCAACTGGGCTAGTGGATTAAGTGTGGCTGATCTCACTGAATCCATGTTGAAAAATCTATCCAGGATTCATCCAGTGTCAACAGTGGTGAAGGGGATGTATGGCATTGAGAACGAAGTTTTCCTGAGCCTTCCGTGTATCCTGAATGCTCGGGGCTTAACCAGTGTGATCAACCAGAAGCTGAAGGATGATGAGTTTGCCCAGCTCAAGAAAAGTGCAGATACCTTGTGGGACATCCAGAAAAGACCTAAAAGATCTATGACTTCTGGCTTCCAGGCTAGAGAAATTTAAAACTACAATGTGATTACCTGTGAGCCTTTAGTTTTTCATCCATATACATGGACCACAGTTTGCTTTTATCTTCCTAAATATGGGAATCTGGGCTCACAGAATCAAAGCCCATGCTTGGTTTAATGCTTGCAATGAACCCTTGAACAAATGAGCCCTTGAACAAATAAAATTAACTATTGTAGTGTGGAAAAAAAAATTAATCATCTTTATGAAGACTTTGCAAACTCACCCAGACAGACTTAAGATGCTCCTGACTCCATGCTCACAGAGTAAGGAGTCAATAAATATTTTTGAATGAAACAGGAATATTCAAAAAGACTTAATAAGTCATAATTAAGAGTTGAAATGCAGGGGCGCCTGGATGGCTCAGCTGGTTAAGTGTCCGACTCTTGGTTTCAGCTCAGGTCATAATCTCAGGGTCCTGAGATTGAGTTCCACGTTGGGCTCCGCACACAGTGAGGAGTCTGCTTGAGATTCTCTCCCTCTGCCCCTTCCTACGCCCCCTCCCCCACCCTGGCTCGCTCGTATGTGTATGCATGCCATCTCTCTCTCTCCCTCCCTCAAATAAATAAATAAATAAATAAATAAATAAATAAATAAAATCTTAAAAAAAGAGTTGAAATGCCTAAGACTGTACAGGGATAAAACGGCAATTGCCACATGCATACGAAAAACTGCCCTTTAGATAGAAATGTCTGAGTGACAGAGAGAAGAGCCTAGCTAGAGAGAAGTGGTTTAAAATAGTAGTTTAGCCTCTTAAATCCCAACCCTACTACTAGTTAGGGAAACTTGGGTAAGTGAATTCACCTCTCTATAATTCAGTTTAAAATAAATATAACAGTACCTACTCTCACAGGGTTGCTCTAAGGATTAAATGAGTTAATAGACATAAAACATTTAGAACAGTGCTTGGTAAATAATATATGAGTCCTTACTATCAGTATTATTTATTTTTCATAATTTTTTAAATTATTATTATAGATTCTGAAGCAGTACTGGAAAAGAGAGCAAATTCAACAAGAAGGTAACAAGTGGCAACAATAGTTAGAATAAATAGAAGGAAAATACAGAGAAAAAGAGACAAGCAAATAACAGAATTGCCTAAAACTGATACGTGCAGAGTGAATTCTTAAGCCCTTATAGTAAAATTAAAACTGTGAGGTAATCCCCGTGTCAAACAAAATCAACAAGGCAACGTGAGATTTCATCAAAGGTGATGAACTGAGTGCTGAATGAACACAGAAATGAACTCAAACTGGATACAAATACTGTCCCTAAGGGAAACAAAGTGTTGCCAATTCACTAGGGAGGATGGAATGGTGATTAACAATCCTATTCCCAATGTCTTCATTTACTTAGAAATATCTTCATTTATCTTAGAAATACTTAGGGGAAAAAATGTTAGCACAACATAATATAAAAAAAAATAGAGAATGTGGAGCCAGAAGATCTGAGACCTGAGCCCCAGTTCTACCAACTCTAAAGTTACATGACCTTAGTAAGTCAACCTCTCTACCCATGAATTTCTCCATCTTTATGATAAAGAGGATAACAGGTTTTTTACTTAGCTCAAAGGGTTGTTTCAAGAACCAAGTAGGATTACATAGATGAAAATACACCTTAAAAACACTCTATAAAATTATTTCTAAATATTAAAGTAAATGTCTAACATAATCTTAAAATTTTTTAAATCAACTGCACAGGTATGAGATTCCAGCTGAACCACAGTTCACAAGAAAATAACCTATGATCTTTAGCCTAATAAAAGTTCAGGATGGTCCTAAAAATGGCATGGTTGCTAAAGAACAAATGTAATTTTTGACCAAACAGAATGAACAGTCACAAAAAATAACAGACTCATGGCGTTCTACATTAAACAGCCTCCTTCTGGAGTATTATGTTCTGCTTTAAGAGCTCTATTTTGAGAGAATCTGAGAAATTGGAAATGTGCCTGGTAGGGGACAGTAACAGGAATAACAAAGGTCTTCTCAAATGAAGAACAGTTAAAATAATTGGAATGCTGACCTGGAAAAAAAAAAAAGGAGAGAAGGGGGTAAGTGACAGCAGATTTAGATGGTCAGACTTCCTCCATGCTGCGGTAGAGGATAAATAAGAGCGGGTGGTAGAAGTTAGCAAGACAAAGATGCTCACTTCATAAGGAAGAACTGTGTGATAAGAAGTAGGAGTATTCTGTGATAAGAACGGACCACTTCCTAAAACAATGTGTGTCCAATCCCTGGATGTTCCAAAGTAAAAACTAAATGAGCATCAGCTATGAATGCTACTTTGGACAGGTTAGACAACTTATGAAATCCCTTTCAAATTTAAGATTCAGAAGGCTATCAGAAATGCCAGGTGACTGAAACAGACAGTGATAGTGGGAGCACCCTATCCTGGTGTCAAAGGAAATCAAGTCATAGAAAATGGGAAAATATGGAAAACACCAGTTCTCATTATAACACGCAGAGCTATTTATAAATAAACCACAGTGCTGTCACCGTCACTTTGCCAATTTGTTTTGGGCCTCACCTCCTCTCCTATGATCTTCTAACTCTTCTCTGCCAAATACTGTAATTTAAGAGCCCTGTGCGCCCTTAGAAAGGCTGTCAAGAAAACAGTTTTCTTTTTAATTAAGTTCTTCAACTAAGAAAGTCATTACATTTCCTGACACCCAACACCAATGCAAAACAAAAGGAAAAACTAAGATTTGTCTTCCTATTATGTTTTTTTTTTCTTTTTTAAATTAAGAATTTTTTAGTTTTAGTCTTAGAAAAATTGAGCAGAAAGTACAGACAGTTCCCATATACCTCCCCACCCCCCGTTTCCACTATTTTTAACATCTTACTTTAGTGTGGTATATTTCTTACAGCTGATGAGCCAATATGGATATACTATTACTAACTCAAGTCCATATTTTACATTAGGGCTCACTCTGGGCTGTACATTCTATGGGGTTTTTGAAAACAATTTTAAAATTGTGGTTAAATACACATAACAAAATGTATCATCTTAACCATTTTTAATTGTACAGTTCAGTAGTATTAGGTACATTCACACTGTTGTGCAACCAATTTCTAGAACTCTTTTTTCATCCTGCAAAACAGAAACTCTATATCCATTAAACAATATTACAATTTTCTTAAGTTCAGTATTCTACATTAGATAATAAATTTTTATATCTAATTCTGTACAACCTTTTTGCAATTTTCCCTATCATCCAAAATTCCAATCTACTATCATGTTACATATCCAATATCTAATAAAAATTTAATTTTGCTTTATTTTCACCACATATAATAAAAACTAAGATTCACTATCAAAACCACATAGTCACCCCAAAATATCATTAGTTTTGTGCTCCAATAAGGGAAAAGGATCTAACTAAAAAAACAGATTCAGCCCATTTAAATCAACATTTTATATTCATAACATTTTGTTTAATCTTATCAAAATATTGTGCTACATTTCTAAACACAACAAAAAAGTTATTGTAGTGTATACATATAAATTCAAAAATTTTAGGGGCGCCTGGGTGGCTCAGTTGGTTAAGCGACTGCCTTCGGCTCAGGTCATGATCCTGGAGTCCCTGGATCGAGTCCCGCATCGGGCTCCCTGCTCAGCAGGGAGTCTGCTTCTCCCTCTGACCCTCCCCCCTCTCATGTGCTCTCTCTCATTCTCTCTCTCTCAAATAAATAAATAAAATCTTTAAAAAATAAATAAATAAATAAATAAATAAATAAATAAATAAATAAATAAATAAATTCAAAAATTTTAACCAGTTATTATTTGTGGGAAGGAAGGAGGAAACTAGAAAAAAATAGCCCAGTTAACTGATGGCCACAGATAGTAGAGAAACTAACCCACTGTATCATCCATCCCAGCTTATTTTGCCTGCAAAATGAGGAATTTTACTGCAAGAAAAAAATCCAAACCAAACTGAAGAATCAGCTGGAAAGGAGGCTTCATTATTTCTAATTGTGCTTTACAGATATCTTGTATATCTTCAATCAGTTCAATCACGTTCAGTCACTGGTTAGGCCAAATCTCCAATACAAATGTTGTACACTTATCCCTTCTCCTCACTAGCTTTCAACCACTTCCTCGGTCTAATCCCTATTCACATAATCCTTTTCTCAATGTGTTTTCCCCTCTAATTTAAAATATAAAGAAGGATTAGTGCAAGAGGCCCCTATTAGCCTCTCCAACTACTATCTTCAAAATCAAAAACAAACTCACTTCCATCACTGGGTAAGTTATTTAACTTTCCTGTAGGCACATGAAGCTTTCCTCATCTGCAAAATCAGGATAGAAAAATGGCTAGCACTCTATTACTATGTATCTGGCACATGGCAGGTGATGAATTATTGAATGAAAAAATGAGTAACTCATAAAACTGTTAAACATGAAATGAAGCAGTTTATGTACTTAGCACACTGCCAGGCACACAGTAAATGGAGGATATTGCCATCATCAAAATCTTCAGTGCATCCCTACTGCCCACAAATTCTAATTTAAACCTTTTCTGCCCTGTTTTTAAAGGAAGCCTGTGGTTGTCAAGCCTTACAATGTCTCACCAACTCAATCTCCAAATAAGCATTCCCACTAAAATCACATCAATGTTTTCTCTCTTCTACAAAGAAGCCAAGCTTATTTCTGAAGTTTCAGATATTCATTCATAACTATCCTCTCAAGCACCTTTTATCTTCCCTTGTGGAGTCAAATACGATATCCTTCAGTTCATATCCCATCTTGCCCAGGAAGCATTTCCCAACCATTCCTGATTTTACTCTAAAACCCTCATACACGTTTATTATTGTGTATTACCTCCTTTTGTCAAATCTTTCTAGGTAAACTGTAAATTACACTGTAGCTTTTACTTCCATATCCCCTAGCCATGCCAGAGCAAGTGTATGGATATTACATACAGCACAAATTGATTGATCTAAACTACTGAGAGTGGAAGATTATGGATAGGATTTCTGGATAAGATTATACTTGATAATCTTCATTTTTATTCTTTCTTATAGCTTCCAAGGTAATCATAGCCAAAAAGAATAGATTTCTTTGGCATTCTATGACTCAGAAATCTTACAATGCTATTTCTACAGATCCACAGTGAAATAACTTATGGCCCTATGATCCTACAATATCTTCTAGATAATAAATAAACATACACAAATACATATACACATAAATATAAACAAGTAAATAAAGGTACATATGTCAGTGAAATTTTAACAATTATTTATTTTCCGTATTATAGTTCTTAAAAAAAAAAATCAGTCGTTCAGATATGGCATCAAGGGTAACCTTATTATTCAACGTACATGGTTATTTTCTGATTAACTAAAAGTTCATTGTTTCTCATTGTTTTTCAGTAACTGGTATTTTCATGATGACTTTATGCTCAAAACACGAAACTTTCAATTACAAAAGTGACACTGTCAATGTATTTTAATATATTTGAAACACCAAATATAATTTAAAAAATTCTTACCTAATCCTTTTTGTCCTGGATTCTTTGCAAAATTAAAAGTAAACTGGTAAAAATCCTTAAATCGTCCAGGTTCTTTCAATTCTTGTTCCATCTTGGGTATCTGGGCCTTTAGTTTTTCTATGCTGTCACATCTACATTGTAAAATTAAAGTTTATAAAATATAAACTTTTTCACCATAAATTAAAGGACTTTGATAAAAGCTTATATTTATTTCACAGAACTTTTAAAAAATCAGTTGAAATTTTATATTTTTACATTATATAAACACGTATGGGGTTAGCCAGAGAAAGTAAAGGTCTGGAGTATTAAATGTCAGAATTACCATTTTTAAAAGAAATGGAGTATTACTTTTAACTATGTAATTCATTGGACTATCAACACACCCAAATTGTAGAAGTCAGCCACAGAGAATAGAATGTACAGTAATCACCATAACAATCACCAGTTTAAACAGCAGTAGATACTCCTTACCTGGTAACAAGTCACATGTCTAGCTCTCAAACTAACTGAAAGCACAGTCTCTTGCTTAGGTGAGAAAGCATTCCCCTTGAAAAGGTGTTGTTATACAAAGTATAATAATAAATATAAGCTGAACCCCCTACCATCTCTAACTGCTTTTCTCAAATCAGTATTTAAGCTTTTTCTACATTTGCAAAGCATTCAACTTCCAAGGAACTGAAAGGGTCTATGTACCCATCCTACTTTCCACATAACAGCCTGAAGGCAGAAATCCTCTTTTTTATAGATTCCACAAACTAGCATTCCATTTTTCCTCTAATCATTTCTGCTTTTATTTCCCTTCTATGGTCTTCGTAACACCTTCCAGCTCATTAGTTTGTAGATTAAAATTTTTATTTGGAAGTTCATTACATTTTATATGAATTCAGTTTCGAATGAAAAAAAAGTAAGTTCTAGTGGAACCTGTCCTAGTACAGAAAATTCCAGCAAGTTCAGGATAGGGCTGGCTTGGGAGGCAGAACACAGTGTCTAGACCAGTTATTAATTTACTGCTCCTCAACTTTAAACTTACCCTACTTTGCCCTACCTACACTTTGCGACTATTTGCAGTCAACTACCAATCCTGAGGCTCTGTTTTTCTTACCAGCTGGCTCACTGTTAGGTTCTACCAATAGAGGGCGACGAGAGGCTGGAAGAGGAAGAAGGAACTTTTCCTCCTCTCCTAGTCTGTTTTCTGCAGAGAGCAAGGGTTTTCCAGTGCGCTGGGAGCTCCCAGCAGCGTTCACCAACGGTGGCAACTCCTAGGGCCCGGCCGCAGGTGGCCTCCAGCCAGTTTCTTCTCTACCAGAGCAGGAGGCAAAGCAAGCACCGCAGGCCCCGTGTTCCTGCAGCGGCCACACCCTCTCCTCGGAACTCCTCAACCTCAGCCTTGCAGGATTTCTTTGGTTTCTACGTTCCTTCCTTGCTCACTTCCCACGGCCACAAGGGTGATGGCAGCTTCCTGCATCTGCCACTTCTGTTATACTTAGAATTTTCTTTTACCTCTTTTACATAATACGACTTTTTAAATTTTCCCTGTTCAAATTACTGACATGGTTTTTGTGTTTTTTTCTGGACCCTGACTGATTACAATGTCCCTCAGGCTCGAGAATCAGAATGCCTGGGTTCAAATTCGGGCTCTAACCCTACCTAATTCCATAATTTTTCTGTACCTCACTTTCCTCACCTCTAAAATGGGCAAATACTGCTTCTCTCACAAAGTTGTTGTGTAGGTGAAATACTTACTTAGCACAGTTCCTGAAATAAAAATGCATGTTCAACAACTGTTAGCTATTATTACTTGTCACTCACTAAAAACAGAAAGGGCAGCAGCCCGTTACCTATCCACAGACTGAATACTTTTTCATATTCTCATTAACTACAGACAACTAGACGCCATAGGTAAAATCTCTACCCATGACTTTTTAACTTACCTATCCCAAGACATTTAGCTAATCAGCTGTTCAAGGTATAAATGGAACAAAAAGCGATTAGTAACTTCTAAGATTTTACATTCTAGGAGTTTGTTTATAAATCCAGAGTTCACAACCGCACAGTGAGAAATAAACTAAAGCTCATTTCACTTATCCATGTTAAATATTAAAGCACAGTAATTTATTTTAATACTAATGAAACTTCCTTAGAAACAAATGATAAAAGCATAATGCAAATGGAATAGGCTAAACTACACAGAAACCTTGACAAACCCAGAAAACTATGTAACATGGGAAGGAGCTAGCATACTAGCCCATTTCTATTTATACCAATGTTTGTAGGCTGGTAAATTTAAAAATTGACATTTACAAATTCATAACACAATTCAGTTCCACAGTTAATTCTCATAGTAATGTGCCTAATTTCCTGTGGTAAGTATATACTCACCCTAACTCTGTCATACCATCCATGAACTCTTGTTTGGAAAACTCGCACTGTGTTGCTGCTCTGAACTTCCATGCAATGATCAACACGCTGATGCTGGCGGGATCGAGTGCCAGGTCATCACAGAACTGCTGGATACCATCTATTCCAATTTTATTTTCATCTTGAGGATCTTTAAAAACAACAGTGCAATATTAAATTAGTGCCATACTTTATTATGCTATGCCTAAAACTGGAAAAAGTAATGCTCTATATTCCATTAAAAAATGTTCACAACAAATCAGAAATATGAAATGGTAATACTCTAACATATTTTCCCACTATAACATTTAAAGCCACTTTGTCCCAGAAATGGCATTCTTGAGATGAACAGGAAGATATTGGGGGGGGGGGGGAAGAGATGGGCACTTGATTTTTAAGTTTTATTTATTGATGTGAAAAATGTCCCATACTCATATACACTCAGAAAATCAGACATTCCTATATAGAAAAAAAAGGATTTTTTCTGAACATATGAACAGAATTTCTTGTTTTCTTACAGCAAAGTTCATTTGATAATGGCAATCATTTCTTAATATCAGAAAAACTGTAACTCTGCAATTCAATCCCAATCTCAACAATATAAACATCTGTTGTTCAAATTAAAGAAAAAACCCAACTATCAATATATTTACTCATCAGATGGCAAAAATTTAAAGTAATGACAAATACAAGGAGAAAGAGGCACCCATACAGTGCATTGTTGTAGGTGATTTGCTAACATCTCTAGAAGATGTTAGTAGTTAGTAGAAATAAAAAACATGCATATCTTTTGGCTTCTGGGCATGAGTTAAGCATAAAATGTAATTCTACTTTAGGAAAAATTTTGAAAGAAACTGTATATATATTTCTGCATAAACATAAAAGATATGGAAGGATCCACACCAGCCTATTAAATATTGGTTCCCTCAGGAGAATAAAGAGGGAGAAGCTATTAACTTCTTCTTTATTCATATGTTGTTTAACATTTTTAAAGTATTACTTCATAGTTCTTTAAAGGTTGTTAAAATTATTATGCAGGTCTTCTTTAAATTAGTTCAGCTGAATTTTATGAAAATGAGGGGGAAAAAATCCAGGCCCCCAGTCACTATTCTAAAACTGGATCTTGGGGGAAGAAAAAAGGGGGGAGGATAAGGGAGGAAGAAATAAAGAGGCTAAGAAGAAATTTTAGTGAAAAGAGGGAAAGAATTTCTCTCAGATCTCTTGAAGTAATTCTAAGATCTACAGAGCTACGTTGGACACATTCACCCAATTCATGTTCTATGTATGCCTGATTTCTCATAAGCATGTAACTGTGGAAAACCTGGTTCAAAATATTTAAAGTCACAAGCACTCACCTTTGTATCTATTGTATAGTTGTTCTAACTTCTTCCTGTCCAATGATCCTTTTACACTCTCTCGTATATAAAGTTCAGGATTTTGGAAAAAATTGTCTGTTGCAACATCTAACTTCCAGTCATTTTGAGACAGACAACTTACTGCTGTTTTTTCACTAGATTGTGTGAAGATCATAAACTGACGAACTTTATCCTTCTGCGATGATTTCAACTTGTTCTGTTGAAACCAGAAAATAAATTGAAACTATGTAAAATCAGATGACTATATCTATATGGCTAACTAATCATTCTTAGCAATACTTTTTCCTCATAAAATATTTTAAGTCAAGACTTATTTTTGTTCTATTAATCAGAAAGACAAATTTTTTAACGTAAAACACAAAATTTGGTATTATTTTACAGGAGAAATTAAAAGGTAAAGGAAATTCAACCACCCTGCATTTCTCCTAAAAGTGGATCCTGAGCACATATATAAAGGCTCTAGAAAGGGAAGTGCTTGACCAAGCACAAAGCTCTAAAGGGACGCGTAAGGAGTGGTGGTGAAGAAGTGACATTATCTAGGAAGCCAGAAGACGCAATGACCCCAGGGAACAATGAGATTAACAGGTGTTAGTAGCAGTCTTAAAACCCATTATAAAGGATATAGGGTACAATTCTCCCAACCCCACCCCTTGTTTCTTGCTATTTTTACCAAATGTGAAAAAGAAATGAAATATGAGTACCCTACATTTCTCCTGGTGGTGTTCAGAAACCAAGATAATTATCAATAGAATTTCCCCATATTTGCATTCAAATAGAAAGCAGTGCAATATGAACAAGTACCCTGGATCCTTCCAATGAAGGTAACTTTTAATAGAATTCTTCTTTTTTTCCCTTGAAAGAATCACCTCTTTCCCTTGGCCCGAGCCTAGCAGAGGCTCTCCCCAAACAGGCTCTCTGCTGTAATAACCTCTTCTTACTTGCCTTATGTTGACACAGATTCATTTCTCATCTGACCTGAACCCTGTGCAAAATAAAGCAGGGCAATTAGGCCCTCTACTCTCCCAGTAACAAAGACCATGTTTTCCCTCTCTTCCCATCCAACCTGGTCTCCTGTGCGCAATTTTAGCCTCCCCACTATTATTCTTCCCCTTACCAAGTCCTAACACCATCTCTCAGCAAAGTGCTTGGGTTCTTGCTGAGCTACTACTGCAAGGGGAAAAAAGCACATGAGTAGGGCACACATTAATAGACAGAAACCGTTCTGTGGATTAAGCAACACATCTGAGAACCCCAGCATCTTTGATCTAGCCCAAACTGACAGATCACAAACCTCAATCCCCTGATTGGACGGATGAGAAGAGACCCAGAAAGTTAAGGAATTTGTTCAAAAATCACCCAGGTTATTATTAGTAGAAATGGGACAAGAACAGAAAGATCTCATGAATCTGAGTCTTAGTAATCTTTCCACAAACCACACTGCATGCTGTACACAGTTATAAGCCTTTTGGGATTTTCAAGAAAAAGGCTACCAAAGATATAAATATTTCCACCTATTACAGAATAAAAATAAGAATATGCAAAATCAAATATGAAAACCAACCCTCTCTCTTACGATATGAAAAATGTTTATGCCCTAGAGTCTGATTTGTCAGCCACACTCCTCTCTCTGTAAATATGTTATTTTCTAGGATTACGGATTAAAATCTCAACCTCTGTTCTCCATTAAAATTGAGAAACTACAAATTCACTAACCTCGTGTTACCTCACTAAATAACTCTACCACCTCTGGAAACCAGATAACTCATACCACATTATACAACACATCTCTCAGATGTCTAGGATTCTTCCCTTTTGAAAAATAGCTCCTCAAGATTTATTATTCAATTGCAACAAACCCACAATGAAATCAAATGCCAAAGAAGATACCGGTCTTATTTTAATATACTCTTTAAATGAAAGGAAGCCACCTTGATTTCAACCTGTATTATGAAATACTATTTTTAAAATTAGTATACCTTTTTCCCTTGAGAGAGACAGTTCACTGACATACATTTTAATTTTTCTTTGAAGAACAGAGATGGATCTGATGGTCACTATGATCACCAGTGACCACTGTATAAGGTTGTAAAGAGTGTCAGGAGATTAATCTGAAGTATATACCAATTACAGGCTACATCCTAGAAATTACTTTTTAATTCAGCCTGAATTAACTTCTTTGTATTAACTTTTTCCCGTTCCCCTAAAAGTTGGAGACAGAAAAACAATCAGCATTATTTGGGGTTTCATCATACAGTATTAAATCCAGTGCTCTGTTCCCTGAAACTTGAATCATTTTTATTGAAAAGATGAAGGAAAAATATAGCTTAAGTCACTAATGCAAGCCAAAAGCACTGTTCAGTCTATAATGACTCTTGTCACAGTGCCAGAGATGAGAAAACTGGGGAGCAAAGATAAAAAATCATCCTACCCACACAAATTAGTAACAAAATTATACAAATGAATAATTTAACTCTATTACCTTATTTGAAAAAAAGTATATGTAATAAATAATGTCTATGTATATATAAATTAAACTATTTTAACTGGTTAAAGTTTCCAGTTACGCAGCATTATCAATATATTTTAAGGAAAAGGGCTGTAGCTACCCACTTCCAACACCATTAAGGCTAATGAGTGAAGCCTGGCACAGAACTGATAGGATGGGTTTCTGCTAGACCAAGAATAAGCAATCCCATTCCTACAAAGTCTGGTAAGTACCCTCCCCTTCTTGTACTTATATTGCACTCTTACCATTTTTCTGTCAGCTCTGTGCCTAGAATCAATCTTAACCACGTGCTCCCCTACGAGGGAGGATGTACTCAACTCTGTAGTCTCAAAGGCTGTCCTAGAATAAAGCTGGAGTGTACTACATAGAGTTGCCCCTTCCCCACGCCTCTAGGAGACCTCGAACACTCCCACCCCCTTTTCCCAGGCTACATGGGGACATCAGGCAAGGTTTTCTGATTTTAAGAGTATGGCATCAAAGGTTTAAATTTCTATCAACTTAAGGAAGAGAAAAAGGGTATCTAGCCAGCAAAAAATTATTTACAGGGCATGAGAGGGTGGATAGAAAACTGAAGTAGAAGACAAAAACAGATGGATTTTCTCTATTTCTACTACAAACGCAGTGGGGATCTTCCTAAGAGCAAAAACATGTGACAACTACAATGATTCAGCACTCAAATAAGTATATGTCATTCACTTTCAGATTTTTTTAGTTTGTTCCTTTTAAATAAATCTTATTTAAACTAAATCATTAAATAAGATTAGATAATACAATCTTCAGTACTCAAATGTGTGACAAATTTTCAAGTTAATTCAGTACTGAAATATGTAAAATGTATAAAATATAGAATATATTATTTTTAATTCTAGCAAAAAAGGGGGGGGGAACCAAAGGAAGGGGGAGAGAGGAACAGTAGGGGAGTGAGAGGAAGGGAAAAAAGGAGAGAAGTGTTGTGTTTTGTAACAGAAAGCTAATTACAATTGTATATGGTCACCAAAGTTAGAGATACTATTATAATCTGGACAGTAAAAAAACACTTATTTGTTCATGTTTCCAAAATGAAAAAAATCTGGTCATCAACACGTATTGTTTAATACTTAAATCTAGAATATCTGCAATTTTTTTTTCCACTCAAGAAATTTATGAATCACATTTAAAATAACAGTTTACGGGGCTCCCGGGTGGCTCAGTCAGTTAAGCGTCTCCCTTCAGCTCAGGTCATGATCAGGGTCCTGGGATCGGCTCCCAGCATCAGAGCCCAGCATCCGGCTTCCCGCTCAGTGGGGAGTCTGCTTCTCCCTCTGCCCCTCCCCCCATTCGTGCTTTCTCGCTCACTTTCAAATAAAATCATTTTAAAAATTATAGAAAAGTAAAATAGTTTATCTGAAAAAAAATACTTTGGATGTAGCCAAGTATCATAGAGTCAACTACATTTTACCATTGAACCTATAAAGTCTATTATGATAGAAGAATGGGGACTTAGAAAGGCTTGGGATGCCTGTGTGGCTCAGTTAGCTGAGCGTCTGCCTTCGGCTCGGGTCATGATCCCGGGGTCCTGGGATCGAGCCCCACATCGGGCTCCCTGCTCCGCTAGGAGCCTTTTTCTCCCTCTCCCTCTGCCTGTCACTCCCCCCACTTGTGCTCACTCTCTGACAAATAAAATCTTAAAAAAAAAAAAAAAGAATGGGGACTTAGGCTCTACACTAAAAATAATGATCATAATGTTAAAAAATTCCTCTTAAGTACTTCCCTCAAGAAAAATAATGAACATGGAAAATTATTTCCTAGTCAACTAAGTCCTAATAATTCCAAATGGAAATAATTTCAATGGGCAATATTTTTTAAAGCAAAATATTAAAATTAAAGATACATTTAATTATTTATATTATTCTGAATTTTCATCTTCTCACCCTTAAGTTTCAAATTCAGTCTGAACTCTAAAAAAAAAAAAGATACTAAGGTCTTTACACTTTTAAAGGAATTAGTTTTCTAACTCAATTCTAGTTCTCTCAGGATTTGATGAATCTAGCTCAAAAAAGGCCATGTTTTAAAAATCAAAACACTGTAATGATCACTCAATTCTCACTAAAAGCTCTGTATATTGATTCTCATGTGTTTACCATATGATTAACAGTTTAACTTTACCTGAAACTTTGAAGAGCTAGTTTAAGTCCAGAAAAATCATACTTTCCATATATGATACATAGTATTCAGCAGATAATAACCAAACGTTACCAATATCTTAAACCACTCATAGAGTCCCGGTAAGATTATAGGTCTGAAGTCAAAAGTGGAAAGAAAAACCAATTCAACTAATGAGACTACCCACTCCGAGAGAAGACTTTCACCAAGGGGCAAAGTTCAGCAGGAAAGTCAGCCTAAGAACCTAGGTAGGAGAAGCTAGAAATCCTCTTCCCCTCTACCTGCACAGAGAGGTAGTATATGATTAGTGTAGACTCTCAAACCAGATTGGCAGGATTTTAATCCCACCTATGCCTCTTAATTGCTGTGTGACTTTGGGAAAATTACTTAATCTCTGTGTGCTTCAATTTCCTCATCTGTAAACAGGGTGTGAAGGTTACACAAATTAATTCAGGTTAAACTCTTAGAACTGTACTTAGCACATAGTAAGGCCTCCTTTCAAGTCCGTAAAGGAAAGAATATTCCAGAGAAAAAAAATGATTTTATGCAAATAGTAAAATAATCATAAAAACTAGCAGCTAACATTTGAGCTCCTACTGTGTGCCAACGCTGTGCTAGGTATTTAATTATTAACAATCCTTCAAGGTGGTTATCATTGATTCCATTTTACCAATGAGAAAACCAAGCCCCAGAGCTCGATTTATCTAAAGATAGACTTATACAAAAAGTAACAGAGCTAGGAATGAAACCCTGGTGCCTTGCTTCAGGGTATGCAGTCTTTCCATTTATTCCATATTGTCAAGTGAAAGAGAAAACAGGGCAAAAGTGCAACCACTGACTAATTATGTGTTAAAAAGGGGGGGGGGGATTGTGAGCAATATTTCTTCATCTATTTTTATGGAAAAGTTAAGTGATCAACTGACCCTTCCCCAATCTCATGTAAACAATCTGCATTCTGACTAAAAATTACCCATTAAGCATTCCCTCACAACCTAAATAGAAGGCTAATTTAGGGATGGAACTTCCCTTTTAGGGTTTTTGGGAAGAAAAGGAGGGGAGAAGAGGGAGATGGGTATTTTTTTAAGAAAAGTAATTCAACAGGAAGAAAAATGTGTTTATTGTCATGTCATAGTCTATTTTTAGAGCTGTCCACAATCTATAGCTTTAAATGTAGAGATGGAAAACTGGGGGGTATTGAAAGTCAGGATTTCCTTTTCCAATGAGAAGGCTTGAAACCCAGAGAAAATACAAACACATGTGTAGGTTATACCCCCAAAATATAAGCAAATGTGTACAATTTCAAATATTAAGCAAAACAAAAAACACTCGGTATTATTTTAAATTATAATCTGTTTAGAATAATTATTTATGGTTAGGCCTGTGCCTCGTATCATTCTTCCATAAACTTCCCGTACTTTCAATGACAAACTCTTAAGAGGTGTTGTACCAACACTAAATTGAACGTGGAATTATACTATACTGTACTATGCAATTATTGTAGTCAATGTTTTATATAATAGCAATTCACCTGAAAAAAATTATCACAGAAAGTATACTTTTAAGATTCAAACTGGTTTTCTATGTTTCTCAATTTTGTTTGGTTCGGTATGATTTTCCTCATAGGTTTTAAAAAAGTATCCCAGGGGTGCCTGGTTGGCTCAGTCAGCAGAGCACAAGACTCAATCTCAGGGTTGTGTGTTCAAGCCCCACGGTGAGTGTGGAGCCTACTTAAAATTTTTTAAAAACTTTAATATATTACAAAAAGTATTCTGTTGACAGAAATTTAAAGGATTTTCTTCTCCTCGCCCTAAGAATTATTATTCAAAAGATGACTTCCACTGTAAACTGAATGTTTTGATTTCAGCAAGACTGTCCTATTAAAAACTTATTTTTGCTAATTCCTGATTATCTATAATAGGATAGAAATAACCTCCTTAAAATACTTGTGTTAGCCATCATATTTCAATTGATTCCGCCAAACTAATTTTTGAACTTCTAACAAGCAGTCAGGTAGCTAATTTAAACTTGCTTCTCCTCTCCATAAACATCTTCTCTAAAGAAATCTAGAATTAACAAAAAGATTACTCAGGTGAAAACAAAACAAAAAAAAACAAAGAATTAAATGAGATTTTAAAAGTTTCATAGTTAAATAACTTACAATAATGACTAGCATTCAAAAGTCATGTGATCTATGTTTTATAAAGAGAATAAGTGATCCCTGAAAAATAAAATCTCCTAATTCTAAGATCTGGTATCTATTCAAATCCTAAATCCAAAAATATTAGAACCCTATGAATAATAAATAAGCACTCTAAATGTTTACTGAAATGAAAATATCCTAATATAACAAAAATATGGGCCATGAACTTCAGCAATTTATCTTCAGCAACACCATGTTCAGTGTTGAAGGATTCAAAAGTGTAATGCAATGGAATTCTTTAGAAAAGAACTCTTTAAAAGTAAATCTCTCTTAAAATTTTACAACGCAAACAAGCAGCCTAATCACCATTAGTGATTAGGTACTAATTATATAAAAGGGATTCAACAAAGTGATGAAAAATGCTTTAGTGGCATTTTTCTCTTCTGTTTTCGCTTTTTCTTAGGTGGGGTGTGTACACCTAAAATGACTAGGTAAACTAGATAGTCAGCAGGTTATTCAAGAGCTTATTTGTGTCCACAAAGCAACTGAATCCTATTTGGAACTATTTCTCATCATCAAATGTCATGGCTAATACTATCAAAACTTGAACACCACAAGCTGAAATTTAAAAAGGAGCTTTCTCACAGATTTCATTATGCTTGACCCAACCTATAAGACCATAATGGAAACAGCAACTTGACTCAAATGAGCTCAGCTTTTTTTAAGCTTAAAACAAAACAAAACACCACCAGGAGAGTTAATTTTACTTTCAACTTTTTTACTATATGTACCAAAAGAGTTTTAATTTTTCAGTTACTTAAATGTTTATATCAGATCATTTCATTTGATACAGAAACAACTAGGTCACTAGGAAACATGATAAGGAAGAAACAAGAGTGAAACTAATCAAAAATTCCACACCTATACTGAAAGAGCATTTGCCGGGTTTAAAAAAGGGGGGGGGGGTAGATAAAGTGTGTTAATCAGAGACCAGGCTTCTAAGCCATGCTCTGCCACATACTAGCTCTTTAACCTTGGTCAAATCATTTAGAACCACTAAACCTCCATTTCCAGATATGTTAAAAGGACGTAGCAATATCCATCTCAAGACTAAAAATTAATAACAGTTGTAAATTGTCTGACTAGCAGACAGTATGTTCTCAATAAATGTTAATGTCCTTCTTTCTCCCCAGAGGCTCAACTTTCTGCATATAGCTATTAAACTATGTACAAACTACTAGAACATATTCAAAAGCAATCTACGGAAGAGGTTTTGTTGTTTTTATTAACTAGCATGGTTAGGTAAACTCAATGGTCAACTAGGTTTTTACTGAATACTAGACAGTCATCTTAAACAGAACTGAAAACCCTATACAAAGAAGCTGCAAGGTAAAAAAAATTACAGTAAGGGTTTTGTTGTTTTTAAAAACTGCTTTAAAAAATAATTGCCTATAATATTGTAATTGGACACTATAGACAAATAGAAACAGAGTCTATCATATCACTCAGAGTCCTTCAGTGGCTTCCCATTTCTCTTGGAGTAAAAAACCAATATCCTTACAATGCCCACCCACACCTGCCCATCTCTACTCCTTACCACTCAAACCTCATCGGCTCTAATGCCCAAATACCACTTGCCCCCATACACACTGCTCCAGCCACACTGGTCTTACCATATTTCTGCATGGCTTAATCCTTCATCTCCTAGTCTGCTCAAAATTCACCTCATCAGTGGTGCAGAAACCATTTTGCAAACCCACTACCACTGTGCCCCCACCCCTCCCCCCAATACCCCTCCCTTAACACTGTTTTCTCCCATAGCACTTAACACCTCCTAACACAGTAGAAGAAAAATATATACTATGTTTATTATTTGTGTCTCCCTACTAAAATGTAGCCCTTACAAGAGGAGGGATTTTCATTTTTTCAGTGAAACATAAAAAATACACACACATACACACACACATTCCCGGTGCCCAGAACAGTGCTTGGCACAAAGTGTTTAATAAATAATTACTGAGGGCACCTGGGTGGCTCAGTTGGTTAAGCAACTGCCTTCGGCTCAGGTCATGATCCTGGAGTCCCTGGATCAAGTCCCGCATCGGGCTCCCTGCTCGGCAGGGAGTCTGCTTCTCCCTCTGACCCTCCTCCCTCTCATGCTCTCTGTCTCTCATTCTCTCTCTCTCAAATAAATAAATAAAATCTTTAAAAAAAATAATAATAAATAAATAAATAAATAAATAATTACTGAAATGAATTAAGGCCCTCCTTTAATTTACTTGTGGATATGCAAAAGAATGTGAAATAAGTTCTAAAGAGACAAACTTAAACAGGACTACATTCATTTGGACTTATAAACTCTGTATTTGTTGAAAGTACAATCTTAAATTTCGAAGTCCACACATTTTTTTAAAAAGCCATTAAAAGCATTGTAATTAACATCATTAGTCATCCATCTGAAATTTGTTATTTAACACATTCATTAATAACACATGGATTTTCCTCTACTTATATGAATAATGTAATTTAATATCAAATCCAATTTCCAACAATTTTTCTAGATCCCATGTGAGTTAAGAGATAACATGTACCACAAATACTGGCGGAAGTAGTAAACCAGGAGGAAAAGTTTCAGTTCTGCAACAAACAGTTTTGCAAATTTGAACCTCAAAACCTGCTTGATCCTCACTTTCTTCTCCTGTAAAAGGGAAGAGGAGTAAAACGGATGATCTCTGGAACCATTTCTGGTCTAAAAATCCTATGCCATGAATCTATAAAAATTTAGTAGGTTACCTGATACATACTCCTTACACATCTATTAGATGAAATTAGTCAAAATTTTTATCTGAATAGAACTTTAGAAATCATCAAATTCAATCCTGTCATCTTACAAATAAGAAAACCACCCAGAAATTTTGAATACTTTTTAAAGATTTTCAGAAATTAACATAATACTGTCTAGTTTGGGAGTTATTTTTGGCCCGTGTATGTGTCAGGCAGGGCTAACTGAACATTTTTTTATACAAAATATTTCAGATATCCCATCATTTAAGCCTACCCTAGAATTAACAATAACATGTCTTCTAGAAATAGCCTGAGCTACACATACTGAGAAATATTAGCCCAAAAATTGTATCAAGAAACAATTATAATTTAAATTTATGATGAAAAACTTAACTAGAAAAATCTTACAGCCTAACTTCTATTAGAGTGCGTGGTGATTTAGTTTCTAAACTAACAAGAGCATACCAAGACAATTCTAGTGACATGATCTGAGTTCAGCCACAGAAAGTGTTTTAAATTAGTGATATGTTGCCACTACTGTTATCATTAGATGAGTTATGGCTAAGTTCCAAAACTAGCTAATTTACTATTAACAAAAGGACAGAAGTTTACAAGCTCCAATCCAAGCTGAACTCTTGCACGAACCACATGAATCCTGAATTCCTGGGCAGGTGATGAGCATTATCAAGAGCCTGGTTTCTAGAGGATGCTGCTGAATTACAGACTATTATGAACAGAACACATTTCAGTGCTCTCACAGAGTGTTTACCAGGGAATTACATTTCATTACTTCAAACTTACTATTTATCTACGTGCCAAGAGTCTGAAAACTTTAGAAGTAGTGCCTATGACCCTCAAAATACTTTTTAAAAATTTAGAAAATGTTTAGACGCCCTAGTATATCTTTGAATACTGCAATGTCGATCCAAACATTAACCTATACTTTATGGCAAAGTTTTCTTACAAGTACAAATGACAAATTTTCATGAAACTTACCATGGAATATATGACAAACCGAACCACATATCCATACATGACACCAAAATTCTGCCAAGTTAGAGGCTGGAGCTAGATAAGTGTTATTCAGCAGAAATAAGCCCAACTAAAAACAAAGATACTGGGGCATTCCCTTAACACAGACACACACATACACCCTCCTCAAAGAGGCCTTTATGTTCCCCATGAGCAAAAGGACAACAATATCATTTTTACTGTCTATTCATACAGTAACCTGCATGGAATTCAACTCATGCTCAAACTATAATGCCAAATATCACTTCTGGAAAAAAGAGAACCCGAAAGAGTCAGGTACAAGATTACCAAAATGTAAACAGATAACTTGACTACTTCTTCAAGCTGGTAAGAAGACTGTTAGGTTTTTTTTTCCCCCAAACAAAAAAGAGGGAAATAACTTGACAAACTGTTTTTTAAAAATCACAAATGGTCTTTAACTGGCATAATAAAGCAATTATTCCTCCCACCCCAAGCAAATTAAACATGTGCTCAAAAGGTAGCAAGTCTGTTTCTCCTAATTTTATGAAATGAGAACAGGTTGCACTTCCGTACTCCCCGCCCCCCACCACGTCCCCCAAGCTCAGCGGTTTCCCATGTTCTCGGCGGAGAGGCGACTATAACCTCCACCAACTGGCCAGTTAAACTCTCATTTTCCAAAAGCATGGGACGGATCAAGAGGTGATGGAGAAAGGAAAAGGGCTAATACCCCGCCCCAAGCGAAACTGCCTGGAGACTTGAGGGGTGTTGGAGCCGGGAGCGGAGGAGGGAGAGGAGCGCCGGGAAAGTCTTTCCTTCTCGCCGGCGGGGCGGAGGGGGAAGCCCCGGCTCCGGGGCGGGGGGAGGCTCCTCACCCGGAACCCCGGAGCCCGGTCCCCGGCCAGACACAATGGAGCCAGCGAGGGGGCCCGGCCAGGGTAGGGCCGTTGCCCCATCCCCTCCCCCCGCCCCAACGCCTCCCCCACCCGCGCCGGGCCCGGCGAGGGGCACCGGGGGCCGCGCCCCGCGCCCCAAACTCCCCGGGGCTCCCGACTAGGCCCAGCTCCGCTCCGCCTCCTCGGCTCTCGCGTAGCGGCGGCGCCCGGGCGGGAAGGGGCGAAGGAGGAAGGGAGAGGAGGGGAGGAGAGCCCCGCCGGGGAGCGGACGGAGGCCGTGGGCCGAGGCTCGGGGCGGCGGGGTCGCCACGGGGCGGAGGGCGGCGGGGCGGGGGTGCGCAGCTGCGCCGGCCCCCAGCCGGCGGGGCGGGCAGGCGGGCGGCCGCAGTGCCTCACCATGTTGGTGTCCTCCAGGCCTCTCCCCTCCTCCTCCGGCTCCGCAGCGAATGGACGGCGGCGGCGGCGGCGGCTCCTCTCACGGGCTTGCCGGGCTCCCGCTCATGCGCAGTGCGGGCGGCCCCGGCGCGGCCCGAGGAGGCAGCCCCGGGCCTCGGGGAGGCGGAGGGACTGGGGCGGGCGTCCGGCACCCGCGCGGGGCTTCCCCTGGGCGCGGGGTCCCCCAGGGCGGGGGGCGCGGGCGGGGGAGGAGGGTGGGCGACGCACGCCCTCCGCGTGCCGACATCCTCCCGCCGCGCCTGGCGGTCTCCGGCGGGGTGGGGGGCCGGAGGACACCCACCTCCGCTTCCTACGCGCTCCTTCCGCCGTCGGACGGTGCCGGCAGTGTCTACACCGTTTCGAGGAGGGGACGAGCGGTGGCCAGTAACTTGAGCAGCCGAGGGAGACTGGAAGGGATAGAGCTGAGGCGCTAGATCCATCCCAAACCACCCCTCCCCATCAATACCAAAAAAAAAAAAAAAAAAAAAAAGGTGAAAACACCTCCACCCTGTATTTCCTTTTTTGCCCCCCCTCCCCCCCTCCAGTTACAATATCCGGACTGCATCAGGTCCCCTGTGTGGACATACCAGAGGAGACCTTAGTCTAGCCACGTGGGAGCCGTAACGTCCTTTAGCATGGCACAGATTCTTCCCCAACCTAAGTGTCCGCTGGGAGACCAGTGTGGTGGCCTTGGAGTTCTTGGCCAGGAGTCCTGAGGGGTCAAGGCCCAGCGCATCCAACGAGTGGCAAAAGTTGCAGTATCAACACCTACTGCTTGCTCTAAATATCCCCTCAGTTCAACCTTACTAGGATAAGTTTTGGGAAGTAACTGTGGAAGTCTTGTTTTGTTGTTGTTGTTGTTGTTTTCTGATGGTTGACGTCGTGCCAGGTGCACTGTAGAGGCTTGACCTATTCTTGGTTCTAAGTCCGGTGAGGCTGAGGATACCAGGATTCTGAGCTAGGGTTCAACTGGACAGGAATGTGCTTACAGGGAGTTCAAAACACTGTTTGGAGTGTGGTCCCTGCCCTTAAGAAATTGACTATCCGGTTGGAGAGATGAGACACTTACACGAAGGAAATAAGAAAACAGGTAATGAAGCAAACCTAATCAGAAAAATCACATCTAAGACAGAGCCAAGAGTCTGGATGTGTTCCAGAACAGAACCAACTTGAATCAACCTGTTACCACCATCCTCACCAACACCCATTTTCCTTCCAACACCGGCACAAGCTACCAGATCAACTCTATAACTTCAGGGCTTTGAAGTTCTTATCAATGCCAGAGAACTTCTTTGGCAATGCCCCAGGGCCACTTAACACTTTCTGGAGCCAGCCATTTATCAGGAGCTCCCAGACCTCTACTAAGACAAATCTCTGGCCACCACAGCCCCTTGCTAGGTTCTGGGTAAATAGCTCCGTGAGGACAGGCCAGATCTGCTTCATGTAGCCAGCCTGAAGCTGGCCCACAACCCTGGATGTTCTCCAGGAATTCCCCTAGATTTGACCTGAAATATTAACTAACATCTAGGGTCGTGATGAAAAGGATTCACTGTATCTCTTTCTCCACTCTGTTATACTTAACTGAGGTAATAGCTCATGGGTTTTCTTAAGCTCTTTTTCTAATTGCCAAATCCGAAGTACAATTCTCAGTTCTCATTCTACCTGACCTCTCTCCTACATTTGAACACTTCCTCCTTGAATTTCCTCTCCATCATTTTCCATGATTCCACTTTCTTCTACATTTTCCTCCTCCTTCTATGAATACTCTCCTTTGCTGACTCAGCTTTCTTTGGCTCTGAAATGTTCCCAAACCATCCCTGAATCTCTTCCGGTATACAACCTTTATCATGCTCTCACTCACATTCCCACAATGTCAGCTGCTCCCTCGATCTTGAGGAGTACTGAATCTTGACTTCCAGCTCCCGAGTGGCAGGCCTAAACACTAATTTTGGTGACATCACAGGCCCATCGATTTTGACAAATCCCAAACCTGATCCCCAAGCCTGCTTTTCCTCCAGTCTTTTTACCAAATCACCCAAACTAGAAGTTCAAGAGTCATCCACAACTCCTTCTACCTCAACCCTTTAATCTAATCGGTCACCAAGTCTTATCAATTTTAACTTTGAATCTCCACCCTACCCTCCATCCCCCAGCCGAGCCTTGATCATATCTCTTCTCATCAGTAACCTCTTAACTAATCGGGCCTCTACTCATTCCCCATTGCTCCAGAGTTATCTTTCTATAACACAAACCCGAATTTGTTCCTTAAAATTCTCTACAGGCCCCATAAAACATGAGCCTCATGGGTGTGGCATATGAGGCTCTCTTGCCATAATCTGCCCACCACCCTTGTCATTCCCCACCACCTTCCACACAAATACACCTCAAATTTCAGTTTTGACAAGCCAAGCCTGCCATGATCCTTTGTGTCTCCTTGCTTTCTCTCATTCTGCTATCCCTGGCATTGGAACTAATACTGATTGAGGGCTTTCCATGTGCCATGCACTGTTCTGAGCCCATGGCACACATTAACTCACATAATCCTCACTTCAGCCCTAGGAACTGTGCCCAGTGATGATACCCATTCTACAGAGGAGGAAACTGAAGCACAGAAAGGTTAAATAACATGCCTAAGCTTCCTTGGTTGGTAGGCAGTAGAGCTGGGATTTAAACCATAGAGTCTGGCTACAGACGATTCTTTTAACCACCACACTGTATTTCCTACCAAGACCTCATACTCAATTCAAAGACCATCTTCTCTGTGATTATCTCCTGACCTCGTTCATTCCTGGATTCCAGCAGTTAGGCGTTGTTTTTCTTTCTGCACTTGTGACACCTTGTATATGCTTCTATTACACATAGGACATCGTGACATCATAGGATAGTCATTTGCCTGCATGACCACCTCCCCTGCCAGACTGTGTACTCCTCCAGGTCAGAGATCCAGCTGCACACATCTTGGAGTTTTCAGTGTCAAAGCAAGTATCTAACATATATGACACAGGTATGTGCCACGTGATAATAGTTGGATAAATTAAAAGGAAGATATCTGACGTCTGTCGATTTGCCTTAAGACTATGCCTATGTTGTTTGTTATTGTAATGGAATGTCTGTCCTCTTTGGCAGCTGTATGTTATACCATATGGTCAGATGGTAAATGTAGTAGCGACTGTTCCCATGACTGCACTTACAAGCTACAGAACTGAATGTGAAATGGAGAGTTATTACTCAATCATCATTATTGAGAGAAACATATTTGTTAAAGTTGTCCTGATCATTTTTGATGGAAAACCCTGAAGATAAAGCATAAATTACAATATTTGATCAACTAAGGAAAATTCATTAACATGTTCATGTTACTTTTTTGTCATGAGGTTTCAGATATTTAAGTTAAGACTTTGGGGTTTTTTTAAGAGCAGAATTTGTAAAGATTATTTCCTAAGTGACAATCTCAACACAAAATAAGAAATAAGATGGAACCATCCAGCTGAAATCCACTATCCTTATTCCCTCCGTGTGTGTGTGAATATACACACACACATCTCTATATATAACACATATATGTGTGTGTATATATCTATATATATATATACACACAGAGAATGTACATGGATACATATATATTCACTGTATATCTATAGCTACATAGACAAATTAATATAGTTTATAGTGTAACTTTTCAAGGTAAAACATGCAACTACTTGAAAATGAATGTTGCCTCAGATGCTTAAAAATTCACGTTAAGATAAATATAATCGCTGATAAAATTGTTACAGTTCTGTTTAAAGAAACATGTGAAACCAAGGATTCCATACTTTTAAAATCTGTCGTTTAGCAAAGAGAAAGAGCAAAAGTAATCTGAAGAGACAGATTGCTAACATTTCTGGTAGTTCATCTAGCTAAAATTAAGCCTGCAGGGCAGCCATGTATACATAGTTACAGTTCAAAGGCACTAGTCTGGGATGCACAGCCACCACCCTCCCACGCTTCACTTGGGTGGACTCAATTTTGCCCAACATTTACATAAATGTGCTTGTTGAATTCAAGCCCGCCTATTTATAAATACATAGGAGTAAATGAGACTGACCAACGCAACCTATTTTAGTCTGAGTAAAACGTGGCATTTCCGTCTTATCGATCCAGAATGATAATATTTTAAAAGGTGACAGGACTAGGCCTCCAGAGCAGGGATGGGAACTAGTGGGGTTGCAGGGAATCTAACGTGAGAGCCATAGCCCCAGACTCATGCCTAACTCACCGGGGGAGGAGAAAAAATGGAAGCCTTTTGGCTCTCCTTTCCCTAGTAAGCATCATCAGTGCCGCCGAAGAAATGAATGGCTGCCTGGGACTCTTTCCCCCACATTCTGAACTATTTGAATATGAATCCTTAATCAGGACAAAAGGATAAACCTTATCCTTAAGGACTGTCCTTAGAAAAATGAGCACCATTGTCCTCTTCGCACAAAAGAGCCAACGAAAGGGGCACCTCTAAACAGAAAAAGGGAGTATTCACCAGAGCCAGTCTGTCACCTCAAGGTACATGTGGATCTGTTGATTTTAGCTGCTCCACACTCATGGTAGAGGAATGGACTTGCAGTAACAGCTGAGACTGGAGGGCCAGCAGTGGGAAACCTTCTGAGACCATCACCGATGATGTCACAATGTACAATGTCCTAAGGTGTCCATTGTGGACCTCCCCGCCCAGCCCAGCTTGGTCCCTCCCACATGAGACTGCAGCCTGGTCTACGTGTCCGTCTTAGACGGCTCTGGTCAGTTGCAGAGAGTAATCATAAAGGCTGAAATAGTTCGACAGGTAGTATAGTTGATAGTCCTCTAGAATCCAGGGCGTTCGTCCCTGGATACTTTGGATATCTTTACCAAGGCATTTACCACTGATGATGACAGAAAAAATGCTGGTATTGAATCAACACCTTGCTTTCCTGTCTTTATTCAGTGGATAGTGCAGAGGGCGTGCAAATTTCTCTGGGACTGTGTATTCTCAATTACAAAATGAGAAGACTGGGTTGAACTGTAGTTAAGTTTTGATCAAACCCTGAGTTTGTTTGATTCCTTCCGGGTAGACAATTATGAGCTGTCCTCAAAGATCAGGAAAGTGTAGCTTGTCTCATTCATTTACTCATTCATTCACTTCTAAGTGTATGAAGTACCTAAACTAGCACTGTATGGCAAATATAATGCATGCTACAAATGTGAGGCACATATGAAATTTTAAATTTTCTAGCAGTGACATTTAAAACAGTGAAAAGAAACAGGCTTCCCCTGTTTTGTTTTTAATATTTAACCTAAGATATCCAAAATATCAGCATAGCCACATGTACTCAATCTAAGATATTATTGAGATAGCTTACATTCTTTCAGAGCAAGTCTTTAAAATCTGATCTGTATTTTATACTTAAAGTACATCTTAATTTGGACTAGTCACATTTCAAGTGTTTAATTGCCACCTATGGTAATGGCTACTACATTGGCCAGCACAGGAGGTCCAGACAGTGTCTGGCCTGGAAACAGAAGGTCAACAAGTGGGAGAAATAAGTACCCTTACTTCCAGGAAATAAATGAAAACCAATAAATTGGTTATATCTATATATAACCAACAGTAGTACAAAAATATTTAGCATTGGGGAAGCTAATGTAGTTCAACTAGAAAAAAATTTGGCAAGAAGGTAATGTGAATTCTTTAAATATATATAAAAATAATATATATAAGTAATCAATGAATTATTAATAACAAGTATATATGTTTATATATATGAAGTAAATGTTTTTGGTATAGATAGCAAACTAGGAAAATCACCCATATAAATTTATAAATATCTACCACACACCAATAATTGGCCTGGCCCTGACCATGTCATCCTGTTAAATGGGATTTGTGTATAAGTATTTTTCAATCAAAATAAGACATATGAAACACTGAAACATCTCACAGCCGCCTTAGAGTTTTGAGGGTTTTTTTCAGGGCTCTACAGTAATATGGTACCCAGTAAATAAGTAAGTGCCATTTTCTCCACTTCCATTAAGATAGGTCACCCTTTTCAAAGACCTTATTTGGGATGGGTGGAGAGAGAAGAGTTGGTGAAAGGGAAGATTTCTGTGCAAATATTGTAAAATTTAAAATGAATTAATATCAGGGTCAGATTAGCCTACAGCCCTATGAAAGACAAAAAAACAATGAAAATCACAAAGAAGCTCCTATTGTGAGATGATCATTTTGAAAACAAATCTACAGAAAGAGGAAGTCAATGAAGGAATCTACAAGTGAAGCCCAAATGGGTTAATGTGAGGACCCTTCAGGACACGTGGGAAAGGAGGTGATTGGGTTCTGAGTTCTTCAGAGAGAAAATGTGTGACATGGCCACTCTCAGCCGACCGGAAGGAAAATGTTGTGGTTGCATACCACCACTTTGAAACATAGCAATGAATTTTAGAGAATTTGAAGAGGTCCCCTGATTTTGTTGACAGCCTGACCTGAAAGAGGGGTGCGGGGGGGGGGGGGGGGGGGGTAAAGCGGGGAGGGAGCATGGTGGCCCAGGGTCAGGCTTGGTGGGCGAGCACTGGTGACAGCACAGTTGGCAGGTCAGGTCTGGCTGGAAGGAACAGCCAGTGGGAGGGGGCAGGAGAGAGGAAGGGATTATTTTCATTCGTGATTGATAGGATCCAGCCCTGCCGAGTAACAACAGAGCTGTGAAATGTGTAAGAAAACACCTCACTCAGGCTGGGCGCATAGGACAGGGCCATACACCTTGGGTGAAGCCTCTGGCTCAGAGCCCAGATTCTTAGTCCACCAACCCAGAGCCAGGTGTTTGGTTGATGTTTCGGCTGAAGAGTCTTAAGATTTGATTCTAATCCTTCAGATGGATGATTTCTCAAAAGAAGTAATGAATAGTGTTAAGTCCCTCATGAAGTCACTGTAGGTAGAATTTTTTCCTACAATGTTATCTTTACATGAGTTAAGATTCAGATCCCTTGTTATTATTTTTACATGTGCATTACCTTTATATACCTTACAAACTGAGGAGCAGGATCAGCTTTGAAACGTCAGAAACTGGCCGATGGGTTCCCTGAGAGAGCCACGGACTAAGACAACTGTGTTCTAATTTGACTGTCTCCAGATGAGTGGGCAAATCACACCTGTCTTCTTAGAGCCTCAACTCCACTGACTGGCAAGTCTGGATTAGATAAATTCCTGATTTCCTTCATATCTGAGCTTTCCTCAAAAGCCTAGGAGGTAAAATTGTTCTCACTCGGTCATTATTTCAACATCCGTTGAATACCTGCACGTCAGCCATAGTATGAAGTACTAGAAATACAAAGAAAGAACCAGACAGTCCTGGCATCCCTGCCTACCCCCCAGGAACTCAGG
This sequence comes from Phoca vitulina, assembly GCF_004348235.1. Classification (NCBI taxonomy): domain Eukaryota; kingdom Metazoa; phylum Chordata; class Mammalia; order Carnivora; family Phocidae; genus Phoca; species Phoca vitulina. Next base: position 60,039,846 of record NW_022589711.1, on the reverse strand, counting down.
ATCAGATGATGTGGGAACTCCGGGGGGTGGGAAAAGGGTCTCTGAGACAGCTGTACAGGTACTGCATCTGAGGAGCCCAGCAGGACTGTGGGGCGGGGGGCGTGGGCTTCAAGTTACCTAGACCTGTGCTGGAGCCAGACTCTACCATTTTATTATAAAGGTGATGTTGGCTGGGCGCCTGGGTGGCTCAGTCGTTAAGCGGCTGCCTTCGGCTCAGGTCATGATCCCAGGGTCCTGGGATGGGGAGCCCCACCTCGGGCTCCCTAAGGGGAGCCTGCTTCTCCCTCTCCCTGCTTGTGATCTCTGTTGCTATCTCTGTCTCTCTTTCTCAAATAAATAAATAAGCTTTTAAAAAAAAAAAGGTGATGTTGGCATATTTCTTAATATGAGCCCCAGTTTCTTCATCTATAAAATACCTACACCTCAGAGTATTATGTGAAGAGTAAATGAGACAGCGTATGTAATGCTGTGGCAGGCACTTGCTCATTCTAGAAGAGGTAACATATGAGTGGCCTTCTAAAGAATGAATACCAGTGAGTCTCAGTCTGAGGTGACTTGGTTTGTTTTCAGAAGAAAAAAGTCATTTAAAGTGATGTTTGGAAAAAAAGCAGTTCTTTCCTGTTACATTTGGATGTCTCTTTAATCAAAAGGCACGCTCATGTAGAGTATTGTGATTGTTCTTTATGTTTCATACACTGAAAAGTAACCCAAATCAACCATGATCATAACAGATATTAAAATTACATGATGAGGGAAACACTGGCTAGATAGTCAATTCCTTCCAAACACTAGATCAACACACAGATTCTTCTGACACTTGATACGGCTTTGGCATTGAGAAACACTTTGGGGGCACCTGGGTGGCTCAGTCAGTTAAACATCTGACTTCAGCTCAGGTCATTATCTCAGGGTCCCGGGATAAAGCCCTGTGTTGCGCTCCCCACTCAGCAGGGAGTCTGCTTGTCTTTGTCCTTCTCCCTCTCCCTCTGCCCCTCCCCCTGCTGCACTCTGTCTCTCTCTCAAATAAATAAATAAAATCTTAAAAAAAAAAAAATAGAAACACTTTGATCAGTAGAGCGAGCTTGACTGGTTATATATATAATTATCACATTTCTTCCCCAAATCTCAAGGGGCTATGATAAGACGTTACAACAATGGTCCATGACTACTCAGGAGACGTTTTTCTATCCCTCTACACTACAGTAGAGAAAAAGAAGGTGGCAACTTTCTCCTGTCTGTGATCAGTTGGGAAGTTTGACTTTGAGGTACTTAGGTCTCTGGCATGCCATCTGTCTCTGCCCCTGTCTGCAATCAACAGACAAATACTGTGAATAGAGGACCCTGCATGGGTTCTCAGATGAAACATCTATTAAATTTTGGTGGTCAAACCAGTAGATAAGATCTAATTTCTGTGTTAAAAATAACTTATGAAACTTGTTTCTCAAAATGAAAAAGAAACAAATAAATGCAAAAATTACAATAATGCAAATTCTATTTAACTGTCTATAGAAGCAAGGCAAATGTCAATTCCATGAGGCCAGTATTTTCCTGATGCGAAACCAAAACCTGATATCAAAGAAAATAAAACTACAGACTAATACATAAATGCAAAAACCCTTTAAAAATATTAGCAAACTAAATCCAGTAATGTATGAAAGGATTATATACCATGACCATGTACCCAGGAATGCAAAGTTGGTTTAATAGTTGAAAATCAGTTAATGTAACATACCACATTAATAGGATTAAGACAAAAACAATGCAATCAGGGACACCTGGGTGGCTCAGTTGGTTAAGCATCTGCTTCAGCTTAGGTCGTGATCCCAGGGTCCTGGGATCAAGCCCCGCATCGGGTTCCTTGCTCAGTGGGGAGCCTGCTTCTCCCTCTGCCTGCTCTGCCTGCTTGTGCTCTTTCTCTCTCTGACAGATAAATAAATAAAACCTTTAAAAAGAAGAAAAGAAAAGTGATGGAGGAAAAAAAAGGACTTTTTAAAAAAAACAATACAATCATCTCAATAGATGCAGAAAAAGCATTTAACAAAACCTAACATACATTCATGGTAAAAATTCTCAACAAACTAGGAATATAAGGGAAGTTCCTTACCTGATAAAGGGCATCTACAAAAAAACCTGAAACAAACAAAACAAACCTAGTGTTATTATCATACTTAATTGTGAAAGACTGAATGCTTCTCCCTATAATGGGAACAAGGCAAAGACATTTGCTCTTTCCAACTCTAATCAACCTTGAACAGAGGTTCTAGCCTATTAAGAAAAAAAATTTTAAGGTCTCCAGATTAGAAAAAAGAAGGAAAACTGTCTTTATTCTCAGATGATATTGTCCTATACATAGAAAACTCTAAGGAGTCCCCCACCCCTGCCCAAAGCTGCTCAAACAAAAAAATGAGTTCAGCAAGGCCATTGGATACAAGATCAATATTTTAAAAATGAATTGTGTTTCTATATACTATCAACAAACAATCTAAAATTAAGAAAATTTCACTCACAATAGGATCAAAAAATAATACTTGGGAATAAATTTAACAAAAGTGAAATATTTGTACACTGAAAATTATAAAACATTGCTGAGAGAAATTAAAGAAGATCTAAATAAGTGGAGAAATATCCCATGTTCATGGATTCAAAGACTCAATATTGGTAGGATGGCAAATCTCCCCCAAATTGTTACAGAGATTCAGTGCAATCCCTATCAAAATCCCAGTAGGCTTTGTAGAAGTTGATGAGCTGATCCCAAAATTTATATGGAAATTCAACATCATTGGTCATTGGGGAACTGCAAATTAAAACCACAAGCTAACACTACACATCCATAAGAATGGCTATAATTAAAAAGGTGGACCTTCCCAAGCTTGGGTGAACATGTAGAGAAACCTGATCCTCATGCACTGCTGATGGAAATGTAAAATGGAAACCCGGAAAATAGTTTGGCAGTTTCTTACAACTTAAAGTTACCATTTGACCCAGCCATTGCACTATTAGATGTGTATCCAGAAGACATGTAGAAGAATGTTTATAGCAGCATTGTATATAATAGACAAAAACTGGGAAATATTCAAATGTTTATCAGTTGGTGAATGGATGAAGAAAATGTGGTATATCCATATAACAGAATACTATTCAGTAATAAAAAGGTGATTCTGTTTGGCGCCTGTTTCTTCCTGTTTTCTTACAAATTGGAGTCTCCCTAGGTTAAAAGTTAGCTAAGAGAGTGATGTACTGGCTTCCAGCGGGATCCTTAATGTGGAAAATTCCCCAAACACAAAAAGGATTTTCAATTGCTATTGTTGGGTGTCATAAAACATGACAAATATCCACTGATCTCCTCTCTTTAGGACCACAAACTTCTAGGGTCACAAACTTGGGACTTTGACCCAGGGCACTGAAATTTTTAATGCTGAATAAAATGGATGGGACAAGTGTACCAACGTCAAGAGCAGGCAATGCTTCGTATGTAGATCTGCTCTCTTCCCCAAACACACAAAAGCAAGCTTCGTGCACTGGCCACAGCAGTAAAATTTCTAGGCACGGCTCTGCCACTTTCCTTTCTACTCCAACCTCCTGAATCCCCTTGCTACCACTTACCAGCATTCTGAGCTCGTGAGTTAGGCCCTCCAATCTGTCCTGCTCACCACTTCATTGTCCTTAAGGTCAGCTTCATTGCTGTTCCTCTGGCTCAAAAAATTCCAGTGGCCACTTATGTTGATACCATCTTAACTCTTTAGCTTAATTTTCAGAAGCTCCAAACTCTGGATACAAGCTGTGATGGCATGGAATGCATCTGATCTACATTTCCCAGAATTTCCTTTCTTGTATTTTTCTATTAGGGTGGGCCATTGGGAAGATTCTTGGAGATTTGGAGGGCAGAGGGAAGCAGCCATTTTGTGGCTCACACACAGTTTGGCTAACGTGCTGATTCACCTCATTGGCGTGAAGCAGCAACTAAGCCTGCAGTTTCTCTTCTTTGCCCTGGATTCTCCCTTCAGCTTCTCCAACTCCTGAGCCAGGTGTTTGTGTTTGGTTCTGTGACCTAGGGTCCTCACTTCTGCAGAATAGCCTTGACACCAAGGTCAGAGGTCACAGGAACTGACACAGCTTTCAGTCCATCCTCACGGAATCCCATCTCATGCTTGTGGCTTCCAGCCCTCTCTTGATCTCCCCTACTTCACATCCATCATCCCTTCCTGCCTGTATGGTGGCTTTCAGGTTCCAACATTAGACATGGAGACAATGGCTCAGAGAGACTGCTTAACCAGCTCACACAATTGTGTAAGACCAATTCCCTGGAACTGTAGATAGACAAGACAAATGATCTGGTGTTTCTGCTTCTCCATTAGGAACACCCTTGGCCCCATCTCCCTATGTTTACCTTCCGTAGGCTTCCTCTTCTTTCACCATCCAGTTCCTCCATCATGCTCCTCAGCCTCTACAGCTAGAAGTGACAACCCCCTACAAATACACACACACACACACACACACACACCTGTTCAACCCAAGCAGGCTGTTTGAAATCCCTAGAGCACTTGGCTCATTTTGCCTCTCATCTTAGGTATTTCTGCCCACGTCATTTTTCCTCTACTGATGATTAGACTGTACGTCCTCCAAGTCAGGGACCATGTGTCATACATTTTTAGGTCTCCTAAAGTATTGTCTACTGGCCTAGCACTCCCCCAATGAACTGAGCTGAACCGGGCTGAACACTCAAGGGGCAGAAGAGACAGTTGGTAGGGAGACAAAGCGCTTCCAAATAGACCACTTGTTTTACCACCTGCCTGCCTGGTGAGCCCATGTCCACGTGTCATCCTCAGGATGCGTCTCCTCTCCAGCAATAGCCAGGGACATCGGTTTTACAGCGAGAAAACACAGAAGGAAAAAAAATGTAAGAAAGCATATACCCAAAAGATTATTTACCAGTTCACGCAATTTTATGTGTAATAATGCCTATGAATGAGAAGGGGGAAAAGTCATCTTTAAAAAAAGCTATTATTTTTCTGCTACCAAGGCTCTTTTATAGGAGCTCTGAATGATGTAATTTAATGAGTAGAGCTATTAGCCCAACTACAGTTTGCAAAGGTAGTAATATAGAATTGCAGACCATTTTCACTATGTAAAAAAGTAACAGAAATGGCTTGGATAAAGAAAAAAATAAAAGCTTTCACCTGCTAACAAACTGAAATTCTTTCCTTTTAGCTGGGGCTATTTTAGTTCAGGGTGGTAATACATATTATTCCAAGCTCATTATGAACCGCATGTGTTCTTTGATTACTTTAAAAAAATGGAGAAGTTACTTGATAACTTGTTAATAAATACCTGTCATTTGTTAGGGAAAAAAATTGTTTTCATGCCAAAAGTTCCTGTTGATAGAATAATTAAGGAGAATCTAAAAGGTAAAGAGGTTGGGAACCATTAAACTGGATATTTAAATTAGAATAGATGTTAGAAACCAAGCCTTCAAAATATTAAAAATTTACTCCCTTCTCACGATGGGATCATCCTGTCTACTATGAATCTAAAATCAAAAAATGGTGGCATCAGATTTTCTATTTAATAACAGTGACTTGGGTAATTACCATGATATAATTCAATGAATTAAGAGGGAACAATTTCAACACAGGGAATACAACAAAAGAAATGGTTCCCGAGAGTATCCCAGGTTTATACTATCACTTTCAATTTTAATTCAAAACAATTCAAATCAAAAGAAAAATGAATCTCTTTTACCTTACTTGAAAAACTGCAGAAAATTAAGCTTTTATTTTGTAATTTTCCATTTGCTTTACTGGAAGATTTTTTTATTTGGCTTTTTTTGTGTGTTAGTTATATACTCTATTGATTAATTCAACCCAACGCCAAGGAAGCAGGAATTGAGATGCTGGCAGATGTTCCTGCTTCTAACAGAATATATAAGAGAAGAGCCAACCGGTTTCCACATTGTGGTTTCAATTAGAGCTTAGAATGAATAAACTCATCTAAGAGAATTCAGGATTCCACCGGCCCTGAGGAAATTCATAAGATGAATCATTTCTGTTTTATTCCCAAATAAACATAGATTTTAAAGTTCAAGCAGGGGTCAAAGTAAGCACAATTTCTCACTAACCAAGTTTCTTTGTCAACATCTCCCTTCCAGGTAGGTGTCTCTGAGTAATGCAGGGCAGAAACTGCGAGCTGACCGGGCCGACCGGAAGAGTCGGGGAGAGGCCCGGGAAGAAAGGCCAGGCGGGCTGGCTGGGTAGGATATGAAGGTTGAGAGAGTATAATGTGCTGTGTGGTAGATCATTGAGGCTCCAGTCATATTTAGTGCTTTGATTTCACAGTCCAAGGAAAGCTAAATATGGTGTAATGATTTATAAAAGTTTTCAAATATATACAAAAGTAGACCAAATCGCCCAAATGTACCCATCCCCCAACTTCTACGATTATCAACTCAAGGCCAGCCTTGAGTTGATGCCCCATCCATTCCCATGGCCTGCATAATTTTGATGCAAATCTCATATATAATACATTTTATTCATATGTATTTCCATATCTCTAAAAGAAGGGGATTTTAGAAAAAAAAAGATACAATACCATTAGCTCACTTAAAAAGTAACCGTAATTCCTTAAGATCTTCAAGTGTCCAGTTTGTGTTCACATTTCCCACGAGTGTCATATATATTTTTTAAGAACATAAACTTTACTTAGAAGGTTAATGGACTCAGGTTTATGTTCCTGATTTCCTAATAAAATATAAACTCCTTGAGCAGAAGGACTGTTTTGTTTATGCCTGCCTGTGAGGGTTTTGCCCAGACTTCACAGAAAAGGTAATTAAGTAAATGTATAATAAAAGCTTTTTATGACTCTTCACGCAATTACATTCACAAATCAGAAAAAAAAATCACCGCACTACTTCTCCAGATTTTTGATACAGAAAATAGAAACAATATAGATGCTCAATTTCTTCAATTAAATTGGAATGAAATGTCATCTAGAGGATGATTAGGCAATTGCAAATCTGCAACATTTGGCTACTAAAAATCTCTCTTGATAGCGATCATAATTTCTGACAACCTGAGAAATGGATTCTCCAGAGAGTGACCTACTCTGTCAGTTTGGACAAAATATCCGCAGTGACCAGCGAAATGTAGAAGAACATCCCTGATAGGAGAAAAATGTGTTCTATGAATTTTAATGCAAAAAAATTGAAGTTCTGTCTTGGATTCAATCAAGGTGAACAATTTTGAATATCTCTGCGTCGGGATGTTCCCTTTTGTACCATCTCTCCACCTGTTTCCTTCTCTCACTTCCACTCCAATTCTGGTTCTTTCTTAGAGTGCACAAATGAAATACATGTGTTTATAGGGAAAAGAAAATTGAGGGAAATGTATCCTCAGGCATATGACAATATGAAAAAAGAAAGCTATGTATATCACAATGTTTAGTGCTGCATTATTTTATAATAGCAAAAATTTAAAAAATCTGCATGTCTAAGATTAGAAGCATAGTTATATAAATTAAATTTAAGGAGTAATTGTGCAGTTTTTAAAATTAGAATTATGAAGAACATGTACCAACATAGAAAATGCTTATGATGTATTAGGTACAATCAGGATTGAAATTTTATGGACACTATGAATTTTTTTAAATATTTATTTATTTATTTGAGAGAGAGAGAGAGAGAGAGCTGGATCGGGGGGGGTGGGGGCGGGGAATAGAGGGAGAGAATCTTAAGCAGACTCTGCACCAAGCACGGAGTCCAATGCAGGGCTCGGATCTCACAACCCTGAGATCATGACCTGAGCCAAAATCAAAAGTCAGACACTTAACCGACTGAACCACCCCAGGCGCCCCTGGACACTATGACTTTAACTATGTAAAAAGTGTACCTAGTGTAAAAGTGTAAAAAGACTGAAGGAAATAAAATAATAATAGTGGTTATGCTAGTGCGTGGAATTACACGATTTTAAAAATATTATTCATCTGGCCTTTAGAATATGTTAAATAAATACCAATTTCTTTTGTTTTTGTGTTCTCTCTACCTGACTGTAGATTAAAATTTTTTAAAGCTAAAAATAATAGAACTTTGGTTAATGGTATTAAATTTAAATCTTTACTTTTTAAAGCCTGTATCCAGCTTATATATAAAACAATATTTATATTTTTATATTTTTAGTTTTATATAGAAAACAATAGTAAAAAAATAAGATTAACTTTTTAAAATGATAAACTAAAATAAAATATAATTATTTTCTTTCTTTTCTTTTCTCTTTAAGTAAGATCTACACCCAACGTGGGGCTTGAACCTACCACACTGAGATCAAGTCACATGCTCTACAGACTGATCCATCCAGGTACCCCTATTTTATTTCTTTCATTAAATTTTATTTAGGGGCGCCTGGGTGGCTTGGTCACTTAAGCATCCAACTCTTGATTTCGGCTCAAGTCATGATTTCAGGGTCATGAGGTTGAGCCCCTGGGCGTGGAGTGTGCTCAGGATTCTCTCTCTCCCTCTGGCCAGCCCCCCCACCCAACCCTGGTGCAAGCATGAGTGCTCTCTCTCGCTCTCAAAAAAAAAAATTTTTTTTTTACTTCTCCTTCTACTTAAATAGCAAATACTATAATGTATTTATTTATTTATTTTTAAAGATTTTATTTTATTTATTTGACAGAGAGAGAGAGCACAAGCAAGGGGAGCTGCGGGCAGAGGCAGAGGGAGAAGCAGCCTCCCCGCTGAGCAGGGAGCCCAATGTGGGATCATGACCTGAGCCGAAGGCAGCCGCTTAAAGACTGAGCCACCCAGGCACCCTACTATAATGTTTTTAATAACACAATACCTAGTGGGGATCCTTACACATTTAGGCCCGTGATATATAGTGGCTGAATAGATTTGAAATCATTCATTTACTTGTGCATTCATTCAACAAATGTTTATTGAAGAACTACTTTGCCCAATGAAATGTGTTATTTTTGCTGACTTAAAAAAGGGCCAAATGCTTTTTCAAATTATGAAATATACATGAAACTCTAAATAATGTAAGCGAACAGCTGAACACATTGTTGTAAAATAAACCCCCTGGTATCCACCTTCCCACAAAGGTGAAGAAATAGAGCATCACCAGCACCCAGAACACCAACCCGTCCAGTCCTATCCTAGCCCCTGCCTGCATCCCAGTGGTCACCAGGACGGAGGCAGGTATGTGGGGACACCCAGGACGCCCCAGGGCCCCTGTTTGTATGGGCCCTTCCGAGGCAGAAGCAGGCATTTGCTCTTTGTAAAATTTGCAAGAGTAAACATTTCCCACATTGGGTTAAGATTTCTTTGTACTTTCATAGATAACTTTGCATTCATCATTTCACATATTTTTCTTAAATAGGGTCCCTCCAAATTGTATAAGCCTCAGGACTCATGGAATCTGGATCTGCCCCTAGGCAGAGCTATCCTGACTACAGGATATATAGTCAGGGGCGCCTGGGTGGCTCAGTCGTTGAGCGTCTGCCTCTGGCTCAGGTCATGGTCCCAGGGTCCTGGGATCAAGCCCCGCATCAGGATTCCTGCTCGGCGGGGAGCCTGCTTCTCCATCTCCCACCCCTCCCTGCCACTTGTGTTCCTTCTCTCGCTGTGTCTCTGTCAAATAAATAAATAAAAAATCTTAAAAAAAAAAAAAAAAAAAAGATGTTCTTTGCTCCCAGATGGATCACACAATGTGACACTGTCCATTTTCCAATTACAAATGCTCCACATATTTCTATGAGCTCAAACCTGCAGCTGCCCCGGGAGCTACTTAGAGGAATTGAGGGGCCTTTCCCAAGAGCATGGTAAATGGTTTGGGTTTGGGTTTCCCAGCAGTGGACCTCTGGAGCCGGCTTTCTCTTCTTTATGAGCTAGGCCAGTGAATCAATGACCTCCCTAACGAGTCCCTCCAATGTGGAGTTGCTAACAGAAGCCTCGCTTGTTAGGCACACAGAATATTTACAACAAATCTGAATAGTTTGCCAACACTTAAAAATCATGAGATTTCCCGTGAAAAGTTGGCTTCTTCTGGCTTCTCATAAGCAATTGGAAGATGTAACCCCTCTGGGCTCACATCCCCACCTGGCCTGGCACCTGCTGGGTGGAGCCGAGGCACCCCTGCTTTCTGAAGCCAGACCTCCTCCCTGAAACTCTGCCACTTCACTTAAAGGTCTTCCCTGAGTGTTTGGTCCCTTTAAGCATTTGTGAACCCTGCTCTGACAGATTACCTTGTATTAATACAAATTAAAGATAACAAGGAATAAGTTCCCCCAAATACTCTAAGATGAGTTTCTTGCCAATATTTCCCGCACACTTGACAAAGGTGCTAGTAAGGTATCACCCCAATGGAGTAAAACATATATCTAAAGGCAGATATCATGAATCAAATCAGAAATGTACAAAGGGTCATCTCAAATGAAATAACCTCCCAATCAGAAGCAGTAGGAAGCAGCTAAGCATAACTACAGATCTGTGGTTCTTGAATTTTAGTATGCATCAAAATCTCACCTGGAGGCCTTGTTAAAACAGACTGCTGGATTGCACCCCAGCGTTTCTGATTCATTACGTGTAGGCTGGGAATTTGCCCTTCTAGGAGGTTCTGCGGTACTGCCCAGGCCACTGGCCCAGGAGCGCCTTTTGAAAACCACTGCGGCATCTTACTCAAAATGGGATCGGTCCCCTGGCCAGAGGCCGGGGGAGCTTGTTAGGAATGGAGAATCTAGGGCCCTCTCTAGACCAATGGAATCAGGAGCAGGTGCTTTGTAGGAACATTACATTTTGAGACACACTGAACTAATTGTTCCCAAACCCCCCTGGGAAAAATCACCTGGGTGTTTGTTAAATATACAGAATGCCAGGCCTTTCCTTAGAAATTTCTATTCAGAAATCTATTTTTGTCAAGCACTCCAGGTGATTCCTATCATGAGGAAAGTTTAGGGAAAATAGGTTAATGGTGGTGTTAATAAATCTAAAGAAAGAGTATGTTAATAAAATGGGGGCGAGTAGATGAAACAGGGGCAAGTAGGAAATCCCAGGAGAGAAAATTGGTAGCATAATTTCAACCATTTGGGGCTCTTTAGCCACTGGTAAGCCTTCCTTTTGTGGGGAGAGATGCAGCAAATTGTTAGATCCTATACCACACACCAAACTCCTTTTATCTAGTTCCTTGCGCATCAAGAACGCTTGTCATTATGATTTGGCTTCCCTGTGCTTTTCATACCAGGGGAAACACACCAGTCAAATCAAGAGGCGTACCCGATTGGAGTGACAGGTGCGTGAATCAAGAACTCTTCATTAACGTGTTGAGATATTTTTCTGTGGGTTCTATTAGTGTCTCTAAGAGATCAAACCACTTTTAATAACAAAATCAAATTTCTGGGCATGTGTGTACCTTATTCAAATTGAAGAAGGGACAAATTCTTTTGCCCACAAAGTTGTCTTATGTGGATTCCACTGTGTAGTTTTTAACTTTTTTGTACATTCATTTAAGTCAGATTTTTTTGAAAGAATTACACTAGCAAATAATAAAAGTCTGCAAAAATATATAAGAAAATAAAGCAGAGGATGAGGAAATTGCCTTTTTAAAAAAATTTTAGTCTAGTCGACACATTAGTCTCAGACATAGTGATCGGACACCTTCATGTGTTATGTTATGCTCACAAGTGTAGCTACGGTCTGTCACCATACAACACTGTTACAATATCATTGACTATTCCTTATGCTGTACCTTTCATTCCTGTGACTCATTCACCCCATAACTGGAGGACTATATCTCCTACTCCCTTCATCCATTTTGTCCATCCCCCTGCCCCCTCACTCCTGCAACCATCAGTTTCTTCTCTGTGGACGTTGTCTTTATTTTTTAAGTAGGCTCCATGCCCATTGTGGAGCCCAGTACAGGGCTTGAACTCAGGACCCTGAGATCAAGACCTGAGCTGAGATCAAGAGTCGGCCGCCCAACTGACTAAGCCACCCAGGTGCCTCTGGAAGTTGTCTTTAAATTAACAAATTCTTTCAGTTTTCATAGTGAAATATTGGCCTGGATGAGTCATATCTTTTCTCTTAATCTGTCTCCACAATTCTCCACAAGAAGGGCAAAATTTTACCCTTCTATTTAAAAGACCTAAACCATCATTGAGTCTAAGTTTTTCCAAATATCAGATATTTCCAAAATCCTTTAGTGAAGTAAAAATCTCTGAAAGTTAGATCACATTGCCTGCTCCCCTGTCTATCCCCCAATACCACAGTTTTCATCTGGGAAATTAACAAATTCCTCGTTGATGCTGAAACGTGGTATTTCTCTTACGGTTTCAAGAGAATGATCTTATTCTGGAAATAAGGCCACCAGAAGATCAGTTTGTCCGGAGGGTATTTTTGTTTTGTTTTGTTTTTTTAAGTAGGCTCCATGCTGGGCCCAAACTCACAACCCTGAGATCAAGACCTGAGCCGAGATCAAGTCAGACACCCAACAACTGAGCCACCCAGGTGCCCCTGGAGGGTGTTTTAATGTTAACCCCCATTCTGAACAAAACAGTTTTAATTTCCAGTCCCAGTTCCACCTGAAGTTGCACTGACTTTTTAAGTAGGATGGTCTGGCAAGTAGCTTAACTGTGATTCTCTGGCCAAACAAGCATGGGGGCCATGGTACCATTAAGTTCTCCAGGTGGAGATCTAAAAGAATGACGAGATATTCAACCAAGGAGGTAACGTTTTCAGAAAATGATAAGTTCTGGTTGAGTAAAATTTCCTGTCCCCCTGCCTTGCTAATTCAGGAGGCAGCATTATACATAGAAAGCAGGGAATTTCTGAATGAAAAGTCCTAGTTTCAGTTTTGGTCACAACAACTATGTGAAGTAGGATTGTGTGGAAGTCACTTTCATAATCTCAGTTCCCTCAGATTTCTATGAGGACAATATTGGTGATTCCTCCCTTGGTGATAAAATATCAGTACATCATAAAATGAGTTGTTACTGTGGACACGGTAACACTACCCTCAAATGTAGGTGGTTTTAGCTTAATTTTTCAATAATTCACTACTAGTCTCTGACCAAGGAATTTACTTCTAGGAATTTATCCTAACAGAACTGCATACGTGCAAAATGAAATATTGTCAGGTTCTTCACTGCATTTTTTTTTTTTTGTCATAGCAAGGCTTTGAAAATAACCTAGATGTCCACCAATAAGTGTCTGGTTGAATAAGTTATGTCCATTTAGTGGAACAAATGGGATACCATGCAGCTATGAAACAGAATAAGGAAACTCCCTGTATATTATTATGGAAGGATCACTAAGACACATGGTTAAATAAAAAAAGCAAAGTGCAGAACTTGACCTTTATCGTAGTGGGTTGGAAATTAGAAAATAGAGTTGCATTTGGTTTTGTGCACATAAACACTGGAAGGATACACAACAAACAAAGGCAACTAAATATTGCCAGGGGTGAGGAGGCTGTGGGTAGGAGGGAGATTTTCACTGTATGCCTTTTAGTATACAGTGTTAGATTTTGAACCATGGGCAGGTATTACCTATTCACAAATTAAATTAATACTTATCTGAGAAGAGACTAATGGTATTCACATGGCCAAGGAACTAAAGACCTGTGACTTATCTTGCACATAGATCTTCAGTAGTTGTGTGACATATTGTATTACTGTGGAAGGACTCTAGGGTTCAGTTGTGCAATGGGTCTGGCCTAGAGTGGAGTAAGGAAGGTTGAGGGCAAGGGTTGCCCACTGTGCATGAGGCAGCCCGCTTAGAATGGCATATCAGAAATGGAAGGTCCCGGTGGGGCCAGATGAGCAATAGGAGAACAAACGTAGGTGGGATGCCAGTCTGAATTATGACTAACATGCCACCTGCCTTCAGGAATGGGGACAAAACCACAATGCTTTTATGACATAGGTGGTGATGATAAAGGAGTAAGAATAACTGAGGAGAGAGAGAAGCCCCAAGTTATCTTTTGTTGTTGCTGTTAGTGGGTTTTTTGTTTTTTGTTTTGTTTGGTTTTGGTTTTGGTGGGGGTGATGGATTTGGAACGAGGATTTATTTCTAATCTAAACAAAGGGTTTAGCACCAAGCTTATGAGGAGTGGTCTGTACAGAGAGAATGACGTTAGCCATCTTAGGAGGGACGGAGTTAACGTCAGGGCTGTGACTTGGAGGTTTAAGGGGCGGGTGCTCCCTGTACTTGCCACTCATTGCAGGAGACTGAGCCACTTAGAGGCACCAGGGCATTCTGATTCCCGTGATCCAGCATATGGGAGACAAATGTCAGAGGGACAGGGTAATCTTTGGTATCGGCTGTGATCTGCTAACAATCCAGGCACCCCCTGGTCCAGAAGGAATGGTCTCCCCAGGGTTATTCACAGGGGCTGGGGGCGGATGGGCAAGACTGCTCCCACCCAGCCTGCGACTCTGAGATCTGTGGAGCGTGGGCCGAGCCTCCTGGGATGCCCTATACTTAGAGTCTGGTGGAGGAGAACCACTCCCCCAAGGCTGCAGCTCCCCGGGGCCAGCCCACAGGGAGCAGTGTGTCATTAGCGGGAAGGCACTAATGATCCAAGGCTCCCTGCTCTGGGCACGGAGCAAAGCATTTGGGGACATCCATCTCCTTCCCTCTCACCACACAGTTTGAATCACATTTTCCTCTTCCTGGGTATCTTGAAGCTTGGTGTGAATATCTCGGAGTACTTTTAGAAATCCTTTGACGGAAGGTGCGACAGAAGGGCAAGGTCTTACTATCAACACTGTAAAATATCTTAACCACAACAGAAGATGGAACATAGATGCACATTTCAACTTCTAATATTCCTCAGAGAACGATTTGAGGGTTAAGAATGGTAAGTGCAAGGGTGAGAAGAGAAGCCAGTAGTGGAGGAAAAAACAAAGAATGAGTTCAGCCCCAGTAAGAAGACCTCCCTACTCGGCTGCCCCACTGGAGTGGTGACGCCCACTCACACGGAGCCTGAAGCCAGACAGGGACGGTCCCCGCTCCAGCGCCATCTACACACATGTGACAACTGGAAGATGGAGCCCATCCTTTGTGCAAGAAGCAAGCTGCTTCTGGGCGTGCTGCCGTCCCATCAGCACGCAGGCTCTAGGACATGCCAGCCTGACAGCCCACTGTTGCAGAGGGAGGGGACCGTGGGGCCTTCCCCAGACAGCGCCACAATCTGCCTGTGGCTGACAAGCGCCTGGGTGACCCTGGAGCCGGCTAGAGCTGGGGGAGGGAGTGAAGAGGGGACAGAGTGATGCATGTCCAGTGGGGTTGCTCACCACCCCAGCACCTGGGAATTTTGCTGGCGAGGATAAGCAGCTGAGCTGAATTAAGAGCAGTTCCTTAATTGCTCTGGAGCAATAGCTGCAGTTAAAAATTAATAATAACTATCAGTTGCGAATAAATGATGTTCCAGGCACAGTGTTAAAGGCAACCTATACATTTTCTCATTTAATCTGCCAAACGACCCTGCGAGGTTAGTGTTGCCACCCCCATTTACAGATGATGCTGAGAGTGTCAGTGACTTTCCCCAAGACGCTCCAGTAAGTGGCAAGGCCAAGGGTCTGAATGCCAGAATTTTAACGCCCAAGGCTGTTTTGACTACAATGCTATGTGGCCTCGCCAAGGATTAAAAAGCAATGTCTTAACTTTTGTTGTTTTCTTCATTATTCTAGACCTGAACACAATGCATCCAGAATGCTACTGTCAGAGATAAGGGAGGGAACTGCTTTCTTCCAATCATACAACTCGGGTTTTGACCCATGCTTGTAAATGGAGGTAACCCAAAAGAAAAGCTACTTTTAAGTCGTGGAAATGTGTACCGAGCTCTGTCTTCTCCACCTGGCCCATCCCGCTCAGGCATCCATAGCTGGTGCCTCTTCTGGACTGTCTCCGGTCTCTCTCCACTTTCCAGTCTGTACTCCAGATTGTGGACAGAAACAACTTTGAAAAATGTGTTTGAAAATCTCCATGGCTCCCAACTGCCTCCGGGATCAAGTCCTTTCCCTGCTGGGCAGCCACTTCCCCAGCCCCTCTCTGCCGCGCCCCCCCGTGATCCAGCCCAAGCTGGATGGCTCTGTGCCCCGAACACCGTGTGTACTTTCACGCCTTACTGTTATTATTAGCCCTTGCTAGTCCCTCTCCCTGTGACGGCCTTATCTTACCTTCTTTCTCCGCTGGCAAATGGCTGTACTCCAAAGCCCAGGTCAGATGTCACCGTCTCTCCCTCAGCCTCCCAGCCAAGTAGAAGTGATTACGCCACTCACCTGGCCCCCGCCATGGCACCTAGTGCACCGGTATATCATACTATCAATTAGAGTACATTCTCCTACATAGCTGGATCCTGTTTCCCATTAATTAGGGCAGGAGTAAAAACCGTTTCTTGCCATCTTGGGTTCCAGAGGCCCTGGTATAAGGCAAATGCTCAATGCTCTGTCTTTAGAAGGAACGGATGTAGGCACATGCAAAGGAACTCTGCTCACACAGCACCCCAGTTAGCGATGCTCTCAAAGGATTCCACCAGTATGTGGGTAATTGGGCTGGCGGGCTTTAAGTTCCTTCTCTGCACCAACACGGTCAAGTAACAAGGAAATTGAGAGCTCGATCTTATTCCATGAAAGAGATCAAAGGGAGAAAATAGCAACCCCTAATTTCCACCAGAGCACCTTTGCTTTTCCCTCTTGTAGAGAGTTTTGCTTGGATAGGGGCAAAGCCTCTGTTGCTAAAAATAGATTTAAAAAGCTCTGGTTGAGATGGCCTTGTCCTTTATTACCCCATGCCTAAATATCTGTAAGAACTTCCTAGCTGGTTTTCTAGGCTCTAGTCTTTTCCTCCTCCATCCACATGCATCTTGCTGCCAGATGAGATTTTTTAAAGTATTATTTGAATTATGAAGAGTTTCTATGTAACATGTTAGTTATGAAACATAATTGCATGATAAATATAACCAACCAACCATTCAGCCCTAGAATATTAGCGGCAGCTTGCATCCATCTCTATATGCCTCACCTGTCTCAACCACTGGCCTAATTAATACCTGAAGCTAATCCCTGTCGTTAACTTTATGATTCCAAAACGCATGCCTTGGTGTTCTTAGCCTGTTTATTTTGTTGTTACATAGTATTCCACTGTGTGCCATACCAGTTATTTACCCCTTCTCCTGCCAACCAACTGGGATTGTTTCCAATGTTATGGGTAATGTGGCTATGAACATTCTTAGTGCACAAGTACATTTGTACATTTCTAGAAGTTAGGTCATAGGGTATGCAAATGTTCAACCTTGTGAAATAATGTCAAAATTTCTTAAAGGGGCTCTACTAGCCTGATGAATTTTCTACAAATCCCTGTTTTCCCTGCTAAAAAATAA
Organism: Phoca vitulina; assembly: GCF_004348235.1. Lineage (NCBI taxonomy): Eukaryota > Metazoa > Chordata > Mammalia > Carnivora > Phocidae > Phoca > Phoca vitulina. The sequence continues at coordinate 60,022,480 of NW_022589711.1, read as the reverse complement.
TTCAATGTAACTGCTACTTGCAAGATAAAATCCAAAAGGGCTCTTCCTTGCCAGTTAGTCTGGCCCCAACCTCTTATAGCCCCCAAATACCCTCTTTACTTCAGTTGGGCAGATCTGTTTTTGGATGTAGAACACACCTTACTCATTTTCGTTTCTTTTTAAAATTTATTTATTTGAAAGACAGAGAGCACACACAAGCGGGGGAGCGGCATAGGGAGAGGGAGAAGCAGGCTCCCTGCTGAGCAGGGAGCCTGATGAAGGGTTCAATCCCAGGACCCTGAGGTCATGGCCTGAGCCAAAGACACTTAACCAACTGAGTCACTCAGGTGCCCCATTCATCTTCTTTTCTTTCCTTTTTTTTTAGGGAGGGGGGAGAGGGAGTGAGGGGGGAAGAGCAAAGGGAGAGGGAGAGAGAGAGAATCTTTTATTTTTTAATTTTTTAAAGATTTTATTTATTTGACACGGGGCGGAGGGGGGGGCAGCAAAGTGAGAGGGAAAAGCAGGCTCCCCCACCAAGCAGGGAGCCTGATGCAGGGCTCAATCCCAGGATCCTGGGATCATGACCTGAGCTGAAATCAAGAGTTGGACATTTAACTGACTGAGCCACCCAGGCTCCCTAGGAGAATCTTAAGTAGGCTCCACACCCAGTGTGGAGCTGGATACGAGGCTTGATCTCACAATCCTGAGATCATGACTAAAGCAGAAATCAAGAGTCGGACACTTAACCGGCTGAGCCAGCCAGGCGCCCCAGGAAAATTACGTTCAACTCAATCATGTTTTCAGATTTGCTTCTGTCTCTGAAATATGTCTATTTTCATCATGATTGTAAGTGGGAAATAATTTAAACAACCTTTTCGCTACCCGCCTTCCTAAAAGACACTACAGTGTATAAAATTTGAGGCAGAAACAAACTATATTAGCTTCCAATAAAAAAGTAAAATTCAATCTATTAGTATGAAATATTTTGAGATAATTTATTGTGTTGGTGACCCAAGTACATGATTCTCAAAGATAAAAATGTGTTTTAGCCTAATCATACAATCATTTAGTAAAACTGCTGTTTATTGGACTCCGAGAAAAGCAGGAAGGCACTTTCCCTTTTTGTAGAGATACTATATTGAAGATACTGCTTAATGGAGCATTTCTTTGATGGAGTTTACTCTGCTTTTCTTTTGTCAGATTCCTCTTCCTCAAACTCGATTAAAGGATCGTGTCTGTTGGCCTGAGAACCTTCTTTGTAGAACACTTTCTTGATCGTGCCATCCTTTGGGGCCTTTATGGTGTGCTGCAGGGACACAAGACATGAAATGATTGCAATACCAATGAAGACTGAGCACGCAGCATGGCAAGAGAGAAGTGAAAAATAAAGCCAGTTGTTCTGATGTTTCTCAAGCTTTTTTATACCACAGCACCCAGAGAAAAATAACCTTTTTATGGTGTGCTTTGGAGTTGTGAGGAGTCACTATTCTACATACCTGTAACATACTCAAGGTCACTGATCAGGAAGCTCTGGCCTATTGGTAATTCACAACAAGCTTCACCACAGAGTCTCACTTGAGAAGCTGTTAAAAACTACCGATCCTCGGGCCCCACTCCAGGGGATCCCAATTCAGCCAGTCTGGGGAAGTAGTTTTGAAAAGCCTTCCCCATCAGGGGATTGTAATATGTGGCCAGGCCAAGAACTACTGGCCTACAATTTCCAACCATCTACAAACCTCAACAGCTCATCTAGTTTGACTGAGGTTTCACCTTGATACTGATGCTTGGCATCCCAAGTTTGGCCTTAGAAAATACCAACAGTTTAACAATCAGCTGGGGGGAACTGCCTGAATTTAAGCTATTGATAATTTCTTTAATTTCAGTATCAGAATGGACAGGTGCAATTTCACAAAATTAAAATGAAAATGTATTTAAAAGAAGGGTGGTTTGGTTTAATGTCTTGCAGTTAATGCTTCCATCAACCCGTGGCTCTTAATATTTAAAATGGTATTAACTTATAAAAAAAAAAAATTAGGTCTGAAAGTTCCCAAAGTTTAATTGGCAAGTGAACTTGTGATTTCATTACCTCCATTTTCATGGCAAGCATAACCATTAGAGAATCTCCAGCTTTTACTCTGTCTCCGACTTTCACAAATATCTAGAAATTAAGAGTGACAGGTTAATATTGAAAAACAGAGGTCCCTCGTGGTCCAGAGTTGGAGTACGAATGTACACAGTGAAAGTATAGATCTATGTGGTTGTCTTATCTGCCAAAGACAGGTGTGCTGAGGCAAATCAGGGACCTACAGGTCAATCTGTGTTGCTGGGCCTCTTGTCAGTGGGGAACACTGCTTAGCTCCTCACCTCCATCCCCAAACCATCTAGTTTTCCTTGAATCAGATGAATATGCTTTATATATCTTGAGATCCTTTTGTGTTTTCATGAATGTACAGACAAGCCATACCACCACCAAGGAAGAACCAACATACTTAAATGTCATAGGCAGGGTGGAGGGTCACACCTTGTTTTCTAGATTTTATAGGTGGTCTAGGATAGTGCTCCAAGTTTTGAGGCCCCTGTGTGGTAAATGCATAGACGACTATCTTCATGTGAAAGAATTAAACTTATTGGCAACCCTGGAAAAAAATCTTTATTTTCCTTTTTACATGTATAAATGAACTCATATATCCCATGTCTCAGCTGTCTTCCCGGTTAACATGGTGATGAAGCAGTTTTTGGAAACATCACACAGTGGAGTTAGGTTCTAAAGTCAATGTGTAGAGCCCAAAGTGTGAAAAATAAGAACACCTCTGAAAGCCCCCAAATCACCCAATGCTGGGTGATGCTATAATAGTGCTTGATGAAATGCATGGTCTAGGGGGCAGCTATGGGGAAAATGTGCATCTTCTGCCACAGATGTGCAGGGATGCCCACATTATGGAATGTCCATGGGAACAGAGACTGAGTGATCCAAGTCTCTGAGCTCATACTCCCTCTGGGGCAAACATCTGTAGAGGGGAATGGTGGGTGCAATCACTTTCACTACTTAAATGGTTATTTTCTTCTCCTTCTTTTTGGGTACCAAGAATATAGTGTTGAATTTTTATGACTTAGATGCAATTAAAGGGACCCTACTATATTCAGGTGTATAAAAAGGTTACTACTGATCCGCCACCATTTGAAGTTATTTCAGTATGGATCATAACTCTGAATACATATAGCATTCAACACCAAACCTCGTTGTTCTTCACCAGTAGCAGCCTTTCAAATTTCATTTTAACCCACATGCAATTATGTACATTAGAAAAACTGTTACTTCACGATAAATTGTTTGCTGTTACGTTTAACATTAAAAAACAGACCTTTTGGATAATGCTTGGTGAATGTTCCATTTTAATCATAAAATGACAAATTTAGATTATTTGTACTTTGATGGAAATTCCCACTTTCAAAAATAACAGTATCGTAAATTAGGTAAATGGGTATTTTCATTGAAGACTGAACATAGAACTGGAATCTGTCATACAGTCTCTTGTTTTCTTTCTTTTTTTAAGGTTTTATTTTTAAGTAATCTCTACACACAACATGGGGCTTGAACTTACAACACCAAGACACATGCTCTATCGACTGAGCCAGCCAGGTGGCCCAGTCTCTTGTTTTCTTGAATAGGATGCTTTCCAATGAGAAAGATTTGGAGAGGGAAAAATGATGTATATGCCATTTACTGGGCCTTACTGAACATCCTTCTACATACATTCACATGATTACCTTTTCAATGGTACCCGTCATAGGAGCTATGGTACCTTCCTGAGTTCCATCTGAGCTCATTGAAGACAAGTATTTGGGGACTGGAATGCCAATCTGAGTACTTCCTTCCTATAAATAGAAACCAAACTGGAAATGAAATCAAGATCAAATCACTGTAGTTTTATTAATATACCCAGGGTAATGACTGTCTTCAAGCTATTTGTTAAATATTAGTCATCTTTAATACCAGGGTTCCAATCAAGCTTTGTGACCTTAAGCAAATTACTAACCCCCTCTCAGTCTTGGTTTCCCATTATAAAGGAGTAATGGCATCATGCCTCACAGGGGATTAAAGGAATTAATGTATATAACTGTTGATAACAGATAGCCACCGTCTGAAAGCCATTTGAGTAGCATCCCCACTATCAAGGGCTTAGTCTAAGCCAGGAACTGTTCTTAACAGTTATATATATATATATATATATATATATGTATATATATATATATATATAGAGAGAGAGAGAGAGAGAGAGAGAGTGTGTGTGTGTGTGTGTCATTGATCATCACAGCAAGCTTACGAGGTAGGCAGGTACTGTTATTTTTCCTGTTTAGAGAAGGGGAAACTGAAGCCAGAGAGTTTAACTTGCCCTAGCTCACACAGCTGCTGAGGTAGAGCCGGGATTTCACATTCCAGAACTCCTACTCGTCACCACTCCACCATACTGCCTCCACCACCATATTGTTACCAGAGTAACTATGGAAAGGAATGCCTGATCAAGTGAGATCATCCTTGATTCTGTATAAAGTAAATTACCGGAATACTAAAGGCATCTCATCACAAAGGAGTATGATCTGTAAGATGGTTCTCAAATGTGAGAAGACTCTGAAGAGGCCACAATGTATCTGATAATCCATTTTCTTTTCTGCCCATGCAGAAACTACGGGCTCATCAGGCAGCAGGCTCCTAACTGGGAGCAATGAGTCAGGAGACATGCTCCTACCCAAATCTATGCCACGCCTGCCTCAATCATCAACCATCCTTTGACTGCCAAGACACCACCATTAACCCCCACTACCTTCCTACTGCCCACCTTCCCCACAAGGAATATTGGCTCCACAGACTCTTCCCTCAATGGTCACCTCCTCCCAAATCCCCAGAATTCCAAGTGCCAGGAGGATGGGGTTGGGAAAGTATTCAGGCACCAAATCCCTGAGAAAATACTGCGCACTGGGCAGCGAGATACCTTCTGACAAGAAGGGTGTAAGGACGTGTTTCAGAATTCAAGGAAGAAAATGAGTATGTATCTATCAGTGAGGAGCTGTGTGAACAAAAGAACTAGGGAAGGCAGGAATGTGGCAAAGAAACAGAGTGGAGCGGGGGACACAGAGGAAAGGTCACAGCAGTGATGGAAGGAAGCAGGGTCTTTCTAATGTTTCAGTGGGATGCCTCTGGTCAAGCAATGTTCTCCCAAACCTCAACAGTGTTATTATAAAAAAAGACACATTACCATGGAAAATAAGTAAATAGTGTTTTCCAGGATAATTAGTTTAGTTTTACTAACAACTCCATTAACAGAACATTTCAGGTAAGTGCAGTCTCCCTCAGTACAAAGATCACCAAGGACTTGGAAAGTTTTATCTTCAATCTGAAAATAAAAACAGAAAAATTAGATCCTTAAAATAAATAAACAACCCTACAGAATTCATAAAATCAGAATTCTTTACTATTAATAGTTTCAAAAGGAAACAGGTGAAGTATTTTTTTAAAAAGCCATGTATGAACTTTCCCCTAAGATTCATAAACAAAGTTCTCTAGATAGAAACAGCACAAGATAATTAAAAAGATAACTTATCTACAGCACCATAATGCTACAGATAAATGTTCACTTAAGAATAACAATAAAAACATGAAATAGAAATACAAATTAAGCAAGATTATTAAAATTCAGTTGACTCTATTACATGTTAGTATTCATTTCTGAGTACCTGAAGTCAAATTTGGTTTTACTATGCCAATGTCAGTAAAGAAAAAAGCCAGAACCACACAATTAGATGGTATATCTTTTATCTCCCCAACATGTAGATAAAATTTATGGGTTTCAGTTTTGAGTTTAAGAAGATAAATTAGCTGGAGACTGGCCACAGTTTTCTCACTGTAAGAGAGAATGCCAAAGAACAGATTTCACACTTGATCTTTCAAGGAAGCTGACAAAGGGACATGAAACCTTTCTGTTTTAAAAAATATTTTCTCACATATACTATACTCAAGAAAAAAAATTCCTCTACACACAGGAAATCCATTTAAATCTTCTCTATTTTTCATTTCAGTTCCCACGAGGTTATTGTCCAAGTCCTGTGGCTATTCTTTTCAAATATATTATAGAGGCTAAGGTGAACCAGGTTACATTGCAGTATTTATACACTGGTTCTCATCTATCCTAAGTTAAATATGACATTTACTGGGCTCTGTAACCTACTAAAACAGCCGTTTGAATGTTTGTGGAATTCTCAGGACATAAAGGTTAGATCGGGAACAGTTTTGTTTAAAGGTTTACACAAGCGCATTCTAAATTTGTGAATGTAGTTCAAAGAGCAGATTAGAACAAATCTATAGTTGACTTTACCAAGGGAATAAGAAAGGGATCCCCAAACCAGAGGTACTGATACGAATTACAACTCTCCTATACTAAAATAGGTAGACTTTCCAGTTTTTCTGAATCTCAGTGAAACAAAATGGTATCTCATGGCATTGGCAGATCCACAGCATATCCTCAATCAATTCTTTTTGCAGGACTTAAAGTCTCTTGGCTCATATTAAAAATGATTTGTTCTGCTCTCTGACTTTGTACCTATTTATGAATTTGGTTGAGTTCTCACATTGTTGTTTTTGTTTTTTAATCCCTTTCAGCATTTCATTTTGCCAGTGTAATGGACTTTTCAATTGAGGACTATCATGAACATTTTCACCAGAGATTCTCAAAGTATGACCTTGGGGTCCCCAAGACCCTTTTCAGGGTCCACAAAGTCAAACTACTTCATAATAATACTAATGTTACTTGCCTTTTTTTACCCTCATTCTCTCATGAATATACAATAGGATTTTCTAGAGACTGCAGGACATGTGATAATGTTACCCTGACAGCTAATGGAACATGTGCTTGTATAATCTTAGGTTTTAAATTTTCTCAGTTTATCCTACAACTCAACAACAACAACAAAAAACCAACCTGATTTAAAAAAACAAGAGGCAAAGGACTTGAATAGACATTTCTCCAAAGAAGATATACAAATGGCCAATTAGCATATGAAAAGATGCTCAACAACATTATTCATTATGGAAATGCAAATCAAAACCACAGTGAGATAACACTTCATACCCATTAGGATGGCTATTATAAAAAAGAAAAAAGAAACAAAATCAATGTGGGCGAGGATGCAGAGAAAAGGGAACCCTTGTGCACTGATGGTAGGAACGTAAAATGGTGCAGCCACTGTGGAAAACAGTATGGTAGTTCCTCAAAAAATTAAAAATATGATCCAGCAATTCTATTTATGGGTATATGCCCAAAAGGATTGAAAACAGGGTCTCAAAGAGGTATTTGTCCCCCATGTACATAGCGGCATTATCCACAATAGGCAAAAGGTGGAAGCAACCCAAGTCTCCATCAAGAGATGAATGAATAAACAAAGTGTGGTAAATAGAGGCAATGGAATATCATTCCACTTCCAAAAGGAAGGAATCTTGGACACATGCTACAACGTAGAAGAACCTTACAGACATGCTAAGTGAAATAGCCAATCACAAAGGGCAAATGTTGAATGATTTCATTTATATGAGGTACTTAAAGTGGTCAAATTCATAGACACAGAAAAGTAGGATGGTGGCTGCCAGAGGCCGGGAGCGGGGGAGGCGGAAAGGGGCAAGGGGAGTGTATTGTTTAATGGGTACAGAGAGAGTGTCAATTTTGCAAGAGGAGAAAAGAGGAGATGGGTGGTGGTGATGCTTGTAAAACAAATGTTAATATATTTAATGTCTTTAACTCCAAAATGTTTAATATGGTAAATTTTACATATAATTTTTAAAATATACATTAAAAAGAACAGTAAGAAATAAAAGTATGCTCGGTCTAACTTCCTAAATGGTAAATATTAATACATGTAATTAACACAAACAAGAGCTCTTCGGGGAGTCTTAATAATTTTTAAAGGTGTACATGGATTTTGAGACCAAAAAGTTTGAGAATGGCTGCTTTCGATGTAAATACATGCACATACTTTAGAGACTTGTCAGGCGTCTGATTCAAAGCTATTATTACTATTTTTTTTTCTTTTACCAAGTTTTCATTCTTAAGGGAACCACAGACAAATTGAGGAGACAATCAGAACTGTAGAGGGGGTAATTTCCCCAAATTGGTCTGAAATAAAAGCACATGACATCCTCCTAACTATAGTCATACTGGTCACCAGCTTAGGAGAAACCAGAGTGTGAAAAAAAGACCCTCCTCGGTATGAGAGAGATCAGATTTAGCTTTAAACTGTAGAACAAAACCAGTTAGACTTACCCGCATGCTATACGACCCATCACGGTTATATGTTACAGCTATGGCTACATCTTTATGGAAAAGGGGGAAAAGTTGAAGAAAAATTAGAAGACATTCATTTATTCAGTAACTGACATTCTACAGATCTCTTTCAACCTAAAAGATATCAACATCTTTTAACTACCTGACAATAAAGATAAAAAAAAAAATCTATAGGCAGGTTCCAAAAAAGGTGAATTTCAAAGTTTTCTTTTTCTTTTTTTTTTTAAATGGAGTTTTAGCAGTCCCTTAACTATAGAAAATAAACTGGTGGTTACAGGGGGGTGGGGGGGAAGGAATGGGTAAAACAGGTGATGGGGATTAAGAGTACACTTATCTTGATAAGCACTGAGTAAGGTATAGAATTGCTGAATCACTATATTGTATACCTGAAACTAATAAACACTGTACGTTAACTACACTGGAATTAAAATTTTTTTTAAAATGGAGTTTTAGCTCTTTGAATGTTTGTAGGATATTTTAGATATTTTTCCTTCAACAAGAAAAGTTGCAGTGTTAAAGCAGGAAATGCAATGAATTGGGAGAGAGAAATTCTGGTTTAAGACCCAAATCTGCCATCTGTCACATGATCACCTCTGTGATCTTGACTAGGTCATTTCAAATCTCAGAGTCCTGATTTCCTGGTCCATTCTGACCCATTAAATGGGTATGAGAATGTAACAATGATTTAATAAATGTGAAAGTGCTTTGTAAACTGTAACAGACCATACGAATATACAATATATTTCATAGTATCATGTGAACACAGAATTGGTTAAAGACTTTCCTAGCAGATGGGGGCAAAAAGAAGACGTTCCCAGGAGATGGAAATCAGAAGTCTTGCGGTGTAGAGAATGCAGACCAAAGTCATTTCATAGACTCCTGATACTTTAACTACCATTTTGATGCTGCCAGCTCAAATCTATTTCCAGCCCTGACCTTCCTTCTCCAGAACTGATTAGTCATTCCCAGCTGGATGCTCTATCGGCACCTTAAAGTGAACATGGTGGGTCCAATAAATCATCTCCCCGCTCTGCCTGCACTCTTTCCCGCCCTGGGAGCTCCATGACTGGCATTACTATTTTCCTTGTCCTGCAGGTTGAAAACCTGTCATTACCATACCTTCTCCTTCGCTTTCCACATGCGATAGTCAACTACAAAGCTCCCAAATTCTTCCCTATCTGTCCTCTTCATTTCTTCCTCTCATGCCCATCGCTCGACCCTGATTCAGGCGGAGGGCCACAGGCCTGGGTAACTCTGAGGTCTTCTTGGGACTTCCTGCTTCCTTCTCAGCCCTTCCAGCTGACGCTTCCTAGCATGTCTCCACCATATTCAAAATATCGGACCTGGTATTGAAGGCCCTAAACTCTCAGTCTTATTTCCCACCATTCTTCTACATAGCCCTATATGACAACCAAATGGGAAAATGGGCAAATTAATGTTCTCCATATGTGCCTCCAGTCTTCCCCCTACTGTGCTTCTTTGCTCATGCTCCTCCTTCACTATGTTGTCAGTCCCCAGCCCCACCAAATGAAACCTCACCCTGTGTTCACATCATACCCATTCATGGTCCCTGGGAAAAGTCTGTCTAGCTGGAATGAATTTCCTCTCCTCTGAACGTTTAGACATTTGCATATAAAACACCATTGTGATTCCTTCCTCATCCAGTTTTATAATAGAATGATTTTTCTCTTTATCAGCTGTTTTAAAAAAAAGTGCAAAAATAAAACTGTTCCCAAATATCAAATACTGAAGTACATAAAGTAAAAAGGGAAAGTCCTCTCTACTGCCCAGTGTAACTACTGTTAAACTCTTTAATGTGTGTCCTTTCAGAATGCACAAACTTATATTTTTTTATAAAAATAGTATATTCTTATACATATTGTTCTGCAACCAACTTAAAAAAAATTTTATTTATTTTTCCACCTTTTTTTATTAACATATGACATATATACCTACTTTGTCTTTCAACAGCAGCAAGGGGGTAGTTTAATAATGATGATGATGATGACAGCTAATGTGTACTGGACTGCTTGCTATATGCTGCACAACGAGCTTTCTGTGTATCGTCTCATTTAACATCCACAATAACCCAAGGAAGTAATTATCACTATCATTCCCATTCATGGCTGAGGACACTTGATGCTTAGAGAGAGTGTATGTCTTCCCTAAGGGTCACACACAACAGAGGAACCAGAATCAAACCCATAACAGCCTAACTCCAGGGTCCGCATTATTTTTAGTTTATTTTAGTTTTTTAAAGATTTACTTATTTATATTAGAGAGGGAGACAGAGACAGACAGAGAGAGCACAGTGGGGAGGAGCAGAGGGAGAGGGAGAGAGAGAGAGAGTCCCAAGTAGACTCTGCACTGAGTGTGGAGCCCAACGCGGGGCTAGATCCCATGACCCTCAGGGGCCTCAGGGCCTCAGCCCAAATCAAGAGTCGCAGACACCTAAACGACTGCGCCCCCCATGCACCCCCAGGGTCTGCATTATTAACCACCACACCACCTATCTTCCCAACACACCCACTTCTCCTTTGCTATATGGTAAATTCCTTAAGAGAGGAAAGTAGGGACAAAGACATCTTTTTTTCTCTTCACATTACTCAGAACATCTATTTTTTTGAAAACTTTATAATGAACATATTAGTAAATGAACCTTCTCCAACCTATATCTTGCCAATATCTTTTAACCCTTCTGAAGAGAAAATGCATCCAATTATACCAGATTAGGGTTTTTTTTCGATTTATGAAATATGAAAAGTATTTAGCTGACATGAAAGTCAACAGAATCATAGTAAACACATTTCCAGGAAAACTATAAATTCTTTTTTAAAAAATTTCTTAAAAATTTGAATTATTGTTGACATACAATATTAAATTAGTTTCAGGTATACAACACAGTGAATTCAACAACTGTATACATTTTTAAATGCTTACCATAAGTGTATTATATTATTGACTATATTCCCTATGTTGTACTTTTCATTCGTGTGACTTGTTTTATAACTTGAAGTTTGTACCTCTTAACCCCCTTCACCATTTCATCCGCTGCCCCCAACTCCTTCAGCAACCACTAGTTTGTTCTCTATGAGTCTGTTTCTCTCTTTGTTGTTTATTCACTTGTTTCATTTTTTAGATTCCACATATAAGTGAAATCATATGATATTTGTCTTTCTCTGGCTTATTTCACTTAGCATAATATTGTCTAGGTCCATCTATGTTGTCACGAATGGCAAGATTTCATTCTTTCTTAAGGCTGAGTAATATTCCATTGTGTATATATGCCACGTCTTCTTTATCCATTCATCTATCGATAACCCACAGCTAACATCATACTCAATGATAAAAAGCTGAAAGCTTTCCCACTAAGGTCAGGAACAAGACAAGGATGGCTGCTCTCACCACTTTTATTCAACATAGTACTGGAAGTCCTAGTCAGAGCAATCAGACAAGAAAACAAATAAATAAAAGACATTCAATTGATAAAGAAGTAAAACTTTCATTATTTGCAGATAATATGATACTATACATAGAAAATCCTAAAGACTACCAAAAAACTATTAGATCTAATAAATGAATTCAGCAAAGTTGCAGGATACGAAAATCAATACACAAAAATCTGTTGTGTTTCTATTCACTAATAATGAAATAGCAGAAAGGGAAATAAAGAAAACAATCCCATTTACAATTGCACTAAAGGAATAAATTCTTTCATATGTTACAGGGTAACTGAACGTGTTCCTCCCTCCCCTAGTTATCTCTAGATCTCCTCAAGAGAACGTTAAATATCCTCCTATTTCTCTATTTTTAAAATTAATTAATTTTAAGTAAGCTCTATGCCCAACGTGGGGCTTGAACTCATGACCCCGAGACCAACTGAACCAGCCAGGCGCCCCATCCTCTTATACATTTAATAAGGTATGTAAGTGTAGCATGGCACAGTGTTAGGTAAGCGCATATACCCTGGAGTGTGGGTTCGAATTCTGGCTCCACCAATTACTTTTGGAATGACTTTAAGAAAATTATTAATCTAAGCTTTGGTTCCCCATTTATGAAGTTGACACTAATAATAACACCAATTTCATTGGCCTATTCTGAAAACGGTAATTAAATAATCATGGAAAGCACTTAATATCTGACATATACAAAACAACTCAATAAATCTTAGCTATTATTCTTATTCTTATTATTGAGGGTAGGGCAGGGTTTTGTGAAGCATGGCCACTACCAACAAAGTAGGAATTTTTCAAGCCTTAAATATTTAAAATACTTGATCATTCTCACTGAGATCATTCATTAAGAGTTGGTTCTACTTTAAATTCACAAATGCTTCTGGGCCCTTAAGACTTCCTGTTTGGTGTACTCACTTATTCAATCATGGTATTGTTAATTAGCATTTATCAGAGACCCACCAGAACATTTCTGACAGCTGGGTTATTGTTGAAAAAGACTACCAGAAGAATGTAGTGAACAGCAATCGTGCTGGTTTTCAATAATGTATTCATTTTTTAATTAAAAATTTTAAAAATTTCCAAGAAATGCAGTAAAGTTCAAAACACTGCTAAGTGCCTTGGTGAAGATCCACACCAAATAACACAGTTGGCTCATCTGACTCTTAATCACACATGCGATTTTTCTGTTTAATTTAGGCTGAAGAGGCCACTGAAACTTTACTCCTACTGAGACTTATATTCAGTATATAGGGGTCTAGAATAAGATAATCCCTGATTTTGGAGGGACTGTTTTTTAAGAATGAAATGAATAACCACACTAGCATAAAATGGATAGGTTAACCATTTGCAGAATGCTACTCTATAAGGGATGTTTGCAAACATTTTTTTCCACGTACTCAATACATTGAAGGTAATGACCATCCAGGTTCAGGATGAAAAAATATCTCAAGAGCTGTAACCCAATCAACTTCTGTGAAAAAGGAATTTGCTAAAAACTGAACAGATGTCTACACAGAGTTGAGATAAAGATCTTACTCTGTCTGGGGAGGAGGGTACTACCATGAGCTAGCAGGAAGATTCTGTTCTACCTGGTAGGCACGTTTTTATAATGGAGCTTTCACAGTTCAATGACACCTCACGTTCAAGATTATGCAGCCCCACCAGCTCTGACTCTGCACCCATCTGGCTTCCCATGCAAAGTGTCCTGCAGCAGAAGGGATACTGCTATCAAGGGATTCTGATCCCTCTGGTACATTGTTCCAGTCACAAATTTATAAAAAATTTAAAATTTTTGATGTCAGCCTCTCCTGGCTTCAATTACAATAAATCAGTCCCACCCTCAACCTACCCAAATTAGTTTGCAGCCAAAAATCCATTTTCCACTGGAAAAGTAAAAATGGCACAGGAGTCAAGGTCAGAAAGGCTGGATGTCAATGTCACTAATCTTCAGTAAGTTACTTCACCTTCTCTGCCTCAGTTTCATTGGCTGTACATGGGTATGGCAGGGACTCCCCCTCATTCAATTACAGTGAAGATAAATTTTTTTTAAGATTTTATTTATTTGTTTGAGGGAGAGACAGAGAGAGAGCACGAGGGGTGGGGAGGGGCAGAGGGAGAGGGAGAAGCAGACTCCCTGTTGAGCAGGGAGCCCAATGGGCACCGGGCTTGAGCCCAGGGTCATGAATCATGACCTGAGCTGAAGGCGGACATTTAACCGACTGAGCCACCCAGGTGCCCCTATTTTGGTGAAGACAAAAATTTACATGTGATTGGGCACTTAATAAATCATGGCTCCTTAATAACCCACTTCGACCTGAAACACTGCCTGAACGGTGGATAATCCTTCTCCCCAGAGTAGTTTTGGATATTGTTTTTATTTAAAAGTAGTACATTCTTGCTGAAGAAAAGCTGCAAGGGAAAGAAAGTACAAAGAAGTGGGTTGTATGTGTGTGAGTGGGGGGGTACAAATCACCTCAAATCCCACTACCCAATGGTCACCTAACATCTTGGCATATTTCATTTTAGTCATTTTGCTAGGTATATTTAATGACATATTTTTCAAATATTTACAAAATATAGGAAGAGGAAAAAGAACAAAAATACCACTAATTGTACCACCCGAGCCAATCAATCCTAGTATTCCTACCAATGGTTAGGCTAGGGAGCTTAAAAAATGTAACTGACTGATCCGTGACTAGGGTGGATCCTTTTATTCCAGGTGAATGTGATGTATTTCCATGAAGCACACTCCTCTTTTTAATAAAACATTACTTACTGTTTTTACCATCCCTCAGAGTTATGTTTCTCGTGTAAGAAATATTCAGTCTTCTTCCACTGCTGAATGCAAAAGGTGAGTACTGATCTAGAAAAAAGTTAAAATTTAATTTAATTAAAAAATTACAATTCAGCAACAAATTTACAAACGTCAGGCCTGACTTCATACCTTACAAAAGAAAACATAAAACACCCGCCCTACGCTGGCAGCTCAAATGGGCCTTCTTTGTCCCTATTGCTTTAAATTTAAATTAATACTTTCATTTATATCTCAGGAAATGGCATGTGAAAAATTCCAGCTTGTCTGAAAAATCAGAGTGTTTGCAGCCTCAACACTCTTCCTCCGGGGCTGTGAGCGGCACAGTGGTCTTCCCCTCCTTGGGCAAATGCATTCCAGGTCACCAAAATCTCCACCACTCACTACTCTTGTCTCGCCTCGCCTCTTTCTGCGTCACTCGTCCCGCCCACAGGCTTGTGTGCTCATCCTCTGTTGGACAGTATCCAGGAGTTACAGCAGAGCTGAACTGAAGCAATTTCTTCTGAAGCTCCTATGTGCACCCATTATAAATTGTAAAAAGGAAGGAGGGAGTAAGAGGACACTTGATTCTAGGGCGCCCAGGTGGCTCAGTCCGTTGAGAGTCTGCCTTTGGCTCAGGTCATGATCCTGAAGACCCGGGATGGAGCTCCGGGTCAGGCTCCCTGCTCAGCGGGGAGTCTGCTTCTCCCTCTCCCTCTGCCCCTCCCCCCAGCCCCATGCTCTCTCTCTCTCTCACTCTCTTTCAAATAAATAAACAAAATCTTTAAAAAAAAGAGGATACTCGATTCTAACAATGCTATGTTCAGGCTTTGGAACACCGTGCAGGCATATTTAGATGCATTTCATTTAGTGTAAAAGGACAAAATGAGAATAGAGCACACATCTCCTAAAGCTGTAGTTATATATTTTAAGCTTTCAATATAACTTTCTTGAATGAATCTAGAAATTAAAGATCCTAATAATAAAACCCTATAATATAAAAATCCTAAAAATAATGAAGAGATAAATGGATTAATTTGGTTTTTTTCCCTGTTTGCTCCAAAGGTCAGAGTTAGCCTGCAGTAAATATTCTGGAGCAAGTTTGGGAGAACTCAGATTTTGCTCAATTTAGAGGGAAGAACTTTTAAAGGAAGAACTGACTGAAACCATAACAGGCTAATGAGTTCTCGTTACGAATTTCCTGAGGTGTTAAAAAGAGGTTGAGCAACAGCTTAGAGGGGGTGTTGAAGCAGAGATGTGTGCGTGTGGCAACCGGGACAAATCTCTGCCTTGGTCCTTCCTGTGCTCAGATTCTCTGATTCGAGGAAGTACCTAGGTCTCTAGTTCATCAGAAATTTGATCACAGAATGGAAAAGAAAGGAGGAAATAACGCAACGATAAATCTCAGGTACCCAAGAGAATCTGAGAGTCTCCAGTGCTCTGTCTTTAGTCCCTAGGACCAAGGAAGTTGCCACAGGTACAGAAAATACAACAACATAGTCCCTTGAGGAGCGGCGAATAAAAAAGCTTTGGAAGGCGTCAGCACAGGGTGTAGGAAGAACTAGCGTTTGGTTGAAAAAAGACCCATCTCAACACTGTTAGGCAATTAGTTAAGTTTTATTTAATGGGTTAAAAAGTGTTTATGGGCACATCCATATATGTGAATCTACTCTACTTCACACTAAGAACCACATTAGCAGAGGACGGTGTCAATCACCAAGAGAAGAAAAGGGACACAAGAGTGGCATAAAGAAAGAAAAGCACCTCCAATGCTTATTCATAGACTCTTAACAAGCAGAGCAAAGAGAAAAGCTTTCCATACCGTGGGACTGAATGTTGAAAACATCAGACATGGCTTTCTCCTTGAGGATGAGACCCAGAGCTGCCTGGCATAAAAACTCCTTGGCTGTGGCCTTCCTACTGGGAAACAGTTCCTTGTGGTGTTGAGCGATGAAATCCGTGTGCACGTTCCCAGCCTCAAACTCTGGATGGCCGGACAGGCTGAGGAGGAAGTCAATGTTGGTATGCAGTCCGACAATCTGGGAAGAGAATAAAGCCCACGTCCCCAGTGAGTGGGGAAATCAACATATTCAGAAAATGATTTCTCGACAGATGTTGGCGAGGATGTAGAGAAAGGGGAACCCTCCTACGCTGTTGGTGGGAATGCGAGCTGGTGCAGCCACTCTGGAAAACAGTATGGAGGTTCCTCAAAAAGTTGAAAGTAGAGCTATCCTATGACCCAGCAATTGCACTACTGGGCATTTACCCCAAAGATACAAATGTAGTGATCTGAAGGGGCACCTGCACCCCGATGTTTATAGCAGCAATGTCCACAATAGCCAAACTATGGAAAGAGCTTAGATGTCCATCAACAGATGAATGGATAAAGAAAATGTGGTGTGTGTGTATATATATATATATATATATATATATATATATAGAATTTATTATATATATATTAATATATATATTATATATATTCCATTGTGTGTGTGTATATATATATATTATGCAGCCATCAAAAAATTGAAATCTTGCCATTTGCAAAGACGTGGATGGAACTAGAGGGTATTACGCTAAGCGAAATAAGTCAATCAGAGAAAGACAAGCATCATATGATCTCACTGATATAAGGAATTTGAGAAACAAGACAGAGGATCATAGGGGAAGGGAGGGAAAAATGAAACAAGATGAAACCAGAGAGGGAGACAAACCATAAGAGACTTAATTTCAGGAAACACACAGAGGGTTGCTGGAGTGGAGGGGGGTGGGAGGGATGGGGTGGTTGGTGATGGACACTGGGGAGGGTATGTACTATGGTGAGCGCTGTGAATTGTGTAAGACTGATGAATCACAGATCTCTACCCCGAAACAAATAATACATTATATGTTAAAAGAAATTTTTAAAAAAAGACAAAATCATTTCTATGGCATCTGCTCTTTGTACGAAGTATTTTCCACAATGGACAATTCTCAAGGAAAATAAAAAACCTACTAAGGTACCACATGGCAGCATTAGGACAACTTGTAGGAAAAACAAAACAAAACAAAACAACCCACTTCACCATCACTATCTATCTGGACTTAACACTTAAAACTGTATTTTATGATACATTTTTTAAAATGTAGCAAACTACATTTTACTCTCTATGATAAAGAGGAAATAGGAAATGATGTTAGGGTAGGTCACATGGATACATTTAATTGACTCAGGCTAGGAAAGTGATAAATGTTAAGAAACTTAAATGAGATTTATTTGCAAGATATTGAAGACTTGCCACTCAGAATACTCCTACAAAATAGGAAGACTGCAAACTGAGGTTAGGATTGCTACACTGAGGAGGAGATAGGATTAAATGTAACCTCAAAGGAACTTCCTTCTGACACTAAAATCCAAACTTTACACAACGATATAAAAATGAAAAGGTATAAAATGAACCCACATACACCCAATAAATGGGATCAAGGGTAAAACCAGCTATCTGAGCCTTGGGTTCATTCAGTCATTCATCCAATCATTCATTTAATAGACATTTACTGAGCACCGTTAGGTGCCAGGTCCTGATCCAGGTACTGGGGACACGATGAGGAATGAAACCTTACAGAGCTTACATTCTAGGGACAGATAACAGACAATATAAACAAATATCTAATATGATGTCAGGCTATATGAAGAAAAATAAGGCTGGTTAAGGGGATAGAGAAGAGCAAAGGGCCCTATTTTAAATGGGGTGACCTGGTTTCAAGCTATACTACAAAGCTGTAGTAATAAAAACATTATGGTACTGGCACAAAAATAGTCACAAAGATCAATGGAACAGAACTGACAACCCAGAAATAAACCCATGCTTACATGGTCAATTAATCTATGACAAAGGAGGCGAGAATATACAGTGGGAAAGGACCATCTTTTCAATAACTGGTGTTGGGAAAACAGGACAGCTACATGCAAAAGAATGAAACTGGACCACTTTCTCACACCATACACAAAAAATAAACTCAAAATGGATTACAGACCTAAATGTGAGACCTAAAACAATAAAACTCCTAAAATAAAACATAGGCAGTAATCTCTCGGGATATCAGCTTTAGCAACATACTTATGGATATGTCTCCTCAGGCAAGGGAAACAAAAGAAAAATTAAACTACTGGGACTACACCAAACTAAAAAGCTTTTGCACAGTTTTTGCACATCAACAAAATGAAAAGGTAATGGAAGAAGAATGGGTGAAGATAGTTGCAAATTATATGTCCTGATAAGGGGCTAATATCCAAAATATATAAAGAACTCCTACAACTCAACACCAAAAAACCTAATAATCCAATTAAAAAGTGGGCAGAAAACCTGAACATTTTTTTTCCTCCAAAAGAGACATACAAATGGCTAACAGACATACGAAAAGACGCTCACGATCACTCATCATCAGGGAAATGCAAATCAAAACCACAATGAGATAGCACCTCATACTGGTCAGAATGGTTAGTATCAAAAAGACACAAATAACAACTGTTGGTAAGGACATGGAAAAAAGGGAACCCTTGTGCCCTATTGGTAGGAAGGTAAATGGGTGCAGCCACTGTGGAAAATAGTATAGAAGTTCCCCCAAAATTAAAAACAGAAATATCGTATGATCCAGTAATTCCAATTGCTGGCTATTTGCCCAAATGAAACGAAAACACGAATTAGAAAAGATACATGCACCCCTATGTTTATTGCAACATGATTTACAATAGTCAAGATATGGAAGCAACCTCAGTCCATCTATAGATGAAGGATAAAGAAGATGTGGTGTATACACATAACAGAATGCTACTCAGCCATAATAAAGAATGAAATCTTGCCATTTGTAACAACATGGATGGACCTAGAGGGTTATTATACTAAGTGAAATAAGTCAAAGACAAACATCACATGATTTCACTTACATGTGCAATCTAAAACACAAAGCAAACACACAACAGAAACAGATTCATAAATAGAGAACTGATGATTGCCAGCAGGGAAGGCGATGAGGGGATAAGTTAAATAGATGAATGGGATCAAGAGGTACAAATTTCCAGTTGTAAGTAAGTCACAGGGATGAAAACTACAGCATATGGAATATAGTCAATAATACTGTAATAACTTTGGTAACAGATGGTAGCTACACTTATTGTGGTGAGTCCTGTGTAAGGTATAGAACTGACTCACTCTGTTGTACACCTAAAACTAATATAACATTATATATCAACTATACTTCAATTAAAAAAAAAATGGATGGGTGCCTAGGTGGCTCAGTCGGTTAAATGTCTGATTCTTGGTTTCAGCTCAGGTCATGATCTCAGGGTTGTAGGATTGAGCCCTGCGTTGGGGCTCTGTGCTCAACGCGAGTCTGCTGGGGATTCTTTCTCTCCCTCTGCTCCCCCCCCCCCCCACTTATGTGCACATGCGCGTGCCTTCTCTCTCTCTCAATAATTAAATAAAATCTTTTAAAAAAAAATGGAGAAGGCCTGGGAAGGATTCTGAATGAGCAGGAGCTGAGGATGGTGAGGAGGGAGTCTTGCGATCATGTGGGGAAAAACATTCTGGAAGAGAGAACAGGAACACATGGGTCCATGCTGGGTGTGTCTAAGGAATGGCAAGGAGCCCTGTGTGGTTGGAGCCACAGAGATGAGAAGTTTGGTCAAATTAATGACATATAACACTTTGGATGTCACGGGTTAATAAATCCTTCTATGACGCTACATCAGTATGGTTTGGGGCTTACGGCACCAAGGAAATCAATGTGCTACAAAAAAGCAACAAACTCTGTCAAATGGATAAAACTGAACATAATTATTTTCCTTTGGGGAAAATAAAACCAGACTGTAGGCCACACTTGTGTAGCTGGCCTTATCTAACAGGATGAATATGAATTTAATATCAGATTTCACTGAAGTATAACACTGACATTAACAGTTTTAGCCCTGCAATTTTTCTTTTCTAGCTGAATCAAGAAGTCATTAAACTCTATTCTGACCCATGGGAATGTGAAATCAGTTTGTTCCTGACATCTGGGTAACTGGTGGAAATAAGCCGACAAGGACAAAGGCTGACCAATCATGACGGACATACTTGGCTGTGGAGATACACAGATCATCAGGGTCCCCAACATGGCCCCAGGGCACTCACATTGTACTGACGAAGGCTGTACCTCAGTTTCGTCAAGGCCGCCTGGCGATCTGCAGCCCATACAACCAGCTTTGCAATCATGGGGTCATAATGCACTGAAACCTCATCTCCTGAAATTGAAAAACCAGTAACCACAGTCAAAACTCAAAGTGATAAAATATGACATGGAAGACATTCTGCTGGGGCTTTATGCTCATTTCACACTTAATCTTCAGGAGCTCTTGCATGACTGTTTTATTCATGAGGAACTGAGGCTCGCAGGGGTTTAAGACCCAGGGTCTTCATCTATAAAATCAAGGGGTTAGATTACACTCCCTTATCCATCATCCACCCACCTATCCACCCCATCACTCACCAACACATACTGAACACTTCTAGGCCCAGGCCTGAGCAAGGTGCTGCAAATATAACATGGAAGAAACTTACAATATAGTGGGAAAACTAGACAAGGAGTAAAAGGTTACTGTAAAACAGTATAATAAGGAAAGTGCCTGAGGAATACACAAGGGGCTTGGGGAACGCAGAAGAGGAGGGCTGGGGAAGCTTCTTGGAGTAGATGATGCTCCCAGTGCCGAGATGTGAATCTGGGAGTCCTTCGCAGAATTACACCTCTGTTATCCTTCGAGCACCTTTATTAAATTACACTGCAAGTTTTGCTTGCCCTGCAGATTCTTTCTTTTCCATCGCAAGTGTTCTCTTTTCTCTCTAAAGTGTTCTGCTATTAAGTTAAAAAAAGGCACTGACTACTAAATCTTGCTGTGGTTTAGCCAGAGTTCTCAAAATTCTTCCACTTTGCCCTCAAGAGGTCCTGACTCATTTTGGCTTTCAAGACACTATGTGATCTGCTTTCAACCTGTACCTCTAGCTGCACCTCCAACTATTCACCATCCTGACCCCTTTTCTCCAGCCACGTTTTCTTACAGTTCCTCCACCACACCTGGAGTTAAGCTCTCCTTTCTTCACTGTTCTGCATGCTGTTCAATCTGCTACTCAAATCCACTCCACACTTCCTCTTCGAAATGTGTCCGGGCTGTATTGGCCTAACATGACTTCTTATGCTGAGAACTGCTTTTCAACATTCACCACCCGGATAACTTCTCTGGCAGCTAAAGTCAAGGTGGCAGGAGCTCAGAGCATGGACTCTGGAGCCAGAGAGACTGGGTCTGAATCTTGGCTCCAAGGGTGACCTTGGGCAAGTCACCTAACTTCTCTGTGCCCTGGTGTCCTCATCTGGAAAATGGGAGTGATAATAACCCCTACTCATAGGGTAGTTCAGCCCATATAAAAAAAGTCACCTGGAACAGTGTATGTAGTACACAGTATGCGCTAAATAACTGTTATGACCATTGCTGGTAATCACACGCTATGACAGCTCTTGTGCTGTTATTGTTTTATTTCTCTTTCTTTTATTGTTGTTTCGCTTGCACTGAGTTTATATATTAATTCTCCAGCTTGACTTTAAGTCCCTTGAAGGCAGAGGGCATTGGGCATAGCGGGGATCAGTGCCTTAAATCACTTTTAGAACTAGGAGGAGTAGAAATATGAAACAGTATACACAAAATGTTTGTTATTTAGGTTTGAACAAGTACTGCTACATTTCAACAAAGGGCATATTGTGTAAAAATACTAGCTATTTTTTTTTAAATAACTATTCCAGAAAGAAAAATAAAGATTAATGAGAAACCAATTAAGTCCTTTATTCTAAAACATACTAAACATTTCCATAAGACACAGGGAAAAGATGCTGTCCAGAAATAGTAATGCACCGAAAATTCCACAAGACCGAGACTTTTCATTGAATTCACTTTACCTTGTCTCACTCCAGTTTCGATCCTAGTGCAAAGGTCTGCCTGAGGGGTGGAGAGATGCACTAATGGCCCAGCCCCGGGCATGAAGTTATTGTCAGGATCTTCTGCATATATTCTAGCTTCAAAGGAATGGCCCTGCAGAGTTATTTCTTCCTGGCTCAAAGGAATCTTCTCTCCTGCTGCAATCTGGTGAAAGATGTGCTTCTGTGAAAATCCCCCTTATATAGCACCTATGAGACTTGGGAAGTTGATGGTCTTGCGTTTTTCCATGGAAAACGTGCATTCGGGCTTTATAACGAAGCCAAATAAAAACTATTACTTTCCTCACCTCCCCGAGTTTGAGGCAAAAACAAAAATAGGTTAAAAAACAGATGCAGCTTGGAAATAATGTATTAAGTACAATGGATTTCTAGAGTCTTCAAAGTAGAAAAAGCAGGTGAACTGATGACTAAATTATAAATATAAAAATCACTGTTTTTTTAATGTAATACAATTAAAAGTTCTCACTGGCAAGATAATCCATTTTCATTTAAAACATCAGTGCTCAGTTACCAAACCAATCTTCTTTTTATAGCTAATTATTAGTTGGTGTTTAGGACTACACTCACAGCTATGGCTAAAGTGTGGCATTTGTCATCTTTGTTAACCTTTTTTTTTTTAAAGTTTATTTATTTAAGTAATCTCTACACCCAATGTGGGGCTCAAACTCACCACCCTGAGATCAAGAGTCATACACTCTACCCACTGAGCCAGCCAGGTGCCCCCATCTTTGTCATCTTCATCACCAAGTGAGTGATAAAGCAAAACAGAAAGGGGAACATGATGATTTTTCAATTTTGTTATGTTAACCCATATTGCACGATACCAGATTATAAGCAGGATGACCACCAATCACACTGACTGTTACGTACCAATACAACAACTCTCTCTCTTCAACTAGTATAATTTGGAAAAGGGTATTGGAGGACATGCTGTCACTCTCTCTCTCTCTCTTCTCTCTCCTTAAATTGTCCTCTAAGATGAGAAAAGAACTGAGAAAGCAGAAGATACAGGGGAAGAAACTAAGTAATTTAGCACTACTTGCAACTAAGGAGGTAAGCATGAAACAGAGGCAAAGGTTTCATCTCTCTAAATCTGTAGATAAGAAAAATCAGGAACCACAGCAGTTAAGAATGAAAGGAAAATGAACTACACTGAATGCCTTTATGACATGGTGTTTTGAACCACAGACTCTGCAGCCCTATTGCCTGGGTTCAAATTCTGTCTCTATACTTCCTCTGTTCTGGGCATGTTTCTTAACCTCTTGATGCTACAGAGAAAAGTGCATACAGTAAGCACTACACAAGTGTTAGCTATTGTCATTTCATTCTTATCCTTTATAATGAAATACTTTTTAATGTTTTAATAAAGAATCCTATTTGTCTTGATATAAACAAGAATGACCATGTGTCCATATTTCATGATGTGATCTTATTTCTGACTATATAGCCCCATTTCAACCTGGCTTATCTTTGCCTATTTTCCTCTCGGGTTGGCTTCTATCTGGGCTCAGAAGAGACAGGCCCCAACCGTGCCTCTGGAGCCTTGGAAATCTGTGCCATGTGAGTTCTCTCAGGCTTAGACATTGACTCTTTGGAACTCGTGGACCTTGGATCTTCTCCCCAGCTTCCCCTGGACATGGCTACCCACCTGCGTCTGCAGCCTAGATGCTGACAACATTGCAGCCTCATTCTAGGGAGCCTTTGACTCCAGAGGCTGATCCTGGAGCTTGAACTCACCAAATGGTGAGGCCCCTTGTTTTACCTCTGCCTGGAAGCAAGACTCCAAAGTGCCTTGAACATTGTAAATGAGGTCCAGTGGTATCCATCAGTTCAAGAATTCCAGCCACCCCCCGCCCCCAGATAAGAAAAGCCTACTTCTCTTTTTAAAGGGCCTTCAAAGCTCTTGCAGTTTCTTGAGATGCAGAAATAAGTCTACTGGTTCCCCTTATGCCCAAAAGCTTTCTCTTCCCTTCCCTAGAAACCTTTTATCCATCATGATTTCAAAATTCTGGACTCCTGGGGCGCTGGGGTGGCACAGTCAGTTAAACGTCTGACTCTTGGTTTCAGCTCAAGTTGAAATCTCCAGGTCATGAGATTGAGCCCCACGTCAGGCTCTGCACTCAGTGAGGAATCTGACTCTTTCTCCTTCTCCCTCTGCCCCACCGCCTTTAAAATAAATAAATAAATCTAAAAAAAAAAAATTCTGGACTCTCTCAATTACTGCTTCAGGAAAAAAAAAATATCCCCCTTTCCTTGAATTCTGGAAACAGAAGCACTCTTTCTAAAACTTTCTAAATCCGCTACAATTTTCCCATCACTTACTAACACTTACTAGCCTGATGTGCCTGGCTTTCATTAGCTCCCAAGGCTATAGAGGCCCCAAAGAATCTTATGGCTCAACTAAAACCACCAATCATCCCCAAGGAGCCAGCAAAAGGAACATGATATTACTGTCCATCGACCTTCTGAAAAGACAAAATTATCAAAATAATTAAGACTTTAGCATCACAACACACACAAAAAAATTTTAGATTCAGAATATATAAAGAACCAAGAATCCTACAGAGATCAAAAGTATTTATAGTACTTAAAACATTTTTTTCATATTAAAAAAGGCTATAAAATCAACTGTTTTCAATAATGAGAGTAAAACAGACTAAGGTATTATTCTTATTTGAAGGAATATGCTTTGTGGAACTCTAGTTCAGGCCAGCGTTTCTCAAACTATTTATAAAAAAGGAACAATTATAGACTTACACTTTTGTAACATACAGTAGACGTATCATAGCAATGTCAAAAATGCTATAAAAATTTCTAAACACTTATTCTGAATGGGCTATACTTATCCTACCACAGGCAACAACAGTGTACAAGTCAGCACTTGCATGTGGCTCACTCTATTGGTCTAGACCATTACCTTGGCTCTTCATTCCCAGCTCTTCCTTAGCTCATTTCACTGGGGCTAGCATCTGTCCTGCCTCTAAAATCAAATGATGGCCCAGCCCGGAATAATGTGGCCTCAGGTAGAGCACGAGGCTTTGGTGTTGAGATAATGTGGTCACAAGAAAGCCTCAGTGACAGCATCTCACTTGCCCCTTGCCTTAGGCTACCCCATGCTGAAGAGAAATGATGGTAAGTGACAGGTTAGAAATCTGAGTCCATAAAGTGACAATAATGTCACAGCAACAAATGAAATATCATCTTTAACTGCCCATTTTCCTGTCCTCATGACAACCACCAAGAATTGAACCCTTGTCCAAAGTGACACCTTCTTTTAGGAGGCTAGCAGGTAACCTATTGTCAAGACTGATCTTTAACAGAAAAAATACTCCCACCCTAAGCTGCCACTCCACCAAGTCAGTTCCTGTGATCATCTCAGTAACAGGATGTTCCACTTGCAGCCTTGTATTCATTTCCATGAAGTAGAAATTGTGCTTTGAGTCCATAATAAACTCCACGGTTCCTAAAAGATAAAATACAAGAGTCACATTTCAATAGCATATGATCAGTAGAAATCAAAATCTTCTATGATGTATCACATCAACTTCTTATTAATATATTTTTTTAAACTTTATTTTATTTAAATTCAATTAATTAACATATAGCGTAGTATTAGTTTCAGAGGTCAAGTTCAGTGATTCATCAGTGGTATATAACACCCAGTGCTCCATTCCATCACGTGCCCTCCTTAATGCCCATCCCCCAGTTACCCCATCCCACACCTACCTCCTCTCCAGCAACCCTCAGTTTCCTATAGTTAACAGTCTCTTATGGTTTGTCTCCCGAAACCAGACAGAGAAACAAATCACATCAACTTTTAATGCTGCCTTCATTCAATGGTAAACATTTTGCATTTCGTGAAGAAAATAGCTCACATTTTGCAGCAGCAAATGATTGTTACTAAAAAGTAGGGAGCCACATGAAATCTAGCAACAGAAAAGTATGTTTGGGGTTTTCAGCAAAGGGTAAGTCCAAGTTGTGAGTAGTCTCAACCGTTGCAGCAACGAGAACATGGCTGGACCATGTGTTACGGCTTCGGGGCACCAAGATCCCTGGAACCTCACACTGTGACATCCCACCTCCCTCTAGCCCAGTAGAATAAATATAATAACATTTTTTCCTCCTGATTGTGGGCTTTGCAGGTTTCCTTTAAAAGTCCTTTAGCTGGTGATCCACTGGAAGATTGTTTAGCAACTAAAAGCTACATCTTTTCCAACTTTATTAAGGTATAATTTAATATAATAAAATTTATCCATTTTAAGCATGGGGAAGTGTGTTGAGTTTCAATTGCAACTGAATACAGTCATAGAAACACCACCACCACCACCATGAAAATGCAAAACATTTCCAACATCCAAAATGTTCATTCCTTTGTTCCCCTTTGCAGTCAGTCCCTGCCCTGGGTCACTGGCCCCAGGCAACCTTAGTTTTTTCTAGAATGTCATATAAATGAAATCATATACTACATAGTGTTTTGTGTTTGAGTTTTTTTTCACTTAGCTGAAAGTAGTTCCATATAATTTAAGACTGTTTCTCAAACTGGGGGTCATAACCCATTAGTGCCTTGTAAAAATTTAGTGAAGACTTCCAGTTTCTGGTCCATAAGAAACTAAGAAGTCACCATTCTAACCCGACAAGAGTAAAAAGCCAAATAAACTGAAAAATCAACAATTTTCCTCAGATCCATCAGAGATATGAGGTCACAGGGCAAACTGCTGCCCCCAAAATCAGAGAGACAGGCAAATACAGAGATTCACAACTTACTGGAACAGAAACCCATGAACAAAACTTCTAAGGAACAAGTACCAGAGGAGGAAAAACTGGGCTGTAACCGACAAGTTGCTGGACGCTCAGTGTGGACGACTCTGAGAGTCACAATCCCCAAGGACAGCCCCCCATACTTTTGTGTTTTACCTCCAGAAGCTCTATCAGGTCCTCACAGTGAATACTGGAGAAAAATCCCCTTGACCCTCTAGCAGTGGAAGGGGAAAAGGAATCATTTGAAGTACACCAGAGTTCTATTCTGACCAAGATTTGTCCATAAGAGAACTATTTTACTAGAGCCTAAACTATGGGGGTTTCACCAGAGCCTAATTAACAGAACTGAAGGAAGGGAAATACACATCTCCAGCCATCCTGTCCCCCACAAATGAATAAATCAAAACAAATCAGCAAAAAAACAAACTGAGATGCATTGGTGAAATTCAGGGCACAAGCTCACCAAAAAACTTAAGACATAATCCTAGGACTATAGAACACCTCCCCTCCCCCACACCTAATCACCACATGACTAAAGACTGGTTCACCACAGTTCTTTTTACCTGGTACCTCAGGTCTGGCTATCAAGAAATAAATCACAAGGCACACTAAGAGGCAAAAAACACAGTTTAAAGAAACTGAAAAAGCATCAGAACTTGATTCAGATATGACAGAAATATTGGAATAATCAGACCAAGAACTTTTTTTTAAAGATTTTTTAAATTTATTTGTCAGAGAGAGAGAGAGAGAGAGAGACAGCACAAGCAGGGGAGAGAGGCAGAGGGAGAAGTAGGCTCCCTGTTGAGCAAGGAGCCCGATGCGGGACTCGATCCCAGGACCCTGGGATTGTGACCTGAGCCAGAGGCAGATGCTTAACCGACTGAGCCACCCAGGCATCCCCAGACCAAGAACTTAAAAACATTTTGATTAGTACACTAACAGCTTTAATGGAAAAAGTAGACAAATGCAAGAACCCACATGGATAACATAAGAAACATGGAAATACAAGGAATCAAAAAGAAATGCTAGAAATCAAAACACTGTAATAGAAATGAAGAATGCCTTTGGTGGGCTCATCGGTAGACTGGACACAGCTAAGGAAACAATCTCTGAGCTGATATGACATAATATGACAACAGAAACTTCCAAAACTAAAAGCAAAGACAAAAAAGACTGAAAAAACCAAAACAGAATATCCAAGAACTGTGGACAACTAGACAAGGTGTAACAGATACATAATGGGAATACCAAAAGAATAAAAAAGAAAGGACCAGAAACATTATTGAAGCAATAATGACTAAGAATTTTCTCAAATTAATGTCGAGACATTGAACCACACCTCTGGAAGGTCAGAGAACACCAAGCAGGATAAATGCCAAAAAACCCCTATACCTAGGCATATCATTTTCAAAGTACAGAAAATAAAAATGAATGAATGAATGAATGAATCCTGAAAGAATCTGGGGCGGAGGGGAAACACCTTACTTATAAAGGAGAAAAGATAAGAATTACATATGATTCTCTTCAGAAACCATGCAAGCAAGAAGAGTGGAGTGTTATTTAAGGTCTTGAGTGGGAAAAAAATCATCAACTTGGTATTCTGTTACCTTGTGGAGTTATCCTTCCAAATGAAGGAGAAATAGGGACTGTTTCAAATAAACAGAAATTGAGAAAATTTATTGGCAGTGGATCTATCTTGCAAAAAATGTTAAAAGAAGTTCTTTAGAGAGAAGGAAAATGCCATATAGGTCAATATTCCAAAAAGACACAACAACCTTAACGTGTATGCACCTAAGAAGAGAGTATTAAAATACATGGGATAAAAACTGAGAGTAAAAACTGAGAACTGCAAATAGATGAATCCACTAATACAGCTGGAGATTTTAATACCCCTTTATCAGAAACGGACAAATCTAGCAGGCAGAAAAGTAAGGACATAGTTGAACTCAATAGCACTATCAATAAATGGGACATAATCGATGTCTATAGACTACTTTATCCAACAATAGCAGATTACATATTTTGAAACTTACATGGAACATTCACCAAGACAGATCACATTCAGGGTCACAGAAAAAACCTTAACAAATTTAAAAGAATAGATATACAATGTTTGCTCTCAAGACCACAGTTAAATTAAAAATCAACTGAACTAGAAATCAGTAATAGAAAAGATAGCTGGGAAAAAAATCTCCAAATACTTGCAGATTAAATAACACAGTACCAAGTAACACATGGGTCAAAGAAGAAATCCCAAGTGAATTTTAAAAATATTTTAAACTAAATGAAAATAGAAATGCAACTTTTCAAAATTTGTGAGATGCACTGAAAGCAGTGCTTAGAGGGAAATTTATACCACTGAATCCATATATTTGAAGAGAAGAAAGATCTAAAATTAAGCTTCCATTTTAGGAAACTAGAAAAAGAACAGCAAATTAATTCCAAAGTAAGCAAGAGAAAAGAAATAATAGAGTAGAAATCTATGAAACTGAAAACAGAAAATCTATAGAGAAGACAAATAAAACCAGAAGTCAGTTCTTTGAAAAGATCAATAACATACATAAGCTTCTAGCCAAGTTGTTTAAGAAAAAAAAAAAGAGAGAAGAGACAAATTATTAATATCAGAAATGAAAGAAGGGAAATTACTATAGGTCTTATGGTTAACAGGATATTAAAAATATATTATGAACAACTCTATGCCCATAAATTTGATAACCTAGATGAAACAGACCAATTCCTTGAAAGACACAATCTGCCAAAAGTCACACAAGAAAAAATCACTCTGAAACAATCTGAATAGGCCTATATCTACTAAGGAAGTTGAAATAATCATTAATAACCTCCAAAACCTCCAAAATAGACCCAGATTGGTTCACTGGTGAGTTCTACCAAACACTGAAGGTAGAATTTATACCAATTTTCTGTAATTTCTTCCAGAACATAGAAAACAGAATATTTCCTAACTCATTTTATGAGACCAGCATTACCTTAATACCAAAACGAGAGAAAGCTATTACAAAAAACCTACAAATCAGTATCTCTTATGAACATGGATGCAACAGTCCTCAACAAAATATTAGCAAATCAAATCCAATAATGTACAAAAGTAAATATATACTATGACCAAATGGGATTTATCCTGGGTATGCAAGGCTGGTCCAACATTTGAACATCAATTAATGTAATCCATCACATCAACAAGCTAAAGAAGAATCATATGACTGTATCAATAGATGCAGAAAAAGCATTGGATGAAATCCAATATCTAATTATAATAAAAACTCTCAACAAACTACTAATGGAGAGGAACTTCCTAATTTGATAAAGAAGATTTACAAGAACCCACAGCTAATATTATATTTAATGGTGAGAAACTAGAAGATTTCCTACTAAGAAAAGAAATAAGGGAAGGATGTCCATTCTCACCACTCCTTTCAACATCATACTGAAAGTCCTAGTAATGCAATGAGGTAAGAAAAGGAAATACAAGGTATACAGATTGAGAAGGAAGAAATGAAACTGTCTCATCACAGATGACTTGTCTATGTAGAAAAATCCAAAAGAACTGACAAACTTCTAGAACTACAAACCTAACAAGCTTGCAGGATACAAGGTTAATATACGAAAGTCAATTGTTTTCCTATGTACCAATGATGAACAAGTAGAATTTGAGGGGCGCTTGGGTGGCTCAGTCGTTAAGCGTCTGCCTTCGGCTCAGGTCATGATCCCAGGGTCCTGGGATCGAGCCCCACATCGGGCTCCCTGCTCGGCGGGAAGCCTGCTTCTCCCTCTCCCACTCCCCCTGCTTGTGTTCCCTCTCTCGCTGTTTCTCTCTCTGTTAAATAAATAAAATCTTTAAAAAAAAAAAAAAAGTAGAATTTGAAATTAAAAACACAATACCATCTACACAAGCACCCCCAAAATGAAATAGGTATAAATCTAACAAAATATATATAAGATCTATATGAGAAAAATTACAAAACTCTGATGAAAGAAGTCAAGGCAGAACAAAATGGAAAGATATTCCATGTTCATGGAAAGGAAGACTCAACATTGTCAAGATGTCAGTTCTCCCAATTTGTTGTATAGAAACAACACAATCCCAATTAAAACTCCAGCAAGTTATTTTGTGGATATCAAAAAACTGATTCTAGTGTTTTATAGGGAAAGGCAAAAGACCCAGGATAGCCAATTCAATATTGAAGGAGAATAACAAAGTTGGAGGACTGACACTGAGTTCAAGATTTACTATAAAGCTACAGTATTCAAAATAATGAAGTACTGGGAAAAGAACAAATAGATCAGTGGAACAGAATAGGCAGCCCAGAAATAGACCTATATAAATATAGTCAATTGATCTTTGACAAAGGAGCAAAGGCAATACAATGGAGCAAAGATAGTCTTTTCAAAAAATGGTGTTGGAATAGTATATGGTATATGTTTACATACAAAAAAATGAATCTAGGCACAGATCTTATACTCTCAGAAAAATTAACAAAATGGACCATAGACCTAAATTTGGAACACAAAACTATAAAATTCCTAGAAGACAGTAGGAGAAAACCTAGATGACCTTGGGTGTGGTGATGCCTTTTTAGGTACAACAGCAAAGGCACAATTCATTAAGCAAATAATTGATAAGCCAGCTTCATTAAAATTAAAAAGTTATGCTCTGCAAAAGATAATGTCAAGAGAATGAGAAGATAAACCACAGACTGGGAGAAAATATTTCCAAAAGACACCTCTGATAAAGGACTACTATCCAAAATGTACTAAGGAGTCATAAAACTCAATAAGAAAACAAACAAACCAATTTAAAAACTGGGCAAAACACTTGAACAGACCTCACTAAAGAAGAAACACCGATGGCAAGCAAGCATATGAGAAGATGCTCCAATCATGTTATCAGGGAAATGCAAATTAAAATGAGATACAACTATACACCTATTAGAATAGAACACTGATCATACCAAATGCTAGTGAAGATGTGGAGCAATAGGAACTCTCATACATTGCTGGTGAGGATGCAAAATGGTACAGCCACTCTGGAAGAAAGTTTGGCAGTTTCTTACAAAACTAAACATATTCTTACCATATGACCCAGCGATTAAACTTCTTGTTTACCTAAATAAATTGAAACTATGCCCACACCTATGCCCACACAGAACTCTGCACATAGATTGTTATAATAGTTTGATTTATAATTGCCAAACTTAGAAAGTAACCAAGATATCCTTCAGTAGGTGACAGGATAAACTGTGGTACATCCAGACAATGGAATATTATTCAACACTAAACAGAAATGATCAACCCATGAAAAGACATGGAGGAAACTTAAATGCATATTATTAAGTGAAAGAAGCCAATCTTAAAAGGCTACAAACTGTATGATTCCAACTGTATGATATTCTGGGAAAGACAGAACTATGGAGGCAACAGAAAGATCAGAGATTGTCAGGAGTTAAAGACAGGAAGAGAGGGGCGCCTGGGTGGCTCAGTCGTTAAGCGTCTGCCTTCGGCTCAGGTCATGATCCCAGGGTCCTGGGATCGAGCCCCGCATCGGGCTCCCTGCTCTGCGGGAAGCCTGCTTCTCCCTCTCCCACTCTCCCTGCTTGTGTTCCCTCCCTCGCTGTGTCTCTCTCTGTCAAATAAATAAATAAAATCTTTAAAAAAAAAAAAATAAAGACAGGAAGAGATAAAGAGCAGAGCACAGAGGCTATTTAGGGCACTGAAAATACTCTGTATGATACTACAATGGTGAATACATGTCATTATACATTTTTCCAAATGTACACTGTACAACAATGTCATAGAACACACAATATTAAGAGTAAACCCTAATGTAAATTATGAATTCTGGGTGATAATGATGTGTCACTGAAGGTTTATTGATTGTAACAAATGAATCACTCTGGTGTGGGATGCTGGTACTTGGGGAGGCTACGCCAAGTGTGGGGATAGAGGGTATGGGAACTCTGTACTTACCACTCAATTTAGCTGTGAACCTAAAAAATTAAAGCTTACTAATTTTAAAAGAGGCAAAGGAAATCATTTTAGTGATTTTATTTTAAAATGGAATAGAAAATATCAAATAGCATTACACGTAATTAGGGTAAGTACTGTTTAGTGACTTTTTTTTCCAAATATACATGTATATAGACATAAATATGTGTATATACTGAGTCTCAATGTAAAATGTATTTCTTAAAGTGGGTATAATTTGTTTGAAAGACAATGATTTAAAAGTTGTAAGTTTCTTTTGCCTTCTGAACATAAATAAGTATTTCTTCTCCTCTATTCAAAGTAAATCTTAGCGTACCTGCTCCAACATAATTTACAGCTTTAGCAGCTCTGACTGCAGCTTCTCCAAGCTTCTTTCTTATTTCAGGTTTAATACCAGGCTATAAAAAAATATTTAAAATAAATTTCCATTAGTTCTTTTCCCTATTAGAAATTTCCATTAAGATCCAATATTGCCTTTCTAGGTATCAAATATTACATTAAAGAGTTAATAAGGATAAATAGCTAATGCTATACATTTCATCAAGAAATACATCCTATACCACAGTCAACAGCCTCATACCAAAGTTTAATGGTTCTGTTAGTAATTTCTATGAACTGCAGGTATTATTCAGCATAATGATATATCTCCTTTGTACCTACATAAGAACTTTCATGACTGTATGTCCAATTACATGTATCAATATGAAAACTTTGATCACTGTTTTATTTTAAGATGGTAGAGCAATCTGGGCCATGTGCCCAATAATTATCTTGGAATAACGGTAAACCTTAAGATTCCAAGCTAATAAGAAAGGTTCATAAAAAGAAATGTAGGTTAAAAAGTAGGCAAAGGTTTTAATATTTTAAAACAGTGCTCTACAGACATATATTTAAGCAATCACTACTTGAAAATAAGGCTTTACTGAAATTATTGTTGACATTTACTTTGAACGATATAATATACTCTGCAACAGAAATTAAAATTTGAATATAGTATGAGAACAACAAACTGATTAACCAGAAACCTCAGATCCCTGACCTTTTAGAAGTACCTACTGGAAAAAAAAAAAACAAACCACATACAAAACCTTAGAAAAGAAAGAAGCCTACAGCAGTAGTAGGCTCAAAAGAAATGTAAATCCAAAAAGGGGTAATTCTAGGAGTAGGCCTTGACCCAGAGGACAACCGAAACCAATCAAGAGATAGACCTGAAGAGATGTAAACAATTAATTCCATGGGGGCAAAAAATGCCAAATAAGAGCAAATCTCTCTCCTCTACAATAAACCTTTATGGTAGGAAGATGACTAATATATTTTAGGGATGCCTCAAACAGAAGTCAAAATAAAAGAATCTTCATAAAAAATATATTCAATGAACCAGGCCAATCCATTCCTCAAACATTCTCATTACAATTTAAAATCTACATGGAAATATTATACAATTGCTCACTATAAGTCAGATACAGATCTTCCTCAACTTACAGTGGGGTTATGTCCAGATAAACCCATCATAAGTTGAAAATACTGGAAGTTGAAAATTCATTTAAATACATGTAACCTACCAAACATCCTTAGTCTACCTTAAATGTGTTCAGAACACTTACATTAGCCTACAGTTGGGCAGAATCATCTAACACAACAGCTATTCCATAATAAAAGGCTGACTATCTCACATAATTTGTTGAATACCAAGTACAGAGAGTGTAAGAACGGGTATGGGTAAGAGCGAGTTTAGGCGTATCAGTTATTTACTCTCCTGACCGTGTGGCTGACTGGCTCACTGCTGCTGCCCAGGAGAGTAGCATACCACACAGAGAGCCCGGGAAAAGATCAAAATTCAAAATTCGAAGTATTTCTACTAAATATGTATCACTTTTGCACCACCGTAAAGCAAAAAAATTCTAACCTGAACCATCGTGAAGTCAGGGACAGTCTGTACTTGGATCAGAGTAGGTTTTCCTAGATACCATCCAGAAGGATCGTGGCCCTACTGTGCCCTCAGTATGGTAGCCTGGGAATTTCAACCCCCTCCTCATCCCCAAGGCTCCAGTGGGGCCTTATCATTATACTACCACTGGGAAGCAGTTATTCAGCAGGACTGTGGAGGAGACGCTACCTCCACAGATTCCTGATGTGAAAATTAGAGTGACTGGGGTTTACGTTATAGAGAAGCTTGCAAATTTCTTTACAAGGTCCTTACCCCTGGGGCTTCCTCAATGATCTTCTGATGTCTCCTCTGTACACTACAGTCTCTTTCAAACAAGTACACAGCATTGCCATGGTAGTCACCAAACACCTGGACTTCTACATGCCTATTTAAAAACCCAATGAGAAAGTTTCCATTTGTAGAATAAACATTCTAGAAAAAAAAAATTACATACATGAAGTGACTAGGAAATAAGAAAACACAGGAGACTATATTTATGACCTCAGGGTAGGGGCAAGTCACAAGTACAAACTGACAAGGAAAACACTGATAAATCTGACATCAAAATATTTCATGTATTCTCGAAAAGCTAATGAAAACTTTATGATCCGGGGATTTTTATTTTATTTTTTATTATTTTTTAAAATATTTATTCATTTATTTGAGAGAGAGAGAGAGCACAAGCAGAGGGAGGAGCAGAGGGAGACAGAGAATCCTGAAGCAGACTCCCCACTGAGCGCAGAGCCCGACACAGGGCTCGATCCCAAGACCTGAGATCATGACCTGAGCTGAAATCAATGAGTCGGCTGCTTAAGCGACTGAGCCACCCAGGCACCCCATGATCAGGGGATTTTTAAAAATCAACCCTTATGGTCAGATTTTATAAGCTCAGGCAGACTAAAAATTACAATGGCTCACCCATAAAAAGGTTAAGAAATAAATTAATATGGATTATTAATTCTTAAAAAATATTACTAATATTATATCATAAAAACAAAAAAGGCACTTTAATGTTGAATCTAAAATAGTAAAATTATGAGAAATCATATTAAGAGTAAATGCACAGAACACTTAGGAAAATAAGGGTAAACAGACCATTTGGTGAACATGAAAGCATTCTTCTCATAAGGTTTATTTTGATATGTTCACTCTGTAGTTCACCTCACATATTCACCACCATGATGTAGAAATGAGTGACGAGCAAATGTTTTTTCTGTTGATTTTTTAAAATAAAAATTGTCAAAAAGAAACAATATAAAAGAAAAACCAGGAAGGGTCTTGTAAATGTACTGTGTTAACACAGCAGCTCATTTCTGTTCCTTTTTTGTTCACCTCATCAAGCCACTTCATTAAACCACTTGGAATAATTTCGTTTCTTGATATACCATTTCTACTGAATGTTCAATTTTAACCTTTTCCAACCTGTCCATCACATTCTCTTGACAAAATAATAGGAGCTGATTTCTTCCTTTTGGATCTGCCTGCTTGAGTTTTCCTCCTCTTTTCATTTATCTTTAAGCTATTATCACCGAACACTTTCTTGCTATTATTTCTCTGGACAAACTGTTGTCTGTGAGATCAATTGAGAAGAGAAAAATGAGAGATTTTATTTTAGCCTCATTTATTCTTTCTCTAATACTCTTCCTTTCTTTATGGAGATCTAAATTTCTGACCTGTATCATTTTCCTTCTCTCTGAAGAACTTCTGTTATCATTTCTTACAAGTCAAGTCTGTGATGACAATGTCCTTCAACTTTCGTTTGTCTGAGGAAGTCTATTTCTCCCTCCTGTTTGAAGGATAAGTTCACCGGACAGAGTTCTACGTTAGTTTTTTTTTTTCTTTCAACGCTT
The DNA here is from genome assembly GCF_004348235.1 of Phoca vitulina. Classification (NCBI taxonomy): domain Eukaryota; kingdom Metazoa; phylum Chordata; class Mammalia; order Carnivora; family Phocidae; genus Phoca; species Phoca vitulina. The sequence goes on along the minus strand of NW_022589711.1, from coordinate 59,985,386 downwards.
TATAAATATTTCACTCCCCCCATTCTTGCTTAAGCCTGATATATTTCTTACCTTGTTTCTCTATAGGTAAGACATTCTTATCCCCATGTTTTTTCCAAGATTTTCTATTTGTGTTTGGTTTCCTGCAGTTTGAATATGATTCAAAAAATGTTTTGACATTTATCCTGCTTGGTGTCCTCAGAGCTTCCTGGTTCTGTGGCTTGGTGTTATCATTAATTTTGTAACATTTTTGGCCATTATTACTTCAAATATTTCTCCTGCTCCTTTCTTTATTCTTGTAGTATTCAAATAACACATACGTTATTCCTCTTAAAATTGTCCCACAGACCTTGGATATTACGTTTGTTTTCATTCTTATTTCTCTTTTGCATTTCAGTTTGGGAAGTTTCCACTGACATATGTTCTCGGTCACAGATTCTTTCCTCAGCTGCGTCCAGTCTACTGAGGAGCCCACCAACTGCATTCTTCATTTCGGTTACATTGTTTGATTCCTAGCATTTTCTTTTTTTTATTATTATTATGTTATGTTAGTCACCATATAGTACATCATTAGTTTTGATGTAGTGTTCCATGATTCATTGTTTGCGTATAACGATTCCTAGCATTTTCTTTTGACTTTTCTCTTAGAGTGTCCATCTCTCTGCTTACATTTCCCAAATGTTCTTGCATGTTGTCTACACACTCCATTAGAGCCCTTAACATATTAATCAGTTACTTTAAACTCTATATCTGGTAATTCCAAAATCTGTGGTTCTGATGCTTGCTTGGTCTCCTTACACTGTGCTTTTTCTTACCTAAATTTTAGCACGCCTTGTCATTTTTTTGTTAAAAGCTGGACATGAGGTATCACTTTACAGTAAGTAAGGTAAACACAGACCTTTACTGTAAAGTTTAATGTGAATCTGGCTAGGACACTGGGTTTCATGTCTGCAGTAGTTGTAGGTACCAGAGGCTTGTTTCCTCTAGTGCCCTTGTTTTGTTTTGTTTCTCCTGCTGTCTTTGACTAAGAACTCTTCTTATTAGAGTCTGTGTCTTGCAGTTCTTTCAGCTGAAACCCTGTTATTATACTGGGGCCCTGGTGATGTGGTAGAAGGGTGCAGGGGAGGGAACGCATCCCATGATCTAATGATTAAATCTTGGTCTTTTAGTGGGCCTGTATCCCTGTGTGCTTCAGGTTTCTATGTTCATGAGCACCATCTGTTTGGATGTATGTGTGTTTTGTTTTTTTTTTTTTTAAGATTTTATTTGACAGAGAGAGAGAGCACAGGCAGGGGGAGCAGGAGAGGGAGAGGGAGATATTTATTTTTAAAGTAAGCTGTACAACCAGCGTGGAGCTTGAACCCACGACCCTGAGATCAAGAGTCACATGCTCCACTGACTGAGCCAGCCCTGTGCCCCCAAAAGTGTTTCTTAGCATTTTTTCTCTCCTTACACGAAACAGGAAAGCTCGAGCGGGTTAGAGTTGGCTAACTGCCCTTCCCACAGGACAGAAAAGGTGCTGGCCAAGTTTCCCTTGGAGAGCTGGCCTTTGTTAGGGAGAACAGACCACTCTGGGCCAATCGCAAATGGTTACCTTTCTCCTCCCTCTGCCCCAAAATGGGAGGGAATTTTTCCTGTATTTTCACTGTGAGAACGTGGTTTTGTTCTTGAAGGGAGAACTCATGAAAATCTGGGGTTCCCCTAACACTGGACCTTGAGGAGTTTCTCACTAGCAAGCTAGTCCACACCCAGACTCCAGTAATTTATCATAATCCCCGCAGAAGTGTCCCTATCAGTTTATGGCTCCAGGAGCTTTGCTCTGGGTGAGTGGCTCCTGGCTATGATTCACTGTATTCACACGCTGTCCAGATTCCACAGGGTGGTGGTTTGCCCTGCGGCCCCTATTATCCGACAGGTCTCAAACTCACTGACTTTCATTTTGTTCAGATTTTTACTTGCTTTTTGGATGTGAGTGACAACTTCCCACTAAATGGTTTGTTTTTCAAATTCCAATTGTAAAATTTTACCACTTCCACTGACACTCCCTTATGTGTTAGCTGCTCCAGGGAAGGAGTCAGTAAAGCACGGACTCCAGGTTCTGAAAGGAACACATACCAGGGGCACAGCACAGCTCTTTTCTGAGTTCTCAGAAGCTGGAAACACTTATTCCTGGGGCGGCTTACAAGGGAAACTTTTTGAGGACCTGTGTTCTGTTATGATTTCTGTAGTGATCATATCACTTTTGTTATTTTCCTTTTTCTGACTGATCCTCTTTCTGTGCTGCTTTATCTAACTTAAGAGATTCTGCAGCACACATTCTCCTGTCTGAGAACCAGGAGGTGCACCAAATCCCAGCTGTTCCGGTTCAGCCACTGCTGGGGTCTGGCTAGATAGTCAGACACAGCTGGAGTCTACCAAGAACGCCTTGATATTTTCTAAGAGTTCCACAGTTTTTATTTTCCTATTTACATTTTTAATCTATCTGGAATATATGTTGAATGTAAACTGAGAAAGGAACCCAATTTCCTTTTTTATCCTCCAAAATAGTACGCTTTGAAGACTGTTTCTATCCCAGCCTTTCAGGTAAGCTCAATAGTTCCGAGCAGATTTATAAAACACCTTGATATGTACTTTTCTGAGTTATAAGCAGCACCTTGACAATCTTCTAGCACGCCATTAACTCAACAGGTAATTACTTAGCAGCACACAAAACAGTAGAATTATCATGATATTAAAATATTATTATTAGAAAATACAGATTAAATATATAGAGAAATACTATTACTTGTATTAGGAGAATGAGATTATGAGTGACTTTGTTTCCCATCTTCTCTATTTTCCGTGTTGGTAATGTATTTATATTACTTCTATATTTCAAAAAATATTATTATTGATGACTGTCATGAAGAAAGTAGTATGCCAGATGATATACAGGGGAAAATAAAAAGAAATGTACTATCAGGTCCTTGATTCCCAGGAGCTTCCCAGCTATTGGGAGAACAAATTACAATGTGAGGTTATATACAGCTAACATTTCACATGTAAAGAATTCACATCTTCAGAAAATGTTGTAGGCATTGAGTTACGGTCACTGAAATAGCTAACTGACATCTCCACGATAATTCTAACTCAAAAGCATGCCAATTTGGACAGTCGGCCTATTCTTTTTTGAAACATATTGTGAAAGGGAGCTCTCAATTTACCTTAGAATTTCCTCCATTTTTGCCTTACTTTTCACTAAGAGGTGGCAGACTTTTTAACTATCAAAATCTAAATGAATTTAACTTACCGTGCCATGTTCAGGGACAGTTCAAAGTCTTGTAGCACTTGAAACAAAAACAATTTAAGAAGAATACAAAATAAGGTATAGGATCTTAGAAGAGGCTCACACAAGGAAGGGCCTGAAGCTTTAGTATATTACCTTCAAGGTAAATCCCTCTCTGCTCATGGTTCCCAAGTGAATTATTCTTGATAAAGTCACTTGACTTACAGCTTTTACATATATATATATATATATATATAAATACAAATATATATATATAATGTGTTGTATTTATATATAATTACCAAAAATCTATGAAACAAGAAGCTTTTATAGTACCTTATTTTAAGCAATATATATGAAAATAAAATTCCAGAAAATAAAAAAATCAGAAATTCACATGGCATTTGTTACAGCAGTACCGAGAGAAGCAATTTAGTACAATGGCTTAGAGTGTGAATTCTGAATTCAAATCCCAGCCTCACCACTTCCCAGCTGGCTCAAGCAAGTCATATGACCATTCTGTTCCTCAGAGTCTTCACCTGCAAAATGGGAATAGGGCCTACCTACAGGATTGTTGCAGGAATTAGATTAGGATTAGGACAGCAAAAATATTTAGTATATGTAAAATGTTTAGAATGTGGCAAATGGTAAGTGTGATACATGGGTGAGATGTTAGTATTATTATTTGTTAACATACCACTACCAACTCAATTTAGGTATCTATTCTCATTCTCTGAGCATCTCAACTGATGTTTATAGAATTCTGTAAGATAAAAGTAAATTTCTTACAAGAATTTTTTTTTATGTTGAAAAAATCCCTAAGTTCCATCAACAAGAAATGGATTAGGGGCGCCTGGGTGGCTCAGTCGGTTAAGCGTCTGCCTTCGGCTCAGGTCATGATTGCAAGGTCCTGCGATCAAGCTCCACATCGGGCTCCCTGCTCAGCAGGGAGCCTGCTTCTCCCTCTCCTACTCCCCCTGCTTATGCTCACTCTGTCAAATAATAAAATCTTAAAAAACAAAACAAAACAAAACAATAAATGGATTGAATAAATTCATGGCATTATCAATATCATGGAACCATTAAGCCCAATAAAAAGAATAAGGTAGACCTATATTTACTGACATGTAAAGATAGCTATGATGTCATATTAGCATATGATACTATATTATATTGTACTCACTGTACTTCTGTATGTATTTTGTATTCTGTGTGTATATGTATAAATATTTCTATTCGTGTAGAAAATGCTCGGAGGAATACACACCGTATATGCTAAACGGTTACATCAGGGGGTGGGACTGGGGAACTTAATGTACTTATGTACTAGTAGAACTTTATATTTTATATAATTTGTATGCATTTCTTTTATAATTTACTTTTAAAAAGCTAAGTCGGAAAAAAAGCCGAACCCACCTTGGTGTGTCTACAAACTTCTCGATCAGCATCGCATCATCATTGAAAGACTTCTTAGCTTCTCTCCGTGCTGATTCTAACTGTTCTTGGAATTCTTCTTCAGATCTGACGATCCTCATGCCCTAAGATGGCAAGACAGTTATGACTACAACCTAAATAAAACCAAGAAGACTCGCCTGAAATGAAAAACACGGCAGGCATGATCTTACCTTTCCTCCCCCACCCCGGACGGCTTTAATCATGACAGGATAACCGATTCTCCGGGCGCACTCCCTCAGGCACTGGTCCGACTGGTCCTCGCCATGATAACCTTCCACAACAGGCACCCCGGCAGCGGCCATTATGGATTTGGATGTGCTTTCGGATCAAAAAGGTGAGGTGTCTCAATTCTATGAGTTATTTCATACAAGAGAAACACAACAACAGCCCAATCTACAAATACAATGGAACTTTTTAAAATAAAACATCCCACAGGTAAAGAAAAGACTATAGACAACAAATATTCACACAAATATTAAAATATTAGTTTTTCTGTGATAACCAGGAATCCAGTTTTTCATGTGATAGCTCATCCCACCTTGTTTTTAATCCCTAAAACTAATTCATATATTGATTAGAAACCCTAATTAGATGGACGTTTTCTGTAACTCACTGGAGTGGCAGATGAATAACTTAATGCCTATGACAACCAAAGGTTCTAATTACCATATCTCTTATAGGTTAAACCAACCACTTCAATGGACCTTCCTATGGTTATATTTAAAAGATAGAAATTAATACCTCTTTATACCCATGTCTTTAATTGCAGATGAAGGAGGACCTATAAAAAGAATTCCTTCTTGTTTACACAGTTCGGCAAATTCCGTGTTTTCTGAAAGAAAACCATATCCTGGATGGATAGCCTAGAAGCGAAAATGAAAGGACAAACTTACTAGCACTCTGCTGACACGCTGTGCGAGGCCGGAGATGTCATCTTCCTCTGGGGAAGCCTCTCCCTACGCTGGTGGTAAGTACACTATGGGCTCGATCAGAATCTGTTTCCAAAGAGGGATCTGAAACATCCATACTGAAGTTCCGAAGCCTGACCTGAACCAGATAAATCTATACTTCTTTTTATTGTGGTAATATATAACCACATTTAAAAAAAAATTTTTTTTTCATGTTATGTTAGTCACCATACATCACATCATTAGTTTTTGATGTAGTGTTCCATGATTCACTGTTTTCGTGTAACACCCAGTGCTCCATGCAGCACGTGCCCTCCTTAATACCCATCACCGGGCTAACCCATCCCCCCACCCCCTCCCCTCTAAAACCCTGTTTGTTTCTCAGAGTCCATAGTCTCTCATGGTTCGTCTCCCCCTCCGATATCCCCCCCTTCATTTTAACAACTTTTAAGTGTAGAGTTCAGTGGCATCAAAGTACCTTCACAATGCTGTGCAACTATTACCACCATCCGTGTCCACAACGCTGTCATCATCCCAGAGACTCTGTACCCATTAAATATCAATTCCACGTTCCCTGATAACCTCTACCTTACTTTCTGTCTCTATGAATACCCAATCTAGGAACCTAATATAAACGGAATTGTACAATATTTGTCCTTTTGTGTCTAGTTTATTTCATTTAGTATTATGTTTTCAAGGCTCTTCCATGTGTAGCATGTATAAGAATGTCATTCCTTTTCATGGCTGAAGAATAGAATACTGTGTATATTCCACATTTTGGTTTTTTTTTGCTTATCCATTCATCTGTTCATGGATGTGTGGATCGTTTCTACCTTTTGCTTTTATGAGTAACACTGCTATGAACATCGGTGTACAAGTACCTGTTTGAGTCCCTGCTTTAAATTCTTTTAGGTATAGGGGCACCTGGGTGGCTCAGTCGTTAAGCGTCTGCCTTCGGCTCAGGTCATGATCCCAGGGTCCTGGGATCGAGCCCCACATCGGGCTCCCTGCTCGGCAGGGAGTCTGCTTCTCCCTCTCCCACTCCCCCTTCTTGTGTTCCTGCTCTCACTGTGTCTCTCTCTGTCAAATAAATAAATAAAATCTTAAAAAAAAAATAATAGTGACTTCCACATCCAGCACCCTTTAAAAAAAAAAAAAAATAAAAAAATAAATTCTTTTAGGTATAGATCTATAAGTGAAATTGTTTGATCATACAGAAGAATCTATATTTTAATTTAAAATAATACTGCTATTAGGGTAGAGTGTCAATGAATATTTAGAAGCAGGAGTAAAGGGCTCCACAGTAGCAGGGGGGAGGGTTGTTTACTCTGTCTCCATATAAAGCTGGCCTAGAACTGAAACCATGGTACCCTAAAACTGAAAGGAACACGCTAGCACAATAATACCTCGTTTATCTTCAGGTCACTATCTGCCAATATCACCTTTCCAAAAAAAAAGCTAAGAAGCAAACAAAAGGTCATATATTAGAGTCTACATACACTTTGGGAAAGAGGACCCCCTCATATGTTAACCTAGTCACTTGCAACTTACTCAGAGTTGTAAGAAATTTGTCTGGCTTTCTAGCCCACAGAAGAGGAAAATCAATACCTGAAGGACAGTAAGATTCTTAAGAGCAAACATACAGCAAAAAGGGAGGATACAGAGGAAAGCAAAAAGCAGAACAGTCTTACACAATTTAGTGAGGGATAAAGCAAGTTTCTCTCCAACCTCAACAGCCCTGACGGCATTATTGTTCTTCTAAAATAATAAGAATATATAATAATTACAACCAAGAGAATGTAAAAAGAAAAAAATTCACCCAACACTATGTTTGTTTTGAAATAGTTATGTTTACATCAATATTCTTTGAATAGCTATGTTTCAGGGGCACCCTGGTGGCTAGTTGGTTGAGCGACCAACTCTTGATTTTTGGCTCAGGTCATGATCTCAGGGTCGTAAGACGGAGCCCCAAGTTGGGCTCCACGCTCAGTGTGGAGTCTGCTTGAGATTCTCTCTCTCCTCTCCCTTTGCCCCTCCCCTGGCTTGTGCGTGTGCTTTCTCTCTCTCTCTTTTAAATAAATAAACAAATAAACAAATAAATAAAATCTTAAAAAAAAAAAAACCCAAAGAATAGTTATGTTCCAAAATTAAAGGGGTATGCTTCAGACATCTGGTAAACTCATATGACTAGAAAACCAACATCTTAGTGACAGCAAACAACAAAATGCTAGGTAATCACATTTTGATGTCAGTTTGATCACAGTTTGATGTTTGTTTTTTTTTTAAAGATTTTATTTATTTATTTGAGAGAGGGAATGAGAGACAGAGAGCACGAGAGGGAAGAGGGTCAGAGGGAGAAGCAGACCCCCCGCTGAGCAGGGAGCCTGATGTGCGACTCGATCCCGGGAGTCCAGGATCATGACCTGAGCCGAAGGCAGTCGCTTAACCAACTGAGCCACCCAGGCGCCCTACAGTTTGATGTTTTTTAAACCAGAGTTCAATTTTAGTAATTTTACATGAAATGTCAAATATTACTTATATGAGGCAAAGTGAAACAGGTCTACATCCATCTTCCCTATGTCTTAACAGCTTTTTTTTTATGATTTACAGTACATAACACTCACTCATTTATAGTTTGATTAATTTAGCAAATTTATACAACTGTGCAACTATTACTATAATCCAGTTGTAGAATACTTCCATCACTTGAATAAGTTCCTCTGTGCCCATATGCATAATTGATTAATCCTTGCTCCCAGAACCAGGCAACTACTGACCTGCTTTTGGTCTTTCGTAATTTTGCCTTTTTTAAGAAATCTCATATAAACGGAACCACAGAGTGCAGTCCTATGTGTCTGGCTTCTTTAGCTTAGCATAATGTTAATGGCTCATCCTTGTTGTGTGCATGGGTAGTTCATTTTTTATAGATCTTTTTGTATTTGTTGATGTACTGAATGGATAGCCCACATTTTATTTATCCATTCATTTGGATTTTTTCCCAGTTTTAGACTATTATGAATAATGCTGTTATGAACAACTCATGTACAAGTAACAGATGTGAACATATTTTTCATTTCTCTCGGGTAAATACCCAGCAGTGCAATTGTTGGGTCAAATATGGTAAGTATATATTTAACTTTTTAAAACCAGCCAGTTTTCTTTTTTTTTTTTTTTTTAAAGATTTTATTTATTTATTTGAGAGAGAGAGAATGAGTACATGAGAGGGGGTGGGTCAGAGGGAGAAGCAGACTCCCTGCCGAGCAGGGAGCCTGATGCGGGACTCGATCCAGGGTCTCCAGGATCATGACCTGAGCCGAAGGCAGTCGCTTAACCAACTGAGCCACCCAGGCGCCCCTAACCAGCCAGTTTTCTAAAGTGCCTGTACTATTTTGCATTTCCATCAGCAATGTATGAATGGTTCTAAGTTTCTCCATATCCCTGCCAACACATGGTATTATCAGTCTTTTTGATTTTAGCCTTTCTAGTCTGTACATAATGATATTGCATTCTTAAAACATCTTCACTGACATATAATTGATGTACCATAAACTTAGCCAAATCAACGACTTTTAGTATTATTCACAGAGTTGGCAAACATTACCATAATCTAAGATACTGAGTAAGATCTAATAACGTAATTTTCGTCACCCCCAAAACAAACTCCTTGCCTATTAGCGGTTATTTTCCATTCCCTACATATCCCCAGCCCTAGGCCACCACTGATTTACTCTGTTTCTATAGATTTGCCTATTTTGGACATTCCATATAAATGGAATTATACAATACATACAGTCTTCAAGTGACTGGCTTCCTTCTTCCACTGAACACAATATTTTCGAAGTTCATCCATTTTTTAGCATGTATCAGCACCTTTTTCCTGTTTATTGCTGATTTTAGGTTTATCTTTTTGTATATAAATATCCAATCGTTACAGCACAACTTGTTGAAAAGACTATCTTTCCCACTGATTTACTTTAGCTCTTTTTTCAAAAATAAATTGACCATACATGTGTGAGTTTATTGTGGGACTTTCTATTCTGTTGCACTGACATATGTATTTTTCCTTCTGATACCATACTGTCTTGGTTACTGTAGGTTTATAATGAGTTTTGAAATCCGAGAGTCTAAACCCTACAAATTTATCGTCTTTTCAAAATTGTTTTTTTTAGAGATTTTATTTTTAAGTAATCTCTGCACTGAGTATGGCGCTTGAACTCACAACCCCGGTACCAAGAGCTGCACGCTCTCCTGACTGAGCCAGCCAGGCGCCCCTCAAAATTGTTTTAACTATATACCAGACCTTTGGGCTATTTTAGGACCAGCTTGTCAACATTTACCAAAAAAAGCCTATTGGAATTTTGATCAAGATTGTCTTAAATCTACAGATCAATTTGGAAAGAACTGCCATCTTAACACTATTGATTCTTCCACTGATATATCTATCCATTTATTTAGAACTTCTTTAATTCCTCTCAGCAATGTGTTATGGTTTTCATGCATAGATCTTAAACCGATTTTGCTAACTTTAATGCTAAGTATTTGATTTTTACTGATGTCATTGTGAATATAACTGTTTCCTTAATTTCATTTTCAAAGTGTCGCTAGCTTCCCTTCTTTTGAACAGATAGTTAATTCAAAAGAACTCTGATGAACCAGATAAATATTCTCCTTCAGAACTAAAAAGAAAAGCACCTATCTTCTTGCAAAAAAAAAAAAAAAAAGTCCAACCACACATTACAGGAATGACCTCAAGAAGTTTTAACTAATTTCTCTTAGGAAGAACAATTTAATATATCCAAATCACAGTATTCTTGAGCATTTGAATATATTAAAAAGGAAAAATCAGTAATACTACTGTTACCAGGGGGCTAATTTCTCTAGCCATCGGGCATGTATTTAGCCACCAATTCACCCTGGTGGGTCCCAGGACTGTAAGCCTATTTAGATCCTTCATTCCATAGTACTAATATGCCTTTAACAGTAAAGATAAAAACTGTCATCTCCTACCCTTAAATCTCTGCCAAAATAATTTATTCCATGCTTTTAGTCTGTAACCTTTCTGTTGCACTTTTCAAGCATATGTACAGGTCCAAAGTTGTTGTTGGCTCTGCCTTCAAGCAGAAATGAGAGGTGTCCTTTTCTTGATGGAGAGAACAAGCCATACTCTTCAAATTCTTATTATCAAAAATTTCCTATCCACATCTCCAATACTTAAACATATGGATTTCCTTCTGGTCAACTACATAGATGACCAGCATTTAAATAACTTGCAATATTCATTAAAGTTACTTATCAGTGATTTTGAAATGCCTGTAATAAAGTTTTTCATTCCTGGTGGTACATTAAAAGAAAATGGAGCACTTCACAGAACATTAATGCTTGGGAACTAATCCTGCCAACTGAGGGGATAAAAGTTTTTTTAAACCTTTCACTAAAGAATAATACACATACAGAAAAGTGCATGTCATAAGTATATAGCTTTTATAAACATAGTTTTCATTAACTGAATACACCTGTGTAACCAACACTCAGCTCAAGAAACAAAGTATCACTAGTATTCCACAAGATCCCTATAAGCTCTCTTCCAGTAACTAACTCTAGGGCCCGCCCCCAAAGCACTATGGCAATAGTCTCTTTAAAAGGCTCCTCAGGGGATTCTAATCTTCAGCCAGCACTCACTACCTGATCTTTCCCATGCGGCGAAGATCTGAGACAAATGACAATCAAGAGAACTAGAGAACCATTACATTTTCTAGATTCTCTCAAGTTAGCCACGTCACCAGCAAATCACGAGAAATTTAGCTCACGTGCAAATGTTACTCTAGCATGCATAAAAATGCCTATGTCAAAATGGCTACATTAACAACTCTACATTCTGGGCAACCTTCTTTCAAAATCATTAGACAAACGTTATTCAAAGTCCTATATCAGAAAGATCAGTAAGTTTCTTCTTCAAAGTTAAAGCAAGGTTTACTCCCCTAATTGACAAGTATCCTTTTATTAGAGAGCCTTGTCAATCGTAACCCACCAAATTTCCTTTTCAATCAGGATTCCAGGAAGAACTGAAGTGGGTTTCTTTGGCTTAAGTTTTCTGACTTAATTCCAACCCCTAACCCAATAATAGTCTCATATTACTAATTTTTCTGATGTTATTCTTTGTTTTAATTACTACCTGTAATGTTTACAAGCCATCTCAAATCTTGAATATCCAGGCAAAGTTGTGAAAATTATTTATTCTTTCTTCATTGTTTGTTAGTATCGCATCTAATAGAATACTAGTCCAGATAGACACAGAGTTAATAAATTCCCCAGAATTAGCATATCATTCATTTGCTACAGGGTTGTTACTTAAACTGAAAAATGGTCTCAGCAAACTATCACTAAAAAGGGAGATTTGAGGGGTGCCTGGGTGGCACAGTCGGTTAAGTGTCTGACTCTTGGTTTCCGCTCAAGTCGTGATCTCAGGGTCATGAGGTTGAGCCCTGGTAGGGCTTGCACTCAGCACAGAGTCTACTTAAGATTCTCTCTCCCTCTCCCCCTGCCCTTCCCCACCATCCACCCTCCTCCCCTGCTCTATCTCTCTCTCTCAAAAAAAAAACCGGGGGGGTGGGGGTGGGAGATTTTCACCTCTAAGGAAATAACTGATTAGAGTACAAAACAATGATAAAATAAGAAAGCTGGCTTGCTTACAAGAAACTTTTTTTTTTTAAAGATTTTATTTATTTATTTGAGAAAGAGATAGGGAACATGAGGAGCAGGGGTAGGGGCAGAGGGAGAACGAGACTCCCTGCTGAGCAGGAAGCCAGACATGGGGCTTGATCCCAGAACCCTGGGATCATGACCCGAGCCGAAGGCAGATGCTTAACTGACTGAGCCACCCAGGCGCCCCTACAAGAAACTATTTTTAATTAATTGAAATTTCTGATTAAATAATACCTTCCCTTTTACCAAAATGCAGGGCAACAAAGTTCTACTGCTCAGCCTGATCTAACGGGCTGGAAGTCAGGAGACTTTTATTTAATCCTCTCTTTCAATGATAAGTTTTGTGTTCAAGGTATCTGGGGATTTTTTAAAAAATGCAAATTATGCATTAAATGTAAATTACAGTGGTTTGGGGTAAGGCTTACAAGTCTGCATTTCTACTGAGCTCCCAAACAATGCCATGGGCCATCCTCTGATTAGGGAGACTAGATAATTTGGGTTATCATGTAACCTTCTGTGCATTAGATTTTACGATCTGTAAAATGAAGGTAATAATACTCTCTCCTAGGGGCGCCTGGGTGGCTCAGTTGGTTAAGCGACTGCCTTCGGCTCAGGTCATGATCCTGGAGTCCCGGGATCGAGTCCCGCATCGGGCTCCCTGCTCGGCAGGGAGTCTGCTTCTCCCTCTGACCCTCCTCCTTCTCATGCTCTCTGTCTCTCGTTCTCTCTCTCTCAAATAAATAAATAAAATCTTTAAAAAAAAAAAAAAATACTCTCTCCTAAAAACAACAACAAAAAAGAAATATGTAATGGAATTTCAGTGTTCCTGACTGGATCCTGAATGACAGCCCCTCACTGCCTTTACTCCATCTACACTGAATATTACTCTCCCTTGAACGCCAAGCTTGTTTTAATCTCAGAGTCTTGGCAATTGCATTTGCCTGAATCTCACTCTTCAGATCCTTCATATGGCTGGCTCCTCGTCAGTCAAGGTCTCTGTTCAACTGTCACCTCTTTGGTAAGGCCTCTACTGACCAGCTGATTTTAAAGTATCTCCTAACCTGTCTTTATCCCTTTATCCTGCTTTACTTTTCTCCACCACTTACAACATTCTTAATTGTATTATTTCTTTACCTGTTTAAGTATTTATTGTCTGCCCCACCTACTAGAGTGTAGCTTCACAGGGTAGGAACTATGTGTCTTATTCACTGCTGCATCCATGCTTAGAAGCTGGCACAAAGCAGGAGACCAAGGAATGCTTGCTGAGAATAAAGCCATGAAGGATCAGAGAAGGGGGAACAGAGTACTTCAGGCAGGTGAGTAATACATGCAAATGCTCAGAAAAAATAAGCATGTGTATAAAGGAGACTGAGAAAAGTTCATGGTAACGCTAATAAAAGAACTGGCAATGAGAAAAAAGTTTTGACAAATATTGGACACTCTTAAATGCTAGGCTAACGAGTTTGAACTCTAACCTGTAACCACAGCAACCTAGGAAGATTACTCACTAGGGGCTAGGATGAGAAAGGGTGAGGTTATTAAAAAAAAAGAGCAGGGAATAATAATGAAACTAGTGTTTAACAAACACTTGTCTACACGTATTGAATGGAGCACTGGGTGTTAATACGCAAACAATGAATCATGGAACACTACATCAAAAACTAATGATGTAATATATGGCAACTAACAACATAATTAAAAAAAAAAAACCACTTGTCTAAAGAGTATGGAGAACTCACTGGATAGGTAATGGACTTAGAAGGAGGGAAACCAGCTGAGAATCAGAAATCTAGATGAGAAATCATAAAGTCTGGTTGTGTGATAAAAAAGAACTACTTCTGGGACGCCTGGGGGCTCAGTCGGTTAAGCATCTGCCTTGGGCTCAGGTCATGATCCCAGGGTTCTGGAATCAAGTCCCACATTGGGTTCCTTGCTCAGTGGGGAACCTGCATCTCCCTCTGCCTGCCGCTCCCCCTGCTTGTACGCGCCCTCTCTGTCTCGATCTGACAAATAAATAAAATCTTCAAAAAAAAGAAAAAAAAAAGAACTACTTCCGAAGAAATTTCAAACAAAGACTCTGCACAGTTGGTTCCTATTTTATTTTGATGTAATAATATTGGAGTTTTGAACCTGGGAGACTGGAAAACTTGGGAGTGGGGCAGGGGCTAGAATGGGACTGGGAAGTCAGAGGACAACAGATTTCTTTCTTGATTATATTTTTTCTTGAAATTTATAGCACCATCTATTTCCCACGAAGGATCTGATGTTCCTAGGCTCTGGTTTTAATGGTAGAAGGACAGAATTCCCTCTTAATTTTAATTTGTAATATAAACCCTTCCCCACCTGTTTCCCAAAAGATCTAAAGTGCACAGGATTCAGTGAGAAGGTGGAGTGACTGAGGAATAAGGGACATGTCTAGTATACAACAACCCCATAATCAAATGTAAAAATCTTGGGAATGGCTAAAAACGAAGAATGAGTTCTGAAAATGGTAAGTAATCTTGTGTGAATTGTACAAAACTTATTCCTTTTACATTGCAAATCTCTTCACGACTCTTACCTGGGCAGCGGAGATCTTGGCCACTTGAATGATTTTCTCCATAGAAAGGTAGCTTTGCTGCGAGGGAGCGGGGCCAATGGAATATGCTTCATCTGCCTGTTTAAGGAATAGTACGTGCTTAAAAGATCTCACAGCTAGCACACACTAATACACAACAGAACAGCTTCAGGGTCATTTGATTATTATAAATAAAAAGACTGGCTCCCCAAGAACAATGCAAGAATTAAGAAACAGAAGGACCAGCTCATGTCTGCTATAAAAATAAGCCAGTTTGGAATCTTTTGCATGAAGAGGATGCCCAAATTTGATTTTTATGTATAAACCAAACACTAAAGTGAAATGTCTTTAGGAGAGAAAGCAACAGTATCATCATTAGTAACAATAATAACCTTAAATGTATCTAATGCCAAAAGTGTATAATTTGACGAGATAAAATATGACAGTTGTATGAAGCAAGAAATAAAATTATGAAGTTTACTAAAGTGTATATAATTATTCAAGTATGACGATAACGCTCTTTCTTTACTTTTGTGAACTACTTTTTACACTGTCCTTTCAAATGTCCACATAATCACAGCAGCCCTCGAAGCAGACCAGAGAGAAAACTTCACTCATTCATTCGAAGACTCATTGAATGCCTACTATGTGCCGTGCACGCTTCGAGGTAGGAGCTGCCTGCACAACACTGAACACACGTCCCTGCCTGGAGGGAGAGACAGACATCAAACATACATCCACACGTGTAGTGACAACTGCAATAAAGGCCATGAAGGAAAAACAAAGGACACGACACAGGTGAAGAGGAAGACCGATGATCAGGCCTGAGGGTGCTCAGGGAAAGGCTGGGAGGGAAGGTCAGGGGCTCCTCCAGGAGGACCAGGACTTGGCCAGGCAAATGGGTGGAGGATGTGGAGATGGGAACAGGAATAGAGAAGGGGGCCAGCCTCCCACACAAAGAAAGTGGGAGCTGGGAAGAAACTTGGTCCATTGGAGGGACTGACAGAGGCTTGTGTGGCTGGAGCCCAGTGAGCCAGGGGCCAGGGGCCAGAGATGTGGCTGGACAGACCAGGGAGCACAGGTTTCAGGGGGCCTCCTGGGCCTCCAAAAGCTTTGGATTTTCTCCCAAGGGAACACATAATGAAGTTTTCTGGGTACTGTTTTTTTGTTTTTAAACTTTTAATTCCACAAAAACACAAATCCATTCTTATTCTAAAGAACGTGAACAATGATACCAAGGCAAAGGAGCCTTTTGGCACCGCCCCTCTCCCTCACTTCAAACCTCTTCCGGATAGAACTACTATGATCAATTTGGGACATATTCTTCCATATCCATATTCCTATTTATTTGTATATATTTACATAAACACATACAGTTTTAGTTTTTGTTTTTATAGGAACAGGATCAAACTTCTGTAATTGCTTTTTTCACTAACAGTATGTCTTGGGAGCTCTCCCTCCTTGCTAGTGCACATGTGTCTACCTCATTTTTTTATAACAATCGCATAATGTTCCACAGGATGGAGGTCCCACAGTTCATTTAATCATGTAGCTCTGAACAGACATTTAGGTCATAATGGCAAAAAGCTGGATGCTGGCAGCATTCCCATAAATGCCTTATTTGCATATACGTGTGAGCATGTATCTGGACTGAGATCTAGAGGAACATTTGCAGGGCTGGGTGAAGGATATGACATTTTAATAGCTCCTGGTTAATCATCCCTTGAAATGGTATCACCAACATACGTTTCATCAACATACTAATTTTTAACCACGTTATAACCAACAATACTACCCATCTCTTAAATTCTTGCTAATCCAGTAGATGATCAAAAGGTTTAAGGCATTTAAAGCAGAGGAACACCATGAGAAAATCTGCTTTTAGGCTACTGGCCTGGCTGCAATGTAGAACATGCCATGGAAGTGGTCAAGATGCAAGTAGGGAGACCCCTTAGGAGGCTGCGGCACCGGACCAGCAAAGGTGAGGGTGGCCCTGACTTAAGGTGCCAAGGGGGGAGGGCAGAAAGAAGAGCAAAGAAGTGTTCGGGAACCAGAATAAACCGCACCAGGTGCCTGCCCAAATGGGGAAGGGGAAGTCATGTAGAGTGGTGTGGTGGGAAGACAGAAGATGTTCCAAGACGCCCAGACCTCTGGCATTATGGCTTTTATGGGCCAGACTGTTGCCATCTGCTGGGTTAGGGAAGTCTGCAGGAAACGCAGCTTCACTACAGAACAAAGTCATGAGTTCAATTTCAGGCACGTTAGTTTGGTAGCTGTGACACATCCACGTGGAGATGTCGCGCGGGCAGTTGGATGTACTTGTAGCACATTCAAAAGAGTATGGCCTAGAAATAGAAATAGAAATTTGGAAGGGTCAGCAAAGCCCTAGGAGATGAAATGATCTAGAGAGTATACAGCGAGAAAAGAAGAAGCTGGAAGATGTTTGAAAAGGTAAGAGGAGGACTCCAGAGCACAGGAAGACAACTAGCCTTGGACGGGACGAGGACAGATGCTGAGGCAGCGAACAGAAGTGCACTTCTTCTTCCTCTGTGAATCAAGATCATCATCTGAGAATAGGTGGTTAGAGGGAGAGTCAGAGGCTGGAATGGAGCAAAGCAGGCTTGAGTTGGTCACTACACAGAATGAGAAAGAAAAGTGGCCAGGGAGCCCATGGGCCTGCCATGCAATGCTGAAAGCCCAGCGGCGGCCAGTTGCCACGAATCTCTGTCACTGCTCGGTCTTGCCACAGGCGTAAGGAAGACCAAGAGTTGAATTCATCCATGGTTGGTTCTGGCTGGTGAATAACAGCTAGTAACAAGTGGTAACACTCAGGGGAGCAGGATCCTTTTACTTATAATCTTATAGTTAAGCCAGGGCTCAGAAACATTAAGTGACTTGTCGAAGATCCCTTGGTGAGTAAGTGGTAGTTGCTAAGACTGGAACCTGGATCCTTCTTGTACATGGGGGATCCGGGTATGTGCCGCTCAAAGTATGATCTGTGGCCACATTCTGTGAATTGTCTTAACCAACCCCTGATGAGACAGGACTTTGCCCGTAAGTCAACTACACAACCCAAACAAACTGTTTCGTTCAACTGGTGTTATGTTTGGAAACCGTTCCCAACAGGGATGAGAGAACTTACCCACTTATGCCCTGTGAACACAACAAACATAAACTGTCAACATAAAGAAGTAAAATACCAACACAATAAAAAAAGCCAATCACTTACAAAATTTGACTTTCAGTTTTTAACAACATACCATGTTGACATGCATGGAGGTCCTGTCGGCCTCACTATACACGGCCACGGACTGTATACCCATTTTTTTGGCTGTTCGTATCACCCTGCAGGCAATTTCTCCTCTGTTTGCAATGAGGAGTTTGGCAATGTTTCGTCCTGTTTAAAACACCATGAAAATCACACACAAATGTTACCAGAGAGCAAAGAATGAGAAAGCGAAATAACCATCTCATGATAGGAACCAGCCGATAAACATTTGTTTTCGTAAAATCAACACAGCAGAGCCTCAAATAACCATTTTAACTAATATTAGTGCCTTTTTTTCTCTTCATTGAAATTCAAGATGCCCTCATTAACATCAACTCTTAAATTATTCAGCTTTTTCAACTTTAAAATGAAAAGATGCTTTGATAATGCCAAAGGTCAAATTACAATAGCCCCAAACCCCCATCACTAATTAATCTTTCATAAGTACTTATGCCTCAGGACCTGTGCTAAAAACTCACTCTGGACTTAAATCTTCACAATAATCCCATGAAGTAGATACTATTATTATTATATCAATCTTAAAGATAAAGAAATTACAACTCAGAGATACAACTTTCCTGAAATAATACAGCTAAAAGAAATGGTGGAGCCAGGACTGGAACCCAGGTCAGCTGCACTCCCGAATCTGAAGTCTCAGTCACTCTGCCCACCGCCTCTAGCCCGTACACATACACAGACATGCGAGGCTCTCTCAAAATGTAAGTGAGGACCGCGCCGGTACACCGGCACCGGGGCCATGAGGACATTTTATTGTATCAATATGTAAAATGCACTTCCACCATCACACGTAAAATGAATGTTCCCTGGCAGTTTACAATAATTATTTTTCTCAAAAAGTACAGTTATATAACTTAAAACAAGGTCTTTCTATGGGGATCTAGAGAGCCTAAGTTGTCACAAGAGCTGCTGGGATGACGTATGCATGTGTGTCTTGTGGGGAGGAAGCTGCATCCAATCAACCACAAGTTACACTTAGATATGTTTCAGAGTTGGGAATTCCGTGTAACATTTTATTTGAAAAAACATTCTGCTACTTAACAGAACTGTTGTAAAGCACTGATTTAGACCATCACAGTTATGCCTTTGCAATTCACTGCACTAAAGATGATCAAAGAGGCAGAAATAACAACATATATTTAAATGTTCTCAATTATTTCTGTATATGTTTTAGACTCAACAACGAGAGATTTGACATAAAAAGAGGTAGAAACCATGACTCAATACTTACTAAGAAAATGATCATGAAAATCCCAAACTTCAAAAGTATATGAGAACTAATTCTACACACACAAATTAAGGAATTTAACATTTCACAGTCTGAAGCAAAGCCAAGGAGAGCAGAGACCGTACCTGTGGTTGTTGCATACTTCATGGTCCTCTGCTTCCAAGTCCATCTCCTATCAAATGAATCCAAATGGAATTATAATTAAACAGGATACACAAGATCAGTTGTTGTTTCAAAAGAATCAAAAATTTTTAAGACTTGAAACCAAATCCAGATATGACCTTCGTTAAGCCTGAAGCCTACAAAGTGACTTAAAGACTTTCTTTGTGGGAAGAAAATTCCTCTAGAAACTGGAAGTTACAGTGCTGGCTCTTTTCCCTGGCACGGCGTGTCCTTGAGATGGAGATGGACCAGCTAACCTGCTCGTTCCAGAGGCTGGCATATGGCCACAGAGTCACCAACAATTAGAAGAAAGTCAAGGTGGGCGCCTCGGTGGCTCAGTTGGTTGAGCAACCGTCTTCGGCTCAGGTCATGATCCTGGAGTCCCGGGATCGAGTCCCGCATCAGGCTCCCTGCTCGGCGGGGAGTCTGCTTCTCCCTCTGACCCTCCCCCCTCTCATGCTCTCTCATCTCATTCTCTCTCTCAAATAAATAAATAAAATCTTTAAAAAAAAAAAAAAAAGAAGAAAGTCAAGGTACTTCAAGAACATCCAGTTCAGCTTTTTCAAACTCTTTTGACTAGAACCCAAAGTAAAAACTATATTTGACTTCACAAGTTGTTCCACACACAAAACAGAAGTTTCATGACAAAAGATTTTCCCTGCGTTTTGATACTCTCTGTTCTATTCCAGTTTACTAAATAAAATACGCTGGTCAAACTATGGCTTGAAAAATACCGATCTAATTCAACCCCTGAAAACTCATAAGACAGGCTTGAACAATTAAGCCCAGAGAAGTAAAGAGAAGGAGTTGATCAAGGGCAGCAGAAAGAATGCTGGCTATGGGGCCAGGAAAGCGCCCACCGACCAGCTGTTGGTGACCCCAGGCAAGTCTCTTTACATCAGTGTTTCTCCAGGCTTTTTTCATTATGGCCCCCTAATGCAAAAACATGAATACTAAGATTTTGTAGGAGGGGTTGAGCCTTGGAGGGTATAGTAACTATGGTAACATCTAAGATTTTTTCCCTCTTTCAAGACCCAATTTTCACTTTACAACTCAGACTTCAGTGTCCTCACAGAAGACAGGAGACTCCAACAGGTGCTCTTGAAGATACTTTTCAGTTGTCAAAGTATATAATTTAAGCTGAGTCCTTGTATTAATAAGAAATGGAGAACCAGGGAGGCTAAACGACTTGTTTGAGGTGTCTTAACTAGGTAGAAGTTTATTAAGGTCTAAGACAATTTTTAAGTTCCATGATACCTATTGATACGGTAAGTTACAAAACTGTAACCAAGAGCTGACAGAAAGCAGGCCACATTCACTCTGGGAACAAAAAGTATAATGCCTATCAGGTGTCAGCTAAAAAGAATACACTGGGAAAACAACAAATTGCAGAAGGAGTTCCATCTTCGTCTTTTCCATCCATATCTGGAAGATTTGGCAAAACTATGGTTATAAAGAACTAACCATTTGAGATCATTTACAAAGCAGGTGATAAAAAGCATAATGTACATTAGATTCTATGCAACTATGTACGTGTAGCATGTATATGCTGTGTATATAACGAGGTAACTGAACAGGACTAGCATTGCCCTGGGGCGGAGGTGCAGGAGGTGGGATTATACAGTGGGGCCGGCAGTCATTGGCCTCTGATGCACACGCAGTCAGACCCTGACATCCATTAAGGGCTGGGGGGGAAGACCCACAGCTATGGCACTTGAGTTCCACAAGACAGCTTCCTCAGGAGGTTACTGCTTTCCCACATCTTTCCAATTCCACTGACCTCACTCTCTTGATCTTTAAGGAGAAACGTCGTTTTTCCTTATCTTTAAAAGGCATCTTCTAGTTCATGGCATCCTCCCATCACATTCTTCAGATAGGTTTTTGGTGTTTCTTTTATTTATAAGATTCAAGGCCTGTCCTGCACAGACGGATCTATAAAATGGCTGCTTCTTGGTAAATCCAGCTTAAAACTCTGATTAAGTTTCAAGGCCACCACTGAACTAAAGTTTTCTTCTGCCATTCTAGTCAAGACAGACAATCACATACATACACACCACTTAACATAATCCTCTATCCCAACCATGTTTTGATTGGGATATTCCATTTTTCACCATTATCTAAGCTACAACTTAAAACAATGGCTTAAAAAACAAAATTAAGAAGTTCCTTCCATGAGATAATTCCACCCTAATTCAAGATAACTTCTGTATCAGTTGATTCTCATTTCTAAAATCCCACCACCAGATTTCTTTCCTCTGAGTTACTAGAGAATCATTACAAGACATGTAACCACCCTCTATCGTGGCAAGATTTGTAATCCCTTATGCCATTAACAACGCTAACATTTTCCAGGATCACAGGTACTTGAGAACAGTTCTATACACAGTAGGGAAGATTTGAGAGGGAGAGGGAAGAGAGAGAAAATGGGTCTGTGTGATCTCCTGAAGAGCCCTGGAAACCTAAGAAAAGAAAAATGAGGAGAAAGAGAGGAGCACTAACACTGCTTTTACCAACTGTCTTATTTTATACTCTGGGGCTAGTCCTAAAATTAAGTAACTGAAATCTAAATACCTCTACAGTAACTTGTGGAAAACAAAAGCAAGCAAAAAACTTGACCCAAATGGAAGTCTGCAAAGGCTGCATCTATGGATTGATTCATATGCACAAGGTTGTTTGAGCCTCTTTCCATGTATTAATTCATTTAACTCACACAATCCTAGGTACTAATATTATCTCCTCTAGGAATAATATCATCACCTCCTCCTAGGTAAGTAAACTGAAGCACGGAGACATTAACTTGCCCAAAGTTGCTCACACAGCTAGTGAGTAGCAAAGCTGAGATCCCTGGCTTCTGACTGCAGTCTGAGCGTCCTTCAGCCCTAAGCTATGCCGTCTTTCCAGAATGGAGAAGGAGGTGAGGAGGAGAAAGGTGAAGAAGCAAAGCAAGATAGGGAAGCCTGCTACCTGGAAACCTGAGGGTGCCAAAGTTATTGTCATTGAAGCTTACAGTCACAATTTGAAACTGATCTGGAGTCAGGTTAGTTAACTTGCCTCCAAGAACTTTTGACAAAACAGCCTCTCGGCCCTCTGGAAGATAAATTTGCTTTTCTTAACCTGATCCATTCCAACAATGAGAAAGAACTCCAAGGGTCTCTGAACTGGACACCTGACCGGGGCTAGCCGAACCAAAAGGCGCTTAAGGGCGTCCTGGCTCCATTTCTTACTACGTGTGTAAACTTGGGCAAGTCGTTGACCTGTCCGGGCTTCACCAGAGCCGGGGTTTATCAACACTCCCACGCAGGGAACGCAGTGAAAGCACCAGGTTAACCGCAGCGGCTGAGCCGGCGTCGCTCTCGCCGCGACAGTGCGGGGAGCGTGGATGCGGCCGACCCAGCTCCACCCCTCCCCCACGCCTCAAAAATGGAAAAACAGAGGCAGGCGGCTGCGGGGTGGATATGGGAAAAGGGGAGGAAAAGGAAGGGCCGGCTGTGAAGATGTCTCCCTCCTGATGCCAAGACTGAAAGCAGACCCCGAAAGGGGCCGCGGTTTTCCCTCCGTCCTCCCTTGGTCCCGCCCCACCCCCTCCACCCTCGGTCCCTGCGCCCCGCTCGCGGCGTGCAGGAGCCCATTTACCACCAGCCCTGCCCGCCCCCGGCCCCAGACACAGATTCATCGCCCCTCCACCTCACGATACCTAGGCGGCAGCAGCAGGCTCGGGACTCGCAGCCACCGGTTCCTCTCCGCCGCCACTAGCAGCACCGACACCGCAGAGGCTGCGGCCATGTCCCCACAGCACGGTCCCTCTCCGACTCCTTGGTACACCAGCGGCTTCCCCCTCGCTGCAAAACCTTGCCTCCGCTCCGCAAGCCTGTTGTCCTCCACGGGCCACCGTCCAGGTCTGAGTCTCGCTCTGGGCCTCTCTGGCGTGTGGGGGGGGGGCGTCTCCATCAAAACCAATCAAAGGACAGAGCGGGGCGTCGGGGGCGACGATTGGCCAATCGGCCACGAACCCGCGGGCGTGTGGTCCCTGCTTCTTCGGGCCCCCTGGGTGTGGCGCCTGCGGAACGCAGGGTCCGCCCTCACCTTCCTGAGCACCTGTGGGGCCTGGGTTGCTGTGCCCTCTATTGGCCCGCTGGGTTCCTTCGTTCCCTTCGCGCTTTAAGGAGAACCCGCCTCCTGACCTTTATCATTAAAGGCTGGAGACAGTGGTGGAGGCGGAGTCCTGGGGGAAAAGTCAAATGGGATGAAGAGCAAAACACGGATTTTCTAGTGTTCTCAAGAAAGGAGAAAATAAAAAAACCTGAAATAAATAACTAAAATAAAATTTTAAAAAGTTAAAACTACCCGAGTTTTTTAAAAAAGTGTTTTAGTTGAGGGGCACCTAGGTGGCTCAGTGGGTTAAGCTTCTGATTCTTGATTTTGGCTCAGGTCATGATCTCAGGCTCAGCCCAGGGTGGGGCTCTTTGCTCAGCCCGAAGTTTGCTTGAGATTCTCTCTTCCTTTCCCCCTACCCCCTCCTGTCCTTTGGGAGTGCTCTCTCTCTCTCTCTAATAATAATAATAATAAATAAAAATAAATAAGTGTTTTAGTGCACTATTGGGAAATAGAGGAAGTCAAAACCGAAATTGCAAAATATCTAGAAAATAAAAACACTGAAAACACTACATACAGATGCTTATTTGGACATAGTTAAAGCAGGGCTGATAAGCAAATTCATAATGGAAGTAAAATAATCATCCAATTCAAGGGCTAAAAAACGCAAAAATAAACATAAGGAAAGCAGAATAAAGAAATTAGTAACAGGGCGCCTGGGTGGCTCAGTCGTTAAGTGTCTGCCTTCGGCTCAGGTCAGGATTCCAGGGTCCTGGGATCGAGCCCCGCATCGGGCTCCCTGCTCTGCGGGAAGCCTGTTTCTCCCTCTAACTCTCCCCCTGCTTGTGATCCTGCTCTCACTGTGTCTCTCTCTGTCAAATAAATAAATAAAATCTTTAAAAAAAAAAAAAAAGAAATTAGTAACAATAAAAGAAGAAATTAATGAGTTAAGAAAACTAATACTAAAGAACTAATAAATCCAGAGGTTTAGAAAAGAAATTAATAATGTAGTTAACTAATTTAATAAAAGTAAATGGAGAAAAAGGCACACTTGTCATGATAAAAAAAATAAGGGGAGAAAAGTCACAGATACAGAAAACAGATTATAGATTTGTAGGAGACTAATTTTGCTCAACTGTAAGCAAAGAAATTTGAAAACTTGGATGAAATGGAAGATGTTACAAGAAATGATTCAATGTTCATATAATTAATTAATATCTTAATAGTTTAAAAGAAAAAATCTTATGTTCATAGATGCTTAACAGGTCATTAGTAAAATTCAACATACATTCTAGATTTTAAGACTCAATAATTCAAGAAGTGGTATTGGAACAAGTGGCTAGCTCTCTGGGGAATAAAGTTGAATCCTTACTTCTCATACCTAAAATCAAAATAAGTTCTAAAAGAATAAGAGATTAATATAAAAGATGGAAGCATAAAAGAGGCTAGAAAACATCATGGGAGATCTTAAAAGAGGGAAGGTTTTTCTAAGTGTAACACAGTGCTTAAACTATAAAAGAAAATTAATCAAATTCAGTTTTTTTAACTCTGCCCAGCAAAACATACATAGGAAAAAACAAACAGTAAACTGGGAATAATTTTATAACTCTTATCACAGATGAAGGGCTACTTTCTTTAATATATAAGTAACTCCCACAAATCAATGAGAAAAAAAGAACTGTAATGCAAGAGAAAATTGGGGGCTGATTTTAGATTGCACCTGGGAAGCTTCCAGGAGGGTTACAAACCAACGGGTTGATATGTAAAATACATTCATACAACTCAATAGCAAAAAATAGGGACGCCTGGGTGGCTCAGTCAGTTAAGTGTTTGCTGTCGGCTCAGGTCATGATCCCAGGGTCCTGGGATCGAGTCCCACATCGGGCTCCTTGTTCAGCAGGAAGCCTGCTTCTCCCTCTGCCTGCTGCTCCCCCTGCTCGTGCTCTCTCTCTCTCCTTCTCTCTGACAAATAAATAAATGAAAATTTAAAAAAATAATAAAATAAAATGAAGTGATGCATGCTGTTCATTAATTATAAAAAATAGCAAAAACCAAATAACCCAACCTAAAATGATCAAAGGACCAGAATAGACATTTTTCCAAAGAAGACATACAAATAGCAAACAGCTATGTGAAAAGGTGCTCAATATCACTAATCATCAGGGAAAATACAAATCAAAACCACAATGAGATATCACTTCACACCCGTTGGGATGGCTACCATCAGAAAGACAAAAGATCACAAATGTTGGTGGGCATGTAGACAGAAGGGAGCACTTGTACACTGTTGGTGGGAATGTAAAATAGCCATTATGGAAACCAGTATGGAGGTGGCTTAGAAAATTAAAAATAGAACTACCATATGAGCCAGCAATCCCACTTCGGTATATATCCGAAAGAAAGGAAATCAGTACCTTGTAGAGATGCCTGCGCTTCCACCCTCATTGCAGCATTATTCACAATAGCCAAGATGTGGAAACCACCTAGGTGTCCATCGACTGGATGAACCAAGAAGATGCAGTATAAATGTACACAATGAAATAATATTCATCTATGAGAAAGAAAACCTGCCATTTACGACAACATGGATGAACCTGGAAAGACATTATGCTAAGTAAAATTAGCGAGATAGAGAAAGACAAACACCATTTTAGAAAAACTGTTCAGTAGTTTCTTATAAATTTAAACATTTAACTGCCCAGAGGCTTGGCAAATTTTCTGTAAAAGGGAAGATAGTAAATATTCTAAGTTTTGTGGACCTGTTACACTATTACAACTATTCAACTCTGCTGTTGTAAAGCAGCTGTAGACAAATGGGCATGGCTGTACTCCACAAAATGTTATTTACAAAAACGGGTGGCCCAACCATGAGCTGTAATTTATTGACCTCTGTCCTATTACCCATTTTACGACTGACTTCATTACTTAGTGGATTTGACAGAATTCAGCTCAACATGGGCAATTCTGGATATGTGGTAACAGTGTCCCGAAGTCAAGTGTTCCGGGACCCAGTAACATGCCACGAGCTGTATCTTAAAGGGCATCTATTTCTCTGCCGCAAATGGCATGGTCTCCAGAATACTCAGGGCCTGTGTTATCATTCTCCCACTGGAGTTTGCCAAAAATTCCATACTGTACCTTTACCCACCACTGATACCTCCAACATGAGGTTTGCCTGATTGTGTAGCTCAAGCAGCAGAGCTGATTGCATTACAGCCTGGAGTTGCTGTACTGCCCTCTCCCGCTCGGGCCTCACCCAAAACTGATAGTTTTCTATGTCCCCCGGTGAATGGGCCAGAGGAAATTTTCCTAGCTGTGGAATGTTGCCTCTAGACCCTAAAAAGGCCTACCTGATTCTATGGCTTCTTCTTTGTGGAAAGGATGCAAGATGCAAACTATCTGTATTTTATTTTGGAGGGGATATCTGGCATGCCTCTGACCCCTTGGGTCCCTAATCTTCATTGGGTTTGCCTCCTACTTCCTGGAATACACGTGTCTTGGCAAAGCTTCCAACATAATAATTGCTTTGTGCTTGTCCTGTCTAATTAGCATAATGTCATCTAAGTAATGGTTCAGTGTGATGTCCTGTGGGATATCTGTGTGGTCCAGATCTCTTTGGATTATATTATGACAAAGAGTTAACAAATCCTTGAGGCAAAGCTATCAGTTAACACTGTAGAGCAATAAGCCAACAACCAGCCTGGGTGAAAAGGCAAGTCTGCCTGAGCAGCAGCTGATCAATAGACTGTTAGCACCAGAGGTTGAGGGGCTGCTCTCCTGGTGAGGTGCTATACTTGGAGCAGAGTTGGTAGCAGGCTGGAAAGGGCCCCGTCCTCATTACCTTTTGTATAGTTTCCTATTAAGCCACTTTTTTTAGTGTACATACTGGAATTTATTTACCTGAATTGTCCCCAAAAAGTAAACCAGTAATTCAACCTTGACAATGGACCCGGAGTAGCCAGCATCCAAGATGGCCCCCATTGATTTCCACCTCTTCTGGTCTTCATTCCCACATTGTACCAGAGATGGTTGGTGTGACCAATAGAATTCAACACAAGTGATGGTATGTAACTTTTGTGAATAGGTGGCCAGTCTCTCTCTCTCTCGAATCACTCACCTGGGGAAAGTCAGCTGTCATGTTGTGAGCATTCCTATAGATATGCCACATGATGTGAACTTGGAAGCAGATCCTTCAGCTCCAGTTGCACTTTCAGATGACTACAGCTCTTGCCAACAGCTTAACTGCCTCCTAGTAAGAGAGCCTGAACCAGAACCACCCAGCAAACTGCTCCAGGATTTCTGACCCTCAGAAACTGCATGAGATCATAAATGTGTGTTGTTTTAAGCTGCTAAGTTTTCAGTTAACTTGTTATATAGCTGTACAGGACTAATACAGTGAATACAGGACTTCTTCTTATTTATCTCAGCCCCTACCTGAGTATCCGGCATTTAGTAAGTCCTTAATTGATGTTGGTTGAATGAATGAATAAATGGATGGATAAACTGGCAGCACTTAAGTAAACCAGTAATCTAGTCAATTAGTCTGGTCTAAGAATTGGGAGATTTCATTTATAACTTTAATGTGGTTTCCTTCTCAAAAATTCAGATTCTCTCAAATAGGTCTTCCTAGCTAGTAATAAAGTGGCAGTAGAGAATAGAACAAAATGAACTATAGAAAGATGATTTAACGTATTGATTCAAGCAACAACCTCCACTACGTTGGTAAACAAAAATTTTTATAGCACAAAAATCGAATTATAAGACACTAATGACATAAATTCACCTCCAAAATAAAGTTTTTTATTACAAAAACTTTTAATACAATTCAATACTCTATTAAGACTAAACTGAGGACCTTGCTAACCCTATTGACTCATAAGAGAACAAGTCAGGAAAGTCAACATGTCCTCTAAGGTGACCTGAATTATTCCTTTCCTAAAGAATGCTAGGGGTATGTGGTCTTTTCTGTTAGAAGACTCAGCTCCTTCCTTTAGTTGTAAAAACAGGCAGGAGTACGATTCTTGGCAGGTTGCTCTACAGAATAAAGTGAATTTTAGAATAGAAAAGGTGGCTATAACAGTGCAGAAGAAGCAAGTTCCACAAGGGGGGGATCTACATTCAAGAAAGAAAAGTTGGTTGGCGGTTGGAAGATTTCTCTATTTTCAAAGAAATAAAAAATGACCTGAGAAGTTTCCTCCATGCCTTCATCTTTAGAGCAACCAAGAGCCACTTTAGAGCCGCACAATCCCATACAAATGACAAACCCTTGTTTTATAGAGCCCCTCAGTCTCCTTCAAGGAGGCAGAGAACTTTACTAAAGATCAGCTCTTTCACTACCCACCAAGTCCTCCTTTCGTGTCTCCTAATCTCTCATGATTCTGGAGAAATTCATTTTCTCTGTGAAAAAGGAGCTTGTGCTGGTGTGAGGCGTCAGGCAGCACTTAGTGTCACCGCTGCTGTGGGAAGTCCAGAGCTCTTGCCACCAGACCAACTGGCAGTCAAATTCTGGCTCTGCCACTTGTGAGCTGGTTGACATGGAGGTGATTAATTTCCTCAAGTCTGACTTTATTCATCTGTAAGTTGTGAGAATTATATGGGATGGATCTAAACTTAGCCTAGTGTCTGGTATAGATGTGTACAAAAATTAAGGGCTATTGTTTCTTGCTGATTAGTGAATTGCGTTGTCCATAGCCATTGAATTCTTAGTCTCTAGTGATTCTGCAGGAGGAGTCATCAAGAGTGTAAGTTGATTTGTTCCTCTTGTTGGTGTCACATCAAACCTAGACAACCTGTGATATGGTGGGTTTTTTGATGATTTTTTTTTAATTAAAGTGGAAGAAGAGGCAAGTAGGTCATCAGACATATGTATATCATAGAAAACATGGATAGTAAAAGCACTAGTCCATTTTATAGACAAAGCTGAGGCATTTTTTTAATGGGAAAGATGAAGGATAAAATAACATCCCCAATGTACACAGGTAGCATTAATTACAATTGACATTTTAGTTTATAGTTTGGAAGCATATACCACTTTGCATATATTATGTTAATTTAACATATCTCAAATGTTGACTTAGAATGGTTAAAATATTTTGAAGGAAATTTTCTCTGTGAAACAGAGGAATTTACTCTGAAACAGCTCACTAGGCCTTTCATAAAATGAACAAAAAATATGCAGAAATTGATTTGCTGCTTGACCTTCAATCAGAAATGACTTGGGTATTGTGAAAGATAGTGGTATACGTCGTTGGAAGGACTAATTCTAAGGGACATCCCCAACATCCTGGAACCGATGAAAGGATTCTCTAAACCCCATTGTTTTCTTTTCCCCAGGGCACCAATTAGATTCTCTGGTATCCAGATGATTCGCGTCTTAGGCGGAGTCCATAGACAATCAAACCCACAGCGCAGAGACCAAGCACAATGGCCCCAATCACAGGAAGCACAATTGTGTAGTCAGACGAACACTCGTCCACTAAGAGAGAGAGAGAGAAAATACAATATAGCGGGTAACGTTTGGTGAGGACAGACCAGAAAGCAGACTAGAGTGGGAAGGATACGACTGGGTTTTTTTTTTTAATTGGAGTATAGTTGACACACAACGCACCTTGACTTTTAATTCCACCCCTAACTGTGTGAACTGGGATGAGTTATTGAACCTTGCAATTTCCTCATTCATAAAGTAAGCAAATAATATATAAAATCGTTGAAGGATTAAATAAGATAAACTTATCTTCTCAGCAATTATTAGTTATTTAATAATTGTTAGACCCATTTTCTTCCAGGTGTGTCCTCTGCAAAGTAGAACGTGTTTACATAAAAGAGACTGTCGTTAGATTACACATGCTCTCTTGAAAACATGTGATGTTTATCCATGTTTTCAAAAATGTAAAACATTTTTGCTATACTTAACGTTCTTTTTTATTGCTTTTAATGAGCTAAAAATATTAGGAAACAGACCTAAATATTCATGAGAGCTTAAAAATGAAAGTTTATAAATTTGTCAAAACTTTTTTCTTTATTTCATTAGAGTGCTTATTCAGTTCATTTAAAATATAATCAGTCTCAATTGGAGAAAGATGGAGAGCCCTGAGGAAACAAGGGAATGTGATTGAACACAAATAAGTAGAGAACTATATCTATATCTTATTCAAGGATAGATAAGAGCCAATAGATGAATGGATAAAGAAGATGCGGTCTACACACACGATGGAACATTATGCAGCCATAAAAAGGATGAGATCTTGCCGTTTGCAACAACATGGATGGACCTAGAGGGTATTATGCTCAGTGAAATAAGTCAGACTGAGAAAGACAAATACCATATGATTTTCATTCATATGTGGAATCTAAAACAAAACAAAACAAAACAAATGAATAAACAAATAAAAAGCAGAATCAGACCTATAAATAAGGAGAACAAATTGATGGTTGCCAGAGGGAAGGGGGCTGGGGGGCTGGGCCAAACAGGTGAAGAGGAGTGGGAGATACAGGTTTCCAGGTATGGAATGAGTAAGTCACAGGGCTGAAAGGCACAGCACAGGGAATAGAGTCAATGGTATTATAAGAGTATGGTGACAGATGGGAGCTACACTTGTGGTGAGCATAACATAACCTACAGAGAAGTTGAATCACTATGTTGTACACCTGAAACTACTATAACACTGTGCATCAATTCGAATAAAAAAAAAAAGAAAAATCTCCAGTATATGTTAAGGGGGAAAAAGCAATGCAAAGAAAAATGAATATAGTACTATAATGTTTTGTGTAAATAAAGAAGAAGTGAAGATATATTTGCTTGCATTTACTTAAAGAAAACCTGGAAGGGTAAGAATGCATGATAAACCAGTAAAAGTAATTGCCTATGGGTGGCAAGGTGAGGGCAAGGATTTGTAAGGTAAAGCTCCATATCATCTTAGTTTTAAACCACATGCAAAGAAAAATTTTAATCAAAATTTCAAATATCTGAATAATATTTTATAAGAAAAAGAAAAAGGATAAATAAGAGAATGTATCCATGAGATCCTTGCATAAACCAATATCAAAATGAACCAAGGATCAATTTTCACCTGAGGTCAGAGAAAAAAGAATCGGGAAGGACCAGGGGAGAGGGAATGATAGAGACTCCAGGAAACAACAAATCTGTACAAGACAGGAACTGTGCTTGTCCTACACTATTTGACATGGCAGTGGACAATATTTTCATAATTATAATACTATATACCTTATTAATTTAGCAAAAAACAGTGATATAACCATAAAAGGAATGGTGTAAGAATGAAATCCTTATCTGCCATAATAAGTAGTTTAAAGCTGATATATTAAGAGGTAAGAAAGCTTTTTAACATTTTTAAAAAGAATTTTTGAGATAGTTACCATAAGAAATTATTAAAATTAGTTAAAAGTACTTTGTCTCTTAGAGGAAGGACAGGGAAATGTTGCTTTTCATGATAAGCCCTTTTGGAGTATACAATTTTGTTACTATATATATTTTAAAGATTTATTTACTTATTTTAGAGAGAGAAAAGCACGCACATATGAGGTGAGGGAAGGGCAGAGGGAGAGAGAATCTCAAGCAGACTTCCCACTGAACACAGAGCCCCACACAGGGCTCAATCCCACGACCCTGAGATCATGACCTGAGCCGAAATCAAGAGTTGGACACTTAACTGACTGAGCCACCCAGGCGCCCCTATTATATATACATATTAATAAATGTGTATTTCTTAGATAAAAAAGAACATTGACAAATTAAGAAGTTAATTTGATTAAAATGATTTGAAAAAAATACAAAAATATTAAAACAAAATGTAAAACACATACCCTAAAGTAATTCCACCAGAAACTTACACTAACGATGTATTCATGTAATTACACAAAGAAATGTTACAATAATCTCATTTTATGAGAACGAAGTGGACAACCTTGATATCCATCCAGAATTTTAAATGGCATATCCATACAATAGAATATAAAGTAGACACTTCAAAGAATGTGGTAGATCTCAGTGTGCGGACAGAAAAGTTCGCTAAGATCTGCAGAGGGTTGCCTGAACCCAAACAAATGTTCATGTGTGCCTGAAGGGAAAAGAGGCAAGGTGCTGGGGAAGGGGTGGGGTGGGCATAGAGAGCAACTTTTACTCTCCATATAGTGTTATACTATTTAATGTCACGTTGCTTAAATGTTTTTAAAACGTAGAAAAGTACACAAAGAAAATAATTATTTAATCACCGCAGTCCTTCCACTTGAATGAATCACCGCAAACCTTGAAGGCATTTGCTTCCTCTGTACATATGCGTGCTCATGTGTATGCTTAAAGAAACATTATTCTATTTTTTTAAAAATGGTATTTTCTCGTTATAGATAATTACGATGATTTACGAAAGCTCACAAAAAAAAGTAAAAACTGTAGGAGAGGAAGAAATTTCTTCTTTCCTCCAAGATTCTTCCAACTGGTTTAAGAATTACTGATTAGTAGGAGAAAAAAAAACCTAAGTTTTATTATGTGTGCACAGAGGGCCAATGATGAAATTGACACCCGGAGAAATGACCAAGGCAGGCAGTTTTGATACATTTTAGACAAAAGAGAACACATTTGCGAGGAATTGACAGGATAAAGAAAACAGATGTTGGGAGTTTCAATTAACAAAAATTCTAAGTGGAATTTAGGTTGAGATGGCAGATCAGTAAAAAGTAACAGGGTTTGTTTCTATAGCTTTCTTGGCTTTAAAGATCCTTTCTCGGGTGATAAGGATGTCTTTTTACTTCTTAGTACAGGGAGGGTAGCTTTCATATGGGAGATTTATTTCCTGCTTTCAGGGTGACAGAGGAGGGTCTAAGAATGTCCTTGTTTCCCAAGAAGCTTCAATTCAAAATAATCAATATGCCGTTGTGGTACATTTTGGGCCACCCTCCCTTGGGCCCCTTACAAAACCAATCACCCGAAAACCACCCACCCAGAAATTATCCTTGCTAAAACATGAACCAATATAACTTCAGGCATCTTTCTTTACAACTACAAGGACAGATGGGCAGAAAAATAAATACAAGTACTTGTATTAATATAGGATCATGCAAGTGCTATTTTACCAAAATTGCTGATTTTCATTTAACTTGATTTCATAGAAGAAAAAAAGCTAAAACAAAACTGGGACAGCTACCAAACTTCAAATAAATGTATCTTTGTCACAAGAAGTATTGTTTCATAAAAGATCCCTTTAAGGTTCAAAAAAGAGATTATAAATACACACTAAAGGATTATGAAATGCATTAAGAGGGTTATGAAGTAAATGACAGACATTCTGTGTTTTCTAAACTCTGTGTTTCCAATTTAGACATTATCTATTGATACTGTTTTGAAAGATGAGCACGAGCAGTTTCCCTTCTATCTCTCTTCTTCCCAACTCAAATTTTGAATAGATATGTTATTTTTTTTAATCATTGTTTGGGTTTACATTATTTCAATTCTATTTGATAACTGTCATTCCTATGGTTAAAAAAAATTTGTTTCAAATATATAACACATTCACAATTCAAAGTCAAAATACCACAAAATGCTGTACATTGGGAAGTTCCACTTTCACCCTTGTCCCATCTCAGTGCCCCCTGTCATAACCATTTGGCTTTTTATATATATTTCCAATGTTTCAGATATAAGCAAAATGAAAATATATTTTTCCCTCCTTCTCTCACTATTATTGTACATTATGCTTTTTTCATTTAACAATACATTTTGAAGATTTTATTTATTTTAGAGAGAGTGCAAGTGGAGGGAGGAGCAAAGGGGGAGGAAGAGGGAGAGGGAGAGAGAATCTTGAACAGACTCTGCGCTGAGGGTGGAGTCAGGCCGGGCTCAATCACCACCCTTAGATCATGACCAGGGCTGAAACCAAGAGTCTGATGCTTAACCAACTGAGCCACCCAGGTGCCCCAACAATATATTTTGGGTAACTTTCCTATACATACATAAATAGGTATGTTCTCAATCTTACTTATAACTGTATTCTGTTGTGGGATGTATCTGTCCCAGACTGATGGACACTTTGTTTTCAGTCTTTTGCTATTACAAATGATGCTGTCATGAATAACCATGTACATATATCATTTCATATACAAGAAGGTGTAACTGTATGATAGATTTACAGACCCATAGTTGTTTAATGCTTTTTATATTTAACTATTTAAATAGATAAAATGCCTTTTTTAAATGTGGCTTCTCTATTCCTGAGAAAGATTTGTTTATATCCTTGTTTATAATGTGGCTTCTCTCTGATCTTACCCAATTTCATGGTTAAGCACTATCTTGAAGAAGAGCTCACTGGGGTGTTGTATCCTTTGATTTATTTCATGTTTGAGGTTATCTGCCTATTACCTTAATAAATAATATTTTGGGGTCACACTTTCTATCCCTTAGGATTTTGTAGACATCGGTCTATTATTTGCTGGCTTTAAATGTTATTGTAGAAATCTGAGGCCAACTTTAACTTTCCCCTTTATAGGTGATTTGCTCTTTTGAGAGGGGAGGGAGAATTCATATGTCTAAAGAGTTCTTTATCTTTAAAGTTCTATAGCTTAGTTTGGATGTGTCTTAATGCTAAGCTTTCTGTGTCAGTTTTTTTTCCTGGTACACACTATGCTCTTTCAATGTGCAACTTCAATTATTTGTCTTAAGGAAAATCTCTGAAACCATCACATTTATCTTCCTTCTGTTTTTGAACTCTCTACGTCAGAGGCACCAATTATCCTTACGTTAGCTGATCTGAATTTCTTCCATACCTAACAGCTGCCCTATAATGTCATAATCTTAATTTTTATCTGCATTAACTGCTTATTTCTCTATGAAGATGATTCACCTTTCAGCTCTATTGATTCTTCCTCTTACTATTTCTATATATTATTGGGTGTTGCTTTGATACTCAATTTGTTCACTTGCAGGAGTGAAATCTCCCATTCACCTCACTCTTTCATTATAACATTTCATCCATGAGCTCTGGTTATATGGAATTCACACTTTTATTGATTCTCAGCAAAAACCAGTTGTCAGGGATTTCTCTCTGTTCCTTAAGTTATGTTTTCTTTGTATTTTGTCAACTAAATTCCTTTCTAACTCTCCCTCCTTTAATTGAGGTAAAAGGTAACATAACATAAAATTTACCATTTTAACTATTTTTAAGTGTACACTTCAGTGACATTAAGTACATTCACATTTTTGTGCAACCATCACCACTATCCATTTCCAGAACATTTTTCATCTTGCAAAACTAAAACTATAGCCATATTTTGCTCTAATATTATTCTTATTTTGCTGCAGTAATTTCGCATAGTGGTCATAGAGCTTGTTTTCATCTTGCCTATTCTTTTTTTTTTTTTTTTTAAGACTTTTTATCTTTAAGTAATCCCTACACCCAATGTGGGGCTCGAACTTACAACCCAAGATCAAGAGTTGCATGCTCCACCGACTGAACCAGCCAGGCGCAACCCTCATCTTGCTCGTTCTTGAGCATCTCATCCATGACATTCTGTTTCCTTTAATATCATTTGGGTAAATTAGGGCCTTTCTTCCCACCATGTCTGAGATCAGTTAAAAATTAAGAATCAGTACTGCAGAATAAATTATAACCATTTTAACAGTTTACTCTATTAGGCAAAACCAAAATTCAGGCACACGTTTATACACATTTGTTAACCAATGTCTTGTCTGTTTTGTAATTCATATGTAATTCTTTAATCACAACATATTTGTGAAAAGCTAAAAACAATAAAAACTCTCAACAACACAATAATTAAGTAAATTATTATATAATGTTGATAGCGTATTCATAGCAGCCGTAATAATGACACTTTGCACCTTTAATAGCATGGAGAAATGCTTATGATGCACAGGTAACAAAGGATTCCAAATTGTGTACTCTGTATGCTCCAGTTTTGTAAAACAATATTCATGCCAGGGAAATACATCAGAATTAACAATGGATAGGTTATCTCCAAGTGGGCGTTCGTGAAGGTTTCTATTATCCCAGGGTGGGTTGTAGAGGGAGGGGTGAATTCAGGATGCTCTACCCTCGGCAGAAGAGAAAAATGGAGTTGAAACCCGCTGGACGGGCAAGCAGCAGGTGCACTAAAGGCAAGGGGCAAGCGCAGCCCGCCGCAGAGGCCCCCCGAAGGGCTGCCCGGGGGTGGGGGTGGCCCCAGAAAGCGACCTGCAGCACTCTGCAGTAAGCCTGGGACCCCTGAAACTGCAGCCATGAGACTAGGACTCGGAGGCAGCAGCAGAGGAACCCAGGGCGGGAGGAGGCTACTTCCCGACCAGCAGCTCGTGACAGTCGCAATCCGGGACCCTCCCCGGAAGTCACTGCAGAAAGTGGGCAGAACTGCGGGGCAGGAACGCATCCGGGCTTTAGGTACTAGTCTTCCAAATGAAACCTTTGCTCTTTTTGCTTACTAGAATGTTAATTCACGGTAATTTAAAAGATAATTGGCGGCGGGGATGGGTGGGGGGTGGGGGGGTAGGGGGTGGGGGTAGATAACAGGACTCTAAGCAGCAGCTGTCACTCCAAAGAACTCACTGAAGATGGTAGAAAGGAAAATTGAACTTATGTGAACTGCCTTATCCCCCTCTTCTTGATTTTAACTCCGCGTCTTTTCCCATGGAAATTCCCCCACACTAGAAGAGTAACCTTCCTTTAGTCATTCTACAGGCTGGTCAGTGGCACGGTGAATAAACAACTCATGCTCTGCGGTACAGAAGCTCTTGAGTACACTTCAGGCGGAGCTGGAAACGGGAGGGGGAGCGGGGTATTTGTGGATGCCTACTGGAGGGCCTGCTGGAGATGGAGAGAGATGGCATCTCTCCAAAAGCCAACCCTCGCTGGCAAACCTGAGTCCCTCTGGGGAACATCGGGTCCTCACAGCCTAGATTATCGTCAAAATCTCCTGTTGTAAGGGGGAAACAGGAATGTCCTGACACTCCAAACGTCTTAGGGGCTCTTGAAGCTCTCTTGAAGCTGCTGTGTGCCCTCCCCACCCCCTCACTTCTGAGAAAGTGGAGAGAGCTAAAATCCTTCCAGGGAAAGCCAGAACATGCCCTAGATAAGCAGTGGTTATAGAGCTGTTGCCAAGTTTCATAAACTTCCTGTTAAAAAAAACAAAACAAAACACCAAAAAACCAAAAGACAATGAATGGCACCTCTGGCAAATACAGAAAAACAAGAACACTTCTGTTAGTAAAAGCAATTAAAAACATCCAGAAGCCCTTTACCCTCCCTTTTCTCCGAAATAAAAACCTCAATTCTCCTATTTACTTTTTTTTTTTTAACGTAAGCTCCGCACCCAGTGAGGAGTCCAAGGCCGGGCTTGAACTCAGGACCCTGAGGTCAAGATCTGAGGTGAGATCTAGAGTCACGGGCTCAACAGACTGAGCCATCCAGGTGTCTCAATTCTCCTCTTTAAACAATGTAATAGAAAAGCATGAATAACATTCCAAGCCATATTTGATAGAATTTTTCCTCCACATACCACTCTTTCCCAATCAGGAATCTCCTGGTTTATGATTTTTTTGTAATGTTTGCTTAAGAGGAAGGTGGTAATAATCTGGGGTAGATCTACATGTTCTGTTTGCAATTCCTGATTGTTCTGATGCTTTGCCTTCATCCCCTCCCCACAATGGCCCAAATTAACGAATTTACAAGGATAGACTAAAGATCAAAGAAAAACAGAGACAAAGCAGAAAAAAAATGTTAAGGAGACAGAGAACAAATGAAGGTGAAGAAATTGGAGAACTAACATTTATGGAGCCTCTTTTGTTTGCCAAGATCTTTGGTGTGTGCTTTACATTTTAAAAAATGAAATGTTGGGAAGTTATCTAGTTTTGTCTTTTTTTTTTTACTGGTAATACATTATAATAGCATATAATGTCTTTTTAAAAATATTAGCCTATTAACACCATTCTGTAATTCAAGTAAATCAGGAATTGGGCAAAATCCGAGAGTTTAAAATCACTTTAGAATCTATTTCAAAATGGATTGTTTTTTAAAAACTGGATATTGAGACTCTTAAAAGTGTGTAAGAAAAATCAGTGCAGTTTGAAAATGTCTTTCTTACAATTCTCCCTTTAGGTATTTGCTTTCTCCTTCCCCCAAGCACCTTCCTCATGTCCCCGCCTCTTGTCCCTAATTCTCGAAGCCAGCCCTGTATTATCAGGTGTGGAGAGTGGAATTCAAGCCCATACGTCACAGTCTCCCTGTGCCAACAGGAGAAAGTGCAGTGGGGGCTACCTTTTCGGTAGCCTTCCGTTGGCCCCTCGGTAGAAAGCCAGGTTTCCTAATTGGATTGGGAGGGTGGGATAGGCAACTAGAAAAATGGATCCCTTCACTTCAGGCTGAATATGAAGCCAGAATTCCCAAGGCCTCAACCTGGCACATTTTGAAGAAGGTGGGGCTTTACATGCGTTCATATCCTGTACTGGGCCTCTTGTTGGCCATCAGACATGCTGTTACCAAAACGACAAGCAGTACTGCGATACTCAGGCCCACGGCCACAGGGGTTTCTCTCCTGTTTCTGTCAGTGAAGCATTCATCCGCTGCAATCGAAGTCAGAGTAACAGGTGTTACAAGCTGGCCGCAATGCTGGGAAGTGATTCTGCCTGCCTGCCTCAGCCGCGCAGGGAGGGAAACCCAGCGAGAGGTGGAGTGGAGCTGCTGGGCTTCCCACCGGCTGCCTCAGACACACGGATAGGTGAAAACAAGGGAAGGTCAGTGCGATGATCTGAAGTGTGCAGTGCTTGTGATCATTTAAGGGCTATCTTAAATTGCAGATACCCTGTCCCCACACCCAGGAAATTCCGATTCAATGCATTGGAGGTGGGGCCCAGATGATTCTGTTGTAGCTGGGAGGCAGATCCAACTTTGGGAAACATCGGTTTGGTCTAGAGAGTCAGGATCAGAACTGTAAGCCCGTGGAAGTTCTGGGGCCATGTTTTCCCAACTCTGGCAACAGAGACCTGCACCAAATTGCATGGCCAAAGTTTTCTAGCCAGACTCTGCTTCTTAAAGGTTGCTGCTGGTACTGGAGAAACATTTTACAGGCTCTGGGATTTTAGCTCCCTGAAATGGGTTGAGAGTGTGGAAGTTTGATAATTATATGAAAAGGGGAGGAAGGGCAGGGAAAAAATGAAAAGATAAATTTTCTACATCTCCCTATGGGCACTGCTAAGAGAGGCCAGGTGTATGTTGCTGAAAGGTTTTATTTCTCACCTCTGCCACTACAAGGTTTCCCACCTGCTCACTTCCTGTTTCACAGAGGTTCAGAGGGGGAGGAAGAGCAAGTGTATACCTTATTTTTTTAGATCACATGGGATGCTTTTCAAACCTTCATCATGAATTTTTAAGTTTCCCCAAATTGGAAGTTTTGAGACCAGATGACAAAGTGGGGGCCATACCTACTAAGAAATTTTAGTATTTTTGTCTTAGCACTGTGGTAAAGGTCCAAAACGGAGGCAGAGATTTGAAGACTCAGACAAAACCTACAGAAATCAGGGGATCCGAGGCCCGCAACACTTTAATCCTTCCTCTGCTCAATGCTTCCCAGCAAGTATATCAGGTTTTTGTAGGCACATCTTTGACTTTATAATGGAACTCAAAGAAAAGTTGGGTTCACATTACAGAAATTTAATTTACAGCTAAACTTCTAGGTAAATCTGTTTATAAAAATTGAGAGGTATACATAATGTTCTTAGTTATTATGAGAGGAATGTTTAGAAACTGAAATTCAATTCCTGGACATATGTAGGAATCTTTATAACCCGTTTTCCCAGAAGGGAAAAAAGGGCTTTTTCAGAAAGTCACCCTGGTCTATCCCTGGCCTTCTGCCTAGGACCTGCTTCCCTCTGCGGTGGTTAGAACTCAAAGCAGAAGTTGCATAGAAACTAACACCAACTACAAGGAAGCTCTAGCCAGGGGAATTGAGCTCATAATCGAGAAGAGGGGGCCCAACAGAGTATATTTCTGTCTTGAATTATTGCAACTTTCTTTTTTCCCTCTGCAAGTGGGAAAAAATCTATTCTGAAATCTTGAATTTTAGATATTACTACTATTCAGGATCTTTAAAGTCTCCAAATATACCTGAGGAGTCAGAATATTACATACAAGGAGAATGTATCCTGCTGTGGGAGAGTAGTGGACATGAACAGGTTAGTGTCCAATAATGAGGTTGGTATTGACTCAAAGGAATGGCAGGAGGGAAAGTTAGCCAGAGAAACTTGGCCCTAAAAACTTTGTGGAACCATACTGTTGTAGGAAGCTCATGTGATTCTTGTCCCTTTTGACAGCTGCACATACACAAAACAACTTGAAACTACCCTTGGGTCTCTGAAGTTTTTGTTTGCAACATGATGAAGACTTGACTTACCATTTCCAAAGTGGTCATCTTCGAAATCAAAGGCTTGATATTGGACATTCATTGTTTTCAGTTGAAGGTGGGTTGACAGCTGGATGCTCTGTTCACTCACACATTTGAAGGAATGCCCAACCACAGTCTCAAACATCACCACAGAACTTTTCATTCCTTGGTAAATTTTCTCTGAAAACACAAGGATGTAATATAGACACTTGTTGGCATATATCCATTGAGTATCAACTGTTACCGGGTGGCCCATGTGCAGTTAAATGGCCTTCGTTGAGATGTGGCTTTCAGGGGTTCTGCCTTCTCTTCATGAAGACCCACTCTGGTGCTCTTTAGGGACTTTTTTATGGTATTATGTAGTATATGGGGGCAAACTCACATAAATCAGAATGTGATAACATTGAAATGAGAACTTTTAGGAACTTTTTCTTCAGTTGTCTTGAGTCATTGGGGGCAGAGTTGGTGGGTACTATTGTCAGGGCTTGGGGACTACGGAGACGTGCCCACAAAAACCTCAGAAATAAGAGAAGTAAGATTGCTCTCTGTGACAGTCACATGAACTCTTATTGAATCAGAATAGACATCCGCAGCCACCAAGTGGAACATCTGCATGTTACCAGACTGTATTAATATAGCAAAAGGACAGGCTGATCCCATCATTAGGAGGGGTTGTTACACCCATCCGTAGGGACACAGAGAAGAGAAGGCCCATCTCTGTCCACCTGAGTGCTGTTGGGGAGAGAAAGACCTGCTCAAGGACTGGCGCTATTTTATGACAGGTTCACTCTTTTCAAGGAAGCATATGCTTCAAGGCAGATGGGGTTAAACATTTTAATCATATAATTAACTCCATTTGCTCTAATTCTACACTCACCCCACACCCTTCTGATTATACTTTGGCTTCTTGGATGGGAGAAAGTTCACTGGCCAGACGACCCAACTGTCTAGTCCCCTTGGCAGTTACCGTAAGAAATAGTTGCATGATAAATGCACACGTTTACATTTTGATTTTATACATCAGTTTCATGACCTTGGTTTAAATGTCTCCTTGAAGAGACAGACAATATGTAAGGGAGTGCTGACAGCTCCCGCGATTGAGGACCAGACTATGGACCTTCATGAATTCACCAAAGTTGTGCCTGAAAGGAATACCCAGGGGCTATTAATGAGGGAGCTTGGAAGTCTCCCTCCTTTCCTGTCTCTGTGGGTGTGTTTGCTTGTATCTAAGGTAGCCTCCCTCCCACGTTAAGTGTCTGCTTGCTATGTGCCAGGAACCACGCAAGTACTCTGTAAGCACTGTCCTGTTTAATTCTTTTTTTTTTTTTTTTTTTTATTTATTGGAGAGAGAGAGAGCACAAGAAGGCGGAGGGGTCAGAGGGAGAAGCAGACTCCCCGCTGAGCAGGGAGCCCGATGTGGGACTCCAATCCAGGACCCTGCGATCATGACCTGAGCTGAAGGCAGACCCTTAACTAACTGAGCCACCCAGGCACCCCTGTTCTGTTTAATTCTCATACAATCTTTTAAGATCTATTCTGCTGTTTCCATTTTACAGACAAGGAAATGGAGAGTCAGAGAATTGAAAACATCTGCCTAAGAGCCTACAGCTAGTAAGTGGTACTGGGACTCAAGCAGTCTGACTCTAGAGCCTGCTATCTTAACCAATACACTATTGTGTTTCCCACCCATCACTGTACTATTTACTGTAGACTCTTGCATATGTACATGCAAATGTCCTACATGATGCAGTGAATTATCCATCTACACCACTATATCATGTGTTATATCCCAGGGTGATCTACTACGATCACTCCCACTAACATTACAACAGTCATTACCACTGTAATTACAACTAACTACTGTTACGAATACCGCCCTCGCCACCACTGACGTGCAAATTATCATCATCGTGATTCCTATAGCTCCTACTGCTACTGCTGAGCCTGGACTTTTGGGACCTAGAATTGTCTTATCCCCTTTCTCAGCCTCTAACTTAGCTGGTCTGACCTTCCCTTCCCCTCCTCTTGCGACATTACTACCCTACTCCTGGCTAAAATTTAGGCCATGTCTTGTGATAACATTAGCTAATGTATAGCATTCACAATATGTATTCCCCAGCCCCTATGAGCACACTTGTCTAAGTGAGGTACTATATATGAAAATGAGTTGTCAACTATGACATCTTACTTTTAACCAATAATCACGGATAGCATTCTCTTGAACAATATCAATAAAATATAT
Organism: Phoca vitulina; assembly: GCF_004348235.1. Taxonomy (NCBI): domain Eukaryota; kingdom Metazoa; phylum Chordata; class Mammalia; order Carnivora; family Phocidae; genus Phoca; species Phoca vitulina. Next base: position 59,942,116 of record NW_022589711.1, on the reverse strand, counting down.
CTTGTATTTTAAATAGACATTTCTCCACGTTTTCATTTCTTGGCAAGTTTCTTTAGTATAGGTTCCTTAATAAGATAAGCTTAAGCCAGTCAAAAGATAGAATTTTAAGAAGGAGAAAACAGACATGAAAACTCTCCGTACACTACCTGGCAGAGAGGAGGTGCCCAGCAATGGTTTGTTATCAAAGGCTGGGCTTTCCAGAGAAACATTTGAGCCCTCTGAGAAATTCCCCCAACTTGACTGGGAGCATTACTTTCCTAGATGGAAACCTTAACAGGAGTTCTCTCGACTGGCCCCGCTGCGGACCATTCTCTATACAGCAACCAAACTAAATCTTTATCAATGTAAATCTGATATACCATTTCCCTACACCAAACCCTCCAATGGCATCCTTGCACACTTTAAACTCAAATCCAAAGTCCTCACCTTGCCTTAGCCAGAAGCCCTACATGCTCTGGCCCGGATGCCCGTCAGAACTGATCTGCTGCTCTGCTCACTCTCTTGGGCTCACATGGCACTAGCCGCTCCCCAATCACACGCATGTTCGCTTCTAAGGACTTGTATATCTGTTGTTCCTGCCACCTGAAAAAAGCATCCCCAGACCCAGATGCCCCCAAATGGGGCTATCTCTCTGCTCAAACTTCACCTCTTCAGAGAGGCCTTCCTCCCCTAAGGGCTTTCCAAAGGCCCTACCTAAAAATATCTTTCCAGTCCTCCCCCGGCCCCCAAACCTGCTTGTGTTTGCTCATAGAACTTAACACTACTTAACTGTCTATTATAATTTAATGTGCCTGTTTGTGGTCCTCTCCCCACTTTTAGAATGTAAGCTCCATGACAGCAGGGACCATATGTTTGGATAATATGGATTTCTACTGCCTCTTCCAGGGCTTGGCACATAGCCAGCACTCTCCACATTTTTGTAGAATGAATGCATGATTCTAGGAGTACGGAAGAGACTGCACCGTCACTAGCAAATCTGTCCCAAAGTCACGAAACTCTCTAGAGTTGCTGATAATGATCTCTGACATAAGAGTCCAGCCTCTTCATGAGCAGATGAGCAAACGGAGGCATACAAAGATAGAGTGCGTTCTCCTGGTTCCTCTCTCAGTCTGTTTCTCCAAAGCAGCATCAAAGATTAGCAAATTCAATGGGCTGAAAAATGAGCTAACCCGAGGCACAGAGTCATTGCTGGTGGAATGACCTTCTCTAACGACTTACCTGGATTTGAGACTGTCAAATAGGCTCTCACTTCATTGATATAATACGAGTTTTCATCCTGTAAAACAGCAGTGTGTTAACCTTTGGGCAATCTGTTTCTACATTTATGATTCTGGTTTACAAACTTTGTTTAGGCAGGATTCCAGCTATTCAATCCTTGATATGGGGCTTTGGGGGTGTGTTGGTATGGAACCATAATTGTGTCTGAAAACTTCAAAAAAGTAAATACACCACACAATAAATAAATAATAAGTAATGGCTTGCTCTTGGTCCCAAATTTTTCTCCTGCATACTTGTTGCTAGAGCCTAAAAATCAAATTCCACCAGTCCAAAGTCTCTTCAGTTAGGCCAAGTTTCTTCCTGTTAAAATGCATATACATCTGGAAGGTGGAGAGGTTGGAGGGGTGTACATTAAGCTTTTACTAGTAATGAATATCTTAGGGTAGAGATTCAAACTGAGACCACTCATCTTTTTTTTTGAAGGAAGAACTTCAGGCGCCTGGGTGGCTCAGATGGTTGAACGTCTGCCTTCAGCTCAGGTCATGATCCCAGGTCAGATCAAGCCCCACATCGGGCTCCTGGCTTGGCAGGGAGCCTGCTTCTCCTTCTCCCTCTGCCTCTCTCCCTGCTCATGCTCTCTCTCTCTGTATCTCTGCGTCTCAAATGAATAAATAAAATCTTAAAAAAAAAAAAAGAAGAACTTCAGCATTTAAAGATTTATTTATTTATTTTAGAGAGAGAGCAGAGGGGAGGGGCAGAGGGAGAGAGAGTCCCAAGCAGACTCCAAACTAAGCTCGATCTCATGACCCTGAGATCAACCTGAGTTGAAACCAAGAGTCGGTTGCTTAACCAACTGAGCCACCCAGGAGCCCTGAGACCACTCATCTACCATGGGTGGACTTCATGGGGCTCATAAACTCTCTGGGAAAAACAGTGCATGCAAAATTTTTCATGCATTTTCCTGGGGAGGGTATCAATTGCTTTAAATAGATTAAAGGGTTCATGTCTCCAAAATGGTTAGATGGGGCCACCATGAGGGATTCTGGAAAAAAATGGTTTACTCTGAAATCACTGGGTGTTCTCTAGAAGAGGACCCCAGGAGGTGTGTTCAGAAATATTAAGCAGTGTTCCACATTTTATTCAGGGATTGCCCTTTCGGAAAAACAAAACAAACCATTACAAAACAGCCCTATAACCTCCTGAGAGACTAAGGGTGTGAAACATTAAAAGGAATTGAATTGAGATATAGAAGGGTAAGTTGAAAAAGGAGGTTTTGGGGTTTTTAAAAGTAGGTGATTTACAGTTATTATTTGTAAACATTCATTAGAAAACTATCCACAAGTAAGAGGTGCAAAAAAATGATAGAGCAACGAAAATCAGAATCTGAAATTGAATTACCTTTAGAAGTTCCAGGTCTAGTCATAAAGAAATTTAATAATAATAATCTTGACTATATTCAAGTACATTTGTGTATTATTTGTAGGTAAAATGATGATTCCCTACACAATATAAGGGTTCTAAAAATCAAACTGCTTTAGTAAGGTAACTGCTACTGATACACTCAACTCTAGATCCTATAATTTGTTGAATGGCACCTACCACATACTGGCTCCTTACCTCGTGCCAGGCACTGGAGCAGACACTGCTTTGCCAGGCCTTACGTAATCCTCACAGCAACTCTGAGAAGAATTAGAGGCTCACTGACTTGCCCAAGGTCCCAGCCCTAATAGGGGGCAGGGGAAGATATGACCCCAAGCTTCTTGCCTCCACGTCTAGCATTTAACTTCTCTTATATCCACTCCAGACCAGGCATTGCTCTAGGTCCTAGATAAAGAATAAGACCCGGCTCCTTCCTTCTTGGGTCTCAAAGGCAGGGTGAACAATATGCTTGGACCATCCATTTGATTTCGAGAGAACATCTGTGACCCAGGCCCTTCTTCGGTCGTTTTCACAAACCATTTATTCAGGCTATTCTTTATTTGGCGTCCTTTTTAGTATATAAGAGACCTGGACTTCAGGGCCCCAGGTCACTGATACAAGACCCCTGCCCTATCCTAAGAGCACATAGGATCCACTGATGGGATTTAAGCAAGACAGTGACATGAGCATGAGTTGGTTTTTTGAAATTGCATGGGTTGCAGCATGAGATTCCTTTAAGGAACAGCAGGAGAACAGTGATAAGGCCAGCTCTGAGCAACATAGGGTACGTCCTGGAATCTTCCCCTTCCTGTGGCATCTCCTCGATCTATCCTCACATAAGGAAAGGCTTTGTATTTCTACAAAGGCTTCACAGTTTACTAAGTGCATGCTGTCACCTACATTGCCTCCTTTGATCCTCACAACAGCCCCCTGAGACAGAATAAATATTATCATCCCATTTTGCAGCTGAGAACAAAGAGGCTCAGAGGAATTAGGCATCTACCTCTAATTCACATTGTTTGTAGGTGACACAAAGCAAAATCTGGTCTACAGGATCCTGCCCTACATTTTCCTCCATGGGATATATGGGCATGGACAAAAAATTCATTGTGCAAGAACTTTCTTTCACATTCCCCGAAATGCAGTTGTCTGTATTTAACCATCTACCGGAAACAGGACCAGCTACACAATTTGTGGGGTCTGCTATAAAACCCAAATGTAGGATTTCTTTTCTTTTCTTTTCTTTTTTTTAAAGATTTTATTTATTTATTTGCCACAGAGAGAGAGTGAGAGGGAACACAAGCAGGGGGAGTGGGAGAGGGAGAAGCAGGCTCCCCGCTGAGCAAGGAGCCCGATGCGGGACTCAATCCCGGGACTCTGGCATCATGACCTGAGCTGAAGGCAGACGTTTAACCGACTGAGCCACCCAGGTGTCCCCCAAATGTAGGATTTTTTGTTCAAAAATCATTGAAGAATTTCAAGAGGTGACAGCAAAGCTTAAACCAAGCATGGGCCCGGCTGACTGCACAAGTCACGTGCTCATGAAGCCAGCCCTGATAGGAAGGGCCATTCCTACTCCCCAAGAACTAGTACTGTCTAGGGTAATGCCAAAAGTGAGGCTTTCCAAAGCAGATTGCAGAGTGCTCACATTCACTGTGAGTTCACCTTTTTAAAGATTTTAAAAATTTATTTATTTGAGAGAGAGAGGGGGAGAGAATGAACAGGGAGAGTGGCAGAGGGAGAGGGAGAAGTGGGCTCCCCACTGAGTAGGGAGCCCGACTCAGGGCTCCATCCCAGGATGCTGGGATCATGACCAGAGCTGAAGGTAGACACTTAACCGACTGAGTCACCCAGGTGCCCTGCTGTGAGTTCACCTTAATGACATAACAGGACAGAGTCCGGAGCTCATATCCAGGTTTCCTTCTATTAGCCAAATATTTCCTGGGCCTGAGCTTATGCCCATGGTTAGGATAAAGGAAAAGCATTTGTTAGGTGAACTCATGTAAACAAAAGCACAGACAGATGTTTAGTTTCCTTGAGATTCCAAATTTTATATAATTTATGCTACTGATACCAAATGAGTCTTATCTAGACAATTGTGCCCGCTTTTTCTGTAGAGTTTTGGAATAGAAATGGAAATAGGAGAATAGAAATAAAATTGTCTTTTTCTTTTTAAGTAATCTCTACACCCAATGTGGGGCTTGAACTCACAAGCCCGAGATCAAGAGTCACACACTCCATGGACTGAGCCAGCCAGGCACTCCGAAATTGTCTTTTATTTAAACTAGAACAAAGCATTTCTTTTTCGACTCGGAAGTTCAGAATTTGGCATAATTTGAATGGTAGTAGGGCTGAAGTTTATTCTATAAAGGGGGTTGGCAAGCTTGTTTATGTAAAGAGCCAGATGGTAAATATTTTAGGCTTCATGGCTCTGTGTAGCTGACACTCAATTCTGTCATTGTAGCACAGAAGCAGCCATAGACCAACACATACACAAGAGAGTGTGGCCACCTTCCAGAAAACTTCATTTATGGACACTGAAATTTGGATTTCATATGATTTCCAGGCTCCACACAATTTCCTCCATCCCCCACCAGCCATTTAAAAAAGTAAAAGCCATTCTTAGACTGCAGACTGTACATTTTTTGGTGGCAGCCTGAATTTGGTCTGGGGGCCACAGCTTGTCAACTCCTGGTCCTCACCATCAATGAAAAACCAAGTTGCAGAACAAATCACTTGGTTAAAACAAAAGCAAAAATAAACTACGGGGACTTCATCAAGATAAAAAGCTTCTGCACAGCAAAGGAAACAGTCAACAAAACAAAGAGGCAATCTACAGACTGGAAGAATATATTTGCAAATGACATATCAGATAAGGGGCTAGTATCTAAAATCTATAAAAAACTTATCAAACCCAACACCCAAAATAACAAAAAATCCAGTCAAGAAATGGGCAGAAGACATGAACAGACATTTCTCCAAAGAAGACATACAAATGGCCAACAGACACATGAAAAAGTGCTCAACATCACTTCTCATCAGGGAAATACAAATCAAAACCACAATGAGATACCATCTCACACTGGTCAGAAAGGCTAAAATTAACATCAGGAAACAACAGGTGTTGGAGAGGATGCGGAGAAAGGGGAACCCTCTTATGCTGTTGGTAGGAATGCAAGCTGGCGCAGCCACTGTGGAAAACAGTATGGAGGTTCCACAAAAAGTTAAAAATAGAGCTACCCTACGACCCAGCAATTGTACTACTAGGTATTTATCCAAAGGATAGGAACATAGTGACCCGAAGGGCACCTGCATCCCAATGTTTATAGAAGCAATGTCCACAATAGCCAAACTGTGGAAAGAGCCCAGATGTCCACTGACAGATGAATGGATAAAGAAGATGTGGTATATATACACAATGGAATACCACTCAGCCATCAAAAAGAATGAAATCTTGCCATTTGCAATGACATGGAAGGAACTAGAGGGTATTATGCTAAGCAAAATAAGTCAGTCAGAAAAAAGACAAATACCATATGCTTTCACTCATATGTGGAATTTAAGAAATAAAACATATGAACATAGGGGAAGGGAAGGAAAAATAAAATAAGATGAAAATCAGGAGGTAAACCATAAGAGACACTAAGCTCTAGGAAACAAACTTGGGTTGTTGGAGGGGAGATGGGGGGTGGGGGATGGGTTAACTGGGTGACAGGCATCAAGGAGGGCACTTGATGTAATGAGCACTGTTATATGCAACTGATGAATCACTAAATTCTACCTCTGAACTAATAATACAGTACATGTTAGCTAAATTGAATTTAAATAAAGACTTTAAAAAATTTTTTAAAAAGAAATGTTATAAAGAGAGCAATTAACCTCCTATTTGGGAGAACAAAGCTTTACTAAGACTTTTTTAATACCAATTTAAAAATATCTTTTTGTTCCCGTGTAACCTAGTTTGACTTGTCAAATCATTGTGAACATTCCAAAAATTTTATTTTTTTGCTTATTCAGTAGGATGGGGAAAATTATAACAGGACTTACCTCTTAGTTTGATGTGAAGATTAAATGAAGGAATCCATGTAAAAAACTTATCACAGAGTCTTCACTCAAATTTTTTTTTTTAAGATTTTATTTATTTATTTGACAGAGAGAGAGAGACAGCGAGAGAGGGAACACAAGCAGGGGGAGTGGGAGGAAGAGAAGCAGGCTTCCTGCTGAGCAGGGAGCCCGATGTGGGCCTCAATCCCAGGACCCTGGGATCATGACCTGAGCCGAAGGCAGATGCATAACGACTGAGCCACCCAGGCGCCCTTCACTCAAATTTTAACTGGTGTTATTCACAATGGTGACAATAAATGAGATTGCCCCTTCCCAGTAAACCTCTCTCACTGAGCTCAAATGATCCTTTTTTGTCTATTTCTCAGAGCTCAGATCTACCACAAATAGAAAGAGAGAGCAAGCAAGTTAAGCTTCGACAGCCCTACTCATCAAAGAAACAGAGCTGAAACCTCAGCCCTGGGGGATGGGAGACAGGTGAATACAGAGGAAGGGGTGGAGGGTTTGGGAACTCCAAGCAGATTCACACTGAACCCAAAGCGCAAGGGAGATTACATGCTACACATTATGCAGTTTATAGTATCTGCTTTCTCCTTTGATACCCACAAAGTGATTCTCTGCCAGGCGTTTTTTGCATTTGGGGTTCAGGTTGGAGAGTGAGAAAGATCTACCATGCCAGATTCTTGAAAACAAAGTGAAAATCCTTTGTGTACCCATCAGCGTTGCCAAAAGGGGCTAAGGACTCCTAACAGCTAGCTGTGGTACGTCAGCTCTTATGGTGTGTCCATGGGAATGCACCTGTTGCACAAGTCCCATCCCCCCATTCAACCGATTGGGTGCTGGACACAGTGGCTCCTCGTCACCAGTATCTAAGAGCTCAGCAGTATCTCATCAGAGGGGCCCTAATTCCCCAAGGGACCTAAACATCCTCCTTAGCAAAGGACCAAGTCCAGAGCAAACCAGCCAATCAATCTGCTCTGGAAGGCATACCAATGACCTTGAGGTCCAGGGTCCTCTCCCTAACTTTAGCAAAATGCATTGTGGGAGTTTCATAGTCACAGATGTTCAGGATGTGGATTTTTGTCTTCAACATCAATCATGCCTTTTCTGCTCAGCATTGTTGTGACTATGTCAAGAAACCTTTGCTCTGTATATAGCAAAGGGAAGCCAAAGAGGCTACTTCTTTGGAGCTGCTGATCTACTTTTTGGCAGCTTGGCTAAGACTCTCTGTGAAATTTAGATTCATTCCTTTATTGATTCATTTCCTCACCAAATAATTTGCTAAAGATATACTTATGTACAAAGTCAGGGCTGGGCACTCTGAGTAAATCACAGACACGCCTTCAAGACAGCAAAATGTGCAATAAGTGCATTAATGGAGGTCGGGGAACAATCAATGGAGGGTCAGGAAACCTAAAGAAGAAAGCCTCCCAGTTTTACCTGGGATGGAGGTGGGGGCTGGGGCAGTGGGGAGACTTCACAGGGTGAAGATATATGAGCCATCTTAAAGCATGAGTGCAAAAAGGGCTGGGGGTGGGAGGGGCATTCCAGGCAGAGGGGAAAGCATAGGGGAAAATGGGACATGACATAATACAGCATACTGGGGAAGCTCTAAATAGTGCATTCTGAGGGTGTTTGCATTTGAACACTGATAAGAGTTCTCAGGAGTCTCTCAGTTAAGAGAGCTCCAAATACCCCTGCAAGGCTCTGGGTAAACAGCAGGGTGGTGGGCAGCATTAGCTTTCCAGACCTTGGCTGGCCAGAACACCACCTGGCCTGGTACCACAACCCCCTGCCTCACCGCCCCACCCCCACCCCACTGATTTCTCCCATGTCCCATCCCTGAGTCAGGGCTGGAAGCCTTGAGCTGCCCTGACAGCCAGGTGGATGAGAAAGGGGTAGTGTTGAGCATGGAAAAATAAACTCTACACAAAGTTACTAAAAGATGTTCTAAAACAAAGAAGGAAGTTGTGGGGAGTGGGGGAAGGGAGGTCTATTTATCTTGCACCTGGAGAGCCTGAACAACTTTCAGTTTGTCACCTTAATCAAATGAGACACTGACATGGAAAGGTTTTCAGTTCTTTAAAAAACGAAATGAGAGAAATGAGAAAAGAGACCCACCTCTCCTAACCCCGCTATGGGCCAGACACCATGCTCAGCATTTCCCGATACGCTAGCCTGGTTCACCTTCACAGCACCCCAACAAAATTGGTGGTTAGCCCCATCTCATAGAGGAGGAAACAGGCTCAGAAAGAGAGCTAGCGACTTGCCCGTGGTCACATATAAATGACATGGATAATTTAAGTCTTGATTGAACAACATCAAGGGACAGTTTGGGAGGCAGAATTTTCTTTACATTTCTGTCATTGGCAGTATTTCAATTTTAAAAAATTACATATTATGGTCCATGTTTTGAAACCTGGAACTATAGCCTATATTTCTTTTATTTTCTCCCATAATGTCTGGCTCAGTGTTCAGGACGCAATAGGGGCTCCATAAATTCCTATTAATAAATTGTTAATTCAGGCTTGCTTACCAGCATCCATTTACCATTCTCCAACTTGGTTCTCATGTATAACACTTATGATGTCATAACTAACATAAATTATTTTCCAAGACTTTCTTTTTCTCTAGAGCGGTGGTCCTTGACCAGGGGTGATTTTTCCCCCCAGGGGACATCTGGCAATGTCTGGAGACATTTGGGGTTGTCACCAATGGGCCTGAGTGTTGTTACTGGCATCCAGTAAGGAGAAGCCAGGGATACTGTTCAGCATCCCACAAGGCACAAGACAATCCCCATCACAGACTTATCTGGCCCCAAATGTTACGACTATTGTTGTTGAGAAATGTGGTCTAGAGGGTAACTACATTTGGAAAAGTGGCTGACAGAATTGCTGAGGCCATTTCTCCTGTGGAAGAAACAAGATGGCTTCCCTGTTTAAATACATTTAGCACAGACCACTTGTTAGGGCAGAGCATCCACAGGCCACATCTGGCTTACAACTGTGTTCTGTGTGGCCAGCTTTGTTCAAGTTTTCAAAAAAATGTGTTGCCAGCATTTAAAAATAAAAAGATCTGGATTTCTGCCTTGTCTTGAATAGTCAGAAGATCTGACAACCCTGGTTTCTTGTGACCACCTGAGAGAGGCGATATCTAAAATATCTAACAACTGACACGGTAGGGCCGTAGCCACTCAGAATGTGTACCCGGTCATCCAGAATGAACGTCCACCATAAAGGACAGTGACAGTCCCCAGGGAGGGAGGCCAGCCCAGCCACTGGCCCCTACCAGCCGGAGCTGAGGAGTGGCTGCCCCCTCTGGGGAGGATGGGCACGTCTTACCCCTCCATGGTGTTTCCTCACTTCTGAGGCTTGCCTCTGTCATCTCATTCCTCCAGCATTTTTCCTACGCAGACTTAATGGGAAGATGAAGTCTTCAGCGAAAGTAGGACAATAAAAAAGAAAGACGGCGTGTTTCAAGGGGGAAAAAATTTTACTAGCCTACTTCTCTCCTTAAGTTCTATACTTAGCCCCTGTGATCTTCGAATTTGTGGTTACTATTTTAGCTTAAACAAGTTCTCTTTTAAAATGTGGAAATTCTCCTGAAGGACTAAGGCTGGCAGGAACTTTTGCTTTCTATAAGCTTCTTTGCTTCCCTGTTGTTGTAGAGCTAAGGTCAGCTGCTTGAGGAATTGGTGCTGGGGAATGAAATGAATAAAGTGAATTTGGTTGGCGGGACTCAGGCAAAGCAGCTAATGCAAACTTGGGGCCACGGATAGTGGCTCTCCTTGCTTCTTCCAGAAGAGGGGTGGAGGGGAGAGAGGCCCTGCTGGTCCTTCTAGCTCTATCTCAGTACTCATTTCCTACCCATACCTCTGGAGACACAGAGATTTCCAGAAAGGTAGCGGTTCGACTGTTGGGTGGAGTTTGATCAAACAGAATCCAGTCTGAAGGTATTGGAAAGGCAGGCAGAGAGGGCATCAGGAGACAGAGGAAAGGAGCAAAAAGAGACATTGAAAGGTGCCAGAGAAACTCCTGCAGGCCTGCCTAAGGCAGCGGCCACTGTGTGCTACAGAAAACACTGGGGTTTTCTGATGCCTTCAGACAGTTACTCACATGGGCAGGAGTGTGGGTGGAATCAGGCCCTGAGCTAAAGCAGAGATGTTTGTGCCTCTACCCTCTGCCCTTTTGCTGAAGTGACTTTAAAAGAATTCCTGACCCCTCTGTAGGTTTAACCTCAGTTGTCCAGAAGTAGAGCACATATTCTTCCCAGAATGTTCTTCTGGTGTGAAAGAATATGTTTTTCCCATTTGATACTGAAGGGAAACCCCTGACTTCTCCAGTGCATCTCTACCTTAAGGAGAACCATATGCACAAGGAGGATAAAGCCTTTGACACCAAGTTAAGAATGTCAACACCCTTTATTGAACATTGTTATATACCAAGCACTGTGCAAGACAGTTTACATATACCATTTCTGATTCTCCCAAGGGTCCCACTAAGGAGGTGTCATTATTTCCATTTTATAGATGAGAAAACATGCCCCAACTAGTCCAAGATCATGTGGCTAATCAGTGTCATGGCTGAGAGCCAATCTTGACTTGTTTCATGCCTATGTTTATGCTCATTCCTCTCCAAGCTCTGCCACCCAAGACCCCTCTAACTTCAGGGGTCACATTCAACAGGTAAGAAGGAGGCCCACACCAAGTCCCAGCTGCAAGTGTACTCTCGGCAAGCATGCTGCCCCCCCCCCCCCCCCCACCCCGGCCAGCTCTTACTTGGCCTATTTGAATGATACTTTGGGAGAAGCAGGGATAAGGCTCTCCTTTGAGAGTGGGATGACCAACGTTGTATCGCCAAGACACTTACCCACTTGAGCCACTGTAATCATAGCTACTGGCTCTTGAACATCTACTTTCCAAGTACTGGACAATGCTCTTTACAGAGGTGATCTTTAATTCCCTTCCCCCATTTCTCAAGTGTTCAAATAAAGCTCAGACAGGTTAAGTTGCCTGCCTGATGTCACAAGGAGAACAGTGACAGAGTCAGATTTCAGCCAAGACTCTCTGACCTCATGTCCATCGTCTTTCTGCTCCACTCTGTTGTCCATCCCTTTTGTAATATGGTCTGGAAAACCCAGTGCCTGGTTAGTCCCTGAATCTTGCCTGCCACAGTTGGAAAGAACCCATGGTGATATTTGATTTTGGTCTGAGAATAATCCTATTTCTGTGTGCCCACTGGGAATTTCAATGGGTCTGTTGATCTGTATAACTTCCTCCTTTGGGTGGTTTGCAAAGGGCACCTGTGGCTGGGTTCCCCAAGGCCAAGTCTCCCCTCAGAGGCACTGAAGCCTTCTTGGGTTGCACGGAGGAGGCTTAAGGGGTTAGGAGGCAAACATAAGATGTCGACACTTCCCTCTTCTCCATCTCCATGCCCCTCATTCTTATCGGGGAATATCTCAAAAGGCTCTGAGATCTACTTCCTTTGGAATTTAAAGTGAAGTGTGGGGTTGCACCACCGGGCCCCAGGGTGAGGGAAAGGGAAAGCGATGCTAGAGCCAGTTAGTATGAAGGAGCTCAGCCCTCACCTTCGTAAATGTGAAATTCACAAAACCGCCCTGGAAATTCAAGAGAAGGTTGGATTTTCGGTAGCCACAGTTCCCAGAAGCTTGGGTTGCGTTAGGGTCGATGTTGAAGTATCTCTGAGGTGAAAACACCTAAACCAAATAAAATAGATCAGATCAATGAGATATCAAAGAAAACTCTAGCTAGGGAACCAGAAGCACAGGCTAGTAAGTGAGCTCGAAACTCAAGTCTAGTGCGTGTTCGCTCAAAAACTTCCAAGTCCCCAGAAAACACCTCTCATTCCCAAACTGCTATGTTCAAAGATTGTTTATTTTTTTCAATTTTTTTATTAACATATAATGTATTATTTGTTTCAGAGGTACAGGTCTGTGAGTCACCAGTCTTACACAATTCACAGCGCTCACCATAGCACATACCCTCCCCAATGTCCATCACCCAGCCACCCCAACCCCCCTCAGTTTGTTTCCTGAGATTAAGAGTCTCTTATGGTTTGTCTCCCTCAAAGATTTTTTAAAGGAGTTCTCCCATAGTAAGAGTCCTCGATAGATCATTTATAGCCAGTCTTTTCCTGACATACTGCATAGAATTTAATTTTCGTTAAATTAAACATGTTACAAGGTACTACAGGAAAGATCTTGCTGTCTAATGTACTTCTGTTTCAAATGAAAACCTGAATGTGAAAGTTTCATAAAACCTGTGCAGAAAAAGAAAGTATTATTTTTATGGTGATTCCTTTAGTAAATCGAATAATCTTAACCCCACCACCACCCCTTCTCATCTTCTTGTTAACCTGGGCTTTTGATACTAATGTCGCAGCTGGCTGGAACCATGGAGACCATGCAAGCCAAACCCCTCACTTCACAGGAGAGTTGCTGAGGCTTGAGGTCAACACGGAGCGCACCCCAACACTCTGTCCATGTTGGCTAAAAGTGAGAGGTGTGCATAGTTACAGGTTTGGTGTGTGCCTTCCTCTAAGCAGTCTCTATCAGTTTTTATTTTTGTATGTTTTCTAAAACAGATTCATCTTTTAATGGAGCACCTTGGAGAAAGAGGAGCTTGCAGCCCTTTATTTCATTAAAAGACACAAGATGCAGGGGAATGCCTATTCTCAGCAAGACACACCGTACTCACACTTTTTGAAGACAGTGTTACAGTCCTATGGCCCCAACTTACCGACTCTGTGTCTTGAACCGTTAGCTCTATCCCCATCTCTGCTTTGATACAGAGCCTGCTTCCATTTAGAACTTGATAAATTCCAGTCTTGGCTGACGAAGCCCGAGGTGCAAGAGTGGGTCCGGAAGCCGTGGTGACAGGTGGGGCCGTTTGGGTGGTATTGTGCGCAGCTGGGGTTGGGCCTGGGGCATGACTGGATTGAGCAGACTTGTAACTGGTTGTGCTGTTATGTAGTGGGGTGGACAAAGTTGCTGGAAGGGCGGTCTGGTGACTGGTTTGGGTGCTTTTCCCAGTTGTGTGGCTGACAGTTGGTGGGCTGGTTCCTGTCATATGTGCTGCTGGAGGGACGGTGGTTGGCGGTGAACCTGGGGCTGCACTGGGGCCAATTGTAACCTCAGTGACTGGAGCAGCCGTGTGGGAGTTATTGGGTGTGGCCAAGGTTGTGACTAGGGTGTGGGGTGTCGGGCTGGTAGTTGGGGTGCTGTTTGTAGCTATCAAGGAAGTTGTTACCAGAGATTTTACTGTTGTATGTGTGGTTGGGGGCTCAGAGCTGGAGGGTGGGGCAGCTCTTTGAGAGGGGACGTGACCATCCATTGATCTGGCTGCTAAAGTTTGGCCAGGGACTTGGCGAGTTAGTTGCAGGAAAGGCTTTGCTGTGGCCTCTGCTGTTGCTGCTATTGTAGGTTGATAGTCCGCGGTTTCTGGAAACATTTTTGCTCTTATTTGACTGCCATGATGCAAAATCCCTGCAAATTAGGAAATAAAAGTGTTACCACACTAAGAATTCACATTGGTTCCTCCCTCGCCCACCCCCATTTTGATGTTTCTGCCCAACAAATTAACACGCATTTATTTATTTACTTTTCTCTTTGACATAGTGGCTTTATTGCCTTCGTATATACATACACTCAGAAATGTGATTGCTGGATCACATGGTAGTTCTACTTTTAATTCTTTTGGAGATAAACATGATTTATTTTATTATTTCCAAACATGCTCATTTACTTTTAATGAGGAATGTGCATATATTTATATTTGGGTGAAATTTATAAGGATATAACAATGAAGTGAAGATCACCAAAGATTCTACCACAAGGCCACAGCTTAAAAGTTCGGGTTGCACCCATGTTTTTTACAGGGTTGTGATCACACTGCAGATATTCTTCTGTGTCCAGCCCCATTGTCTGTACAGGGTGTGGTACTAACACCGCGAAGTGGTCATGCTTAATCTAAGTGCGGATGCCCCCTCATTCCCCATCTTCCAGTGTGAATCCAGACAGCTCCAAATGGAGAGTGGTCCTGGGTGGGGTGCCGCTGTGATGCCCTGATAGAGCTGGACAGCATGAATAGTGGTAATAAAGACTTACACAGAGTTGTGTAGTTCGCATACAATCATACAATCCCAGGTTTGAAAGGGGTCTTAATGATCATCTAGTCCAAGCCCTAATCTGGTGTCTGAATTGTACCTACGAATATTTGCCACGTGTTCATCCAATCGATGCATAAATACCTCCGAGGATGGGAGATTCGTTTCCCTTCCATTTTTTATTTTGCTGTCAGTTTTTGCAAAGAGAGACCAGTTCTTGTCATTTCTTATTTCACCTTTTGAATGGTCCAGGCTTTCTCAAGTAGGAAAGAAAATTAAGCCATAATTGCTCTGATGCATCTGGTGGGCTGTCCTTCGTAGTTTAGCTCAAACGCCAGATCTTCAGAGAGTCTTCCCTGACATCCTTATATAAAATAGCTCCCCACCCCACAATTCCCCATCACGTGTTATATTCCTTGCCTGCACTGCACTAATCACAACTTGTAATGATATGAGGGGATGGTATTAACATATTTAATAGTAAGCCTGGCCACACAGCGTGTACCAGCAGAATAATAGCCCTGATTATATGTTTATTTATTGGTTTATTTATTTAGACTGTGCATCTCTCCCACTAGATTAAAAGCAACCTCAAGGTGGAGATTGTATTTTTTTTCACCACCAGTACTTATGCACAGAAAGTGTTCAGTGCATATGAATTGGATGAATAGATAAGTGGATGGGTAAATGAGGATAATAGCATTGTAGACCTTCTAGGATTATTGTAAGGCTCAAACAAGTTGGTTTAAGTGAAATCTTCCTGGACCATCAAGCATACCTATAGTGTGTGTTATTGTCACAGGTTCTCTCCTGGGACATTCTTTAAGGGTGGAAGGGTTCTGGCTCTTTTTCAACCAGAATAGTTCTATCCTTGCCTCATCCCAAGCACATAGCAAATCCGAAAACTGAGCAAAATGCAGATGATGTTCCTTGAGAGTTTAGAATCAGGCACACGGGAGAGATGGCTCTGTCTCTTCAATGCTTTGGTTTCATTGTATTTGCCCATTGTATTTACACTCACTGGAGTTGGAGCTCCCCAGTGCTGGCCAGTGACTTGGGAAAACATGGGTAAAAGGGAAAGGAGATCACTCTATGCTGGTGTTTAGAGTCCTGAAATTCACATCTAATCAAAATCATCCATAAACTCCTTTACTATCTCCCTCTTTCATTCATTATATTTCTAAGTGGTTACTTTTACTATAATAATAGCAATAAAATGTCCAAGTTATTGGACACTACATGGCAAGCCTCAGGTCAGGGTCATCTTTCACCAACTCCTCTCAAAAACCCTCTGATGGGTTCTATCTTTATCAACCTTTCAGATGAGGAAACTCAGGTTTAGAAAAATCCCATCAACTTGACCATAATCCCACAACTAGTATATTCTGGAAGTGAGACACCTAGTAAATTTTGGAGGTGAGACTTGAACCCCTGTCTGAACCAAAGCCTGCCCTTGGATTTGGTGTGGGTGGAGGTGGTGTGCATCACTGGGAAGAATGGTGAGAGAAGAGACAAAAACAGAGAAGAGAAGAAGAGTAGGGTGCCTCTCCAGGGACGCCAAATTACCAGACCCTCATAATGATGGTCTTTGGTGAGGGTTTCAAAAGCTTATGTGATAAAATAGTGATTATTTTCCAGAAGAGAAGTTCTAACTTCAAGCCCAATAGTAATGCTTATAAATTATTTCTGCACAGCTGGCTTGAAAAATGAGAAAGACAAAAGCACCAGTTCAAATTGCCTTGAATAACCTTTAAGAAAGGCTTATTAGGGGCGCCTGGGTGGCCCAGTCGTTAAGCGTCTGCCTTCAGCTTGGGTCATGATCCCAGGGTCCTGGGATCAAGCCCCGCATTGGGCTCCCTGCTCGGCGGGAAGCCTGCTTCTCCCACTCCCCCTGCTTGTGTTCCTGCTCTCGCTATCTCTCTCTCTCTCTCTGTCAAATAAGTAAATAAAATCTTAAAAGAAAAGAAAGAAAGGCTTATTAATGACATTAAGTTATGTGAGACTATTACTAAATGGGTTTTTTTGTATCTAAAATGTTCATTTGGATAATTTGAAATGTATGATACTTGAGAGTTGTGGATTTTATGGACTGTAGGTTTTCCTGGTAAGCCTTCATAAAATCACTATATGTGGACACTTTATGCCTGCATTGTAGAACTTGGAGCAAGATTTTTCCTTTCAAGATTGGTATGAAGGTTGACAATTGTGAAAGATTTATTTTCACAATTCATTTGGGCTAAATCTGAGTTGCTGGTTCCTCAGTCATGACCCTAACAGAAACCCCATTAAGTTTACACTATTACTATGGAGAAAGAGAATTCACTCCCAGATGGACTCTTGAGGAATATCTTGTGGTGGTAAGCAAAGATTGCTGCAGAGAACTCTGGGAGACTGGAAACCACTAGCCTTTTGTTCTCTTGGGTGGGGGGTGGTCATTAGATCCTTCAAAAAATCTCACAATGCACGGTATACGCTTATGAACTAAAGTAAACCTTTCTCAACTGAGTAGAATATCCTCAACTGGGTAGCACGCAGCCTCCAAAACAGGACAAGATGACTCATGGTACCCATCAAGATGTATTTGGTGCACAGGAACTATTTATGGGGTGGCTAAAGGTGATGGCAATCATGGTGTCTTGATACAGTGTGTGGTTTATGGTAGGCAGAAGGCTGGGCCAGCAGGTGGCTGGACCAAGTGTCGGAGTGTGTTACAGATTGAACCAGAGTGTGTTCCCAGATAGAACTGGGAAATATTGTTCTAATAATCCTCTCCTTCCCTTCTGCAGCTTCTCTCCTCCCCTTCCCATCTCCCGGTACAAGTGTGGGGTATAAAAGATGGGCAGGTAATTAGATGGAAAACTGATAGGAGTAGGTACGCTGTGCATTATAATACATTCTAGAATGTTCATATGTTAGGTAGTTAATAGAAATAAGGCTCTGAAAAATACTCTATTTTATAAAGTCTATGTATATGACCACACAGTGTATGACCAATCTTTGTCAAAATTGGGTCACAGTTCTTAAACAGGACCTTTGACTCTGTAAAGGTTAAGTTCGCAAGTCTGTCTGACACCCACAAAGAGGGTAGTGGGCAAGGGCAGGACATAGCTCAGAATCTGTCTCAACCCTTCCTCTACTCAAAAGGACACAGCCCTGGAGTTCACATGCTGATTTGTCAAACCCACACCCCAAATCCTCTAGCATCTTCTCTCCAGGATTCAGGAGACTCAGCAAACAAGTACCCCAGAACCTAGACCCATTGCTTGGACTCCTCTAGATGATGAGCTGCAGGAAGAGGTGCGAGAGGGTTTGGATTCCCCTACAACCTATAGAAGGAGCTGAGAGATGACTCATCAGCCCAGCCCTGGGAAACTCAGTGACCATGCAAGGGTTTTTTTTCTCTAGGTACTTCCCGGATGGCTGGTCCTTCCCAGATAGCCTTTGTTTGGTTTCCCTGCCACACCCAATTCAACAGATATGTAGGAGCTTCTTCTGAGCCAGGCTCCTTGCCAGGCACTGGGTCTTTGTTTTCAGGGGCTCAAAGCCTTGTGAGGCGGACACATAAGTGGACCCCATTCCTCGGTGTGACAAGCGTTATTATAGAAGGAAGCCCTGAGTGCTATGAGGTGGGGTGGGGAATCCAACACCAAGACAAATTCTTTAGGCAGACAAGAAAGTAAGTGGTATCCCAGGCAGGGGGAAAAGTATGTGCAAAGACACAGGGTCTTCAGAGTCTGGTAGGTCTGGAGAATAGCAAGGGGGTAAAGCATGATGGGAACATGAGGAGGGAGGTGAGGTGAGGGGCCAGCTGGGAATTGGCCTGGCAGGTCTTGGAGGCTACCCTTTGTCTGCAGTTGGGAACACAGTTGGGAAGTAAATGTAGCCCCGTGGCCACACCCAGGGGCAGAGAACTGAATTTTAGCCCCCATATACTTTCTCTGGCACCTCCCCAGGGAGCAGAAGCAGCCCCAGTTGGGTGCAGCAGGAAGACAGTTTCTGGATGTGTGAGGCAGCAGGGGTGGGCCCTTAGTTAAGATTCTGTTTACAGTTTCACAATTTAACCTTCAATCTTTTAGTAAAAAGATATAAATCTTACCTGTTACTTTCTGTGGGACTTGAGATTCAAAGAGAACCCTCATACAGAAGTGGCTCCAGTCCCGTGGCACAGACTGCTGGTTAACTACTCCCAAATCCAGCCTCCCCTTTTTCCTTAGTAACAGAACCACAAATTTAAGCTGTGCACTTGCTGCCCAGAATAAGGAACCCTACCTCCAAGACTCCTTTCCATCTGGGTGGGAATGTGTGACTGCATTTGAGCCAAAGCAGTAGAAGTGATAGGGTTATGTGGGCCTTCTGGGAATGCTGCTTGAGGGGGACTCCATCACCTATGTGACCACTCTATTGCCTTTATGTTTTCCTTTTCAAACCAGCCTGCAAATTGTATGTGATGGCTGGAGATCCAGCAGACATTTAGAACCATGAAAAGAACTTGCAGGTGGGAGTCACACATAGGAGGGAGAGTCCACGATAATGAGCTCCCACACTGGACCTGGGATGGATTCTTCTGGACTTGTTTTCACATGAAAGAGAAACACACATTTATCTTGTTTATTTTGCTCCTATTTGTCTATTAGGAGCAGCTGAAGCTAAATGTAACTGATACAAATTTAAATCCCCTCATTTTGTGGGGGAGGAATTTGAGACCAGGGCAGCAAAGTGAGTGGATAAAGATTACAGAGCTAGTTTACCTAGAAGCTATGTCTCTCCTACCAAAATGTCCAATGGTTTTTGCTCATCTCCAATTCAACAAGTATGTCTTGAACCTATGCGTGCAAGGCCCTGAAACCAGGCTTCCTGGATGCAAATCTCAGGGCTGCCCCTTGCTAGTTGAGGGACCACGAGCAATTCCTTAATCTGGAAAATGGGGACCCTTCACACACTTCGTTCACTTGGTTCACCCTGGAGAATCTGCAGCTCAGAGAGAGGAGGGCAGCGGGGTATTTCCTGTCCACCTCCCCGGGAATTACTGAGCACTCATTGCATTTCTGAATCTGCTAGTCATCTGCTCACAGGTCACTGAGGGTGACTGCTAGACTGAGATCTTTTGCCTTTTTATTAGCTTAGATTTCGCCTTTTGCCTCCAGAAGAATGTGAAACTATTTCTGAAAATGCGGCAGAAGTAAAACAGCCACAGATTAGGACACTGGCCTGAACTTTCACCCAACTTCCTGACAATTCATGTCACAATCAAGTGCCTCTGCATTCTCCCCATTGAGCATGTTAGCAGGGCCATGTGGTTCCCTCACATGTTCAACTCAGTGCTTCTGGAAGGAATTGTGAATTAACCAGCAACTAGGTAATGACACACAAGAGGACTCAATGTCCTAGAGAGAAAATGCTCTTTGTGAAAGCAGGGGGTGGGCACAAAAAATAATCATTAAAAGCCCAGTTTCCCAGACAGCTTCTCTGACCTGAAGTATAATAGTAATGTTTTAAAAAAATCTTGACTCCTTAGCTTATACCTCTCTGAAATGGCACAGCTTGCAAGACCACATCTCATTCATCTTCACAATTCACTGTTTATGTAATGCAAACATAGCACTTCCGTTCAAGCAAAACAGGAAAAGCAAGACATAATGCGCTTAGCAAGAGTCCCGTTTCTAAAGTCTGGCTCAGTTCTCCATCTCTTAAATCTACGTGATTTCCAAAACTCTCCCTGCCAAGGTGCCCAGAACCCATCCGGGAACCAGGTGCAGTGTCACTGCCTTCTGGAGTTGACACGTCCTCTGCCTGACTCATGGAAAACAAGCCCAAACCGTGAAAGCCCTTGGGAGAAACAGGAAAGTGTGCTCCATGCATTTAAGGTAATAAGGAGGAGGTCTCCCCAAGCCAAATACCCACAGTAGCTGAAGCCATATGGCTATTCTCCAGGCTGTCCTGTCTTCCCTTGGTCCGTGGCACTAGAACGCATTTGAATCAAATAGGACCAGAGTTGGCAGGGTCACCATGGAAAGCCACGGGTGTCACTCACCAGCCAGAGACACGAAGAGCACCAGCACTGCAGACAGCTGCCAGGACATGACTGGGGAGCCAGAGAGAGCCGCTGCCTCACCAGGGGCCCGCTCTGCTCCCGTTCCGCTGGCGCGCTCAGCACCCCTCAGTCTTCTGAGGAGCACGAGGTCAATTCCAGGGCAGGCTCCAGGAACAAAGAAGATACCTCTCTTCGCCCCTCATTCACTCGTGGCAGAGAAACCAACGTCACTTTCATTATGACGAGTAGCTGAAACGCCCTCCCAAGGGGTAGGCTGAGTGGGGAGGGAAACCAGAAACCAGAAGTGGCCCTTGTGTGAAAGCAGCCACATTCATCTCCGCCTTTAGTGTTTGTGAGGGGTGGGCAATACCCCTCCCCCCTACTCCAGCCGACGGGAAGGGCATCTGAGACCATTTCTCCACAAGAGATGGAGGATCTGTGGTGATGCCAGCTTCTTTGTCTGAGAAGCTGGGTCTCCATTTTTCTTTAAGATCTTGAGTACCTTTTTCCTCAGCCAGGAGAAAAGCAACCCCTGAGTCATGAGGGTGAGCAGGAGTCTGAAAACTCAGTGGCGAGAGCACTGTCTCGAAAAGTCTGAGGTAACCCTGCTTTATGCCCATGACCACCTCACCTTGTAGGGACCAGAAGGAGTCTGAGCTTAGGAGTCAGGGAGAGCTGGGTTTGAATCTGGTCACCACTTGTATGACCTTGGGTAATGTCTCTGAGCCTCAGTTTCTTCTGCTGTATAACAGGGATGATATTGCCTACTCCCAGGTTGTTTACCTGGAACACAAAAAAATACTCAATATCCTGGAAAGGCAACCTTTCCATGTCCTATCTCCTTCCTCTACTAATCAGACCGAACAATGATGGTCTATCTCTTAGGACGGTGAGTCCCAGTGAGGAATACACATTTAGGAAGTGTATTAGGATACTTTCCTGATTACTAGGTTTAGGGCTTTCAGCTTGGTCTCAAATAATTTCCTGAAAAACAACTTTGGCTACAATGATTTGATCTTACTATGTTGCCCTAAACACTCTAATCAAGCAAATTTACCAAAGTGAGTAGTGTGATTCCAAATTGGATTTTTATGGTGGAAGGTGAAGATTAATGTGTGTCGGTTGATCTAATTTTAGCAACTACCTGCCTAATATTCTGGACTTGAGTCAATTTATTCTACAGATAATAATTAAGCAGATACCATATGCCAGACACTCTTCTTACTCCATTTAAGTCCTACAGCCACCCTATGTGGGCACTGTTATCATTGCTGTCTCATTTCACAGTTGGGGAAACTGAGCACTGAGAGGTTAGGTGACCTGCCCTGTCACTTAGGTAATAAATGAAGAAATTGGGTTGTGAATCCAGTTTGGCTTGAGAGTCTAGGATTTTAAGCACTATGCTGTACTACTGCTGAAGAGGTGTTCTAAACTAGAATATAAACTTTCAAGTTGCTTGATGCCTAGATGAGAAACAATATTTATTAATATATAATAATAGCCAGACTGATCAATTGTTTGTTGCTTAGAACTATATTGGATGAGGAAAGGTAGTCAGAGATGACTTGGTGGTTGTTGGATCTTGGAGAGACTTTGAAGGTCATAGAGGATGTGGATTGTTGGAGAATAGCAATAATATTGTTATTATTATTGCTATTATTATTATTATTATTTCCATATAAGGAATCTCTACTATGTGCCTGGCACTGTGTAACGCATATGGCACTCTTCAAGGTAGATTTTTTTTTTTAAAGTAGGCTCCAACGCGGGGCTTGAACTCACAACCCTAAGATCAAGACCTGAGCTGAGATCAAGAGTCGGACACTTAACCAACTAAGCCACCCAGGTGCCCCTCAAGGTAGATTTTTTAAATTCCAATTTTATTGACGTGGAAACTGAACCACCCAGCATCAGACAATAGGCAAAGATTTGCACCTAGCCCCTGAAGTCTGTGCCCTTTCTCCTAGCACACAGGGAGCAAAATCTCTTGACTGGTTATGGCCCTGACTGGAGAATATTGGAGAAAAAGCGGGGAATATGGTTGAAAGGTCAAGTTAGTGTCATTTTGGAAAGGCCAAAAAGCCAGACTGAGGAGTTTGGCCTCAACCCTAGAGGACATGGGGCCACTGAACATTTCGAAGGAAGTTGTACATCGAAGCAAGAGTTAACCTGACACATGGTAAGGGCCCTGTGGCTTTCAGGGGAGAAGGCTCAACCATTGATCTAGTCAATATTTACTGGAGGATGTCTGAAACCAGTCCTGAGTAGGTCAGAGGATCAGAGTATTGGAGTTATCAGGATTCCT
Organism: Phoca vitulina; assembly: GCF_004348235.1. NCBI lineage: Eukaryota > Metazoa > Chordata > Mammalia > Carnivora > Phocidae > Phoca > Phoca vitulina. The sequence goes on along the minus strand of NW_022589711.1, from coordinate 59,918,958 downwards.
GCCTTTGACTAGAGAAGAGATGCCCCAGCTGGGTGTTTCAGAAGCCACTGGAAACTCTAAGCACTGTGTCAGATGTATCCCATAAATTTGGGTATGTTATAATTTCATTTTAATTCATCCCAAATTATTTTCTAATTTCCATTGTGATTTCTTCTTTGACCCATTATCAGGGTTATTTAGGAGTTTGTTGTTTAATTTCCACACATTTGTAAATTTCCTTCTATTATTGATTTCTAGTTTCATTCCATTAGGATTGGAGAACCTACCTATGATTTCAATTGCTTCGTATTTATTGAGGCAACAAGTTAATCTGTTATGGCTTAACATACAATCTATCCTGAAGAATGTTGTATGAGCATTTGAGACAAATGTATGTTCTGCTTTTGTTGAATTTGGAGCATTCTATAGTTGTCGGTTAGTTCTAGTTAGTCTGTAGTGTTCGAGACTATTTCCTGTTTGGTCTTTTGTCTAATTGTTTTATCCATTATTGAAAGTAGGGTATTGAAAACTCCAATTGCTGTTGTTGTATTGTCTATTTCTCCCTTCAATTTTGTCAGTGTTTGCTTAATGTATTTTGGGGCTCTGTTGTTAGGCTTCTCTGTGTTAATGACTTTTATATATTCTTGATAGAATGACCCTTTTATAATTAGAAAATGTCCTTCTTTTTCTCTAGTAACAATTTTTGTTTTAAAATCTGTTCTGTCTAATATTGCTATGGGTACTCCAGTTCTCATTTGGTTACTCTGTACATGGTATATCTTTTTCCACCTTTTTATTTTCAATCTATTTGTGTCCTTGAGTCTGATGTGTGTCTTTGTAGATAGCATATAGTGGGATCGTGTTTTTTTACTCATTCTGCCAGTACCTGCACTTTAATTGGTGTGTATAATCCACTTATATTTAATGTGATTACATTAAATGTAAGCTTTATGCCTGTCATTTTGCTCTTTGTTTTCTTTTTAAAGATTTCACTTATTTATTTATTTATTTGACAGAGAGAGAGAGAGCACGAGTGGGGGCAGCAGCAGAGGGAGAGGGAGAAGCAGGCTCCCCACTGAGCAGGGAGCCTGATGCCAGGCTCGATCCCAGGACCCTAGGATCATGACCTGAGCTAAAGGCAGATGCTTAACTGACTGAGCCACCCAGGCGCCCCCTGCTCTTTGTTTTCTAGGTCTTTTTTTGTTCCTCCACTCCTTCATTATTGTCTTCTTATGGATTAAATAGATATTTTCTGGTGTACAATTGTAATTCCCTTGTCCTATTTACCATATTTTTAAAGTTACTTTCTTAGTAGTTGCCCTGAAGACTACAGTGAACATCTCAGCCTGTAGTACGAATACCACCTTAATTTCAATAGCATATAAAAACTTTACTTCTATATAGCTCCACTGCCTGCCCCCCCCCAGTTTTTGCTGTTATTGCCATATGAATTATTTCTTTATACATTGTACATCCATCATCATGGGTTTATAATAACTGCTTTATGCAGTTGTCTTTTGCATCAGATAAAAGAATTGCAAACAATGGTATAAACTGAATGTTTGTGTTCCCCCCCAATTCATATACTGAAGGCCTAATGTGATGGTATTTGGAGGTAGGGATTTTGAGAAGTAATTATAGATCACAATGGTGGGAACCCCCATGATAGGATTAGATCCTTATAAGAAGAGGAAGAAGGCTAGCCCTCTCTCTGCTCTTTACCATGTGAAGATTGAGCAAGAAGGCAGCTAGCTGTTTTTACAAGTCAGGAAGCAGGCCCTCACCAGAACCCAATCATGCTGGCTGCCTGATCTCAGACTCTCCAGCCTTCAAAACTGATAAATAAATCTGTTGTTTAAGCCATCCAGTCTATGGCAATTTGTTGTAGCAGCCAGAGCTAAGACAAACAAAAAGGTATATTTATTATGTCTTTTATATTTACCTATGGAGTTACATTTACTGGTACTTCCTTCATGTGAATTTGAGTTACTGTCTAGTAATCTTTCATTTCTGCCCAAAGGACTCCTTTTCCTATTTCTTGTAGGGCAGGTTTGCTAGTGATAAGTTATCTCATTTTTTGTTTATCTGGCATGTCTTAATTTCTCCTTCGGGTTTGAAGAATAGTTTTGTGGATATAGAATTTTTAGTTGACAGTCTTTTTCTTTTAGCACTTTAAATATATCATCTCACTACCTTATGGCCTCAGTGATTTCTGATGAGAAAACTATTAATCTTATTGAGGGTTGCATATGGTTTGAGATGTGGATGCAAGTTCATTGCTTTGCATATAGAAAACTGGTTGTTCCAGCACCAATTATTGAAAAGATTATCCTTTCTTCACTCTATTGCCTTTGTAGTTTTGTTGAATATCAGTTATCCATATGTATCTGTTCCATTGATATGATTTTCTGTCTTTATGTCAAGATCAAATTGCCTTGATTTCTGTAGCTTTATGATAAACCTTGAAATCAGGTATTGTTAGCCCTCCAACTTTGGTTCTTCTTCAACATTCTTTTGCTTTCTCCCTTCCTATTCCCTAATTATCTCTCTTATGCTTAAAATTAGCTAATAAAGAGTGAATCTAGACACTCTAGCCTTGGACCCTAATCAAAGCAGAGCCCCAGATTTGCGCTCTCTGCCTCTCTCTACCCATTACCTCACTTTGTGGCTCTCAGATATGCCATGTATCCTCCAGGACTTGCGAGTAATAAATCTTGTTCCTCAAAGTTTCCTAATGGTTTCTTGCTGAAGTGCTTCTTATAGTCATAATAAGAACCAGAATTGCCTGTCCAGTCACAACATTGACCCTATGGAGAGAAATGTCTGTGGGGGCTCTCTATGAGTAATATGGCCCAGGTGGGTGCCTCAGGCATTTCTAGCCCATAGCATCACTATCAATAGACTAAGGCCAACACAACATGGAGGGGGTGGGGTAGAGAGGAGACGACACAATTCAGCCCATAACAATGGTCTGTCTGTGTGCCCTTAAGAGCAATGTTTATATTCTTTTGTTGTTGGATTCAGTATTCTATAAATGTTAATTAGGTTAAGTTGATTGATAGTGTTATTCAAGTATTCTATATTCTTCCATTTTTCTATTGTTTTATCAATTCTTGCAAGAGAGGAGTTGAAATATCAAACTATAATTATGGGTTTGTTTATTCTCTTTGCAGTTCTGTTTTTGCTTTGTGTATTCTGAAGCTCTGTTATTGATGTGTAAACAGTTAGGATTGCTATATCCTCTTGATGGATTAGCTATTTTATCTTTTTTTTTTTTTTTTTAAAGATTTTATTTATTTATTTGAGAGAGAGAGAATGAGAGAGAGAGAGAGAGCACATGAGAGGGGGGAGGTTCAGAGGGAGAAGCAGACTCCCTGCCAAGCAGGGAACCAGATGCGGGACTTGATCCAGGGACTCCAGGATCATGACCTGAGCCGAAGGCAGTCGCTTAACCAACTGAGCCACCCAGGCGCCCTATTTTATCATTTTTTAATGATCTTTATTTTGGTCATATTTTTTATTCTGAGACCCACTTTGTTTTATATTAACATAGTCATTCTGGCTTTTTTTTTTTTTTTTTGATTAGTGTTAGCATGGTATATCTTTTTCCATTCTTTTGCGTTTCATCTATTTGTGTCTTTATACTGTTAACAGATAAACTGAGGCATATTAAAATTTTTGTTCATTTGAGTAAAAATCAATTCAAATAGGGTAATGCCAAACCAGAAGTGATTAGGAACACTCCACTTTCAGGAGTTAGTGGAAAGACTTTTATAGAGAAGAGGTGGAAACAAAGCAAGGAAATTATTTGATTGGCTATAGCCTAAGTGGTTGCATTCTTTGAGAAAATCTAGGTGGCTGTTTGTGATTGGTTGTACTTAGGTTTCAGTTTCCTAACCTTGAAGCATTATAGGCATAGGTTTTGGTTTCCTTGCTTAAGCTACTCAGGCACTAAAGCCACCTCAGGCTGATGGCCTCCTTGTTTGATTAATCCAACAATACTTAAAGTGGGTTTGTTAAAGCAGGCCACAGGGTTGGTCTTTTTTTTTTTAATATCCATTTGACAGTCTCTCCTTTTTCATTGAGGTGTTTATATCATATGATTGGTTATGTTTCTATCTACCATCTTGGCAATTGTTTTCTATTTTTCCTATCTGTTCTTGGTTTCATTTCTCCTCTTTCTCTACCAACTCTTGGATTAGTTGCATTTTTAAAATTCCATTTTATCTCATTTGTTGGCTTATTTGTTATAACTCTGCGTGTTATTTTAGTGTTTGCTTTAGAGTTTATAGTATATAACTTTAAGGTATCACAATGTACCTTCAAATGATTCAATAACACTTCACATATAATACAGGAACCTTACAACAGTGTACTTCAATTTCTTCCCTCTTGGCTTCAGTTCTGTTGTTGTCATACATTTTAATTCTGCATTTATTATACATTCCACAACATATTGTTATTATTTTCTATTTAAACAATCCATTATCTTTTTAGAGATATAAATAATAGGGGAAAAAAGCTTTTGCACTTACTCATGTGATTATGATTTCTTGCAGTCTTCATTCCTCGTAGATCTTTGGTTTCTTGTTGCTATACTTACCCTTAGGTACACCACACACTTCCAACTCCTCAAGGGTTACCTGTGTTTAGGGTATGGACTTGGTTGCCCAAATGTTTTCCTCAATGTCTGCTCCATCCTCAATTTAGGTCTTCCCTGGTGTCTGTCAGACAGCCTCTCAGCATGCACTGTGGCTCTCCCCACAGTAGCCTACTATTGCTTGTTGCCCAATGCTTGTCAGTTGGCCTGGGGTTGAAGGGTGAGTGCTCGGTTCTGACTGAGTCTCAGTCATGCAGGCACTATGCCCCCAGGTCTTGAGGTGGGGGTTGTGTGTGGTCTTCACAGTACCTCCTCCCCCAGCAGCTCTGGGCCTGGCACATATTCCTGCCTCTCCCCCAGGATCAGAGATTTGGTTTTTATTCTGTTGTCCTTCCTGAGCTGCAATTAGATTTACCAGCCCCCTAAAGGTGTAAGTGTTTATTGTGTGACATTTGTAGGCTAGGCCTTAAAACATTGCAATCTTCCAAGTTCTTTCTCCTTCCTGCAAGCTGGAAACTGGGCATTCCTGAGACATGCTTTCGGTCATACACAAGGACAAAGTTCTAGAGGATGGTGGAAAAACCAGAACCTGGGACACCCAATGACTGTGTGGAGCAGAGCAGGCTGCATACACAATCCAGGCTGTTCTGTGAGACAGAAATATTCTTTAAGGCACTATACGGATGGATCTCTGTTACAGCAGCTTTCCCCTTACGAATGTACAAGGAATGTTATATTCCACAAAGAAAAGGATTCTGTGGTCAAACAGGTTTGGGAAATCATGAGTTGAACAAAAAAATACAGACTTCCTTCATGAAAGAGTTCTCAGATCCTTTAATTCACTAACTGGGATCAACCAAATGAGAAATAGAATACATAGTATTTAAAAAATATATTTAAAAATTTTTTTTCAACTTGGGATTAACTCATTGAACTCTTACACTCTTCTGCCTATTTTGCAAAATATACTCTGGGAAATGCTGATTTAGAGGATCTCTAACTTACCTAATTATTTCATAAGGCATGGCAGGTGTTCAGTGTGGACTCCAGACTCCGGCCATCTTTCACAGATCCAGGGCTGGTTTCAGCCAGGGCACCTTCCTGTGCGGCTGCAGCATGCCCAGTCCTCAGCGACACGTTGAAATGAGTCCCTCTAGTGGGCAACAGGCAACTCTATAAAGTTATGGCTGACTTGAATAACTGGCTGGAAGATTTTATCTGATGGTTTTTAATTCTTTTCCATTTCCTCAAATAGAAAGATGACATAAGTTTCATTCACGTAAAAGCCACCTTTATTTTGTTTTCTTGTTTCTCTCAGAGGACGCCTATAAGCCAAGCGGCAGTGTGGGGCTTAGCCAAAGGAGCCAGAGTGGAAGGTCAGAGGGGGCTACCAAAGAGCACCTGGGGACAGCATCAGCAACGATGACTGGTCCTGAAATGGTTTCTCAAGTTACCCACCTGTGATCCAAGATTTGTGGAGACGCTCCTCATGTGAGGGCTGGGGGGTTTGGGCACTTTGCACTCTGCCAGCACTACGAGTGTGGCTGGTTTTGTAGTTTCAGAAAATGACTGACGTCCAAAGGATTGAGAAAGCTTTGGGCTGTTTCTGTAGTGGCCACATGGCTAGTCAATGGTCAGAGTGTTTAAGAGGATCCACGTGATGTGTTTTCTGACAATTCTAATAGTCAGAATCCAGAGATTCTTCTGTCCAGCCCCGGTACTTACATATTCTCATTGAGAAATGTATACAGTGCTTGATAAGATGACCAGAGAAACCAAAGCAGAGAAGTATGCTGAGAAACATATTCAAGATTGACTGAATGAATGTGTTCTATTAAAAAAAGTGTGAAAATATGCCATCATAGATTGTGAAGGACTATACTTTCTTTTGACTGGGTAGACATGTCCAGTGCTGTTAATGCAGCAAAGGGCTCTGTGTGCTTTTAAAAATCCCAATCTGTTGATTCACAAGCTTCGACTGGATCTAAAGCAGGTTCCCCGCTTTGGGAAGGCATCCCCACAAACTTTCAAGGGGTGTTGTTTGCAGTTGCAGGTTATGATTGGTTCACCAAGAGCTCAGTTCCCACCATGCTGGTCTGCAGAACTCCCCGAAGAGACCCCCCCAGGGGCTCTCCTCTGCTCTTGTCTGCCTCCTCTGCAGCTGGCCTCACCTGCACCCTACAGCTGGCTGGTCTCAACCCTCCTCCTTCCCCACGGATGTTTAAGAAACAGGAATCAAAAGATAGAGGAGGGAGGGACTCACCTCCAAGGGTAGGT